>NC_033800.1:40463152-40520511 GCF_001876935.1 Asparagus officinalis
CCACCACAAAGTTTTGGGGATGCTCGAGCATTAGCTCAGCTACTGTGACCGATCGCTCAATCTCCTGAACTCTGCCATCCGGTAGCACGATTTTTCCAGCATAATGGCAAGAAGAGGAAATGTAGTTTCCCATTGCAAGTAGAGATCAATGAGGACTACAGGGAGTTCAGAAGTAGTTAGGCTCTATATAGAGAGGGAAGCCGTGACGAGCGTGCGAAGACCGCTTGTTATTTATTACAAGAGTTGATGTTGTATGTGTTTCGTGTGTGTTTATTTTGAATGAGCGCATGCTTTGAGCTGGTCCTGTGACTAAATAATAAAGAAAGGGGGGGAACTTTCAAGCAAATGGAGGGTTCGCTGAACTGCTGCATCTAGTTTTAGATGTGGGCTCAGTGGACTTTGGAAAAGGACTGAGACCTAATTTAAGGTGGGACCCAGAAACTGAGTATGTGGCGGTCCGGTGTTGGCGCCTTTTTGGTGTTTGCTGTTTGTGTGGAATTCAGATGGAGCCGGTGGAGTTTGGAGTAAGTTTGCTGAGTGTGGAGAGCTTTAGGGAACGTAGTTGAGAGGGTAGACTGAAGACTTCGGATGGCGTTTGTTGCTATTTTTATTGCCATTTTTTATGTGTTAGTTAGGGGAAGGTTGATGGATCAACTGAAGCAAGTTTGATGTGGTTTTCTAATGGCTCAATTAAGAGTACCATAATACAAGGGATCTGTCTTGGATACTCCTCGTTGTTATTTGAAGGAACATTATGCTTTAAGCTTCTTTTTTTTGATTGTATGGAAATATTTCTTATGTGTTAGCTTGAAAGTGTTTTTTCAAAAAGTTGGTGGCTTGTGTAATCAAAATTTTGAGATTAATAAGTGGAGACCAATAATCTAGTTCAAATTATATTTCAATTTAATAATTTAGAGATTTAAGTAGTTTAGTTATAGAAAATAAAAGAAAATAAACTCCAAAGTCAAATAGGTTGTGACAATGTTATATCCTATTAATCACGTCTGAACTTAGAATACAAATCTTATCAAAATAACTACTCCAGAGTGAGAAGAATTGAGCCATAAAAAGAACCTTGATCATGTTGGTATGTTCTAATAAAGTTTATACTCCTCAACTCACAAGACTAAGTCCAAGTCAGGACGGTTGTTTTATCTCTCCTATTCATTGATTCAGTAATCCCCTAAGGCTAGAGTTATAACGACATTGTTTTTATCTCTACGCATTGGTTCAATGATCTCTACTGGAGCTGTAAAGCTAGAGTTACAATAAGAATCTCTCTTGAATCGGGAAATATGTCCATGCGCAGCTTGCGCGCCGCATATAAAAGGATTCGGCCTTCTAATTCAACGTTGCAACAACTGAAGTCCTTTGGGCAGCATACATTAATTATAAGCTACGAAAATAGCTTATAAGCCACTTTGAACGCTTGTCAAACACGCCCAGCATCCAGAGAAAGCGTGGGTTGTTGCCGAGAGCGCGTATAAGGAGCCCAGGACAGACTGATTCCAAGACCATAAACACCTTTGAGCTCCATTTTAAATTGATTTCAATCTAAACAAGTTTGTCAACAGCATGCAACATTGATCACCTCCGTACACAATTCCAATTATGCCAACTAATCAAATCCCTTATTGGATTGCTAGGCTAAACAAGAAGACCACCAAATAAAAAGTCTGAACCTAGTTGCATTCGGCTATAGTGTCAAGCACCGGCCTCCAAGATCCCACGCGACGGGGACCACCCACCTGCAGCTGCCCGGAACACCCCGTATCCTTCTTATCGGGTACGACTTTAACTCTACTCGCACCCAAACCCGGCATCCTCTTCTTCATGACCCCTTTTACAGCGTCGGCTAACCCGTCATCGGCCCGATAGCTCCTGTTCAAAAGCACGTAGACTTGCCCGGGCCTCAACTGCTCGTCGGCCCTCATTCCCTTCGTTCGTCGGGCCAGCAACAGATCTTCTGCACGCGACACGGTGTGGCCCGGGAACTCGATCATGAGCTCGGCGACCGATGAAGGGAGCTTGAGCCGACGGAGAAGGATGGCGCCTGAGTCGACCATGATGAGTTTCGCGGCGAGGGGGCCGCTGGTTTCGTTGATGCATGAAGAAGCGCCGACGCCCATGATGGGTGTAGTACTAGCTAGGAGCCTAGATTGGTTGTCAGCGGAGTAGGGTTTTGTGTGCTGAAGGAGTGAATTTTATACATGAGAGCGTTGAGGAAGATTGGCAGGGGGGCTGCGGTGAGCGTGCTGCTTCATCCCATCAAAGATAGAACGGGACGTGTAGGGCCCGGCAACGGTTCTTTCACAGATGCTTCTGTTTTTTTTTTTTTTTGGTCCGCTAAATCCCTTGTGCCTCGCGCGTTCCTTTGTGGCGCTTTCTCCTCCGCTTATCAGAGCGTCTTCCTGCATCAGGATCTTTAATGGCCGTGCAACATTATGTCAGTCTTCTGCATCAAAGTTTGGTTAGGAAACTCCTATTTCCAAGGGACCGAGTTTCGAGCTCTTCATAAGGACTCAGACCCTCTCAAGAAAAGCTTGGAAATCGGGACATCTCAAATCCATCCCAATTTCAAGCAAGCTGACGGAGTACTCGAACCCGTATCGGTTGAGCAAGAAGCAAATCCAACCGATCAGAAAGTTTTGAGTTCGATTTAAACACGAGGTCCTACGTGCTCTGACGGAACTAAAGCGTAACAGATAATAGCTTTAACTAAACATAACCTCCTGCTTGGACACCGTAGAGCCATAAATGAAGTGCTGCAGAGTTAAAAACATTCATATTAGGAAGCAAGCTTACTGGAGCACAGTTTCTCATTCGCTATGGAAAGGAACAATACCTTCTCAAAATATATAAAGGAGGGAGAAAATCTACTTTCTCAAAACATGAGAAAATATCAAAAGGTTTCAAGTCCATAGCATTAAATATACATCAACGAGATGTTAATCTTCAAAGTCCAGTGATCCAATAATTAACATCCTTTTAATGCCATATTATATGTAATCGACTGAATCCATGGGTACTTTCTCCTAAAGTACACAACCAAGTGGCATCTTTGAAGCAAAAGTGAACGGTCTCATCCAGCAGGATGAATCACCTAGTACTCCTTTTCACAGATCTTTCAAATTGTAAGGTTAGACACAATTTTCAATATACAACTCTCAATAAACTATTTTATCCTCGGATTATTCATCCCTGTTTCATTGAACCGCATCTCAGCAAATCATCGTATAACACACCTTCAGGAAAAAAAAGAAAACAGTAGGCACTAAAAATGCATATATCCTGTTCAAGGGCGAGAACAATGGCGAGAAAAATGAACAAGAATGTTTTAGTACATTCAACGATAACTAACAAACTAACACTTGTAATAATTAATAAATAATACAAAGAAAAAGTATATGGTTTAACAAAGGGAAATGAAAAGCAACCCAACAATTGGATAGCCCAGTGTATCAGGTGATATAACATTAAGGTCCCACTATACACTGTTTCCAGGGTTCTCGTTCCAAATATAACACCACGAAACAAGTTTGCGATAGGAAAACAGAAAATAGGGAAACAAAAACAAAGGACAACTCCAGTCAAAACCCTGAGTAGAGAGCAGTGCGGGAGGATATAGAAAGGTTTAGGGCGGAGACTGATAATAATAATGCCTACACAGAGGAACCCTTTACCTAGTTCTTCACTCATCATGGGCTGTCCCTACTTGATGTACTGTGAGAGCCACTTGAAGCCATCGCCATAGCCCATCTTGCGAACGATGCTGCACATGAAAACCTCAAGGGGACGGACATTGGAGTCCACAAGATTGACTTTGCCCTTTCCGGTTGTGAAGTTGCTCAGTCCCAGGTGAAAGCGCAGCTCCTCCTCTGAAGCTGCATATGGGATGTCTATCTTGTTTCCCAGGATGAGAAATGGTACGTTTGCAAGGGAGTCATCCGAAAGGAGTGCATCCAGCTCCTTCTTCGACTCTGCAAACCTCTCCTTGTCAAATGCATCCACTAGGTAAACAACAGCGTCCACCTGCAAAAAGAAGAAACAAAATATCCAATGAGACTCAAGAATAACGACTTGAGAATAACAATGAAAATAGCGTAAATATGAGCGTGCAAATAAGTCTAAATAAGAGACACTGAGCTCAGATGCATGAGATTACTTGTGTATCAACATGATAACAATGGATCCAGTAAAACTCAAGTCATAAGATTCATCATTAAAGATATTCGACAAGCAGCAAGAAAATTTGGATGAATTCTTCACATGCATTCATGAAGGCTTACTCAATCTTAAGACACTTTTAAGGATGTATTAAAAAAACTTGTCCATAAATTCTGTATAATACTTGCCAATACGAAAGATCCTCAATTTATCATATGTTCACATACAGATTCACATAAGGTATGCAGGACCTAGCAATAAAGATTTGTTTTTATCAAATAGTACTTGGTCATTACAAAATGTAATAGAAGAACTATATGCTACTTCCAGGACTGGGATGGATAATGGATTCTTACAAGCACTAACCATCATGCTAACAACCTCAAACATATAACTTAGTGTGATAGTTTCTAAGGTAGCATAACATATTGATATGAGCGAGCAGTGGCTTAAATCAACCTCCAAACATATTGACAATTATACAGAATTGTCTAAAGACTTAGCTACCAGATGGACTTGATTACGTCTAAACAATGGCAGTGCGAAAAAAAATGCATTAGTCAACTTTATTCTCTATCTTGCAATCAATCATTTCATTAACAATCTCTCAACTAATAAACATAAGCATGGTCCAAATCATCATTCAAAAAGTTTAACTTAAAAAGCAGTAAGCAGAATGTACAATGTAGATTGTAGAGTTGGTAACTATTTGGCCTTCTTTAGGCACCCAAAAACACAAAAAAGTAAACTAGGTCAGCAGATGTCATTTCCTCACTTAGTAGCAACCCCTTTCGACTAATGATATTAAAGATCTTAGACATATCTTTTTCCTTAACACTATCTAGATTGTTTCTATATCACACAAAAAGGTTCATCACAAGTCCAAACTTCTCAACCAATAGAGAAATAGCAAGCCCTGAACAACATCATCTTACTCCACATTACATGAAAGCAAACATATTAACAATATTAGACTTGTAACACTCACCCTAGATTAGTTTGACAATTAGAAAAGAGTTAAAGTGAGTAGGAAACTCCCAATCTTTTGACTTCCTACAAAGTAAGCTTCTTGCTCATATGACAACTAACATGTCAAGCACATGCTGGTTCTCCAAAGATTACCACAGGAGAACATTCAAAGATTTCTAAAAAACAAAGAACTCAAAAGGCCTGTTTCTTTTTTCCCTCGCTATCATATTTTATTAGGTTAGTAACGCATTCCAAAAACCCTTGAGATTAGGTACTTCAGTGATAAGTGGCAACAGTTTGTAGTAACCAATGAAAAGTCAAATCAGGTGTAACAAAATAAAAAGTAGATACTTATCATAGTCAGAAGCATACATCAAGATACATCCACAGTTACTAGAACTAATAATAATAAAAATACAAAGTGAACGACCACAACCCAACTGTGCAAACTTAGCAGAAAATGGATTCAGATATCCAGGGATCTACTTTTCCAATTGAATACATATATTAATATTTAATGCCTCATCTAATCGAATCCAGAAACAGATATGGATATTCTTTTTTTAATTTTCAAATCGGATATGGATATGGACACATATATGGATATCAATACAGATTTTATTTAAAAAAAAAAGCTTTTATCCTTTCATTCAGATACTCCTCATATCAAATAAACAATAAGCCTTTGCATTTTATATTGTCTAATACATATCCATTTTTTCTCAAATGCAATCCATATCTGTATCAATACGGATCGACTACACACATTAGTACTAAAGTTACATTAATATGAAAGGGCTCATCACGTATATAAATCTCAAAAAAGTATAATTTATTTTACCTGAGTGCACAGAAGATAAAGGGAAAAATATAAGTACAAGAAATAAAGTAAGATGAGTATAGAATGATTAGATATTCAATATGCAGACAAATAGAAAACAAGGAATCAGAAACAATTTAGCACAAATCACGTCAAATATCTCTAGAGTCTAGACTTGTTTCATGCTTCTCCGCTGATAATGAACCAGATAGAAATGATTTTGCTACAGTGAATAACATATAAACATGCAACAAACTGTTTCAACACAAAACTGTTCCTAATAATTGGAATCACAACAAACAAACTCCGAAAGCCTCTACCCAAGATATTTAGAATGGGTTCAAAAGAAAGAAAGAGAAAACAACCTAAAGCAAGCTAGCTTAGAACATAAAAAACGAGTGAAATTAGTATATATGACAAATTAGAATATTTGACATTCTCATTGAACTAAACATTTTTAAAGAGAATAATAAGAAATGTCTAATTGTGGGAAAAAGGTAAGCAATATATCCTCAGGTAACATGCATAGATTCTCCATACAGTGCTTCTGAATCTAAAGTTAAGAGAATAAAAGAAAGAAAACATGCATGAACACAGTCTATGTTTGTTAAATCCAAAGAATCAAATCAAGATTAATAAACCTCTTAACAAACTAAACTTAGTTCGTACCAGCTTACTTTACTATATATTAAACCTACAAACAGAACTTTTTGCTATTAACTGATTTAAAGAAAATATCCAATTTGGGATTATGGGTAGTTAAATAATTTATGATTTTAAAAGGGGATTTTGAATGAAATATAAGCAATTATTTGACTCAAGCTAGCAACATCTTTTCACAAAGATTCAAATACACAATACAGCCCCACAACTGTCTCACAGGCTTGAACAGTTAAAAGTATATAGTAAACCTTTGGTAGGTCATTTACAATTTCTTTTTACTGAACCCAACATCATAAACTTATAAGAGTAACAAAATATAACAAAAAAAATTTAACATCAACGTCCTACAGTTTAATGCACAAGATTCATACATGGTTATGCATGCTTATGTGTTTAACAAGATGTCATTATGAAAGCTATCTTTTCAAGAAAAAATTCTACTAGCAAATACTTAATGAATTATGTCTGAAAAGTTATTCTATTCTAGCAGCAATCCTCTGAAAAAGAGTAAGATAGGCAAGCTTAAGCAAAAATACGAGGTCGAGAAGGGAATATACGAGAAGTAAGCAAAAGCAAAGTTATTTTCAAAGTTGTAATATCACAAGCTCAACAAAACAATCAGCCATAAGATGCATTGCCAGTAATGAAGCCAAATCGCAGTCCGATGGCATTTCCCTTTCCAAGAAAAAGATATGTCTTGAACATTTTTCATTTTTAAAAACACTTTCGGAAGAAACTTTTTCAAAAAAAAAAATTCTAGAATACTATTCATTCATGTACTCATAACCCACAAGGGCATCATGTCCTGAAGACATTGAAGAAGATAGACAAAAGCTATCACAAAGTACATATCAAACAATTCGCATAACTGTAAGCCTACAATGAACAAAGATCTTAAACTACCTGTAAACAAAAGCTGGATCAGATATTAAACAAACCTAATAGAGATAAGAGCAATATATACATAAAATTGGGGGAAAAGAAATGACCTTGGCGTAATAATCCTTCCAAACACGGCGCGCGATCTGGTGACCACCAAGATCAAACGCTTTGAATTTGATCTTCCCAATACTCAGCTCTTCTGACGTCGGATACTGCGTCGGTTGGTGCTGAACCAATCTCTGCTAAAAAAAAATCCCAATTTAATCCAGAAAATCAACAGCCTTTACATAAATCTCAAGAACTAAACAACAACATGAAGAAATTAACCAAAGATCTAACCTCATCCTTCAGCATATGAAGAAGCGTTGTCTTCCCAGCGTTATCGAGCCCTAAAAACAAGATCTTGGCCTCTTTCTGCCACAATCCCAAAGACGCCAGCACGCCATAGAACCAATCTACAAGAAACATCCTTGATTTCTTCGCTCGCGCGAATCCACGCGAATTCGAGGAGATAAGACCAGATCCGGCGATCAAATCGCCGGAATTCAAAGAAATTTCAGATGAAAGGGTTACAAATCTAGGATTGAGATCAGAGATCGATGGCGATCAGCTATGCCCAAGAGAGAGAATGAGGTAACGAGGAGAGAGAAAACAGCTGCTTTGAGAATGAGAAGAACTACTTGGTTACGTGTCCACTTGTCACCGGTTCTGCCGGTTGCGGGATCCGCTTGGGTGAGGGTGAACTTGTTTGTGACTGGGTATCGCCGGTTGGGGGAGCGCTGACCAATAGGAGTACGGGTATGAGGAGTGCCTCGTCATCAAATGCATGCTAACCGTTTATGAAGGATCTGACGGTTTAGATGTAGCGTAAGTGTCTCTTCGGTCTGGTGTTCTGCAAGAACAGATTAATGACGATATAATGTGAGTTGCTCGTGAAAAGAGGCTCCGAAGAATAAGCATGTTTGGTAACGGAGAATTAAATGGAGAGTGGACTCAATATTGGAAAGCAACGTCACTTTCTAACTTTTTCATATCTAACATTTAATTTAAAAAATAAAAAAAAATTGATTGAAAAGTAAATGGTGTCACAATAGCATTTTATGGCACGGTTGGCAAGCAAAAAATAAATGGAAAGTGAAAAAAAATTCAAGAAGATACTATCTTATTAGTTTTTATTTTGTAAAATCTAGGTTAGATGATAGTAAAAATAGAGAAAGATATTGTGCTAAATAATGTGGCACTTACCTTCTTTTTGTGGTTATCATGGAAAATAAAAAGTAGAAAGTGAACAAGTAAAATTAAAATGATATGTAAAAAATCTAAAAATGTATTTCATCTTTCTTCACTTTCTTTAATTTTTTGAGAAAGTGAAAGGGGTTAAGGGGCTGTTTCCAAAACGAAGGGCGTGTTTGGCACTCGGGAAGTAAATGGAAAATGCACAGAAAATCAGAAAATATAATTTTATCATATTTGGCATTTGGCAAGTGAATGAAAAGTGAAATGTCATCTTAATATTTTAGCTTATTTTACTTTATCTAAAAATTAGAGAAAGTGAACAGAAAGTGAAGAGAGAGGAGAGGAAAATATATACTTTTAGATTTCTTATGTATAATTTTAGTTTTACTCGTCAACTTTCGACTATTGCTTGCAGTGATAACTAAATAGAACAAGAAGAAAGTAATTGACGCATCCAACTTTCCCGCCTTACTTTCTAACATCCAAACAAGATTTTGCAAAAATAAAAGTAATTAAAAAGCATATTCATGAGAAAATACTTTCTATTTTTTTCACTTTCTGCTTACTTTCTGCTTACCAAACATGCCCGCTCCTAGTCATGAATGGTATAGATCATCATTTTCTATATGAATGTTTTGATAGAATTTGGACTCCGTGAATACTACTATGAGAAGTTACAACTAGATAATGGATACATGACTAACTTGACGCTACATTGGACTCACAACTCCGAATAATGTTGGACGGATTCAAAAGAAAACTCGTTTAATGATCATGATTTGAATTTAAATTATTGGTTCAATAATGGTAAGAAAATTTATAAACTAAAAGTTAGTATTTGGACCAAGCTTGCATCCCCTAAATTTGGTTTATTGGAAGCACAACCTTAAATTTCTTGGCAAGTGACGATAAATAAAGAATGTTATGCTTACAGTTGATGCCTTATTATATTGAGGTGACGTGATGCACATGATTAGGTTATTCCAACTTTAATTTACCACTAAACTCCTCTAATTTTTCTTACGATAATCGTGAACTTTAACGTGTTAGTCTTGATCGTAATCTCTGTTTAGGATTAGTTGTAGGTGAAGGAGACCGTGTAATGATTGTTAAATAAAAATGTATTCCTTCAATTGAATGTACTTGAGTGAGGAAACTATCTTGAAAACTTTCCATGTATAAAAATTAGGGAAAAATGTTTCTGTGCCCCAAAAAAATTAAAGAAATGTGTCCCAGCCCCCTCTTATTTTTCTCTTATGTTTCAGCCCTTTCACACTCTCCTAGAAATTTGTTTTTCAAAATTACCCTTCCCCTCTTCTTCTTCTTCTTCTTCTCCTCTGCCTCCTCTCCGCTCTCTTCTTCTTCTTCTCCTCCTCCTCTTCTTCTTCTCCAGACCCTTGCCCACACCCCCACCCGTCCTCCCTACCCCCTCCCCGGGCCCCGTCCCCGACCTCCTCCGCCTCCTTCGTCAATATCCCTCTGCTTAATCGATTTGGGAAGACCTTCGATTGGTCTTTGAAGCCCAACATGATGGGGATTGCTTGCACACAAGGTACAATCTTTATTAATTGAGCTTGAGTTGGAGTTTTTGAATTTGATTGAGTTTTTAAGTTCATTGTATTGGATTTTGGGCTTCCTTGTTCGATTTGTGATTAAATTGAGTGTTTTGATGTTGAATTATGTCAATGTATTGAGGATTTGATGTGGATCTGTTCTTTGTCTTGAATTCTTGCAAGCAGATGCCTGGTGAGATTTCTTGCACACAATGTGTTTGATATAATGCATTGGTAAGAAGAAATGGTTTTATTGGAGAGAATGGCTCAATCTCAGGCGTGTGTTATAATTTGATGGAATTAAACAAGATTTGAGACTGATGAAAAAAATCTATGCAAGTGAAAACCCAGAGATGATTAGTTGTTCAGAATAATAGTTTTGATTTGTCTTAGTGAGCGCATTCTGCGGTGAGAGAGGAATGGACAGTTGAAGTTTTTGATAAGGGAATGCTCTATGAAGGAGTGCCTGGAGATAGAATGGTGAAGCTTCTTCAGATTGCATTGAAGTGCATATACAAATCTGCCGATGCTCGACCAACTATGAGCCAAGTTGCCGAGATGATACATTCATTGAAGGAAGAAGAGGATAGGTCTGTTGTGTCTGAAATTGATTCAAGAGATGCTTAAAACTGGGGAGTCTGTTTTTATAATGTCCTGGAATTTATGTATATGTTCCGTTTGACTATTATTATTTGCTAGTGTATATGTGTTGGTCACATATGAGGAGGTGGAAAACATTGTTTATTTGTTACACTGATGACATATGTGATATTAGTCCAAATGGTGCTTTCAAACTCAAATTTAATAAATGAGGATGTCTATTTCTTGTTGATCACAAATTACGCCAAAATTGATCACTAAATAGACACTGATGACATATGTGATATTTGATAAACATAATTTGATTGTACTTAGATCAAAATTTAATGAAATGTATTGTGTCTATTTAGTGATTAATTTTGGTGTAATTTGTTACGATTGTATGTGGAATGTATTGTGGCTGTCATGTGAATATGTACAATTTCATTCAAATAGAACTTAATGTGCATAATAAACTGAAGATTATATATAAATTATGTTTATCAAAACCTGAATATTATAATACATAATATGTACATAATCTTGAGGTTATTGTGTACATAATAATATATACAAATCATGTACATAATCTTCAAGTTACAATACACTATTAAATCTCATTATATGTTAACTTTCTTCATAAATTATGTTAACTTTCATCATTATATGGAGCTCAAGAAACAAAGTCATCTTTGAACACTTATCTTTCTCTGTTCATTCTATCATTAACTCATCTATTGCTGCTTTATGTGAATGGGCAGGATCTGCTAGCAAGAAGAATGCTCTCAAGTTAGCACGAGCTTTAGAGGAAAATCCGATCAGAAGGAGCAGTGTTTGAAAATTTCAAGTGGGTTTTGGAAGTAGTATGTTCATATCTCATAAAACTTTTGTAATCAGTCTTTTTGGTTTTTCTAATTAGTTTATAGGAAATTTAATTTCCTAATACTATATGTATGGCCGGCTTTGGTTCTCCTTTATATCTATGTCAACGGTGAATGACGTCAAGGACATCTCTTCATCTTCATGGATATCTAGGAGAAGAAGGTTATACATCCCTAGATTGGGAAATTCCATTTTCTATCTACTAATTTATATATAAGGATACAGTTCGTATCCTTCTTTTTGTAAAGATACTTGATAGTTTATTTTTATTTAATGAACAGGGTACATCCCTTGTTTTCATCCTAACTTTCCCATCCCGAAATTAACCTTCAACCATCTTAAAATACCCTAATTCTCCCTTTAAATCGTCACATTAAATTCGTTTCCAGCATCTGGAATTTTCTCCTCCGTTACGCCATCCTCTCCGCCGAAGCCGAAGAGTTAGACGATTATCCTTCTCCGACGAAGCCGCAGCGTTACATGAATTTGCAAAGCCAAAGCTGAAGAGTTCGACGATTATCCTTCTCCGACGAAGCCGAAGCGTTACAGGAATTTGCAAAGATGTGGATTATTCGTTGGATACCCTTCTCCGTCGAAGCCGAAGCGTTACATAAATCTGCACAGATTACTATTTCTTTAGAATTTACGCAATCATGTCCAAAGTTTTCTGCAATTGGGGATTCAGTAAGGTATTTCTCTAACTATCCCCTTTTACTGCTTCAGTCCTCTCATTTTCTTCTAAAAAATTTGCACTAATTTTCGATTTCCTATAGTTTCAAGGGCCAAGGTTTTAAAAATTCCAACAGCAGCTGGATCGACATTAGAAAGTAAGTTGACTTGAGTTGAGTTCTTTAAATTTTTAGATTTTTATTTTGGTTGTGATTTATTTCCTAAATTAGTTCTGTTTTCCAGTTATAACTTATTTTTTATGTTATATGTGTTTGGGAATTGATTTCTTGTTGTGGTGTTTGATATGAAAGCTCTGATGGTGGGGAAATTTTTTTTTTTTTTTTAATTTTGAGGTTTTGAGTAGTCAATTGCTGAGTCTGATAGAGAATTCTCACGGTGGAAGAACATGTGTGCCCTTTCTTTCATTATGAATGTCAATGGTAGTATATAACTGAGTTCAGTATTAAATTGAACATATAGACATCAATTATTTTCTCTTAGATAAAATATATATAAGCATCAGCATATACTATAAAACATTCAAGGAACTATAATAACTGTTTCCAGAACTTGATTAAATAATTTGATGAATATTTCAAGTTGATCAAATGACATAAATGGTCCAGTTCGGTAACATGTCTCTCATGGAAAAGAAAACAAAAACTTGACTGAAATCACAATAGAAATAGCAGGGAAATAAGGATAAAGGCAGAGCTATACCTTCTGAAGGAACAAGAAACTTCTCCCAAAGAGGGTTCAAGTTTGTCCCAATAAATGTCCTGGAGACATATAATTTGAGAAAAAATAATATGTCCTGAGCAAATAATTGTTCGAGAAAACACGTGCATGCAATGTTTAAATCCCTATATAACAAAAATCAGAGATTCCAAAGACAATGATCTACATACAAAATACTAAAACACGTGCACTCAAGTAGAGAAATACATTTATTGCAATCAATTTCAGACAGATGAATGGAAATCAAAGTCCATGGTCAACCAATAATCTGTTTACAACTCATTAGAAAATTTTCAAATAGCACAGATATGTTCCTTATACCATGGTCAACCAATAATCTGTTTACAACTCATTAGAAAATTTTCAAATAGCACAGATATGTTCCTTATACAATCAAGTTTAATTGTTAATTCCTTCCTTACTTGAGGAAACTCTTGTCAGGACTTCTTCTATAGAATAACCATAAATTTTAAGTTGTTGCATAATTGAATGAGAAAAACTAAAAGGACATCAAACATCAGTAAAGGCGTCAAACAACTAAAAGGACTTCTTCTATAGAATAACCATAAATTTTAAGTTGTTGCATAATTAAATGAGAAAAACTAAAAGGACATCAAACAGCAGTAAAGGCGTCAAACATTTTACTATGCCTCAAATCCACATTTGATGTGGCAAAGTTTGTGATATTTTGGGACAAAGACAATGTCAGAAGAAACCACCATCATTTAGGGAAAAATATATGAGATTGTTTCTGAAGGTTTTAAATAAGTGGGTCACAAATAGTTTTATACTCCAAAGACAAGAATGCACCAATGCATGACAGATGCTTACAAGTAATTGTGGAAGTAACACTGTGTTCCTAATGAAAATGCACAAAGCAAAATATGATGCTATCTTTTGTTTCTTTAAATTCATAGCTGTCTAGCCAAAAGCTAGGACCCTACATGACCACCCAGGCTAAGCGGCAGCAGTTAAGGATTTCAAATACTCATATTCGCTGCTGTCATAGGTTTAAACATTAAGCATCCCTCCAAAATGCATTAATGTCTCTTTGACTAACAAGGCTTCAAAACCTTGCTATTAATATGTTATTCGGGATTTTTAAGATCAACAAAGTAAACTAACAACACAAATAAATTTATTTAAAAAAAGGCACCAAGGTGGCATCTGTAAACGTTTGAGAAACTATAAAAGAGTAAACAAACACTGCCAGAAAAACTATAATGGCGCATGGAGAAAAAAAAACATGAAATTACACTGAAGTTCCAACAAAGCCATAACAGCTAAGAGGAGACATAACCTGTAATCTGTCAGACCCAAGTGAAGGCAGACAGAGTATTCTTTTTCCGAGCCATCAACAGGATGCAAGGAATCTCCCCCATACTGAATTGCATTGAATAAATCATGAATATGAGAAAGAACACTGACAGAATGACACTGAAAAATTGCATATGCTCATGAATATGAGAAAGCTCAGGCAACATAAATAAAGTACATTAGAGTAAATGAAAGAATTTTGTCAGCTAAAATATAAATAAATAAGGTGTGGTAACTAGCAGTTTGTTTGGAGGAGGAACTTGACTAGGGTTAGTAAGTATAGTTCAAAGCATGCCTACAACTGATACTTGACAATAACTTTCATGGTGGAACGTTCACTCACATACAAGATCATATACCCAAAAGAGCTAAAAGCAGAGCGACCATCAATTAATCTTTTTGAAGAAATCCACTTGAAGAAATTAATTAAAGAGGACCAAGGAATGTTTATGAGATGACAGAATACAAACCTTCATAGTTCTCTCTGTGCAAGTGAATGTGAATGCCATAAAATAATTAGATATAAATTTGGGCAGAAAATGTCATAGTTCTCTCTGTGCAAGTGAATGTGAATGCCATAAAATAATTAGATATAAATTTGGGCAGAAAATGGGGAGCTGAAAAGAGTACAGGAAGAGGTAAGAGAGTTTTGAAGGAGTGATGAGAGGAGAAATCGGGCCTAATAAGGAAATATGACAGGGAAAAAGTTTTGAGATTGATATAGACGTGATTTGGATTTTTCCTGGGTATGAAAATAGATTGTTTGATTTTTTTTTATGTGAGCATCAGTTATATTATAATATAAAATCATAATTCTCAACCCTCATGTCTAAGGGACTTTAACAACATGATTCACAAGAATGCAATAGAAACAAACTGAATGCAAGAAGAGTGGAAAGGGAATAAACATACAATTGGATCAGGGGCATCAACTTGCTTGCACATAATCCATGGAACTCGAACATCAAGAGCAAGCACCAATTTTGCTGGCCATGATTTTCCTGTTGTGATTTCGGTTGTAATTATTTCCCTAAATTAGTTATTAGGTATATCAATTCTGTTTTGAACAATCTAATATCAATTGCATAAACAATAGATTAAAGATATGAATATGTTTTGTAGCCATTACTTGAGAAAACCTGTTCATTGAGTAATTATGTATGTTGTGAAAACCTGTTGTGCAATTCTCATGTAAATAATTAAACATTTTTTAAATTATGTATGTTGTCTCTGAATAATTATGTATGTTTTGTCTCTGAGTAATTATATAAGTTTTGTAATACACTATTACGTGTAGATTAAATTATTTAACATTTTTTCATATTAATGCAGATATCCTACTTGGTTGGATTTGCCTTGTTTTTTTTTAAAACATTTCTAAAGTTGTCGTTGATTCAGGTTAGTTAAGCAACTTTCTTCTCTTTTCTCTTTATTTTGTTCATAGTGATGATAACTCTATTTCCTTGAATTTATCTTCTTCTACACTTAAATATTTATTATTATTATTATTATTATATGACTTTAAAAAAAAATTAACCTTAGCATATGAGATATTTGTGATTACTAATGCATGCATAGTTTAACAAATTTCTTTAAAAAAACCTTAAGTACTATTGAACAACAAATAAAATATACTTATTCTCTTAAATTATATTCACTGCTATACTTATGTTTAATTTAATAAATCAATAATTTAACACATTAATTTTTTCCCCTGTAGAAATTTACATTCTACTTCTTGGATTGCATAATCACTATACATTTGCATAAGAGTACCTTCTTCCAAATGACTTCAAACCAAGGTTTGAATTCAACATAAATATATATTATTATTGCTTTATGTGTATTTGTGTTTATTAATAGTATATTTTATTATTTTTTAACAGAAGACCACATTCTAATACATGAGAGTAGAAACACCAAATATAATCAGTTGAATCTTGATCAGAAGAGAACTTACATTCAGAAGGTCATTGATAATAATATAAAGAGGAAAAGAAATGATTTAGCTGGCAGTAGTACCAATAGCAAGGGAAAACGCAAGATTGATTTGTTTTGTGGAGCGCAACAGCGAGAATATGAGCATGGAGATTTGTATAGATTAATTTTATAATTTATTAAAATAATTACATGATTATATATATCTAAATTTATTTAACACTAAAAACTATTATTTTTTTCTAGGTGAAATTACACATGAACCAGTATGTTCTTTATTACATAAACTACGGACTCCAAAGTCTTGTTCATTTAGTGGAGCAAAAAAGTTTGAACATGAGCCACCAACATCCTGTTGTCACAATGGTGAAATCCACCTAGCAGATGTGAAAGTTAATGACGAGTTATATGCCCTTTATACTGTACAAACCCAAGAGGCAATTGAGTTTCGAAGACAAACCAGAAAGTATAATAGCATTTTCTCATTCACATCATTTGGGGTAAGGTTTGATAGAGAACTGGCATCAAACAGAAAGGGTATTTTCACATTTAGAGCACAAGGACAAATATATCATAATCTCCCCTCTCTTATTCCAGAAGAAAATAAGCCTTCCTACTTTCAACTTTACTTTTACGATACGGAGAATGAGTTGCAAAATCGAATGGGAATATTAGATAATGCAAACATGAGTACGACTACAACTAAAAGATTGATGGATATATTAGAAGGAAACCCATATGCAAAATTTCTGCGGAAACTAAATGATTTTCCATCTATTGAAGACTTCAAGATTATTATAAATAGAGATGCTGCGGTAGATCAACGTGTTTACAACTCGCCAACAGTGGATCAGGTTGCAGCTGTCTGGGTAGAGGGAAATAATGATAATGTTCCGTATGAGAGAGAAATAGTTGTCCATTCACACTCTGGCAAGAATCATCAAGTTAAGCACTATTTTGGTTGTTATGATCCTTTACAATATCCTTTACTCTTTCCAGGCGGAGATGTTGGATAGCACCAAAATATTAAAAGAAGGCTGAAAAATGATATTCGTCGTTCAAAACAACTAAATACAACATCTCAATTGACTCAGCAAACTTTTACATCTGCAGAAGACATATTTAAACGAGAAAGGGAAGGTAAATCATAATTAAAATTGTTTAATAATATTAAAACATTAAAAATTAACTTAACCTGCAAACTTGTAGGTGTTAAAGCACCAAAGGCGGGAAGCGTCTCATGTCGAGAATATTATTGTTACAAGTTCCAGATAAGAGACACTCGACAATCTACAGTATTAACATCGGCAGGCCGTTTGTTCCATCAATATGCTGTTGATATGTACATAAATGCCCATGTTCATGTCATCGAGTTTCAAAAAAGAGGGTTGCCTCATGCACACATGTTGATTATTCTAATGGGAAAACACAAAATCGTCTCATCAGATCATTATGATAAGTACGTATCAGCAGAAATTCCAAACCAGTATGAAAATCCAATCCTATATGAACTGGTAAAAAAACATATGATGCGTGGCCCTTGTGGAGAGTTAAATATGAAGAATGTTTGCATGCAAAATGGCGAGTGTAAATATCACTACCCTAGAGAGTTTTCTCCGAGATCACTACAAGCGAAAGATGCTTACCCAGTTTATAAAAGGAGCAAAAATAACAGAACAATGTTGGTTTGAAACCAAATCCTTAATAATCAATGGGTGGTACCTTACAATCCATATTTGCTGACACGTTATAACTGTCACATCAATGTTGAAATATGCTCAGGCATAAAAGCAGTTAAATACCTTTATAAGTACATATATAAAGGCCATGATAGAGTAGCAGTAAACATTGAGTACAATGAAGGTGAAAAAGTTGTGAATGAAATCAAGAATTTTCAAGATGCAAGATGGGTATCAGCTCAGGAAGCTTTCTGGAGAATATATGAATTCCATCTTAATGAGATATTCCCGGCTGTCATTAACTTACAACTTCACATGCCAAATCATCAATATGTTTCATATTGGAAACATCAAGACCTATCAAAATTTATTCACTTGGAACATGTCTCAAAGACGATGCTTACAGAATTTTTTACTATGTGTAAAAAAATTAAAGAAGGTAACAAGAAGAAACATGAAAAGGACCATGAAAAGGAGTTATTATATGTGGAATTTCCTGAATGTTATGTTTGGGATTCAACATCAAAATCTTGGCATCCAAGAAAACAGAGACAAGTGATAGGTCGAATAAATGGGGCTAATCCAATTGAAGGAGAGAGATATTACTTGCGACTATTGCTTACTCACGTTAGGTGTCCGAAATCATTTGAAGATCTACTGACGGTAAATGGTATTCATTGCAAATCTTTCAATCAATCAGCTCAGAAATTAGGTCTTTTGGAATCTGATGATAGCATAAGAGAGTGCTTAGATAAAGCCATCATCTTCCAAATGCCAACAGCACTTCGACGTTTGTTTGCAACTATTTTGGTTCATTGTGAGCCTACAGATGTTAATCATTTGTGGGATAAATATATTGAATCATTATCTGAAGACTTCTCAAGGAAACCAAATGCTACTAGAGCTTCGGTGATACATGATACTCTTCTCAATATTAACTTCTACTTAGAGAGCATGAGAAAGGATATTAAAAATTTTGACTTGCCACCTTTACAAGCAAAAAACATTACAGAGGAAAGTTCATACACAAGAGAAATAAAAGAAGAGCTAGATGTACAAATCTCAACTGATGATCTAAATGCTGCAACAAAACTCAACTATGAACAACATACTAAATACACTACAATATTATCAAGAGTTGAAGGAAATAAAAGTGGAGTTTTCTTTATTGACGGTCCAGGAGGAACTGGGAAGACTTATTTATATCGCGCTCTACTTGCCAAAGTAAGATCACAAGGTATGATAGCTCTTGCTACAGCGACATCAGGTGTCGCAACTATAATAATGCCTGGTGGAAGAACAGCACACTCGAGATTTAAAATCAAAATCCCAACAACAGATTCATCTATATGCGGTATATCAAAGCAAGATGGGACATCAAAACTCCTTAGAATAGCTCGTTTAATAATTTGGGACGAGGCTGCTATGGCTAAACGCGTTGCAATTGAAACGTTGGATAGAACACTAAGAGATTTAATGGATAAAGATGAACCATTTGGCGGAAAAGTTATTATATTTGGTGGTGATTTTAGACAAGTTTTACCAGTTGTGCCTCGCTCAACAAGATCACAAACTATCAAAGAAAGTTTAGTAAGCTCACATTTATGGAGAAAAATGATCAAACTACAACTTTCAAAAAATATAAGAGCAAAATCAGACACAGCATTCAGTGAATTTCTTCTTAGGATTGGGAATGGAGATGAACCAACAGTAACACAGGATCTCATAAAATTGCCTACTGCAATGTTGATCCAGAATCAAGGTGATGAGCTACCGGAAGATTCTCTCATAAATTCAATTTTTCCATCTTTAGATGAAAATTTCAAGTCTATTGACTATATGAAAGATAGAGCTATCCTTACAACAAAAAATGAATATGTTGACATGTTAAATGATAGACTAATAAAAAGGTTTCCAGGAGAAGGAAAAGAATTCTATAGCTTTGATGAAGCAGTTGATGACACTAATCATCATTACCAAGAAGAATTTTTGAACACTCTGCTCCCTAATGGACTACCGCCACACAAGCTACTGTTGAAAAAATATTGTCCAATTATTTTACTAAGGAACTTGGATCCAACTAATGGACTGTGCAATGGTACAAGAATGGTATGTCAAGATTTTAACTCTAATATAATTCAAGCTAAAATCACAATGGGACAACATGCTGGGAAAGAAGTTTTCTTGCCAAGAATACCATTGTCACCAGCAGATGATGAAGGATTACCATTCAAGTTCAAACGCAAACAATTTCCCATAAGATTATGTTTTGCGATGACAATTAATAAATCCCAAAGGCAAACAATACCTAACGTAGGTATTTATCTACCTGAACCAGTATTCTCTCATGGACAATTATATGTTGCTTTATCGCGGGGTACTTCCATGATGACAACCAAGGTCTTAATAACATCAGATGGAAAATTTGCAGAAGATGGACAATACACAAAAAATATTGTATACAAGGAAGTTCTCCATCCAAACGACCACGAGGAATAATTCAAATGACCAATAACATTTTTGAAGGTTAGTAATTTATTATATAATAAGTAGATGCAATTTTTATTAAAGTTTTTTCCTTAAAATTAATTAAAAAACTTACAATTCATTAATACATCATTCAATCTGTTCATTCAAAATCATGTACTAATTAAAATTAACATAACTTTAAACATTGTAAATAAAATTATTAATTAATAGATTCAAATTACTATAATTAG
This sequence comes from Asparagus officinalis, assembly GCF_001876935.1. Lineage (NCBI taxonomy): Eukaryota > Viridiplantae > Streptophyta > Magnoliopsida > Asparagales > Asparagaceae > Asparagus > Asparagus officinalis. Next base: position 40,483,965 of record NC_033800.1, read on the forward strand.
TGTCACATATTTGATATAGAAATAGTCTCATTTAATTTTCTTTTTAGTTTATTTAGTACTTCAAATGCTTTGTTATTTACATATAACAAACTATTCAAAATCTTGCAGGAACGATGGCATCCACCAACGAAGCACCAATTCCACACATCCAAATACACCAACTAAAAAAATTTCAAAGAGATTGGACTATTCTTGTTGTTATCCTAAGAACTATCGAGTCATCTTATGAGAACAACAAAGGATCAGGAAAACTACTAAAATTATTTTTTGCCGACTCAGAGGTAATGTAGCAAAATTCTACATGCTATAATTCTATTGATATTTGTTGATACTTATTCTTAAATAAAGTAATACATATAATTTTTAAGTACAATATGCATAACTTTTTATCATGCCATAGCAATTGTTATTTTAAATCTATGCAAAGCCTTCTCAATTTTTTATAAATTTATAAATATAAATTTATAAATATAAATTATAAATATTAATTAAATTATAATTGTTGATGCTTATTCTTATATTAATTATTATCACCTTACTATGTATAAAATCATATAAAAAAAATTCATGCATTTATTAAATAGGTAAGCAACATGTAATTCATTTTTTACAAAGAGCTAATCCATAAAAACGATTAAATTTGTTACTTGAGATCAAATGACTTATTAGTAAGTAGTAGAAATTCTAATTCAATAACATGTGACTTTATATAAATAAGGTTAGTTTTGTTGATGAGTTAAAATGTAATTTTTTTTGGACCCGAATATTATGGATACATTTCAATCAAACCTAGGGAATGTTTATTTAAAAGTTTCCCACATAGGTATGGTTATTAATATTTGTTGATATTTGTGAGATAATATTAGTAATATTTGCAGGGAAAAAAAAATACAAGGTATTATGTTTAGAGAAACTATTGAAATGTATAAGCACATGCTTCAGAAGAATAATGTTCTTTACATCTCAAATGGAGAAGTCAAACCAATAAACCCGCTTTATGGAAATGTACATGAGTCAATTGAGTTGACATTGACTAAAAACATTTCTATCAAAGAGTCAAAAGCAGAATTTCAATTTGATAAGATATTGAATAACTTTATCTCAATCAAAGACGCAATTTCCAACGAGGATACAAGGAATATAAGTAAGTATTTGTAAACACCTTTTATTTTTAATTTATAAATTTATAAAAGAATTTTCAACTTATTATAAATTTATATGCAGATATTCTTGCAATGATAGCAAATGTCAAGCCTATGATTAAGTACGTTACAATATATAATAAGGCAGACACAAGGCGTGACATCATTATAGTAGACAAAGAGTATACATGCATGCTTTTATTTCACAATAAATTATTTATTCAAAATATAATATATTAACCTAAAATTGTCTAACTTCTCTTATACAATGACATAACATTGTCTGTAACTTTATTCGGAGATTTAGCTGTCAATGAAGGCTCAATGATTGAAGGAAATATGCATGAGACAACTATAATAGCGCTATCAGATTTCAAAATATCAATGTACAAAGGTATCATTTTTTAAATTGAATTGTAAATTAATTATCAAAAAATATCAAATACTAATTATAACTATTATATATGCAGGAGAGTTGTGCTTGACTTCGCAAATTGCTTCAACATTATTTATCAATCCTGATATACAACTTGCTAAGGACATGCAAGAATGGTAATTCAAATAAAAAAAGGTAACTTAATAAATTAAAATTTAAATATTTTTCAAATTATATGCAGGGCTCTTTCAAAAGAAAAGATCAAGACTAATGGTGCTCCGTCAAGGCTATTTAAAAATGCAACGAAAATGAATATTGGTGACATTATGCAAGCTTCACAAGAATCATCAAAGGTATGATATTAAAATTCCTACTATAAATTAGTAATGAATCTTGAGCTTACGATATAAAATAAAAATATAAATAGATATTGTTTCATTGATGTTTCAAATACATTTACAATTATTACTTTTGCATTAATTTTTAAAAAATACATTTTTTGCTATATTTTTTTAAATTATTTTAAAATTTATAATTTTTTAACTAAATATATGTAAACTACAATTATAACTAACTAAATTTTTACAAATCTACAGGCACAATATGGCAGCTTTATTGGAAAAATAAGTAATATCTTAAATAGACATGAGGCTTGGTACTACTCATGCACAGGCTGTAATAAAAAGGTTGACAAAAATATTTATGACAAATGTCAAAATTGTCAAAAAAACAATGAAGACAGTATACCGAGGTAAAGTACTATCAATTACTTATGAAATAAAAATATAAAGATTAAATATATAAATATCATCTTATGAACAATTATAATACAAAATGTAGATATGTTGTCAAAATCATAGTGGAAGACGAAACAGACAATGCAAGAGTCACACTTTTTGACGCAGCAGAAACATTGATAGGATGCGATGCTCAAAAATTCATGGATGATATAAAAGAGGTAAATTCTTACTTTATTATATTTTATACATATAAATCAATATATTTCATGTATAAGATCTTAATTTTTTCCTCATTAAAACAGAAAAAAAATCAGAGTTCATTCTTTCAAAAGTTTGTTCTCAACATCGAAAAGACATACAAGTTCTTGGTAAAGTTGGATGAGAAGTCAAAGGATGAACGTGCACAAGGAAAGATAATAGCACAAGAAATCCAAATCCAAGAGGACATCACAATCAACATTGATGATGATGATTCATTTATCGAATTACCAAAAAAGAAGATCAAGGTGGAGAAGGATTGATCAAAGGACAACAAAAATTAAACATTAATGTTTTTAATTTTTAATTACATTTACAAATTGGTTAAAGGATTTTTAATGTGCTTTTCATAGGCTTCTAAGTTTATTAATTGATGAATTAAATTTGTTAGGACAATTTATGATTTATACGCATATGCTCAGATAGTGGTTTGATAAATATTGCATGCTTTGATTGTTATTGCAGTTATTAACTTAAATTTAACATTTAATTATGTGAATCAAAATACATATTCATAGAATAGTTCACTCTATTAATTTAAATTTTCATGTCAACTATTGTTATCTTATCTATACTGCACAAAAAATTTTGTCGATGAGTCGTTCGCAAGAAAAATGATGACCAAGCACAGCTTCCCGAACCTGTTGAGAGGAAACAATAGCTTTCTTTAGATAAGGTAGCTAATTTTACAAAATTGTTATTCTAATTTATTTCTTTAAGTAGTCAAAATTTATTTTTATCTATTTTATTACATTTCCAGGTTCATACCGAAAAATGATCGTCTGGATTGGATGATATTACAACTTTAATCATGGCAGGTAAATATCAAAATGATGTTCAAAAATTTGTAAATCTAATCATATATCATCTTAAATAGATAAAAGGTTAATTAATAGAATCAATATATCTGCAGTTAACTCATCTAACCAGTGTGCTGAGCAAATAAAATTCAGAGAATAGTGGCATTCTATACCTCTTTCTTCAGAGCCTTCAGCACAATACAGATATCAAGTCCTTGATCAGGCACATCCTCTTTATGGCAAACGATAAGTTAGCCTTCGATCAATGCAAGCTACTAAACCTCCACTGTCATCAGCTTGTCATCAAGGTAACTAATTTCTTTAAGGAGCAGCACTTTACATATTAGGAACTTTACAAAGTTATGTGGCAGAGGATCCGTCTACTTGGAAATTTCAGCATTGCACCATGTTAACTAGCTGGCAGAATTGAGTGCTCATCCTGTTGGTTCAAATGCACTTGATGTTGCATTAGAGGTACTCCTTTCTTTTGATAAAATCTATTCAGTGTTGGAAAATAAATTTTATCTTTCACTTGATTATCATGTGATAGCATGAATAACCCTTATTGCCAAGTTATATTACTTTGGCAAGTTATATTACTTTATCTGACATTAAGCTCAAAGTCAGTCTAATCTTTTGAATTACATCTCAAAGAGCATTTTGTTGCTTTATCTTAATGTACTACAGAGAATTGGTGTCTGTCAGGTATCAAGACACATCTTTACCTGATTGGTAAATCTACTGAAGGCAATTGTTTCTCTGCTTATGAGAGCTTACTGGATGATCTCCTCCTTTGTGCGGTACACCTTACAGTAATTCACTCCACCTTTACTTTTTGTAGAAGAACATCTTATGATAGTCTTATCGGTGGAATATTACAGTGGGTAGATTGTTCATGGAAAGGCCTGCTCAAATATGATGTAACAATGTGTGAAACAAAGATGTTTGCTTTTTGCATAACTATACATTCTAAGTAGTGATTTAATGTTGTTTTGAATACAGTTCTTATTAAAGCCTCAATATTTGGTGTCTGTGCAGATCATTGGGGGTGAAAAGGACTTGCTTAATTTGTTTAATGATAAATGGAACTTAAGGTTCCCTGCTGAGTTTGAGAAAAATAGCCTCTAGCAATTAGGACCTTAGAAGCCAACTCATATGAAAATTCTCAGGGAGAATCTTCTATTTTGCATTGCAACTGGAGAAAAGGAGAGTTGTCAAAGTCAACTTATTACTTCGCCTGCAATTCCTATGCATGGATTATTGATTCTGGTTAATGTGAGTATATGTTGAGGTTTGTTTTTATCGTGAATAGGGATTGTATGTCGAAGTGTTTTACTTCATGTTCTCATTTACTCTGATCATTTATTTTAGATGAATCCCGTCGAGTATGGGCATATCTTTTTGGTTCCTTATGGTAAAAAGCAAAGACAAGAGTTTTGGCACAAGGAGATGTTCTATTTGATTTCACGGTTTGCAAAGGAAAACTGTAATTGTTCCCTAAAGGTCTTTTTTTTGAAAAGTTCTTCAACAACTCCATGTTATGCATATTTCCAGGTATATTACTGACCACGTTATTTTATTTTATTATTCATATGTATTTTACTAAGGAAGTCAGCATTTGGGGTTCCTAATTGATCTGAACACACACTTTTCGGATTTGTGCTTAGAAAAGATTTTTGAGAATAGTGGAAGGAGAGAACTAAGAGAACAAGGATTAATTTTTTAAAGGAGGCCTTTGAGAAACCTTTTATGATATAGGATGTTATTACAAAACTATTCTTATAGGATTCATAATGTCGAGCACAGCATTAAGGACTGGTAAGAAATAGGAATAAGCTGAGTATGGCTAATTTTTGGCTTGACCAACAAAACATGATATACACTCTTTACCATATCATAGGAATTCTCTCCCTCTTTTCTTTTTCTTTTTCTTTTTCTTTCAAACAGATAAAGATTAAAGAATATTGCATTTTAATATTATACCAAAAACCTTACAGTTTGTTGCTACCTGTGGAACAAGATGCTTACTTTGCAAACCATTTACCGGTGGAACTTCTTCCAGTTATCAATGTATATGACTGCAAGGATAACAAAGGAGTAAGCATATCTGAGCTTGCAAATTATCCTCTTAAGACATTGCTGTTTACAAGCCATAACTTGGAATCACTTGTTGGATTAGTAGGTGAAATATGCTCTATTTCATATAATTCTCTTGTGATTTAAGTGGTACACAACCTGTAATGTCTATGAACTTTTCTGACTCCATTAAGTATGAGTACAGTCTTACATGTGCTGTTTGCCTGGTAAGATATTTGCTTCCATTCTTCATAATGTTAGATGTTTACTGTTCTGTGCTTTATCTAATTTAAGAAAAAGATTATAATATTCTATTTCCACATTCCAAATATTCAGTAATTTTGAAATGCAGGTCTATTTGTAAGAGGATTTTCCTGTCCTTCTCTTTTCTAAAACCATATTTGTTTCTTCACTACTTCTCTGCAAATTTCTTTTGACCAACGGATCTTACAAATTGTGGACCTGCTATTCTACAAATTAGAGACTAGATTTGGGCTCACTTGTATGATAATCAAGGTGAAACATCCACTACAACAAAATACAACATTGCCGACGAAACAAAAACATCGGCAAATGTTTAAAAAACGTCGGGAAAAATATTTTCCGACAAAAAATACAGCGTCGCTAACGCGTCGCTAAAAGTGCGTCAAGGAATGTATTTGGCGACGCAAATACACTGCGTCGCCAAAAATACACTTTTGGCGACGCGACATGCGTCGGGAAAAGTACATCTTTTAGCGACGCATATTATTTTACGTCGGCAAAAGCATGCTGAATTTTTCCATATGCGTAATGGCGTCGGGAAATCTTGCACTTTTGGCGACGTACTTAACGTCGGCAAAGGGCAATGCGTCGGTAAAAGTATACTTTTGCCGACGCAAGATTGCGTCGCCAAAAGATATTACTTTTGGTGACAAAATATGTCATCAGCAAAAGTGTTACATTTAGCGACTAAATATAACGTCGGCAAAAGTGTTACTTTTATTGACGCTTATTGACACTAATTTGTATCGCCAAAAATAATATATTTTCTGTCAAATACAAGCCTATACTGAATCTGAACATCCACAAAAAATTTGATCCCATTCACATCAACATAAAAGTCTATTTTTTTATTTCCCCTTGAGCGCTAAAAGCGTTAATTTACAAACTTCCTCGTGCATATCCAAGTACATAAAGTCTCTCAAAAACATATTACATCAAGAAAACTAGAAACAACAATATCAAATTTGTATCATTAATTACAAAGAACAAATGGATTTGAGGAAGAACATGTCCCAGTTTAGATAGTGCATCTGCAACAATGTTTGCCTCTCGCATACAGTGTAGGACAGGAACTTGGTAGGAATGTCAGAAGCCCCATCAGCCTGACCACATTTGTTATATCGGCTGGACCAACCAAGTAGAAAAACCAAGGATACATCATTTGTCCTCTGAAGTCTGTGGTTCCGTCTCTTGTATATTTGTCTTCGTTGTCGGCCTCCATGGATCCTCCTCCTTGTATCTGAGATACTGATGCTTCTACTTCTGTGAAATTTTATGAGCAAATCACCAAATAATACCAAAAGTAAATTGTACACTGCAACAATCACAGAGCACTTGCAATAGCAGCTTTGCCTGTTTTGCATGGTGAACTTAGTTCAATTCAGTAATAAATCGATTACTCAAATGATATTCATGATCTCTGAAGGAAAGAACTTAGTACATATTTAATCTTTAGCTACTTCCTACAGTGATGCTCTTCCTAGTTTTGCGAAATATAGTCAGTAACTAACCAAACAATACCGAGAATTGCACGGTGCGTACAACAATAACAGAGGCACAGAGCTTTTACAAGTTGCATCATGGCTTGTTTTTACAGGGTGAAGGGCTGCTAGTGACTGATGATAGTAAAGAATAAGTAAGTGTCAATTCATGAAACCAATTGGGCAAATCATATTCATAATCATGATCTCTAAATGAATAATTTAAAATCTATATTGCTTGGTACACTACAAACAGCTTGACCATTTCATTTTTCTTTTTCAACAATGAATAAGTCAAGATATATAAAACTATAACAAGCTGAATGACTTCCAAAATGAAAAATAAGGATATATATATACGAGTTTATAAGCTACCTCTCACAAGAGAGACAAGTGATGGACGTGCAAACTCTTGGTAGCAGATGTGGGGAATTGCACATAATGAAATGAAATGAAATGAAGCTAATGTGGGGAATGCAACAAATGATGCAATCACTATCTCAGTTCTGATGTTCTTCACATAATGAAATGAAATTCATGAATTTCATGTATCCTTGATTCTAAGAATTGTGAAGTTACCAACTTTGTCCGGACATGAAGCTAATGTGGGGAATTGCACATATGAAGAAAGCTTTAGCCTGCATTTCATCACTTTTAATTGTTTTCAAATACTTCGTGTTATACAAAATAAGTAAACTAATTAGTGAACATATATTGTAATTTCATTAAATGAGTGTACTGAGGAAAAGCTTGAACAACTAAACAAGGAAAATTATTCTACTTCATATCTAAAGTAGAATAATTTATTTTGGTAACATGTTCAATATTTGCAGAAAATATTTTAGAAACCGTGCTTTGCACGGGTCTAAATACTAGTAAGTCTAATAATGAAAAATTAAATGCAAGTCTGACCTCATCTCGATGAGAAATCTCTACTACCACCGCTCGTTGCAGGCTGGCTACGTGCAAATAGCTGATGCACTAAAGCCACAAGATCAGCAGTCTTCTGGGCTTGTGCGTTCATCTGCTCGGCTTGTGAGGCAATCTGTTCGGTTTGTGAGGCAATCTGTTCGGCTTGCACAACTACTGTCTCCTTTAAAGCCACGACCTCAGCATACCATACCCCTTCCGGTAACCTGGCCTCCTTCCAAGTACCTCAATGGAGATCTCAAACTCATTCATCGGGGATGTAACTTCGGGCTGAGATTGTTCGATAGTCTTGTTGACTAATCGCTTCTATCATTTTTAAAGATGTAAGATCCATATCATTAATGAATAGATATAAGTTTTTTATAGATTGATTTAACAAAAGTAAATTTATAAGTTTTTTATAGATTGATTTAGCAAAAGTAAATTGGACATACGTACATAGGTATCTTGTGCTTTCTCGTTTACCCATACTTTCCTTTTTTTTTTGTAGTGGGTTTCTTTGTAAAATTCCGGAAAAGAGGGAGCTTGCTCATCATTTTTTTATTTCTGTAATTTAATAAATTTATCATTATGGTTTTTAATAACTATTTATAGTCTATTTATTTAAAAAGTAAAAACTTATAAAGCAAAACTTACGATTAGTGACATCGCTGCTGCAAATGATCAGGAACCAGATATATAATTGTAGGGCAACTTTGATCGACTCTCCTTCGCTTTATAAGATTTTGTCTAATAACCAATATAAAATATATTATTAAAATATATCACAACAAATAAAATTAACATGACAATTTAATAAAGTGATTTGAGATCTATACCTTCCATTCTTCAGTTTCCCACACATCGATCATCGATACCCAATCATTGGGCTCCACACGCTTCGTCAGACAAGAACTTTCTTGGCCACACACATTTCACATGCCCATTAATAGACCAATGAAAACGACCTCCCAATAAATCAATGGTTAAAGTATCTCTAATTTTAATGGGCTCGGGCAAGGAATTAATTTTAATTCAGAACAACAGAAAGGAGAATACTTTTACTTTTTAACTAAGGAGTTGGAAAGCATAAATAGTTGAATAAATATCCAAGTATCTCTAATTCACATAAACTCAAAACTACAAACTGAAATTCATTTTTCAGCCTAAGAACTAACGGAATTTTTTTTCCATGTAAGAAACCATTTTTATTTTCATTTTTCTCCAGAGATAAAACATGAGTTATGTTGAATACATGTTATATTCAATACTTGGAAATGATAGAACATGCAATTCAATGTTCATATGCAACATGGCACAACAAAAATGCATATAGACACATGCATGAGTACATGACTGTAGCACAAAGAAACATGTGTACTCACAAACTTAAAACATCCTATAAGAATCTTGCATGCATTCTGATTTTTAACATTGGACCAGATTCATTAACACCCCATATTCATGTCATACAAGAACTTTCTTGGCCACACACATTTCACATGCCCATTTACAGATGCCCTGCAATACAGATGCCCTGCAATGATGATAAATATGATGCTGACCTTTTCCATAAAATCTTCTGCATACCTAACTGCATACCTAACTGGTTGAATTTTCATTTAGTTTCCAAAGACACTTAGTAAACACATGAGCATTGGAACAAGCATATATTACGAAATATTTATTATCATTTGCCTTTGACGTTGAAGTGGGTTTCTGTTTGAAAGGTTTGACAACATTACATTCTGGAGGAGTAAAGAAGCAGCAGCAGAACATTCAAGCATGGAGCACAGTACAGGGTTGATACAAGCTATTATTTTTTAAGCTGCTGATCGTGATAACATTGGTGGATCTGCTTATGGTGGACAAAGGTCCATATGCTGTACACCTGATCTTGCTAAACTTGAGAGCTGCAGACATGTCTACACATACATATACACGTCTACATATATTATGTATGAGTATTTGTATAGGTATATCATATATGTATCTCCGTGTGTATACGTTTGTATGTGTATGTGTGTAAACACACATTTCAAGTCTAGCATAATCCACAAGTCATTTAATTGACTCATAGTCCATTTATGCATTATGTGCTCTCTAATTGAATGTGTAATGAAACTGTGCTGTAGAACATTGAAATTGAATAAAAAAATCATGTATCTGTTTGTTTGTATGAGTAAACATACAAACAATATTGCATGTGATTTATGGCTACATGTATCTGTTTGTATGAGTAAACATATGTAAGATTCTCTCTTATATGTATGAGAATATCTTGGAGTTCAACCAGAGCAATGGTTGCAGTCAATAAGCCAAACCCATAAAGACAGTGGTACAGACAAGACCCATGTGTTTAAAACGCAAGTAACACTCATGAATTGTATAAAATTTCTATAAAGACAGTTTTGTGTACTAAATCAAATAAAGGCACAAACACAAAGTCCAGTACTACCAATTGGATTAAAAAAAAAATCTTTGAGAAATGGAGAGTCACGCTAATGAAGAGTCTCCTTCATAAGAAATCGTGGCAGGGTAAAGGGTCCAAGCTTTCAATTGATATATCACAGAACATATAAATGATTTCTAATCTAAAGATAAAACCCCATGTAAAATTTTGATCATTTTTCTTCCCAACAAAAATTCCAACAAATAAGCAAAGCTTAACTCACCACGTTTCAAATAAATCAGCTGCACAACTTCATGTCGAAATGGCCATACTTTGTACATATTCATCGATAACAACCCAAAGTTGTCTGAAATTTTTCGAGATCTAACTCTTTGCACATTCGATCCCTCCAAAAGCTGGAATTAAAAGTAAAATACTAATTTCTAAACAAGAATCTTAATAGATAACCTATTAAATCTAAAGTGTCATCAACTAAAATGTTTTCCTTGTCCTTTAAATTTCTCATTATCTTAAATATCTACTTTTATGCCTACAAATTCTCACTGTGTTTGTGAAACCTTTACAAGGAGACAAAAAATGATGTGGATGTCAATGGTTTATGGAGCCTATCATTTCAATGAAGTACTTTGATCACAAAAATTCACAATGAGAATTATATCGAAGGTTTATATATTGTATCCTTTTCAATTGCATTTGTATTTGCATGTACCCAAAAGGAACTAGAAATAACACAAGATGCTAACATCCTTAGAATATGCACAACTACTACTAGAGTAATAGCGATACCAACATCGCTGCTTATTTTGGAACAACATAAACAATTAGCTTTTCAAATTCAATTCAATTATTGTAGGTTATAAATGCAAAAAAAAAAAATCTAAACTACTCATTAATAAGTGGTCCATGCTACTCTTTTGTACATTGTCTTGGTAAATAGTTGAGACTTGACATATAGCTGCTACTGTTGACTTTAGCAAATAAGGAGTTTACATAAGGTAGAAGAAATTAAAAGGCGTGTAGGATTTCTGTGTGTGAAGGAGTAGGATGCATGTAAGACCTTTGCCATACTCGGCCAGCAAATAAGGAGTTTACATAAGGTAGAGTTCTTCCCACCTCGTTGACTGCAAGCATAAAAGAGATTTTTAAAAAAAAAAATCTAATACTGCTGATTGCTAACGGTTATGCCAACTTCCGACTTCCTTTTCAACGTTTCAAGATTTAAATTTAAAAAAAAATTGCTATTTGCTCTCCGACAAATGATCAAATAGGTTCTTCTACCTCATTGGTACATTACCAAAGAACATAAACATGACTGAAAACATTAAACCAACGAATCAACTAATTGCTGCGGAACAAGGGCAGGAAAAATATCACCAGCTTTAGGTAGCACTGGTCTTAAGTCAAATTTATGAATCTCAGTATATACCAACAACATTAGGGCAAATTCAGTACCTTGAAATGAAAACTAATAAGATACCAAAAAAAATTAGGGCAAATTCAGTACCTTGAAATGTTCCTGCAGCTCGATCTCACGATCCTCCTCGTTGAGCGGGATGAGGAGGAGGAGAGGCGGCGAGATCCGACGGAGGCGGCGGTGAACTTCGACGAAGGCGGCGATGAACTTCGACGGAGGCAGCGAACTCCGATTAGCGAACGCTGATAAACAAAGAACCATCGTAAAAAATGTAAACTTTAGCAACGCGGAGGAACGTCGGGAAAAGAATACTTTTAGCGACGCTAGCCTAATACGTCGCGATAAATACACACTATTAGCGACGCTAATTTTAAAACGTCGCTAAAAAGCAATACTTTTACCGACGAAAATAAAAAAACGTCGCGAAATCCATAACTTTTACCGACGCTAAGTTAAAACGTCGCTAAAAATATACACTTTTAGCGACGCTAATTATAAACGTCGGGAAATATATATTTTTTGGCGACGCTAACTAAAAGCGTCGTGAAAAACATAATTTTTGGCGACGTTTTTAACCATGCGTCGGGAATAAGCGTCGGGAAAAGTGTAATTTGTTGTAGTGATCAATCTTTAAAATTGACATTAATAATTGAGATGGATATAGGATACTGTAATGATGAGGAACGGATTTAACACTTTTCTGCATCGTCCGAAATTTTAGCAACATGGAATGTATATTACAGATACTTCCAGCAGCCAAAAAAAAATGCTTAAGCAAAATTACAATTATATGACTTTGCACTCTTAAAGTCACTTCCTTAATTAATATGCAAGCTAATAGAAGAGGTAGTCACATATATACATTAAATAGTTTCAGGCGGGTGAATCATGATTTGCAAACTTTTGAATCTGGTGTTTTCTTTCATTATTCAAGCTAAATGTGAGCAATTAAGTTAATCTCTATAATTTACAAGGTCTATAACACTTTCTGGGCAATTGTAGGTTAGTGGCATGAAAAGCACCAAGGTCTGACTTTTATAAGGGTAAAGTTTCATTTACCCCTGCACTGGTCCTTCGGTTGAATACCCAACCTATTAAGTTTGAATGTCTTACAAGCTTAGATGCATTACTGAAGTTCAGTTGCCACTACCATCCTTTCATTCTAATCTTTTCTTTCAGTATTCAAGCTAAATGTGAGCAATTAAGTTAATCTCTATAATTTACAAGGTCTATAACACTTTCTGGGCAATTGTAGGTTAGTGGCATGAAAAGCACCAAGGTCTGACTTTTATAAGGGTAAAGTTTCATTTACCCCTGCACTGGTCCTTCGGTTGAATACCCAACCTATTAAGTTTGAATGTCTTACAAGCTTAGATGCATTACTGAAGTTCAGTTGCCACTACCATCCTTTCATTCTAATCCAGGAAAAGCATATTTGCAGCAACACGCATGAACTAAATAGACAAGCTCCAAAAGGGAAGAACCACTGGATAAATTGCATATATGAAACATCGCCAAACGTTTTCTAATTGATAATGAACAACTTCTGAGAGGAGAGAACAACCACAAACAATGAGTATACACATGACACTTTCTTCTATTTCTACCTTTTGATTGACGACAAACACAGGCGCTCAAACATAGAGAAGTAAAATGCATGTATGTGATAGTTTGTTGTTAAGCAGGATCTGTCTGTGCGTAAGACCTTTCTTCATGTTTCATTTGAAACACCTATCAAGGTGTGTGTATTGACGGCAGCATAATGATGTTTCATTTGTTTTGCAATTAACTACTTTATTAAAGGTGAAATTATGTAGTTTATTAAACTGCATGCAAGTTTTTCTTAAAAAAATTTGTCTTTTTTTGCTATTATCTTTGTTCTTTTTGGTGTATAATAACTAATGCTTTAATGTACATGCTTTAGGTCCAAAAGAACAGTGACATTAATTCCTTTGTAAAGCAGCAACCAAAATACGCTTTAGTTTATTAATAGCTCCTAAATTTAGAAACTTAAGCACATAACAACTAATGCTTTAATGTATTGTCTGACAATTTGTTAAAACATTATGTATAAGTTTATCTGTTAGAAAAATATTTTGCCTAGGTCGTTTGTTTAATTTATTTTGAACTCCGTACATATTATCCAAAACCACACGAGTTATGGCATGTAGCATTTCATTTTCCCTGTCAAACAATATTGTTTTCCTTTTCTTCATCTATTGTTTACATTTTCCTTTAAGTTTCTATTTAGGTATTTTTCATCATTTCTTCACATTTTTAAATAATTAATCTCATCTCAAGCCTTCAGTAACTATGTTTTGAAAAACTTCAAAGCCAACATTTCTGCAAACTTCGTGCAATTTAACCTTATATGCAATGCTTGAACATGTTAGTTAATTAGTCAAACAAATCTATTATTATCAAAGACAGAATAAGTTCTTGTCTGGTTCCTTGTCGGCTATGAAATGCACTAAGTACATCCCTGTATATCTTATAAGAGAATATGTTTTTGTGACTTAACTTCTTTCTGTTGAATTGGATTCTAAACAATCATGTGCTCCCATTTCTTCAATTATACTGAGCCATTATATCTATTGTTGTGAAGTAGCTTAATATCTATAGTGAGCCATTATGTGCTCCCATTATTTCTGTTTTTTCTACAAATTCTGTTATTATTATTTTTTAAAATCGAAATGGGTTAGAGATTCATCTCCCATCATTTGGTTCGGGATTGCATTAAGATCTCTGAAATTATAAATCGAAATGGGTTAGAGATTCATCTCCCATCATTTGGTTCGGGATTGCATTAAGATCTCTGAAATTATGAGAAGACTCATGAACTTCCTGAGTTTCAGTTTGAACAGTGACAGCAATTTCCTGTTCATGATTTGCATTTTGATCATCGTGTGCATTTCCAGCATTAGAAGCATCAGGTTCTTCAGATCTTTCCTGCAAATCAGTGGATTGTTTCTTTCCATTTCCTTCAAGCTTCTGCACCTGATCCCTAGCGTTGGGAGCTCTTGTTAGATTCTCAAGACCCTTCAGTATCAGATTTCACAACCTTCGGGGAATCTGGGTGATCCAAATCAATCACTCAAAGGATGCTGGAAAGCAATTGTACAATGCCACTGTTAATCATTGTTTTAGCAATATCATGGAAGCAGCCAAGACCAGGTACAGTACTGGAAGCATTTTTTTTTTACATTGGAAGAGCTGACTCTGTGCTGGAGTTTTTCTTGCCTGTGGAATGCATCGAGAGTCAAGAACAGAAATTTATGCTTAATTCGTTGTCTATCACGATACAGAAGGTTTGCAAGAGTTTGAGAGTTGTAACTGACAAGGAGCTCGAAAGTCAGGCTATGTTAACTGATTGGGTTGCAACTTCTTCTATACCTTTGGAATTTAGCAAGGAGATCAAATAATTCAGTGTTGCTACTAACTGGGACGCATCAGAGACTGGACATTTACAAAGAACTGATGATCAAAAGGATTCTTTTTGTGGTGATCCTTGGTTTCCACAATCCGGAAAGACAACTGAAAAGAGGCATGCAAAGTCGGAAAAAACTATCAGCTTGCAAGTTCTTCGGCAATATATTTCTGGTAGTCTGAAAGATGCTGCAAAAAGCCTTGGAGGTAAGCCTTTTCTCTTCATAAGATGTGAAATTTTGTAAACCATCCTTCTTATAAAGCATATATAATCTTGAATTTTACATTGTTTTCAAGAGTATATAATCTATTTATAAACTTGGAAAATATACTTATCACCATGAAACAAATTACTAACTGAACCATCTTCTGTGTCATATATGACGACATGCACTTAATATCAAAACTAATGTGTGTTGCTTGGATCATTCTACTACTTGGCATGCGGACTTGATGGTGGAGAATGTAAATTAAGTACACATTCAAACCATTCCAATTGGTAAAACATAAGAAAATTAAAACCAAAAGTTCTACCACTTGGCCAAGGACTCAGGTAACTTATGTTGTCATAAACTTCTTTTAACATAACAAGTCACGGAAAGAGAAGGGGGGGAAATTATATTACTAATGGTTCATTTATTTATCTTTTCATTTCTTTGTTCCAATTTGTTGAAATTATTATTAATTGAGTTTTTGCTAACTAAATTCTCTTGTATCTTGCAGCATTGGACAAAATTAATATTATTCATTCTATGTCTATAAAGGATCTAAAGATTCTGATAAACTGTGGCAGAGGACACATCGAATCTTCAACACCTAGCATGTATGTTGATTTCACTATGCTCTAGAGATCAATACTAGAACCATGAGGTGCTCCTGGCCGGACATGAGGACTACTTATCTCTGCAATCAACTCATTCACAAATAATATTAATGGGTTCATACAACTTTAACAATCCTTATATCAAGCAATTGGACAAAGATGTATGCACTATCACTGACATGTTATTGATTTTGTAATACGACATAAGAGATGAAACAGAGTAGTGTTTGAACACCAAGAGAGCTAGCATGTTAAGTTGTAGTTGAGACATTGTTATGGTTCATTCGTTGCTATTAGATAAATTATCATGTTCTGTGATCTAAGTGAAATAAGATTGCAAAAAATTGTTTCATGGGTGGTGATGCCTACATTTATAGTATCATTGCTTTTAGCCTATGATAAGTCAACTTTAGTAGATCTATGCGACATCTAAATTTTATTATAAAAAGAAACTTATTAGAGCGCAATATGAGAGAACTCTACATGAAATATAAATTAAAGCTGATCCATATCTGTAAAGATAAACCTAATTCTTTTTAGTTATAGTATCATGGTTTTCCTCCTTTGGTTTCATTTGCAATTGATTTTATCAATGATAGAGCTATTATTATCAAACAATTAATAAATAAATATAATTTCACTATTCAATCCTTTTGAATTTTTAAATTCTATCCATATGTTTGATACATGGTTTAAATTAAATAAATCTTAATGAAATGAATCAATAATAAAATATTAAATTAAAAATTTACCACGATGCAACCATACTAGTAAATCATACTCCTTTTAAAAGCACGAGTTAAGGAAAAACTTTAATAGTCAATATTACCCTAGTCTATCTATCCATATTATGAAGCAGAAAGTCTGTGTGTGAAGTTTTTAGGATGTATCCATCTTCAAGAGCAGAGCTAGAAATTTTAGACAGGTTAGGCATCGTAGTTCATTATTACATAGAATTCCAAATTGTACTTCTTACAGTTTACAAAAGCTAAAAAGTATAGTAAAAGTTTTTTTTCCTATTCTTTTATAAAAGAAAAAGTAATGGTTTTATTAAACACACTAAAGACTAAAGTGTGATATTATTAGGTGAGTCACTTGGAGCTTTGCTACAGGCACCCAAAATATGAGACCAATATGGGGGACAAGTGAGGTGTCCCCCTCCTATTGGATAATGAGTTGGCCATCATTAGTGATGGCCAACTCATTATTCAATAGGAGGAGGACACCTCACTTGTCCCCCCTATTGGTCTCATATTGTGGGTCCTTGAGGAATTTTTCGAGTCACTTGTATGATAAACCAATTGCAGTGGAGTTATGATGTTGACGAGTTGGGAGTATAGCACTTCTGCATGGCGAACCCATTTACTGTGAAGTTTGGATTTGACGAGTCCTTGATCACCAAGAGGACTGTTGTTCGCGCGTTTGGATTAGAAGAGGATTACTTCACTTCATTCATAATCGCGGTATTTTTCGGATGTTCCTATAGACAATAATATCAAAGTGGAAGAAATTTTCTAAACAATCCCATTTACGTTTTTTTTTAAAATCGACCCCCTAGAGTTTTTTTACAAGAATCGACCCATTTTTTTTAATCCGGTTTCTAAATAGTCGGGGTTTGTCAACCCTGACTATTTACTGCATATAATGTTAGGGTTATAATTGGGGTTTTGCAAGCTCTTAAATAGTAGGGGTTGGCAACCCTGACTATTTAGGAACCAGATTAAAAAATAATCGACCCAAGTAGGTCGATTTTTGTAAAAAAAAACTCAATGGGGTCGATTTAAAAAGAATAATTTGAATAGGTTTATTTAGAAAATTTCATTTATCAAAGTGGTTGGCTGCACTAGAAGAAATTTAATGAGCAACTGGACGGCGGAGAAGGTGATCGGGAAAGATCTCGTCTGAATGTTGATCTGGGTGCATTGCTGTTCAACGACGCCGTACGCATAGCTGTGGTGGACCCTCCAACTGTCAAGTTAGAATTCCAAAGTATAATTAATGCAAGAAGGATTGAAGTAGGGGTTGTTTGGTTGGTTTCCTAAAAATCAAGAAAATAAAAAGGGTAAATGAAAATCAATAAAATATTATTTTTATCCATTTTCATCCCTAAAAATCACCACAACATCCAATAAAAAATTATTTTAATCCCACAACGCATCTCATATCATCTCCTAAAAATAAACCAAACACAAAAAATGGGTCACATCATCCAACTCATCTCATCTCCATCACATCTCATCTTTAAAAATCACTCACATCATCCAATAATATGGTGATAACTCATCTCATCTCATTAGCATTTCATTCCACTCATTTCCTCCAAAAAAGCTAGGAAATCGATTTCCTTAAGTGAGGGTCATATCATCCAATAACATAATGACAACTCATCTCATCTCATCTATTTTTTTTATTTTTATGAATGAACCAAACACAAGAAAAGAACCTATTACAGGAAATGAGTTTCTTATAATTTATTTCCTTATTTTTTTAGCCAACCAAACAAGCTCAAAACAAATTTTCTTAAAAAATCACTCACAACATTCAATAATAATGTGACAACTCATATCCTATTCTTTGATTTCTTTCTATTTTTAGTCAATCAAACAATCTCAAAATAATTTTTCATAGAACTAGGTTTCCTATTCTTTGATTTTTCCTCTTTTTTAGGCAAACAAACAGCCCCTAAATGTGGTAGGAAATACCAAATAGTTTGGAAAAGTCGTATAAATAGACAATTGCATAGGTGGACTTAGGGTAGGAACACGTGTCATTGTATCGGTTGACCAAGCTATAAGCTCGTGTTTTTGTCGAGCACTCGGTCACATATGTAGTACTAGTTGAGATGCACGTGCAATGCATGTGGTTGAATATCATGATTATTTAAATATATAAAATAGAGTAAAAATAAAAAATAAAATATTTTTTTGTGAAATTAATCAACTCAATAATCTCTCTCTCAAATAAAATATTATCGTTGTTTCCTTTAACCCAGATTATGGCCACGTGATTTACTATTTGTGAGTTATAAACACATTAATCTAGTACAATATCTCTATTTATTAGTATATTAATGTCTTTAAAGATGGGTGATCATTCAATTCACAAAGGAGTTTTGCATATGAATTTACTTGTAATATGTCCATTAAACTTTTAGATGTATTTTGACTCACATTCACGTTAACTTTTAGTTATGGTTTTACTCATATTTATATTATCTAATATTCTCAATCGATTTTATAGCTCATTCTCTGTATCACGGAATTAAAACTAAAAGTATGAAGAATTATTTTCTTGCGAAATTAGAGCAGATTGTAAATTATTAGGATTTTTGAAAAATTTACAATAATGTGGGTTTTACTTTGTAATTTGTAAAAAGTTCAGAGTGTTTATTACAAATTTTATAATTTTGGGGGGTTGTTTGTATTATTTGTAGGTTTTTAGTGTGTTTATTGGTTTGAAATTTTCAAGATGTTTTTTATAAATTTTAAAATTTTAAGGGTGTTTTTATAATTTTCAAAACTTATAAAATATTTTCTCCAAAGTCAAAAAACTTTCAGTTTCTAACTAGCATATGTTTTTTAGATTTCTCACTAAATTGAAATAAGAAAAATTTCTGAATTTGTAAGGGTATTTTTGTAATTTAAAAAACTTAGATAATAATTTTTACAAAGTCCAAAAACTTTTAAGTGCTAGGTAGCATATATTTTTTTTTATTTCTCTGCGAACTGAAATAAGTAAAAGATTTGAATTATATTAAAAAAATTATCCAATAACATGTTAAGTCTTATTATAAATAGGATAAATTATTTAGTTACCAATTCATATAAGATGAGATAATTAGAATATATTAGGATAACAATGTAATATTCAAAAAAATTATGGGTAATATTAACTATGAAAAGATTTTTCCAAACTCGTACTTTTAAGAGAGTATATGACTAGAATCCATTTAGAACGCGATCCTTTCTACACTAGAATGGTGATATAGTGATTACACAATCCAAAAGCCAAAGAAGAAACTTCTACTAAGGAAAAGTAATTTAATATGTCAAATTAATAACTAATTTATAAAATATACATGTGTAGTACAGATAGCTATAAAAAGTAAGGTATATATATCTTCATCAAAATTTCATAGTGAGTGACCAACTACAAGCATCCTAATCTAATCATAAATAATTATTATTTTAGTTTCTAATTTGATACACGTAACTATGGAATAAATCTCAAGCAAAAAATAGGAATTGAGATTGTATTATTCTGTAGGTAAATAAATAAATGTTATTATATCTTCTCTTTATATTAAATTTAAAAGTAAAAAATTTAAATTATTAAGCGCCAAATATTAATTTGTTAGGTCACGTTTTTTGATGATGATTTACAAACCCTATTATTGGTGCTAATTGCTTGCCAAGTGATATTGTGCAGGATATATTTTATCAAGCAATATAGTGCCACGGTTGGAGGATGGATGGAATTTTGCACCACAACGATGATATTCAAGGAGGTGGAGGCAAATTGATAAAGAAGAGCTTTCAAACGCAACATATACAAGAGGAGCCTCATCAAGAAATTAGCAAATATTGAGTCTCAAGAGTTGTATACATTTGTGAGCGGTATTTGAATTTTTATTTTCTCTCTAGATCATAATGTGGGTAATAATTAACGTAGATAGCTTTTGAAGCATTTGGGGATCACAAACAAACCTTTTCAAAACTCGTATTTTTGATGTTTTGGCAAAATAATGAATTTTCATAAATACAAGGTGCTATTTGAAAAATTCCTTCTCTAACATACCCATTTTCATATTTATAAGTATTCTCCCAAGATTTAATATTTTTAGAGTTAATTTAATATTTTAAATCATTTTTAGAATATCAATAAGTTTGGAAAAATCAAGTGGTTGTATGTATCTATTATCAGTCAACTGACACTCTTGAATCAGTCGACCGAACCCCCTTTATTGGTCGACCGACAAAGTGCAACCGGTTGACCAATCGGAAACAGCTTCTCAGACCCTGTAGGTTGGCGCTCATCAGTTGACCGATACATGTTCATCGGTCGACCGATGATAGGTGACCAGTCGATCGATACATACATATCGGTCGACCGACGGTGTCTCCACATTGCTGTTTCAGCCAACGGTCGACTCATCGGTCGACCGACCATGGTCCACCGGTCGACGAAAGTACTGTAACGGTCGTTTTTCTAGACTCCGGGATTTTAGAGATTTTATTGGTTTTGAGGATTTTCTTGGGATTTGGGCTATCGTTTTGAGTGCCTATAAATATCTTTCATCCCCTATTTGTTTAGCAAGAAAGCAAACAAGAAAATATACTTAAGTTTGTGTATTTGTGTGTTTTGAGCTTAAACTTTCATCTCACTCAATTTCGTTCTTTCACGTTAAAATCCCACAAGCCTAAGCTTCAATTGTCATCTCTTAATCCTTGATATATGATTGTTGTAAAAGAGATTTTTCCATCTTATTGTATTGTGTGGAGAGCTTGATCTCGAAGAGATCATTGTGTGGATTGTGAGATCTCGAGGAGATCGTTGTGAAGAAGTTTCAGCTTCCATATCGGGTTATGATTAGTGGATTACCATCGGGAGAGGTGGTCGGGGACGTAGGTCGAGAGGACCGAACCTCGTGAATACATCAGGGCTTCATTTGGCTAATTATTTTCTAGCTCTCTCTCTCTCTCTCTCTCTCATTTATTACCTTATTGTTATATTGTATCTTGTGTTGCATTGAATTTTATTAATTGCACATTTATTGTTTGATTACCCTATTCAACACCCCCCCTCTAGGGTAATTTCATAGTTCATGTGAGAAAGTAAAGTAATCAATGGTCTATATAACATATATAGTCAATCAATCAAACAATTATAATGACCACAAACAAAATTATATTGTGAGTTCACATTAAATATAATTTACAAAAAATAGTACATCAAAGTCAAAATCCTTTTAACCACTATATAGATTGTCTGAAATTTTTTTCATATGTAAACTATACTGCATAGGAATAGTGATGTGCACACTGAATTATAGCCTAATAATCTTAAGAACGACTTACTCTTCAATATCATCATTAATTAATATATTTATACATCACGCTGAAAACACTATAACAATTTAGAAAACTATAAAAGAAACACCCTTAAAGTTTTAAAAATTGTAAAAAAAACACCCTTATATTTTATAATTTATAAATACGCAAAATTATTAAACATTACATTGAAATCAAGGAATTACAAAAAAAATCATTGAAAAATTTCAAACTTTAGAGGGGTATTTGCAATAGTACTAAACTTTAAGAATTTTTTTTTTGTAAATTTCAAACTTAATATATTTTCAATTAGTTATGTTATTTTCAAAAAAGTTTTGGGTAATATTGACCATAAAAAGTTTTTTCCTAAACCAATACGTTTAAAGGGAGTATGATATTTTTTGTAAATTTTTTATTTTCTAAGGGTTGTTAGTACTTTTGTATATTCATTTTAGTGTTTATAGGTTAGAAATTTTTATGGTGTTTTTTTTATAAATTATGAATTTTAGGGATTTTTTGTAATTTTTAAAACTTACAAGATATTTTCTCCAAAGTGAAAAAACTTTCAATTTCTAACTAGCATATGTTTTTCAGATTTCTCACTGAATTAAAATTATTAAAATTTGTATATTCATTTTAGTGTCTATAAGTTAGAAATTATCATGGTGTTTTTTTTAATTATGAATTTTAGGGTTTTTTTGTAGTTTTCAAAACTTACAAGATATTTTCTCCAAAGTAAAAAATCTTTCAGTTTCTAGCTAGCATATCTTTTTCAGATTTCTCACTAAATTTAAATAAGTAAAATTTATAATTTTAAAGATGTTTTAATAAAATTTTAAATTTGTAGGGGTTTTTGCAATTTAAAAAACTTGTAGGATATTTTTTATAAAGTCTAAAAACTTTTAGGTGCTGGTTAGCATATATTTTTTGTTGGATATCAGTATTCCTAATCTATAAGGATTCCTAATCTATTTTGGTAACATGAGGTTATTAGGATTCCCAATTTGTTTTCTTTTTGGTTTTAGGATTCCTAGTTTGTTTTGGTTTTAGTTTTCTATATATATTGAGATTAGAATCAATCATCAAGAGAGAGGAGAGTTGTAATCAGAGATTAGAAAGACTTTTGAGCATCGTGGGAGGAAGATATTGTGAGCAAGTTGAGAGCTTTGGTTGAGGGTTAGTTTGTGAGTTTCATGAGATTATAACCCTTTGTACTCTCCTTGATTTAGTGGAATCTCCTCATCCTCTCCCAGTGGACGTAGGAAATTTGCCGAACCACGTAAAATTAGTTTGTCTTGCTTTTGTGTGATTTGTAATAGCTTATTTAGGTTCTCTCGACAGGTCAGTCCTAGAACTAATGAGAGAAAGAGCTGATATCCCATTTTGTTGAGATATTTTGCTTAAGGTTCTTATTTCCTTTGTGAAACAGGAATTCCTATTGCGACCCGACTCTCTTGTTGTGCTGCTGAAGTGCTGTCGAAATTTCTACTGCGCGCAACAAGTGGTATCAGAGCCCAAATTCAGATCTAGGGTTTTGTAATTAGGTGGAGGAAGATTTTTTGTGTGAAGCTTGGTTCTTGGAGTTCTAGCTTCGGTGGAGATAGTATTAGGAGTTGCCATTGGATATTTCTCTTTTCTCGTGTGGACATGAGATCTATTTGGAATCCGATCTAGGGTTTAGTTGGGCAATTCTTAATTTCTATCAAAATTTGATTCTTTCTCTATAACTTGGAGTTAGTTTGCAATGGGAGAAGAAGGTGAAAACAACAAGTCGATGGCGAGTACAGTTTAAGTTGGTTTTCAGAACACCAAAATTAGTATGGTGAAATATAACGGTAAAATCAACTTTGGTTTGTGGATGAACGACGTACAGGATGCGCTCAATACTCAGAACTTGGAGGAGACCATCATGGTCCACGAGAGACCACCAAAATATGAAGAGGCGATATGAGAAAAGATGAATAGGAATGCTTATGGGGTGATCAGGTCCTGTTTGGAACATGAGCTGAAGTATGATGTGATTGGGATAACGTCTGCAATGAAGATGTGGGAAATTCTCAATAATAAGTACCTTACGAAGAGTGTTGAGAACAAGTTGCATTTGCTGCGTAGATTATTCAGATTCTAGATGTCCAGAGGCACCTCGCTTGTAGCTCATGTGAACAACTATATGAAGTTGTTGTCGGACTTGGCGAATGTTGATGAGAAGATATCGGATGAGTACAAGGCTATTATTTTATTGGGCTTCTTATCGGATGAGGAGTATGACACCTTTGTGCTTACTTTGTTGAACGAGAGATCTTCTATCAGCTATAGTGAAGTTACTAATGCTTTGGCAAACTATGATCTGAGGAGGAAGGACAAAGAGACTTCTCGCGCTAGTACTTCAGGAGAGGCCTTGTCAACGAGAGGTAGAAGCCCATATCCAAAAGGTGATAATAGAGGAAGGTCAAAGTCAAGAGGTCGTCACCAGCTAGAAAAGAACCAATGTGTATTCTGCAAGGAACAATGACATTGGAAAAGAGATCGTCCAAAGATTAAAGAGAAGGAGAATAGCAAGAAAAAGGGCCCGAAAGACAATGAGGTGAATATTGCGAAAGGTGATAATTCCGATGATTCAAGCTTTTCTTTACTGATTACTCCAGAGGTGAATCACTTGGATGCATCAGATTGGATGCTTGATTCTGGTGCTACCTATCATGTGACCCTTAGGCGAGATTGGTTTGCATCTTTTGAGAAGCTTGATGGGGGTATTGTTGTCATGGGAAATAATCAATCCTGTGGCATTTGTGGGATAGGTACCGTGCGGATCCGGATGCACGATGGAGTAGTTTGTGAATTGAAGGAGGTAATATTTGTTCCTCAGCTGAAGAAGAATCTTATCTCAGTGGGAGCTTTGGAGGCGAAGGGATTCAAGGTGATAATTGAAAATACTGTAGCAAAGGTTACTAAGGGATCTTTGGTGGTGATGAAGGAAGACCACAGTCGAAACCTGTATTATCTGAAGGGGAGCACCGAGATTGGCCAGGTTGCTTCAGCTATTTCAGAGACGGACATGAGCAGGCTTTGGCATTACAAGTTAGGGTACACAGGCGAGAAGTCACTACAGGCGCTGTGCAAGCAGGGGCTATTGAAGGAAGCCAAGAGTGGTAAAGTAGAATTCTGTGAACACTGTGTTCTTAGCAAAAAGACGAAGGTGAAGTTTGGGACGGCCATTCATAGGACGAATGGAATCCTAGACTACGTGCACACAGATGTTTGTGGTCCCACCAAGATTGTATCACTTGGTGGTCGACATTGGTTCGTCACGTTCATTGATGACTATTCTAGACGATGTTAGGTGTACACCATGGCAAAGAAGAGTAAAGTCCTAGATATATTCGTTTGATGACTATTCTAGACGATGTTAGGTGTACACCATGGCAAAGAAGAGTAAAGTCCTAGATATATTCGTGGAGTGGAAGAAGAGATTAGAACTGACCATGGCAAAGAAGAGTAAAGTCCTAGATATATTCGTGGAGTGGAAGAAGAGATTAGAACTGCAGACTAGGAGAAAAATCAAGACGTTACGATCCGATAATGGTGGTGAATATACTTCAGACCCCTTTCTACATCTATGTCGAGACGAGGGTATAGAGAGACACTTCACGGTTAGTCATACACCACAGCAGAATGGGGTGGTAGAGAGGCTGAATCGGTCTTTACTGGAGAAGGTCCGATACTTATTGTCGCAAAGTGGTTTGGAGAAAACCATTTGGACTGAGACACTTACATATGCGACCCACCTTATTAATAGGCTGCCTTCATCTGTGATTGAGGGGAAAATCCCTATGGAGAAGTGGTCGGGAGAGTTAGCACACGATTATGACCAGCTCAAGATATTTGGGTACCCTGCATTTTATCATGTGAGAACAGATAAATTGGAACCTCGAGTTAGGAAGATCATATTTGTAGGATTCAAGCGCGGTGTCAAGGGATACAAGCTTTGGGATCCAGTTGATAGCAAGATTGTGCTAAGTAGAGACGTCACGTTTGATGATGCTTTTATCTTGAAGCTTCCCAGCTCTCATCGGGTGGAAAGCGATCCAACGGAGGAGATATCGCAGGTGGTGGAGATCAATGCAGCTCCATATTGTCCAGATGGTACAGTATCCATTAGAGTGCCGACTGAGGTGATGCTAGGCTAGCACGGTGACGATGAGGAGGATACAGGTACTGATATGCAGGATCAGGAACCGACGGCTCAGGTTTAGGATTCTATTATGGTTCGGAGACAGATGAGAGACATACGGGTACCAGCACGGTATACCGACACAGTTGCGTATGCACTTCCGGTAGAGAGTATCGATGAGATGATACCTACTACATTCAGAGAGACCAAGCAGAGTTCGGAGGCTGATTTGTGGTAGGTAGCTATGCATGAGGAGATGGAGTCTCTTCATAAGAATGATACATAGGAGCTGGTTGAGCTTCCAAAGGGGCGGAAGGTAATTGGTTACAAGTGGGTATACACGAAGAAGGAGGGTATTGAAGGCACTCCATTGAGGTTCAAAACTAGGTTGGTTGTGAAGGGCTATGCACAGGAGGAAGGTATTGACTATAATAAGGTTTTCTCTCCGGTGGTGAAGTACTCTTCGATTCGGATTTTGTTAGCTTTGGTGGCACAGTATGGTTTGGAGTTAGACCAGTTGGATGTGAAGACAGCATTTCTTTATGGTGATCTTGATGAAGAAATATATATGACTCAACCATTAAGATTCTGAGTTGCAGGGAAGAAAAAATTAGTTTGCAGGTTGAAGAAATCGTTATACGGTTTGAAGCAGTCCCCTCGACAGTGGTATAGGTGATTCGATGGTTTTATGATTGGTCATTCATACAACTCGGAGCCAGTTTGATCCTTACGTATATTTTCGCAAGTTGAAAGGAGGTGCATACATCTATTTGTTACTTTATATCGATGACATGTTGGTTGCCTCTATTTCCAGATCTACTATAGATGAGTTGAAGGCATAACTTTCAAAGGAGTTTGAGATGAAGGATTTGAGTGCGGCAAAGCGCATTTTAAGGATGGAGATCGGCAGAGATAAGAAAAAAGGTAGAATTTGTTTGACACAGGTGTTTTCGTCGAAAGTTGATGCTATTGTGGAATTCATTATATTTTCGATCGATTACAACGAATTCAAAAGAAAATAGTCTTTTTATAAGACTTCTTTTACACAATAAAAGAAAAATTATAACTCTCTAAAAAATAACACAGAAATTATTTATCGATTCCTGTTTTGTGGGACTTTGCCTGTGCCGGGAGTGCTTTGGCTCATGGACCACCAAATCACAGATTGTGAAGGGGTTTAGGGATTCTTTCTTCGTTTATCGAAGTAAGAATTTGAAGCGAATATCTTATCGATGTAAGATGTTCACTCTTCCAAAGATCAAGTCAGAGCTTAGATCTCTAGGAATCACTAAGAGCTTTAGAACCAGTTATGAGGAATGAAGACTCTCTCTCTTACTCCGTTCACCAAAAAGCTTAAGCTTCTTTGCTCCAATCTGCTCTCTGTCTTTGATTTCATGTGTAAAGAGGTATTTATAGGGATAGGGGTGCATAACAGTGGAAACGGACGTGAAATAACTGACCAAGTGTATATTCTTTAGGCGCGTCAGTCTTCGCTGTCGCGGTTATTAGCACGTCAGTGTAGGCTGGCGCAGCTAAAGGGACAGTTCCAGCCACGTTCCATCACGTTCTTAACTATTCTCCCACGTCTTTAGACCCACGAAACACCACTTTTCTCAGTCTATAACCACCCCCCACGTTAGTACACGTTCTCTTTCTGATATGCCGCCACGTGGACCCTAAGAAGGATGTTAAAACTATCAGCAAATCATATAGGAGACTACTATTTGCGCGTTACCATCCTCTGCCGTGTCTAAGCGCGTCATGACACGCTGTCGTGCTATAGCGCGTCACGACATGCTGCCGCGCTTTAGCGTGTCACCCTGTATTGTCGTGCCAATGCGCATCAGTCGTTGGCTGCTTTGTCAACACGCGTATGTCTATGTTATTCCATATGTTCCTTTGCTTGGATAATCCCCTTTGACTTAGAAAATAACACGCATCACTCTCTCTTTGTCTTGAGCGGTATTTGCATGTCCATATGCATTTTTTGACGCCTACAACAGGTAGCTTATTTGAAGAAGGTTCTACAGCGATTTCATGTTAGCATGGATACAAAGCCAGTTAGTGTACCATTGGGAGCCCATTTGAAACTTTAAGCTGATCTTTCACCAAAGACAGTTGAAGATTGAGAGTTGAAGTCAAAGACTCCATATGCGAGCGTGGTTGGAATCTTGATGTATGCGATGGTATGTACGAGGCCGGACTTAACACAGGCTGTGAGCATGCTTTCGAGATACATACACGATCCAGGAGTGGATCATTGGGACGCTGTGAGACGGATTTTGAAGTACATTCAAGGTATACTCAATGTTGGTTTAGTTTATGAGCGGGACACTACAAGTGGGCAACTATACATTGGTTATGTTGATTCGGATTATGCCGGGGATTTGGATAAACGCCGGTCTACTACGGGGTGTAGACATCAAAAATTACCTATATGTCCTCGCACGTAGCTTGAGACAGAGAGAAGATGATGAACGTCACTATTCGAGTCATAGAAGCTCATGTGACGACGATAAACGCACGAAAAGTGAGTCGACGGACCATACGAAGCAACGGAACTTTAGAATAATGGAAACACGAACTGATCGGGAGCCCCACGTCTCTTACAAAAGGCGAAGCGCCTCTCATATCCTATTTATTCCACATATGATTCAATCATGGGAGCTTGTAGATCTCCTCGTCGGCTTTCCAACGTACTTTGAATCACACAATTCCGAGTTCGGACAACGAAAATACGGCAGAAACGGACAGAGCATGCGAAACTACGTTCCGGGCCTCGTCGAGACACCCCTTGGTGTCTCGGCCAGGCTGAGACACCCACGGGTGTCCGCAGCCCAAAAATGCTGATTTGGCGGTTTTAAGCTGTTTTTCGATTGTTAACCGCCTGGATTTATTTTAACTGATAGAATATCATCCAAGAACGTGGTTAAGTAGTTATAACTGAAGATAAGAGTGAATCGATCGTTTTTATTCGAACACAGGACTCCTGAAGCCTATAAATATAGCCCCAGGACCTTTATTTTTTTAGATCTAGAATTCACGAGCGTCGGCGAAGCTCTGCGGAATTGAAGACTGAAGGAGCACGAATTTCAGAGAGGAGGAGACTTTAGTGAATTCTTCGGCATAAAGAAGGAGAGTTCGATAGATCTGCAGCCCGGTTCTTTTCCTTGAGATCGCCCCGTTGTGATGATCTTGAGAAGAGTGGTTATCTCGCTGTTGTCGAGATAATTGCTTCGGTTTCTTGATTCTTTCGTGAATCAACGAAGCTCCGGATCTGAACTGATCGTTTGGTGGTCCATGGATACTAACGTCCCTGTCACAGGCCAAGATCCCACACAAGCAGCAGGCGATAAATACCCGTTGCGTTGTTTGACGAGAGTTGTACTTTTTTTTGTTTTCATTGTGTAAAGGTCTTATAAAAAGTCTAACTTTTGTTTATATTGTAACGTTTGAAGTTGTAATGAACACAACAATGAACAAATCGACTTTCTCCCCAAACAAGCTGGCGATCATAGTGGGAGCCAATAGTCTCGTCAACGAGGTTGTCGTGCTGATCTTGAGAAGAGTGGTTATCTCGCTGTTGTCGAGATAATTGCTTCGGTTTCTTGATTCTTTCGTGAATCAACGAAGCTCCGGATCTGAACTGATCGTTTGGTGGTCCATGGATACTAACGTCCCTGTCACAGGCCAAGATCCCACACAAGCAGCAGGCGATAAATACCCGTTGCGTTGTTTGACGAGAGTTGTACTTTTTTTTGTTTTCATTGTGTAAAGGTCTTATAAAAAGTCTAACTTTTGTTTATATTGTAACGTTTGAAGTTGTAATGAACACAACAATGAACAAATCGACTTTCTCCCCAAACAAGCTGGCGATCATAGTGGGAGCCAATAGTCTCGTCAACGAGGCTATCGTGCCGCAGCCGACGATCAAGATTCTTGTGGCTGAAGAGGTCGAATACGAGTTCGATCAACAGAAGTTCGAGGAGTACATCTCCTCCTCCTCCTCTAGATCCGCCTCTCCTCGCAAGCGTGGGAAGGTCTCTACTGCCCGAAAGATCCGCTGGTCTTCAGATCTAAAGACTCAAGAAGGCAAATTCCCCGCTACCGTTGCTACAGTCGCACCTCACAACGATCCATCAGCGTCCAATGAGACTAGATCTGCAGATCTGAACTTCTCCGCGATCAAGGAGTTAACTGCTGAAGGCGCGCCAACTCTATCAAGGAGAGCACGTAAAAGGCAATGTTAACGCCTCGCGCGCCAATTCGCCAAGGCTTTGGATCAGGTGGACGGACTCTGTTACCAAACGGATTTGGAGTTCAGAAAGCACCAAGTGGCTAAGCCATCTCCACAGCAAGCTTCAAGAACCTCCTCCCAACCACCTACTAACGAATGGGTTCGTGTCAAACGGAACCGTTCCACTCTTGAGGAGCACATTCAGAAGCGTCACGCACTTCTTGTGCATGCCCAGATCCTTGTGCGAAAAGCACAAGAAATGCAAAAGGAAGAGGCGGTTAAGAGATGGTCGAGACCCAAACAAATTTGGATGCCAAAGACAAAATCAACGCCTAAGGCAAAAGCAAGCGACGTTGCTCCCCAGCCGTCGTCAACTTCGGATCCCGTTCCTTCTGCCACCATACCTTCGGTGAAACCCTATGGCGACATGGAGCTCTCCAAATTTAGAATTCCATTGAAGGATCACCTGAGTCCTTTACACGAAGATCAAGGCAAAGCGCCTGTTAAGGAACACTTGGGACCGTTGAAGGAACCCCGAGCAACCATCCAGATTGGGGGTCGTACGCGACCTCCTAACAAGTTGATTCACATAACTACCTATGTGGGGGTGCCTGCACAAAACCAGGAGCCCGTTAAAATTTTACCCTCACACGGGTATGATTCTAAACGTGTGACTCCTGCTAAAGCCAATAAAGCACTACCTATTCAGAAGAAAACGTACCGAACAAACAACAACGGTACACCTGAGGAATCAAACCAACAGCCGATAGGTTGCTCTGACCGTAACATCGATGAGTTATACTATCGGGCTGCGGGTACGAATAAATCTCAAAAGAGAAGTACTCGGAAAGCGGACTCTCACTGTCCGTGTACCAAACTTATCAGGGCGGTATTATTAGCGTGTAGCTGCCCCAAGACCGCTTCACAAAGGATCTCTACCAAAACGTCCAAGTCCAAGCCAAGGCGTTTCTATAAAAAAAGATCAGCAACGCAAGATGATGAACTTCCAAAGGTCACCATCAATATAGTCGATAAGGAGAAGTCAATGCAAAGTTTCAATCCCCGACATTTTTCGGACATATCCAACATATAACTCGGTTACGCGTGGGAACTACTAGGCATAAGGACTATCAGAGGATGAATAATGGATTATCCTCGGATGATGAAGCATCAGATGCGAACTCTACCATCGCTTCTGACAATACGGTGTCCAGCATAGGACAATCCCGCGAGGCGTTTACGGTCAACACCGAGTAAATGACCAAAATCATCGAGGATGCCCTGGCTAAGCAAAAAGAGAACTTTAAGTTCGAATTGGAAATGACCAAGATACGGATGAAGGAAGAGCATGACCAATAAATTCGGGCATTGTCCAATCAATTTGGTGAATCCAGTCGTCGTAATGATGCTAACCGAGCAGGTAGCGATTCGGATACGGATAAACATCTTAATGCTGATAACTCTCTTATTGACCAGAACGGTGGGGGTGGCCCCACTGAAGACAACAACACTGGGGGTGGTCCTACCGAAGATGATAATGCTGGGGATGGCCGTATTGTTCCTCTCAGAAATCTTCCAAAGCATGATACAGACAAGGATGAAAAGATGAAAGACCTCGAGAGTAAAATCAACGCTCTAATGTCTGCTCGAGAGGTGAAAAGGACCGACATTCCGTGTTCTTCCCGAGAGAGTGGGAGTCGATCCTGTATCCGGCCAAGTTCAACTTGATCAACTTCACACCGTTCGACGGGAAGGGCTCCCCTACTCAACATCTAATCTATTTCAAGTCCCACTTGGGCATGATCTCTGGCAATGAAGCCTTGATGGTTCGGTCATTCGTCGACACCCTTCGCGGGCCTGCCTTCGATTGGTACCGCCGTCTCAAGCCTGAAAGTATTAACAGCTGGGACGATATGGAGAGCTCATTCCTCGGTAATTTCTTTGATGACGACGTTGAGATATCCATCAGGACACTCTTTGAGGAGAAATAGGATGACGAAGAGACGGTCGACGACTTCATCAAATATTTTCGAAATAAGACGATGAGCTGCCGAGATCCGATCACGGAGGACTTCATCCTTCAAACATGTCATAATAACTTATCTATTGAGATATTAGAAGTTATGGGAGTCGCACCGTCCAATACATGAAAAGAGTTAAAGACACGTGGAGAGCGGGCCAAACGCTTCCTCAGAAGGAAGCAAGCCAAGAGAATCCAACCGACAGCTAACCTTTCGAATCCGAGCTTCGTCTCCCGTGGTAAGGGGAAGTTACCTACATCAATTATTGATGTTAATCAGACGTCACAACAACAACCCCGGAGACAACAAAACGCTTCAGATCCGAGACTCCAAAAAGAGTACTCCTTCAAGGATGAAGACGTTCCAGCCATTTTCGAGTCCCTCCTTAAAAATAACAAGATTAAGTTACCACCTATCGTAGATCAGGAGGAAGCTAGCAATACTTCGGATCTGAAGTACTTTGCGTACCACAGGAGGATCCCTCATCCTACCAAGGCTTGCTTCGCTCTTAAGAATAGCATCCAAACATTGGTTGTAGTCGGCGTCATAACGCTCAATTAAGTCGAATAAACACTCCGACAAGTATAAGAGTATAAACTGCTCCTTCCAAGACTCCGACAAGTATAAGAGTATGAACTACTCCTTCCGACACTCCGAAGAGTATACGAGTATAAACTGCTTCTCAATCCTCCAACATGTATATGAGGTTAAACTGCTCCCTGCATACTCCAACAGGTATATGAGTCTAAATTATTTCCTTTCTTTCACGGGAAGTTCCTAGAGAGTGCCATGTCTGGTATTCTTAAGGATAGCCCGGTCATCCAACTAAGTACAATGTTAGACCCAGTTTTACAAAGGAAGCTGGGGGTGGATAATTCATGTAACGAGAAGTTCCCGGAAGAATGTTACATGTAATATTCTTAGATATAACCCGGTCATTACAAACAAAGTGATAAACACTAAACTCCCACTGTTAAAGTCCTGTCATAGTACTCGGAATTTTAGTCTCCTGATCATTGACAATTACCTAACCCCTTCGTGTTAAGTATTTGTCACTTAACACCAGGGACTCTCTTCGAGTGATTTGTACAAATCAACACTCCCATTGTAATTTATACTCCCACTCTCACTGTTTGGTCAAACCTTCCTATAGTTAGGACCACAGCCAAAGCCAAAATCTCCTCTCGATTCCTTCCATGAACGAGAGGTCCACTTTCAAATCGAATGATCAAACCTTCCTACATTTAGGGTCATCTCAAACTCCTGCTTGGTCAAACATTCCTATAGTAAGGGCCAAAACCACAATTCAATCTCGATAAATGAGAAATCTATCTTTAGTTCGGTAATCAAATCTTTCGATAGTTAGGATTATCCGAATCTTTTTAATTCTCGGAGTGGAGATCCCACTCTTAGTTTCACTCTTCAAATTCTCGAGGTGGAGATCCCACTTCGAGTCTCCTTTGCAACTGGAGATAAAATATAAAATTCTTCCTCTTCGATTTTAGGAGATAGAATATAAAATTCTTTCTCTCCCATTTTGGGTTCGTCTTTGCCCCAAGAGAAGACACCATCCTTCAACTCCAAAATCCGTGCTTCACACACGCAGGGAATTTTATCCCGAATCCTAAGAAGGGATAAGTCAGCGCCTAACATGCGTTACCGGTTTAGTCTTTCACCGATTGAAGAAGATACCAGAATCCAAGTCCGGGGAATTTTATCCCGAATCCTAAGAAGGGATAAGTCAACGCCTAATACGCGTTGTCGGTTTAGTCTTTCACCGATTGAAGAAGACACCAGAATCCAAGTCTGGGGAAGTTTATCTCGAAGCCTAAGTAGAGATAAATCAGCGCCTAACACGCGTTGTCGGTTAGTTTTTGATCGTAAAAAGGACGAAAGCCTACATATTCGATATTATGGCAGGTGGTTATTCATAATGCCAAAATCCATGCCTCACACGCGTGGGGAATTTTATCCCGAATCCTGAGTAGGGATAAGTTAACACCTAACACGCATTATCGGTTTAGTCTTTCACCGATTAAAGAAGACATCAGAATCCAAGTCTGAGGAATTTTATCCCGAAGCCTAAGAAGGGATGAGTCAGCGCCTAACACACGTTGTCGGTTAGTCTTTTTCCGTAAAAAGACAAAAGCTCACATATTCGACATTGTGGCAAGTTATTATTCATAACGCCAAAATCCGTGCTTCACACGCATGAGGAATTTTATCCCGAATCATGAGTAGGGATAAGTCAACGCCTAACACACGTTGCCGGTTCAGTTTTTCACCGATTGAAGAGGACACCAGAATCCAAGTCTGGGGAATTTTATCCCGAATCCTGAGTAGGGATAAGTCAACGCCTAACAGCATTGCTGGTTTAGTCTTTCACCGATTGAAGAAGACACCAGAATACAAGTATGGGGACTTTTATCCTGAATCCTAAGAAGGGATAAGTCAACGTCTAACACGCATTGCTGGGTAATCTATTCCCGTAAGAAAGACAAAGTCTACGTATTCAATATCGTAGCACTAAAAGAGTTAACTCTTTTAGCATAACATCACATGCGGAACGGACTTAGACAATCTGTATGCAAGCCCGATTCAAACGGTAATCGGTAAAGGCACGTCAAATCCGTTGATGGTTAAGGATTTGTTAAAAATCCTGAGTCTGCATCTGATACATGCGGCCGGGTAGTCTATTCCCGTGAGAAAGACGAAGTCTAAGTATTCAATATCGTAGCACTAAAAGAATTAACTCTTTTAGCATAACGTTACATACGGAACGAACTTAAACAATCAGCATACTAGCCCGACTCAAATGGTAGTCGGTAAAGACTCATCAAACCCGTTGAGGGCTGAGGGTTTGCCAAAAATCCTATGCATGTGAGAGTTATTAACGCACCAGCTTCATTAGTTGGTCTCGTGACTTGAGCATCCAACAACTTCAAGATAAGATTCATACCTACAGATGAATCAATTTTAATAGTTGGTCCAGCAACCTCAACACTTGAGACTACCATGTGTCGTGATGAAAGTCAACGCCAGTCAACGCATTATATTGAAAAGTCAATGTCGAGCGATCCGAAACCCTAGGTTAACGCCGGTCATCGCGTAACCCTAGGTCAACGCCAGTCAACGCGTTGCATTGAAAAGTCAACTCCGGGTGATCCGAAACCCTAAGGTCAACGCCGATCAACGTGTAACCCTATGTCAACGTCAGTCAATGTGTTGCGATGAAAAGTCAACATCGGACGATCCGAAACCCTACGGTCAACGCTGTTCAACGCGTAGCCCTAAGTCAATATATTGTGAGAGAGATAGTCAGTTCTAAGTCAACTTGATGACACGAGCTAAAATCAATTCACTGGTTTTTGATTCGAGACATCGACGATGACCAGACGATAAACGCAGCGCCGGAATAACTTCAGTTATTCATTAAGATATTGAATAGACTAAAAATCAAAGAAGTCAAGAGTCAAAGCTAACTATAGGTCCTTTTACACCGAATGAAGGTTGGACCAATTATATCCAAAGTATTTCAGGCTCATCTATAAAAAAACGAGACTAAAATACTTTGGAGGGGGTATCTGTAGGCGTTAAAAATTACCTATAGGTCCCCGCACGCGGCTCGAGACAGAGAAAAGACGATGAATGTCGCTATTTGAGTCATAGAAGCTCATGTGATGACGAAAAATGTACGAAGTGAGTCGACGGACCATACGAAGCAATGGAACTTCAGAATAATGGAAACATGAACTGATCGGGAGCCCTGAGTCGCTTATGAAAGGAGAAGCGCCCCTCGTATCTCATTTATTCCACATATTATTCAATCATGGGAGCTTGTAGATCTCCTTGTCGGTTTTCCAACGCACTTTGAATCACGCAATTCCGAGTTCGGACAACAAAAATACAGCAGAAACGGATAGAGCACGCTAAACTACATTCCGAG
>NC_033800.1:40520521-40545416 GCF_001876935.1 Asparagus officinalis
GAGATACCCGGAGGTGTCTTAGCCAGGCCGAGACACTCACAAGTGTCTCGGCCACGCCGAGACACCCACGGGTGTCCGCAGCCCAAAATTGCTGATTTGGCGATTTTAAGCTGTTTTTCGATCGTTAACCGTCTGGATTTGTTTCAACTGATAGAATATCATCCAAGAACATGGTTAAGTGGTTATAACTGAAGATAAGAGTGAATCGATCGTTTTTATCTGAATACAAGGTTCCTGAAGCCTATAAATACAGCCTCAGGGCCTTCATTTTTTCAGATCTGGAATTCACGAGTGTCGGCGAAGCCCTGCTGAATTGAAGACTGAAGGAGCACAAATTTTAGAGAGGAGGAGGAGACTTCAGCAAATTCTTCGATATAAAGAAGGAGAGTTCGATAGATCTGCAACCTGGTTCTTTTCCTTGAAATTGCCCCGTTGCGGTGATCTTGAGAAGAGTGGTTATCTCGCTGTTGCCGAGATAATTACTTCGGTTTCTTGATTCCTTCGCGAATCAACGAAGATCCGGATCTGATATGATCGTTTGGTGGTCCACGGATACTAACGTTCCCATCACAGGCCAAGATCTCACGCAAGCAGCAGGCGATAAACACCTGTTGCGTTGTTTGACGAGAGTTGTACTTTTTTTTGTTTCCATTGTGTAAAGGTCTTATAAAAAGACTAACTTTTGTTTTCATTGTAACGTTTGAAGTTGTAATGAACACAACAATGAACAAATCAACTTTCTTCCCAAACACGGGGTATGTGTTTACTTTGACTCATGCACCGGTGTGTTGGAGATGTACCTTACAGTCGACGGTGGCTTTGTCTATGACGGAGGCAGAGTATATGGCGATTACAGAGTCTGTGAAGGAGGCTATTTGGTTTCGAGAACTTTTGGAGGAACTTAGTATATCGCAGCGGTCCGTCACTATTCATTATGATAGCATGAGTGCTATCTATTTGGTGAAGAATCAGATTTTTAATGCGAGAACAAAGCATAATGACGTTCGTTATCACTTCGTTCGAGATGTTCTTGAAGATGGCGATATGAAGATTGTAAAAGTCCATACGAAGGATAATCCGGCGGATATGCTCACTAAGGTGATTCCGAGCAATAAGTTTTATCATTGTCAAAACTTGTTGCACATTCGTGATTGTTGAGACCGTTGACTGCCATTTGGATGAACTACGGGCGGCTTGATCCCTTGGGAGAGGGGGTACATAGGCAACCACATTGGTGCGGCCGAATTTGGTGAGACGACGCATTGGTGCTCATATTGGTGTCGGCTCAGTTTTGTGAATACTTCGCCGATGTGGAGAATTATTGGATAGCAGTATTCCTAATCTATTAGGATTCCTAATCTATTTTGGTAATATGAGGTTATTAGGATTCCTAATTTGTTTTGTTTTTGGTTTTAGGACTTCTAATCTGTTTTTGTTTTAGTTTTCTATATATATGGAGATTAGAATCAATCATCAAGAGAGAGGAGAGTTGTAATCAGAGATTAGGGAGACTTTTGAGCATTGTGAGAGGGAGATATTGTGAGCAAATTGATAGCTTTGATTAAGGGTTAGTTTGTGAGTTTTGTGAGATTGTAACCCTTTGTACTCTCCTTGATTTAGTGGAATCTCCCCATCCTCTCCCCGTGGACGTAGACAATTTACCGAACCAAGTAAAATTAGTTTGTCTCGCTTTTGTGTGATTTGTAATAGCTTATTTATGTTCCCTCGACAGGTCAGTCCTAGAACTGATGAGAGGAAGAACTGATATCCTACTTTGTTGAGATATTTTGCTTAAGGTTCTTGTTTTCTTTGTGAAATAGGAATTCTTATTGCGACCTGACTCTCTTATTATGCTGCCGAAGTGCTGCCGAAATTTTCGCTGCGCGTAACATTTTTTAGATTTATTTGTGAACTGAAATAAGTAAAGGATTTGAATTATAGCAAACATATCTCATTTATTCAATAACATGTTAAGTCTCTTTATGAATAAGATAAATAATTCAATTACCAATTCAAAGAAGATAGGATAATTAGAATAGATTAGGATAACAATGTAATATTTAAAAAAAATTAATGGTAATATTAACATTGAAAGATTTTTCCGAACTCGTACTTTTAAAGGGAGTATGATCAAGATATTTTTTGATAGAAACTAAAATCTCAAACTTGAAAAGTGCACCTAATATTTTATAAAAAATTATTGTTTATAAAAAAGAAAAAAGTAATATCAACTTCAAAAGTATGGTCAAAAACACGATAACTGAGACTAGATTCAAATCAATTTGATGAAATTATGTACAAAATTAAGTAATATTATTATATACACACGTGTTAAATATATTTTTCTCTATTTTAGAATCTAAAATCTATAGAAAGAGGAATATAGAACTTATAAGAATGATGATGTGTTAATTCCGAAGTGATCTTTTACCCAAAAACTAAGAGAAGAAAACTCAGTTGTTTTTCGGACAAATTTTGAAAATCATCCTATTTGAGAAAATAATTGCAAAAACCGATCATTTATAAAAATTTTGTGAAAACCGACCCAGTTTCAACCGTCGGGCTGAAACTGAGTCGGTTTTGAACAAAAAATTTTCGAAACTTCACGGGACTTTAAGTCCCGTGAAGTTTTTGTACATTACAAAACTTCACGGGACTTCAATGTGAACGTGGTGTGGGGTCCACCCACGTGCATGAAGACCCAACACCCACCAAGTTTTGATGCTTGAGTCCAGCAGGCATTGGTGTGAACGCGGGTATTGGGGCTCACCCGAAGTCATTCGTAGTTATAAAAGCACACCGCACGAATTGCCTAGGTTTTGGAAGGCAGGAGTTTTTTTTCTTTGTTGGCGGCTACGAAGAAAAGTTAGGGTTTTCTGGCTACTGCAGAAGACGCAGAGAACAAAAGGATCAGTGCTTTGGGAAGCGTGCAGAGTTGAAGCAGAAGGCTTGTGTAGCTATCTTTTAGGGTTTTGTGCCTCCCCTTTTGAGAGAGATTTTGTGTGAAGGATCTGAGAGTTTGTGTGAGGGTTTAAATTGTGTGATTGTAAACCCAGTTGTATTCTCTCACTCTTATAGTAGATCTCCCCCTCCTTGCCCCGTGGACGTAGGCAATTTGTCGAACCACGTAAAAATTTGTATTCTTATCGTGATTTGTAATAGCTTGTAGGATCCCTCGACAAGTCAGTCCTAGAACTGATGAGAGGAAGAACCGATATCTCACTTTGTTGAGATATCCGCTTCAGATTCTTGTTTCCTTGGTAAGACATGAATTCTTAAGATCTAATCTCTTGTTGTGCACCTTGCGCACCGGAGGTGCTGCCGAAATTTTCGCTGCGCATAACAAGTGGTATCAGAGCTCTGGGTTGGATTTGGAGCTTGTTCGAAGGATTGTTATAAAAGCACACCGCACGAATTGCCTAGGTTTTGGAAGGCAGGAGTTTTTTTTCTTTGTTGGCGGCTACGAAGAAAAGTTAGGGTTTTCTGGCTACTGCAGAAGACGCAGAGAACAAAAGGATCAGTGCTTTGGGAAGCGTGCAGAGTTGAAGCAGAAGGCTTGTGTAGCTATCTTTTAGGGTTTTGTGCCTCCCCTTTTGAGAGAGATTTTGTGTGAAGGATCTGAGAGTTTGTGTGAGGGTTTAAATTGTGTGATTGTAAACCCAGTTGTATTCTCTCACTCTTATAGTAGATCTCCCCCTCCTTGCCCCGTGGACGTAGGCAATTTGTCGAACCACGTAAAAATTTGTATTCTTATCGTGATTTGTAATAGCTTGTAGGATCCCTCGACAAGTCAGTCCTAGAACTGATGAGAGGAAGAACCGATATCTCACTTTGTTGAGATATCCGCTTCAGATTCTTGTTTCCTTGGTAAGACATGAATTCTTAAGATCTAATCTCTTGTTGTGCACCTTGCGCACCGGAGGTGCTGCCGAAATTTTCGCTGCGCATAACAAGTGGTATCAGAGCTCTGGGTTGGATTTGGAGCTTGTTCGAAGGATTCGCTGAAGAATTCTTATTTGAAGAATTAGATCGACAACGTGGGAGAAACAAGCACATCGGGATCGTCTCTTTCGAAGGCGATACAGAGTCTGAGCATCAATAACACGAAGATTGATGTTCCGAAGTTCGACGGTAAGATTAATTTCGGATTGTGGAGGTGTCAGGTGATGGACGCCTTAGATGCACAAAATTTGGAGGAGACTCTTGAGTTACAAGAGAAACCCGATAATATGGAGGACAAGGTTTGGAAGAAAATGAATAGTAGGGCTTGTGGAGTAATTCGGTCATGCTTGACGTGGACAAGGTTTGGAAGAAAATGAATAGTAGGGCTTGTGGAGTAATTCGGTCATGCTTGACGTCGGATCTCATTTATGACGTAATGAACGAGTCGTCGGCGAAGAGAATGTGGGAAATACTCAATGAGAAGTATCTGACGAAGAGCATTGAGAATCGGCTTTACTTGAAGAAGAGGTTTTATCAATTCAAGATGAAGAGGGGAGTTTCCATTTGGGAACATGTTAACAACTTCACGAAGCTAATTTCGGATATGGTCAATGTAGATATTAAGGTTGAGGATGAAGACAAGGCGATGCTACTATTGTGTTCGTTGCTGGAGGATGATTTTGGTACGTTTGTTCTCACTATGATAAATGGAAGAACTACGGTTAGCTACAAGGAGGTGACCTCAACTTTAGTGAATTATGAGTTGAGGAAGAGTGATGGCGAACCCTCCGAGAAGGCATCGGGAGATGCATTAGCAGTTCGAGGCCGTGGTCCAAACCGTCGTCCAGGTGATCGCTCAAGATCGAAGTCAAGAGGTGGCCATAGAAATATTGGTAGGAACCAGTGTCGTTTTTGTAAAGAAGAAGGACATTGGAAGAACAACTGCCCAAAGTTGAAAGACAAAGCCAGGAAGAATAAAGGGAAAGATGTACAAGCTTCGGAAGTGAATGTTGTTAAGGCTAGTGACGACAATTCAGATACGGATTCTTCAGGCTATTCTTACTCCGCATTCCCGTCAGTTTGTTATGCTGACTCTATGGAGTGGATGATGGATTCTGGTGCTACATACCATATTTGTCCTAAGAGGGATTGGTTCTCCAGCTTTGAGGAGTTGGAAAGAGGGGATGTCGTGCTCATGGGTAATGATCACGTATGACCTATTGGTGGTATTGGTACAGTACGGATCTGGATGTGTGACGGGGTAACTCGGGAGCTGAAAGAAGTGAGATCCGTTCCTCAATTGACGATGAATATCATTTCGCTTGGAACTTTGGAGGCAGCTGGCTATAAGGTGATCTTGGAGAATGCGACTCTGAAGGTCACAAAGGGGTCCATGGTGATGATGCGAGGTGTCAGGGAAAACAACTTTTACTACTTGAAAGGCAAGACAGTAACAGGGGGTCTGGCAGCTTCGATTACCACAGAGGAAGATACTACCAGCTTATGGCATATGAGATTAGGACACACTGGTGATAAGTCCCTGCAGGTATTAGCGAAGCAGGGGCTATTAAAGGGTGCAAAGACCTGTAAGATGGAGTTGTGTGAACATTGCATACTTGGGAAGAAGACAAGAGTGAAATTCGACACCGCTATTCACAATACCCAAGGTACATTAGACTACATTCACACAGATGTTTGGGGCCCTTCCAAGCACACATCACTTGGTGGGGCCAACTATTTTGTCACTTTCATTGATGATTATTCCAGGAGGAATTGGGTATACCCGATGAAGCATAAACATCAGGTCCTGGATATTTTTTTTTGGAGTGGAAGAAGAAAGTGGAGCTGCAGACAGGTAGAAAGGTAAAAACTCTTCGTTCGAACAATGGAGGAGAGTATAAGAGTGATCCATTTCTGCAGTTTTGTCGGGATCACGGCATTAGACGACACTTCACAGTACGTGAGATACCGCAACAGAACGGGGTGGCTGAAAGGTTGAACCGTACCTTGCTGGAGAAGGTGCGATGTATGATGACACAGAGTGGATTGTCAAGATCCTTTTGGACCGAAGCGTTGGTTTATGCGAGCCATCTCGTGAATAGGTTGTCATGCACTGCGATACAGGGGAAGACTCCGTTGGAGCGTTGGTCTGGTTCGGTAGCTAGTGACTATGAGTCGCTTCGGATATTTAGGTGTCCAGCTTATTACCATGTTAATGATGGTAAATTGAATCCGAGGGATTTAGAGATGGAGTTAAAGGCTTCAAATTATGGGATCCACAGGACAATAAGATAGTTATTAGTAGGAATGTCACATTTGACAAGGCGTACATGATGAAGCCTCAAGTTCCTCAGCAGGTGGAGGAAGACCAGATTCAGGAGATATCACAGCAGGTGGAGGATAATGTGACTCCACTCACTCCAGAGAGTATTGTATCCATCGAGGATCCTACAGAGGTGACACTGGAAGGAGATGAGATAACAGCCGGGTATTTAGAGGATACAGTGGATGTTGGGACTCAGGAACAGGGTCATGTTCAGGAGTCCATTGCAGCTAATAGATCAAGAAGAAATATTCGTCGGCCAGCTAGATATGACAATGTCATGGTTGCATATGCTTTATCAGCAGAAGTCATTGATGATTTGGTTCCTTTTACATTCAAGGAAGCAGAGTCAAACTCTGATTCGATTAGGTGGAGGGAAGCCATGGAGGAAGAGATGCAGTCTCTTCATAAGAACGACACTTGGGAACTTGTAAAGCTACCGAAGGATAAGAAGGCTATTGGATGCAAGTGGGTGTATGCAAAGAAAGAGGGATCTTCTATTGGGGAAATTAGATTCAAAGCCAGATTGGTTGCCAAAGGATATGCACAGCTAGAGGGCGTTGATTACAACGAGGTATTTTCACCTGTTGTGAAGCATTCGTCGATTCGTATTTTATTAGCATTGGTGGCACAGCTGGATTTGGATTTGGTCCAGATGGATGTGAAAACAGCCTTTCTACATGGAGATTTAGAAGAGGAGATCTACATGACACAACCTATGGGGTTCAAAGCTGCAGGAAAGGAAGAATTAGTATGCAAGCTGAAGAAGTCTCTTTACGGATTGAAGCAATCGTCACGACAATGGTACAAGAGATTCGACGGCTTTATGATTGGCCGAGGGTACACGAGGAGCCCATATGACCCGTGTGTTTACATGCACAAGTTACAGAATGGTGAGTATATCTATTTGCTGTTATATGTTGACGATATGCTCATAGCTTCCAGGAATACTTCAGCTATTAGAAAGTTGAAAAAAGAGTTGTCATCCGAATTTGAGATGAAGGATCTTGGAGAAGCAAAGAAGATATTGGGTATGGAGATCGAGAGAGACAGGGTGAAGGGGAGGTTGAAGTTGACACAGAGGAGTTGCTTGCAGAAGATGCTGAAGAAATTCAGTTATAATGGTAATGCCAAGGCGGTGAGTACTCCATTAGCTCCCCACTTTAAGCTATCAGCTAAGATGTCACCAGTTTCAGTTGAGGACCGAGAATACATATCCAAAGTTTCATATGCTAATGCTGTAGGTAGCTTGATGTATGCTATGGTGTGTACAAGGCTAGATTTATCACAGGCCGTGAGTATGGTATCCAGGTACATGCACGACCCCGGGAAGGGTCATTGGGAGGCCGTGAAGTGGATTCTATGGTATATTAAAGGTACCGTGGATGTTGGTTTGGTATTTCAGAAGAATGAGAAGACAGGGAAGGATTGTATTGGTTACGTGGATTCTGATTATACGGGGGATCTGGACAAGCGCCAGTCTACTAGCGGATATGTGTTTACACTAGCAGGAGCACCGGTGTGTTGGAGATGCACACTTTAGTCTACAGTGGCTCTCTCCACTACGGAAGCAGAGTATATGGCGTTGACTGAAGCTGTGAAGGAGGCTTTGTGGCTGCAGGGATTATTGGAGAACTTGGGGATCGCACAGGAGACCCTTCGGGTATATTATGATAGCATGTCAGCTATCTATTTGGCGAAGAACCAGGTTTATCATGCACGCACGAAGCATATCGATGTCAGATTCCATTTTGTTCGTGACATTTTGGATGAAGGAGACGTCATGTTGGAGAAGATCCACACGAAGGACAACCCTGCAGATATGTTGACCAAAGTT
Source organism: Asparagus officinalis (assembly GCF_001876935.1). Lineage (NCBI taxonomy): Eukaryota > Viridiplantae > Streptophyta > Magnoliopsida > Asparagales > Asparagaceae > Asparagus > Asparagus officinalis. The sequence goes on from NC_033800.1 coordinate 40,528,624, forward strand.
GTTTCAGGTGCAAGTTTGGTCATTGTTTGGAACTTTTAAATATTCTTCGGTGTTGAGGCCTTTCGATGCCATTGGATGAACTACGGGCGGCTTGATTCCTTGGGCAAGAGGATACGTAGGCAGTCTTTACGATGCAGCCAGTTTTGGATTAGTTGATTTTGATGGGGATGAGATTGTTTGGACTCTCGTTCGGGTTCCCGACTTGTTGTCGAATGAGTGGGACATTTGGATGCTTTGGTGTCGGCTCAATTTTTGGAAGAAACTTCACCGAGGTGGAGAATTGTGAACACGTCTTTTGTTCACGCGTCAAGTGGGGGCCACAACGAAAAAAAAAAGAAATTGGGACATAGGAAAACCGCGTGGGGGACCTGGCTATATATAGCCTTTTTGTTCCTAGGGTTTTCGGTGGAATAAAAAGAGCAGCGGCTTTTTTTTGTGCGGAGGCTGGGTATGGTTTTTGCGGCTACAGGAGATCAATTGCACAGGACGCAGAGAACAAAAGGAGCAGTGCTTTGGGAAGCATGCGGAGTTGAAGCAGAAGGCTTGTGTAGCTGTCTTTTAGGATTTTGTGCCTCCCCTTTTGAGAGAGATTTTGTGTGTGGGATCTGAGAGTTTGTGTGAGGGTTTAAATTGTGTGATTGTAAACCCAGTTGTATTCTCTCCCTCTAATAGTAGATCTCCCCTTCCTTGCCCCGTGGACGTAGGCAATTTGCCGAACCACGTAAAAATTTGTATTCTTGCCATGATTTGTAATAGCTTGTAGGATCCCTCGACAGGTCAGTCCTAGAACTGATGAGAGGAAGAGCCGATATCTCACTTTGTTGAGATATCCGCTTCAGATTCTTGTTTCCTTGGTGAGACAGGAATTCTTACGATCTAATCTCTTGTTGTGCACCTTGCGCACCGGAGGTGTTGCCGAAATTTTCGCTGCGCACAACATTCAAATCTCGTGAAGTTTCGGAATATATTTTATCAAAACCGACCCAGTTTCAGCCAAACAGCTGAAACTGGATCGGTTTTTACAATTTTTTTTAAAATAGATCGAATTTTACACATTTTTTATAAATAGGATGGTTTTCAAAAATTGTCCTTATTTTTCCTTTGTCTTCATCCCCTCAAGAGAGAAGCGCTTGTTAATTTTCAGTTCGTTTGGGGCCCGCACTATTGATTGATGTTAAAATAAGACTCTTTCACTCCGCTACCCAAAATTCACCTCTTTTTTCACTTTGATTCCCTAACGTCAATTTTCAAGACATTGATACTCTAAATTTTGAGGGGAAAATGTGTCCAGGCCCCAAAAGCAAAAACTTCATGTGACAAAGCCCCTCATATTTTTTCCCATGTGGATCAGCTCCTTGAAGTGTGACACTTTGTACTGCAGCCCCTTTTTATTAATTATCACATGCCAGCTAAAGTAAAATTCCCAAACTATCATTATCCTCTCTCCTCTCTGACCCAACACTCACATCATCTCTCTCTCATCTCTCCTCTCTCTCTCTCTCTCATCTCCTCTCCTCTCTCTCTCTCTCTCTCTCTCACCTCTCTCTAAAACTAAGAGCTTTATTAAGCTCGTCGTCCTGGCCGAGACGCACAGAGCATTAATCTATTAGCTAGAAGAAGAAAAGAAAAAAAAGAAAAAAAGAAAAAAAGAAAAAAGAAAGGTAAGGAGCAGTAGAGTAGAAGGGGAATGAAGAGAAATATCGTAATTAAGAAATAACGAAAATGTGTATTAATGTATTTCTATGAATGAAATTGCCACGGTGCCGCCGAGCGATATTCGAAACAATATAACGAGAGGTAGAAAATGAGCCCAAATGAAAGAAAGATACCGTGTGATAGACAATATAAAGGGCTACACACCGGCGCAGACGGTAGTGAAAACGGAGACCGGAGGTGGCCGTAAAACACGCGCGAAGTCGGCACGACGCTGCTGCCACCGAGCGATGTTTCGGATGTTACCGAGAGATATAGAGAATGAGTTAGAGCGTGATACAAATTGGAGGTGATAGGCAACATGTAGGGCTACTCACCAAATAATAAATCGGCGAAAACAGAGATTGGAGACGATCAGAAAGTGCGTGCGAAGTCGGCACAAAACTATAGTTCTAGCCCACATCCCACCAGTTCTAACTTGTATCCCACTAGTTCTAACTTGTATCCCACCAGTTCTAGCCCACATCTTGCTAGTTCTAATCAAAGCCCTTGTTTTTTTCATGCTAAGTTGTTAATTATAGGTTCCACGTTAGTTCTAGCCCACATCCCACCAGTTCTAACTTGTATCCCACCAGTTCTAGCCCACATCTTGCTAGTTCTAATCAAAGCCCTTGTTTTTTTCATGCTAAGTTGTTAATTCTGGGTTCCACGTTAGTTCTAGCCCACATCCCACCAGTTCTAACTTGTATCCCACCAGTTCTAGCCCACATCTTGCTAGTTCTAATCAAAGCCCTTGTTTTTTTCATGCTAAGTTGTTAATTATAGGTTCCACGTTAGTTCTAGCCCACATCCCACCAGTTCTAACTTGTATCCCACCAGTTCTAGCCCACATCTTGCTAGTTCTAATCAAAGCCCTTGTTTTTTTCATGCTAAGTTGTTAATTATAGGTTCCACGTTAGTTCTAGCCCACATCCCACCAGTTCTAACTTGTATCCCACCAGTTCTAGCCCACATCTTGCTAGTTCTAATCAAAGCCCTTGTTTTTTTCATGCTAAGTTATTAATTAGATCCGACCGGATCTAGATCGCGCGGTGGTCCACGGATTAACCCCGGCGCAGGCAAAGAACCCACCAAAGCGAGCGACCGCAAAACAGGAGCTCGTGATTTGTTCACAGAGGAGAGTTGTAATTTTTCTTTATTTTCTTTGATTTAGTTGTAACCGGATCTATAAAAGACCGGATCTTTGTAACCCAAGATGACAATCATATCAATGAAAAAGAAAACAGTTTTCCACGCGAACAATCTGGCGACCACAGTGGGAGCCGACGATCTCGCCAACGAGATCGATGCGTCGCAGCCGCGGATTGCAATCCCGGTCGTGGAGGAGGTCGAGTACGAGTTCGACCAAGCCAAGTTCGAGGAGTACGTGTCCTCGTCCGGCTCTATCTCCCCCCGCAAGTCCAAGAAGTTCTCCTCCGGGAGAAAAGCTCGTTGGTTTGAAGCTGCTCGGGAAGCCCACGAAGCTCTCAACCCAACTGACGCCGAAGTTGCGTCAAATGAAGTTCCACCGACCTCCAATCAGGTCAACCCAACTCCCGCCAACGCCTCTACTGTTCAGGGCGTTGTGACTCTCTCAAAGAGAGCCCGCCAGAGGCGTCGTCAACGCCTTGCGCGGCAATTCGCTAAGGCGATGGAGTCTACGGACGGATTCCGCTACCACGCGGAGTTGAAGAACAGAAGAGGCAAACAGCCTCAACCACCAATGAATGGCGACTCTTCCAAGCCGCCAAAGAAAGAATGGGTCCGCGTCAAACGGAACCGTTCGACACTCGAGGAGCGCATTCGCAAGCGCCGCGCGATGTCAGCGCAGGCACGGGCTCAAGCTCAGGAAGCCCGTAGAAAGCTGCAAAAGGAGGTGGAGAAGAAGCCACCACCAACACGACAAGTCTGGAAGCCTAAGTCTGAAGTGGCGACTCAGGCCAAAAAGCAACCAGTGCAGCCTTCTAAGGAAGGTCAAACTCCGGCGAGTCAACCAAAGTCGCCGTCAATCCCAATAACTTCTCCGGGAGATCATGCAGAGTCATCCCGCAAGAAGAAACCAATTTTGGAGCGCCTCGGTCCAATTCCTGACGTGAGAGGCAAAGCTCCAATTCACGAGCGTTTGGGCCCGATGAAGAAGCCCAGAACGACTCAACATACTGGGGGTCGCCATCACCTCCAGCATGACAAAGACCTCAAGGCAGCTGCGCGCACCAATTTGCGCATTGAAGTCCAAGATCACGCCGAAAATTCACGCCCAAAAAGGCATGTTTTGAGGCGGGTAACCTTTGAAAGCCCAAAGAAGGCAAGTCAACCTCAGATGGAAACATTATCATCTGATAATGATTGTGTTGTACCTGAGAAGGCGTGCCCGCACACGATAGGTTACTCTGACTGTCAAAATGACGAGTTGTACTATCGTGCTGGGGGTACGAATAGAACCAGGAAGAGGAGTCCCCGAGAACGGGAAATTCAATGTCCCTGTTCCAAACTCATTCGGGCGGTATTGTCGGAATGCAATTGCATTAAGGCGGTCCCCGAAAGAGTTTCAGTTTTTGAAAGACTTAATGCGGAAACGCCAAAACCAAGGCCTAGGCGCTTCCAACGAAGAAGAAGGGTGATTGAAGACGGAGAATTTCCGAGGGTCACCACCAACATGACGAGCAAAGGGACATCGGCACGAGAAGATTTCGAGTCGATTCTGAAAGCTTCCCGACCTAGAACCCGTCTGCAGTCCGGAACCATAGAGCGAGCAACTTATGGTAGGATTCGGACAAGACGCCCTTCAGAAGATGAAGAATCTGATGCCGGCTCCGCGGTGGCATCAGATAATACAGTATCCAGCGAGGGACAACCCCGCGAGGCCCTGATGATAAGTGCGGAGCAGATGGCCAAGATGCTTGAAGACGCTTTGGCTAAGCAGAAAGAAAGTTTCAAATTTGAGATGGAGATGGCCATGCAGCAGATGAGAGAAATGCATGACCAACAGATCCAAGCATTGGCGAACCAACAAGGCGAGCAGAATCATCGTAACCCGATTAATGTGGAAGATGAGGATACAAATGCTCGTAACACCAATGATCCTCCCGTCAACGCAGGGGGTGGTAATGAGAATGCTGGCGAAGAAACCGGCGAAAACCTGAAGATCAAGAACCTCGAGAGCAAAATCAACACACTAATTTCCGCTCAAGAGACGAAGAAAACAGGCATTCCTTGCCCATACCCAAGAGAATGGGAATCGATCCCATATCCGGCGAAGTTTAATCTAATTAACTTCACGCCGTTTAATGGGATGGGTTCACCTACCCAGCATTTGATTTACTTCAAATCGCATTTGGGGGTGATCTCTGGTAATGAGCCTCTGATGGTGCGGTCATTCGTCGGCACTCTTCGCGGAGCCGCCTTCGATTGGTATCGCCGCCTCAAGCCAGGCAGCGTAAACAGCTGGGATGACATGGAGACCAAGTTCCTGGCCAACTTCTTCGACGACGACACCGAGATATCTATCGGATCGTTGCTCGATGAGAAGCAGAAGGACGGAGAGTTAGTCGATACCTTCGTCAAAAGATTCCGGAACAAGGCGATGAATTGCCGGGACCCGATCACCGAGGAATTCATCCTCCAGACCTGCCACAACAACCTCGCATTGGACGTGCTGGAAGCAATGGGAACAGCACCATCCAAGACGTGGAAGGACTTGAAGGTCCGAGGAGAGCAAGCCGAGCGATTCCTCAAGAGGAAGAAGGCGGAGAGAGGCCAACCGGCGACAAGTGCTCCAAAGCAAAACTTCGTCCCATGGGGGAAAGGTAAGGCACAAGCTAATGCAGTTGATGCTAATCAAACATTTCAATTGCAACCACAGCAACAGCAGCCACAGCAACAAGCACCCCAACAATCTCGAGGACAATGGCAACAACGGCCTCAGAAGCAGAAATCTGCGGAGCCGAGGTTTCCGAAAGTGTACTCCTTCAAGGATGATGAGGTTCCCGGCATCTTCAAATACCTGTTGGAGAACAACAAGATCCAGTTGCCGGCGATCGTGGATCAAGAAGGGGCCAGCAAAGTGACGGATCCAAAGTACTGCGCGTACCACAGAGCGGTCCACCACCCTACGAGATCATGCTACCACCTCAAGGACAAGATCCAGGCATTAATCGACGTAGGAATCATAACCCCGAAACCAGCCAAGAATGTGGGGGCCAACGCAGTGTCAATCAGTTTTGGGTCGGTGCCTACAACTTGGTTCGAGCCAAAACGCGTCACCAAAGTCGGGATGAAGACGGTGAATGACGATCCGCACGGACAGCGCCAAAAGGGACTTGTGCCGCACACAACCCCAAATGGCGAAATCCTTTGGGTTCATCCAGATCTGATTGGAGATGAACAATGGGCCGGTTCGTCATCCGGGAGGAAGTCTAAAGGAAAAGGGAAGTTTTGTTATGGAGTCTCTGCTATCCCAGGGGAAGATGACGAAAGAATCTCCACTTTCCTGCTCTCTGAAGAAGAACAAGAAGCTTTTGCGACACGGAGCGGAAATGAATACCACTACAATTATCCGCCACCTAGTGAGCAGGGGGTGAACAAGCGGGGACCAGCCAAAACTCTCACGGAGATGGGAGTGATTGCAAGTCCCACACCGGGTAAAGAAGCTCTACGACAACCGGTGAATAAACCAAAAGAGAAGAATCCCCAAGAGGTACAGAATCCGAAGCAGTCTCGTTTCAGTCGTCCAATTGGAAGAGACAAACCGGAAAGCTCGAAGACTCCGCATAGCTTCGACATTATGGCGCAATTAGCCAACATTCCTGCACGGATAACGCTGTATGAGTTGCTGCGATTATCCAAAGAAACCAGGGAGGCCCTACAAGAAGCTTTGGCCAATGCAGAGGTATTTCTGACTCAAGTCAAGCCGGTGCATGAACAGCCAGAACCGCTGAGTCAACAGTGCAACATAGCGACTAAGAACCTTCCCTGCATTACTTTCACCAAAGAAGATATGCAGACGAAGAATTCGAACCACGATCGGCCGTTATATTTCGTCGGATACATTGGCTCCAGCCAAGTCAACCGAATCCAAGTGGATCCGGGTTCTGCTGTGAGTATTATGCCGCTTCGATTGATGCATTTCCTCAGCATTCCAGTAAGCAAGTTGGCGTCCACAGGCACTGTTATCTATGGATTCAACACTAGTGGGTCAAGACCCTTGGGTAAGATCCGGGTGAAGTGCCAGATGGGAGATCTGAAGACAGAAGTCACGTGTTATGTGATCGATGCGGAGACTTCGTACAACTTACTATTGGGTCGGCCTTGGATCCATAGTAATGTGATAATTCCCTCTACTCTCCATCAGTGTTTGAAGTATGTCGACACTGACAATGAGGTTAGGACGGTGGTCGCGGATAAGCAACCATTCAAGGGGTATGAGAATTATTTCACCGATTCTCTCCTTTATGGTAACGAATCCGATACTGAACCATCGGCCCAGGGCACAGACAGCGGAGAAGAAGCTGATTCTGAAGCCGGATTCGATTACAATGGCGGTTTTGTTTTAAATGACATTGTACCCTTTGTAATCAATCTTGACGATGAACAATCGTCAGATGGAGGTTGTAACTGGCAACTTGCCGATATTGCAATAAAAGATGATTTAGAGTACTCCTTGTCTCTTGATGATGTGATAAAAGAGCTGTACGACAATCCTGAGTTGTATATGCCGATCCGATCATCCTATGTAACGAAGGAACACCTCCAGCATTCTTTCGGAACAACCATGGTCATCCCGAACAAAGTAAGAGGTGCTAAAGAAGTGATTTACGGTAAAGGAAAAAGCTCTCCGTTACCAGATCATTTCCTAAGTGAAGACGAAGATGATGACAAACCTGGTCGACATCTATCCAAGTATAGTCCAGAAGCGCGCAAGCTCATGGAAAAGCAGGGCTACGATTTCACACTCGGAGAAGGTTTATACTTCGATCGAGGTCCTCGTAATCCAGCCAAAGCAGTATATGTACCAAAAGGTAAACCTGAGGATTATTATAAATATGGGCGAGGCTTAGGTTATGTTTCATCAGATGACGAATGTGGTTGGCAAATCATCGATCAAATTGCTAACAAAGCCAAGAAAGGATACTCTCCCGATGCTTCAGAGTGGGACTCCGATACAAGTCTGGGAGAAGTCTTCAAAACCCTAATGTCAAATATGGCTACAGCCGATCCATCCACCATGGAAGACGACGATCAAATGCCAACATGGGAAGACCCGTGGGTTCACCATCTGAATATGCAATATGGCGATAGGTTCGAGCAAAGAGAACCACCCACTGAAGATAAAATAGTCCAGATTAACATGGGTGATGAGGCCAACCCAAAGCCTATATTCATCAGCGACAGTCTTCCCCCAGATGAGAAGGAGGAATTGATTGCTCTCATCAGGGAATATATCGACGTCTTCGCATGGAATTATGAAGACATGCCAGGGCTCGACCCCAATGTCGCAATGCACCGCCTCGATATCAAGCCGGATGCCAAACCTGTCAAGCAACAGCAAAGACGGTTTCGTCCGCAGATTATGGAAGCCATTGAGGCAGAGGTTAAGAAGTTGATCGAATCAGGATTTATCCGAGAGGAACAACATCCAGACTGGTTAGCCAACATCGTTCCCGTCATGAAGAAGAATGGCAAAATCAGGATTTGCATCGACTTCAGGAACCTGAATGAAGCATGTCCGAAAGACGATTTCCCTCTCCCAATCACGGATGTCATTATCGACAATACATGTGGATTTGAGAGGATGTCCTTCATGGATGGATTTTCGGGATATAACCAGATCAAGATGCATCCAGAGGATGAGAAGCATACGGCGTTTAGAACACCCCTCGGCGTCTTCTGCTATACGGTGATGCCTTTCGGTCTGAAGAATGCCGGTGCCACATACCAGCGAGCGATGACTAAGATTTTCCAAGAACATCTCAGGAAAACAGTCGAATGCTACGTTGATGATTTGGTTGTGAAAAGCCGCAACAAGGAAGATCACATCAAGGATTTGAAGACAATGTTCGATCTCATGAGGAGTCATCAGTTGAAGATGAACCCCACTAAATCATTTCTTGGAATGTCCAGCGGAAAATTTCTTGGGTTCGTCGTCACCACTAAGGGTATACATATCGATCCTGATAAGGTGAAGGCGATACATGAATTGCAGCCCCCGAGGAATCTGAGAGAACTCAGAGGATTGCAAGGGCGTTTAGCTTATATCCGGCGTTTCATCTCAAATCTTTCTGGGAAGTGCCAACCGTTCTCTAAGCTGAACAAGAAAGGAGTATCATTCATCTGGGATGATGCCTGCCAAAAAGCGTTCGAAGATATCAAAACATATCTGGCGAACCCTCCTGTTCTCGTTGCACCGAAATCTGGTAAACCGTTCTTGATTTATCTCAAGGCGATGAACCACTCGATAAGTGCCTTACTAGCGCAAGACGATGATAACGGTCACGAACAGGCAGTTTATTACCTCAGTCGGACCTTGGTAGGCGCTGAGTCTCGATATCCGATGATTGAGAAAGAATGCCTTGCATTGGTATTTGCGATGCAAAAGATGCGGCATTACCTGGTGGGACAGACGATCTACGTTATCTCCAACGTTAATCCAGTACGGGTGTTTATGACGCAACCGGCCTCTATGAATTGGCGGCTAGCGAAGTGGGCCCTTCTCTTGTCCCAATACGATTTGCACTTCAAGCAGCAGAAGTCGATAAAAGGACAGGCGATTTGTGACCTTTTGGCGGCAAACCCGACCACAGATACGGCAGAAGTATATGATGACTTGCCGGATGAAACCCACGAGGTTAACACCACATCACACCAACAAGTATGGCAATTATACTTCGATGGTGCCTCAAGGGCAGTTAATAGAGTAATAACCCCGGGATGTCCTACAGTTTCCTCTGGAGTTGGAGTCGTCTTAATCTCCCCTGGAAAGCACGTGATGCCTCGGGCTTATTCGTTGACTAGTCCGTGCTCCAATAATGTTGCCGAATACAACGCGCTTCTCATTGGACTCAGTTTCGCCAAAGAGCTGGGGGTCGAATATCTCGAAGCTTTTGGAGATTCGCAATTGATAGTCAACCAAGTTCGCGGTGAGTATGAAGTCAGGAATCAAGACCTGATCCCGTACCACCAGGAAGCCATCAAAATGGCAGAATCTTTCGAAGAATTCTTTATTGAATACATCCCTCGTCTCCAGAACGCTTATGCAGACGCACTGGCGGCACTAGCAGTATCACTGGCACAGCCTCCCGAAGCTGAGCTGTTAGTCACAGTACGGACGCATCAACTCTGCGTACCCATATACAGTACGGAGATTGAAGAAGAAGAGGATAGAAACGTGAACGCCAAAGAGGTGAATTCAACTCAAATTGGGTCTGAGTCCCGAGATTGGCGTTTTCCTATCATCGACTACGTCCAATATGGTATCTTGCCAGAGGATGTAAAAGAAAAGGAATCAATCCGCCGAAGAGCTCCAAGATTCTTCTATAATACCGAGACCCATACGTTATACCGTAGAGGGTACGACGGTCTTTTGCTCCGATGCCTTTCGAACAGAGAAGCAAAGGAAGTTCTTAAGGAAGCACACGAAGGAGAATGTGGTGCGCATCAGCCCGGTCCTAAACTGTATGATCGCATCAGGAGGATGGGATATTTCTGGCCAACGATGGTTCGTGACGCAATCGAATACGCACGAGAATGCCACGCTTGCCAGATACATGCGAATTATATGCATCAACCGCCAGAGCAGTTGCACACGTCAACCACGTCTTGGCCGTTCGAGACTTGGGGCATGGACATAGTCGGTCCTATTTTTCCCCCTTCAGTCAAAGGTGATCGGTTCATCCTCGCGATCACAGATTATTTCTCAAAGTGGGCTGAAGCGATTCCGCTTAGAGAAGTGAAGACGAACAACGTCATCAATTTCATCAAGCATCATGTCATTTACCGACACGGCGTGCCAAGAAGGATCATTCATGACAACGGTCCACAGTTCATAAGCAATGCCTTCGTCAGATTCTGCGACAAGTTCAAAATCGAAGATGTTTCGTCGACAGCTTACTACCCCGCCGCGAATGGATTAGCGGAGGCGTTTAACAAGACGATCATCAAGATCTTGTCAAAGCTCGTGAAGACCAATAAACGAGACTGGGACGATAAACTCGGTGAAGCACTCTGGGCTTATCGCACCACCATACGCACGCCTACGGGAGCTACCCCGTATTCGCTGGTATACGGATGTGAAGCTGTGCTACCGCTGGAAATTCAGATTCCGTCCCTTCGGATCGCCCTCGCAACGGAGATGACGACGGAGGAACAACATCAGAAGCGTCTCGAAGAGCTCGAGAGGCTGGATGAAAAGCGTTTGGAGGCTCAACAACACATCGAGTTTTACCAAGCCAGGATGTCAAGGGCTTTTAACAAAAGAGTCCGACAGAGAAGCTTCAAGGAAGGAGATCTGGTCCTCGCTGCTCGCCGACCAATAATTCTCACCTCCAAGAAGAAAGGTAAATTCGAACCCAAATGGGAAGGACCGTTTGTAATAGACACAGTCTATTCAAACGGCGCATATCGCCTGATTACTCAAGAGGGCGCCAGGCAATTAATGCCAATAAATGGGAAGTTCCTGAAAAAGTACTATCCCTAGTACATTCAGGATAACTCATTTACCGGGAAGTTCCTCGAAGAATATTACACTTAATATTCTAGAGGATAACCCAAAATCATTGTCACCACCAAAATCCCTCACTGATCAATTTCAATTGACAGTGAGTCCACCAAAAATGTTTTTCTGGCCCTCTTGATTCTTTCCATGAACAAGAGGTCCACTTTCAGTTCGGAGTCCCTTTTCGATAAACGAAAGAACTCCTTCCCTTTTTCTCTTTGGTTAAACCTTGTTCATGGTTATAACCGGAGTTGAAAATACCACTTCGATAAACGAAGGACCCATTTTCAGTTTAGATAACTCATCCTATAAAAGGCAAGTTTATCTAAATTTTCCAGATTCTCGGAGTGGACACCCCACTTCTAGTTTCTTCTTCGCTGGAAATAGAATATAAAATTCTTCCTTTCCAGAATCAGGGAATAGAATATAAAATTCTTCCTTCCTTGTCTGTTGGGTTCGCCTTCACCCTAAAAGAAGACCGGGAAATAGAATATAAAATTCTTCCTTTCCCGCACCAACCTTTTCTAAGAATCTATCAATCTAGGATTCATCCTAGGAAGTTTATCCCGAATCCTAAGCAGGGATAAGTCTGCGCCTAACACGCGCTGCCGGTTTAGTCTTTTTCCGCACAAAAAGACACCAGAGTCTGATTCTGGGGTATTTTATCCTGAAACCTAAGCAAGGATAAGTCTGCGCTTAACCTGCGCTGCCGGTTAGTTCTTAACCGTTAAAAAGAACACCCGTCCACATATTCAACATTGTGGCAGGTCGTCATTAATAACACCAAAATCCATGCCTTACACGCATGGGGAATGTCATCCTGAATCCTAAGAAGGGATATGCCGACGCCTAACACGCGTCGCCGGTTTAGTCTTTCGCCGTAGAAAAAGACACCAGAAGACCAGTCTGGGGTATTTTATCCCGAAACCTAAGTAGGGATAAAGTCAACACCTAACACGTGTTGCCGGGTAGCCTATTCCCGTAACAATGGCGAAGTCTATGTATTCGACATCATAGCACGAAGTCTAAGAGAATTCATTCTCTTAGCACAACGTTACATGCGAACGGAGTTAGACAATCCGCATGCTAGCCCGACTCAAACGGTAGTCGGTAAAGGCTAATCAAACCCGTTGAAGGCTGGGGGTTAGCCAAAAATCCTAAAGTCAACACCTAACACGTGTCGCCGGGTAGCCTATTCCCGTAACAATGGCGAAGTCTATGTATTCGACATCATAGCACGAAGTCTAAGGGAGTTCATTCCCTTAGCACAACGTTACATGCGGAACGGATTCCGACAATCCGCATGCTAGCCCGACTCAAACGGTAGTCGGTAAAGGCTAATCAAACCCGTTGAAGGCTGGGGGTTAGCCAAAAATCCTAAAGTCAACACCTAACACGTGTCGCCGGGTAGCCTATTCCCGTAACAATGGCGAAGTCTATGTATTCGACATCATAGCACGAAGTCTAAGGGAGTTCATTCCCTTAGCACAACGTTACATGCGGAACGGATTCCGACAATCCGCATGCTAGCCCGACTCAAACGGTAGTCGGTAAAGGCTAATCAAACCCGTTGAAGGCTGGGGGTTAGCCAAAAAATCCTAAAGTCAACACCTAACACGTGTCGCCGGGTAGCCTATTCCCGTAACAATGGCGAAGTCTATGTATTCGACATCATAGCACGAAGTCTAAGGGAGTTCATTCCCTTAGCACAACGTTACATGCGGAACGGATTCCGATAATCCGCATGCTAGCCCGACTCAAACGGTAGTCGGTAAAGGCTAATCAAACCCGTTGAAGGCTGGGGGTTTGCCAAAAATCCTATGAGTATTATGGTCAATCATTTCAAACGTGATGAGGAATCATAATAAAGATAAAGATAAAAACCAATTCCACTAAAGAGAATCAAATGTCAAGGTTTTCAGCAAATAAAATCATACATCAAGCCCATGGCTAAGAATCTGCTGACTGAATTCAGATAACTTCTCGTCATAAGAGCGTCTAAGCTCCTCCTGCAACTCAGCTCTAACAGACTCTTCGTTCGCAGCTAAAGTCCTCACAGCATCCTCCTCTGTCTCAGCCAGTCTCTGCTTCAAGGACTTCAGCTCATCAGATAAAGCAGCATTTGCTTGCTGATTCTGCATCTTTGTGTCTTCCTTCTCACGGAGTTCTCGTCGGAGCTGATCTATCTGAGAATCAAGCTCCTCGAGGAAAGAAGATCTAGTGGCGAAATCAGCCTCAACTCGATCTATGCGGTCCCGCTGCACCTGAATCTCGAGCTCAGCAACCATCCGAGTACTGCGCCATGTCTGTAAGCGAGCATCCAACTCGGCAGCAACGAATGAAGAGGCACCTGTATCCCGGAGCTCATGAAACATCTGAAGCTCACGCTCTAAGCGATCAAGGTCATCAACCATAGCCGTCGCTAGATCCGGACATCCTATGTCCCTAATCAAGTTTATCTTGGAATCGAGGTAGGGCTTAAATTGGCGAAGAGAAAGTCCGTCGTGGAGGAGTTTGCCAATTATAACAGTCAGGGAGGAGAAATAAGAGCGGACTTCTACGCTGATGATGATCTTCTCAGGGTCATCCCCTGATAACAACTCCTTAACGAGGATATGAAGCTGAGAAGGAAGCCCTACACAAAGAAGAGAAGTTCGTCAAAAGCCTCAATGAGGAAATGAACGGCATCGCTCAGCTAATTAAATTATACCTCCTTCCCCTCGAGTCACTGGGGGTGATGGAGATGTAACAACTGTAGCTGCATCGACTGGTGGAGTTGGTCGCACAGCCGGCTCAACATGGTCTTTCTCAACAAAAGCTCCTGTCAAATTCAAAACAGAATTCGCAGAGGCGTTACATTATAGCTGCATTAGTCAAGGTCGACTAGTCCTATAATCAACTCAGCAGGAGGCACATACCTTCAAAGGAACCATCCTCAGGATTGTTAGCAAATGCGGACTCAGGAAACATGTCTCCAGGTAGCTGGTCATCAATCTGAGGTGAGCTATATATGTAGTGCATCATAGGAGTGTCCGCAAACAGGCTTCCCTCGTCAAAATCGTCGATGGAGAAATCTGACATAAAAGAATATAAGTGCCAAAGAATAATGAAGAGACTACAACTAATGGAAATGAGTTACCTCTCACGGGTGCATCAGCCTCTTCGTTTCCAAGGTTCGCCTCCTGCAAATTATCTGAAGGAGCAAGGAGTAGAGGACAGTTAGAGGATACACAAATTCATTAATGTATTATCTAAAGAAATACGCTGTCAGTGATAGATGTACCTTGACTCACAGAATCTGGTCCTACACTGATCTCCTCCCTAATGTCAGCAACCCCTGTAGACTTCTCTACAGGGGGTAGTGGGTCAGACTCATCGGGAGATAAGGGAACAGGATCGGGACTCATCTCATCCTCCCCACGCACTCCTATATAGAAATGGAAAAGCATGAGTCAATGTTCAGAATAACCAAGAAAATGGTTCAAAGAGTAGACGTTACCTCTGTCACTAATAGGGTCATCTCCAGCCAGATCCATGTCAGATGCTCGTGAAGCTACACGAGGTTTGCGGGCCAATCTCTTCCGCCTAGCAATAGGGATCGAAGGTCTCGCCTGAGGAGGAGGACGGAAATCTTCATCCTGATCAACTGTGGTATCTGGAACATCAAACCATAGTCAGTTTCAACACTTCTGGAAGATAGAAGAAAAAGATGAAGTGCAAACCTCGCTCGGAAAAGTCATCGTAATCTTCGGGATCCCCGCCCGAAGCCTCGTCTGTGGAATGGAATGTCCTCTGTCCCTCTTCGTCAATCCGACGAGTCTTGTTCCGTATCCTCTGTGCCCGGGCGTTTTCCCGAATCCTGCGGGAATCAACCTGGGAAGCTGCCTCAGCTCCCCACTTCTTCAACATCAAAGGAGGTCCATTTTCCTCCAATTCTGAAACTACTTCTTTTGACATTATATACTCCCAACAAGCAATCAACAATAACTGGTTGCATTGGAAGATCTGGAAGGTCTAAGTAGCCATAAAATGGAGTCTCACGCAGGACAATTCGTTGATCTTCCGATAAATAACCAGAAATTTGTTCTTGAAGGTCCCGGAAGTACCCGATGTTTGATGGAATTCGCACTAAAGCCATCGGATAAAATATTCTGCAACCATAAAACATAAGGCAACTTTAGTTGTCTATCAATATTGTACATAATTCCTTCATTGAAACAAATTTCATTTCAAAGCCTATGATTTCAAAATTGTAACAGACAATCTCAATTCTCGAATTATCACGCTTTATCTTTATATCAACCTATTTACAACCTATTTAGAATTTTTCCTTTTCTCTCTCAGTGAAAAAAATCTTGTAACAGACATACATATGTACAATATCAAACTGTTACAGATCAATATTTTTCATTTTCTTTTCATTTCTAGTAATTTTTTTGTATCAAATGTTAACAATAACAGAACTTTTGTTATTTGCATTGTTTCAGGTATTGATTTGCAAGAGTTTGAGACTAACTAAAATTTTGCAACTTCAGTCCCATTGGTACTCAAATATCAAAAAAAAAAAAAAAATCGATACCTGAAACGATGAGTTCGACGGCAATGATGACGACAATGTCGACTGCGAAATCTGTCGGTGGCAAGGGGACAGCGAGATAGACGGCGCGATCGACGGCAACGGTCTGGGACTTGGGTCGCGGCTGCGGGCGACGGTCTGGGACGGTCGATAACGCCTACGGGCGACGGCCTGGGTCAGGCGACAGCTGCTGCGGGCTGGAGCGGGCGAGATCGGGGTCGCGGCGAGAGCTAATGTCACGGCGGCCTCGAGCGGCTGGAGCGGGCGACAGCGAGATCTGGATCACGGCGGGTGGAGCGGGCGACGACGGCGAGATCTCGGTCACGGCGGCTGGAGCGGGCGACGATAGCTGGAGTTCTCTTTTTCAATTTAGGGCTGAGGTGAAATAGGGATTTTGAGGAGAGAGACGTTGATATGGGGAAAGGGGGTATTTTGGGGTTTTTGCCTTGATTATGTATAAATACTACTGCTGAAAGTATTGTATTTTGGATTTGGGTTTAAAGACAAATACAAAAAAAAAATTGGGCTTAGAGATACAACCAATACTACTTGGGTTTAAAAATAAAGGGAGGTAAACTATTGGACCTAAAGACAAAAAGCCCTTTTGTATGGGAGATGGACATCAAGGGCTTCTATATGTACAAGCAGGTTACTAAACTGAAAAACCTTAAACCAGTCCTTAAAGATTTGAATAAAAGACATTTTATGAATATAAGTGAGCAGGTGATTAGAGACAAGGGGGAACTGTTTGCTATTCAGCAGAAACTGATGAATGACCCTTTCAATTTTGTTTTGATTTCAAAGGAGAAGAAATGT
>NC_033800.1:40546416-40550121 GCF_001876935.1 Asparagus officinalis
GCCACGGCACCATTGGCTGCCGCGCCACAGTGCTGCCTAATGACGTGTATATTGTTCTTCTATGTTGTCTTGAGTGGTGTTTGGACTTCTGTAAGCATTTTTTGACGCCTACAGTGAGCAGGACAGAGATACATTTTGAACACACATATATAAGAAAAGCAAATAAATAATGCACAAGTCATAAATATTATAGCCAATATCCCTAATATTATTTACACGTTTAGGTATTAATACATAAAACAACCATAACCATATGCTAGATCCCCTAATTATAAAAAAGAAATTAGACAAACAATGTGTCATGATTCCCAAATCGAAATGCTATAGGATATGAAACAACCATAGCCATGATGATAATAAGAATAATAAGAAAATCAAACAAACTGTATGTCATGCTTTGTTTTATATACCCCCGGCATATCTGATATATCAGGCGACAATATCCTTTTATTATAAGGTTTGTCACAAAACAATATGGCCTCAGCATCCTCTTCTACTTTTTGGCTATATTTGGGTGATTTACCTCCAACGTGGCCGATATATCAGCCGATATATTGGCAAATATGTTCTTTTATATGGCTTGTCGCAAAACAATATAGTTCTACAAAATTTCTTTAATATTTTTAGCAAAAATTCCAACATATTTTATTTGCTACAAAACAATATATTTCTAAAATTGCTTAGTGATTCTAACATATTTTATTTGCATATATGTATGATTAGATTTTATTAATTATATCTAGATTGTATTTTAGAACATTATATTATATATGCACATCATCTGATATGACACTCCGATATTTACTGCATATCATTGATATCTGCAATTAGATACACTACTACAAACTATAGCAACCCCAACGGTTGTAACCGTTGGGGCTGAGTATGAACACAGGAAAAGTGGGAAATGTAATATCAACAAGAGTTTTCCTTTTTTTTTCTATGCGAACCAAACACAAGAAAAATAAATACATTGGTTTCCCATCATTTTTTTGTGCGAACCAAAGCGAAACAATCTATTTCTTGGAAAAGTTTGGAAAACTCAAAACTTGTGTTTTTGTACATGGAAATGCATTTCCCTATATCTAGGAAACGAACCAAACAGCCCCTAAGGGTCTCTTTGTAATTTTTTACTTTTGATTTTTGATTTCCCTCTCTCGTTTTTTTGGAAGTTGATGCATGAATCTTTTGATCAAAAGAGAGGGAAGGCTCTTTGACTCTGTCCTTATGAAGAAAGGCACGATTTTTTAAACCTAGGGGACTAAAGTAATTTTCCTAAATATTGAAGATTCCATGGACTAATAAAAAAACCGCTTCATTGACCAAATAAATTAAAAAAACCTTTTAAATAAAATAGTTGATCAATATAAGAGGAATTATACGTAGCATATAAAACTGATAAAAAATACAATGCACTAGAAAAGGAATTACAGCCGCATCTATTCTTTTCTAATTATACGTAGCATATAAAACTGATAACATAGTTGATCAATATAAGATGTCGTGTTTTGCACGGGGTGCACACTAGTAATACATATGATACAATATTTGATCGGGCACGTACTTTTTTGGAGTCCTAGTTCAACTTGAATATCTATTTTTCTCTGTAAACAATTATTTTCTAATTATTTTCAAAACAATCTTAGTTCTAGATTTGCTCGAGATATATCCAATAAAGTAAGGGCTTAAAGAGGGTTAAACTTAAATCATTATAAAGTTTCTCAACTTTATCCATATTTAATATCCTGTTAAAATTTTACTGGTGTTAAAGTTTAACTTCATGTAGAGGTTAAACTTAAACTTTTAACCAACTGAGCAAATAGAATAAAAATAGGTGAAAAGTTTAGAATTAGTTTACTTAATCATATGGAATTATAAATTATACCTCAAAAAGTTTCAAAACTTATAATTATGTCCTTAAAAATGCAGAACTTACTGGCAACCTCTAAAAATGTTGGAGTTAGCAAAAAACATACTTAAATTTTTAAAAATTTTAAAAAACCATCAAAATTCAACGTTTGCAAAAACATACAGTAAATTTCAAAACTTACAAACATTACACGAAACCTTAGAAATTACAACCACCCCCAACAACTTTAGAATTTACAGCAAACATTCTAAAAGTTTAGAAAATTGCAAGAAACTCCATAAAAGTTTAATGTTTATACAGAAACACCCTAAAATTTTCAAACCACAAAAACTATGCTGAAGCTCTAGAAACTACTAATAACCCTAACAATTTTGGGATTTTCAAAAAACAACTTGAAAGTTTAAAAATTGTAAAACGCACCTGTGAAAATTCAAAATTTAAAACACACACCCAAAGAATTGCAAAACTTACACAAACAACGTAAAAAAATCTATAAATTTGAAATATTCATAAAGTACCTTAAAAATTCAAAAAATTGCAAATATGTCAAACTTTTATAGGGTGTTTTCCAAATTTTGAAACTTTCAAGGTTTTTGCATGTCCCAAAATTTTTAGGGGTCGCTATGTAATTCCTAAAAATTTTATGTTCCAGGGTATTTTTTAGAAAATTTGAATTTGTGATGGGTTTTTATAATTTTTAAACTTTCGATGTGTTTTCTATAAATTTTAAAATTTTAGGAAACTATTTGCAATTCCTAAATTTTTAGCGTCATGTCTATAAGTTTTGAAATTTATGGGGTTGTTTTGTGAATTTTAAATTTTGAGGGATTTTCCCCCCGCAAGTTTCAAAAAATTGAGGATTTTTTTCTGCAAATTCCAAATTATTCAAGTAGTTGTTTGTAGGTTTTGAAATTTCTAGTGCTGTTTTTAAGTTGTCAATTTTTTAGCGTGGTTTTGTAAGTTTTATATTGTTGTGGTGTTTTCTATAATTTTAGAAATGTTCAGATATTTTCTAATGATTGCAAGAGGCTGTTTGTAGTTTCTAATACGCAGGGGGCTTTTTTAATTGTGATGTTTTTCAAGCGGGGTTGTTCGTAAGTAAAATATTGCTATAGGACTATTTGTAATTTTAAATTTTGAGTTGAGAGTAGAGAGATCCGTTTGAGATTCAATTTTATCTTTTATGACTGGTTACACCAAACATAGGAATGTAAAATTTTTCCCATTAACTTTTCCAGGATAATACTTATCATTTTGTTTAACCTCATGGATTCGGTAGTAGACCCTGACCAAATATTCCTTTAAATAGGGGTCCAGTCCGTCAAACTTTCTTCAACGCAAAACTTAATTTCATCTCTCTCCCTGTACTTCTCATATGATTTTCAACGGCTTTTATGGCTGCTTCTTCCTCCAACAGAAAGATGCTAAAGCTAATGAGTTCCAACGGCAAAGAGTTTGAAGTAGATGAAGTCAGTTGCCGTTGAGTCTCAAATTATCCGTCGCTTGATCACACTACTACAAACTGTAGCAGCCCCAACGGTTGTAACCGTTGGGGCTGAGCATGTCCCCAACGGTTACAACCGTTGGGGCTGCTAAAATGCCCGTTGGAGCAAGTCTCGTTGGGGCTGATTTTGCCCCAACGGTTGAAAAACTTGCCCCAACGGTTGTAACTGTTGGGGCAAGTAATTTTTATTTTTTAGTTTTAAAAAATAAAATAAACATGCCCCAACGGTTACAACCGTTGGGGCCTTAATCAGCCCCAACGGTTGTAACCGTTGGGGCCTTAATCAACCCCAACGGTTGTAACCGTTGGGGCTGATAAAGGCCCCAACGGT
>NC_033800.1:40550131-40568336 GCF_001876935.1 Asparagus officinalis
ATACAAGCCCCAACGGTTGTAACTGTTGGGACCTGTATCAGCCCTAACGGTAACTATATAATTTGTAAAAAAAATAGAACTAGCAGCTAGCTAGCAGAGACCAATTTCAACAAGCTAGCTAGCTTTGAGAGACCAAATTCAGCAAGCTCAGTTCAAGACAAAAGTTCTATTCACAATAAGAATCAGCAAAGAGATTTTCATGTCCAATGGTACGCTCGACAGAATAAGCCCACCATCGGGCAGATATTCAATTGGCATCACTTGTCTACAACACATACAAAATCTAATCTAAATAATAACACTGGACGCTAAGAAGTCTTTCCAATCTGCGCTGCACCCAAATCTGATGTGAAGGCCATAGTCTTTTGGAGCTCCCAAGTTCCTAAAGAAAAAGAACATACAACCCAAAGCAATGGTTAGTAAAAATCACAATAACATCAATAATGAACATATTCCGCAAAATATGCACAAATTTTTTCTTCAACAAATTAAAGACTGGAATATTGCTACTTCTTCACTTTAGGTTTCACATATGGAGGTACACTTGATGCAGAACTCCACACAATGTTTGTGAATGAGAGGGGGGAAAGAACTACACTCCCGACAAACACAAAACCTATTGGAGAATCACATTTTCAAGAAATCTACACATTCTTTCTTCCTGACCATGATTCATTACAATCATGGACTCTTCTAGAACAATGCCAAAGAATACGAGCAAATTAGATTCAAGAGCTTAGGGTCAGACAGCATCACAATATCAAGATTGGTGATAAAGTCACCATCATCAGGATATGAAAACAGCAATGTGTAAAGAACTATTACATAGATAATAAGAAAACTAGAAGAAATTAGATAAGCACTTACTCTTGGCATGTTGAAAGAAGGATATATTGAAAAAGCTTTTGAAAGAACATCATCATTAAACCTCATTGCCAAGATCTCCACAAAATATGCGGAAATCATCTGCAAAAAAGAAAAAAAAAGCTTAATTAACCTTTGTGTATTCCAGCAAATTAATATTGTGTATCCTCATTAATATGTAAAGAAAAAGCAAAAACACATAGGCACCTTTAGGAGAAGATTTGATTGTCTAAAAAAAGATTAAGAAAACATTAAAGTACAAACAGATTGTTGCTGATACCATCGTAACAGAATTAATGAGATATAAGAGTTCATCTGGAGAAATACATTAGCCGGACAAATTTTGGGAATTTTTTTGTAAACAGGATTGTTTTGAAAATTTGTCCTACATTAGCCGGATTAAAAAAATATTAACGTCTCATACAGATCGTTACTGATACCATCATAACAGAACTAATGAAATATTGGAGTTCCTCTGGAGAAATACAAAAGCCTGGCTTCTTAAATATACATGTAAACTCATATCCCTGTGCTTTACATGCGTAGACATCAAGAGATGTCATGTAGCCAAAACACAAGCAGAACCAAAGCGCCAAATAGATTGACTATCACATTTAAAAATAAGTGAGAAGTATGCGGCTCAAATTTTGCCTCTCCTAATATATGCATAGACTTCTCAGCCTTACCACTGTATCTTCTCTATGTACAAACATAGAAAAAACAGAAGGTTCCAGATAAACTTGGAAGAGACTGTTTCACATTAGTTTAACAGAATAGGTCCAAGAAAAACAAGGACCAAAAAATTAACACCTCAAGCACATAGAGAAATTAGAATAGGGGGCAGTGATGTCGTAGGAAGCCATTAAGAAAAAGAAAAGCAATCATGATCAACCTTAAATTATAATTTCCAATATAAGTAACCTAAAAGTTCAGTGAGAAAGAGCGTTCAAATTTGTGAGATGCAATCATGAAATTAGTTCACCTTAAAGAACATGAGCCTAAATCACAACACAGTTCAAAAACATTAGATGGAAAAGGGGAGCACGATGAGCAACCAAGAAAAACAAATTCACTTAAACCATGTGTTGATATATATAGGTGATAGAACTACAATATTTATTTTTTCGTAGACTTCAATTTAACAGGCAAAAAATAGGACCTAAATGCTTACACGTTCTTTTAATATGACAGAAAAAGGAAAAATATTGTATGAAATACTAAACAAATAAGTGAATGAGATAAGAATTCATACTCTCTTTTTTCATTTTCGCTACCTAAAGTTGGAGAAAAGTTTCAATAATTTCGAAAACAATAGCAATCAAACTTAGCTTGATTTATTACAATCATCCCCATTAGCCAATCAAGATAATGTAAATTCAATCACTTTCATTTTGATTTAGTCCTAGCAAGAAAGTTTGTGAAAAACATGGATACGAACAAAGGAGATAATGTGAATGCAAACCTTGGTAGATTTGAACATGAGCTGAGCAGGGTAATTAAGGAAAGCCAAAGATCCCTTGGTGAGTCCATGAGATCCCATAAGAACTGCTGAAAGGTTAACATATGTCTTCCATGGATTCACCATCTGCTTCATTGTGAATCCTTGAAGATATATCAGCCCTAAGTAAACAAATCCTTGCACAAATGTGAAGTACCAGCCTTAACTACAAAAAATAGGAAAGAAAGAATAAATCAGAAAATTAAAATAGACTAGATAATTAAAATCAGATTACAAGTTCAAAGATTTAATCTCACCTAAACTGCAACCTATTATAGATATATTCCTGAAATATGGGCAAAAAAGACTTTAATCAAGAAGAGAAACCCAGATGAAAATTTTGACATCACAAGAAAAAAAGTGGATACCAGATGTTATTGAAAGTCTCTGCATGCAATGAGAAAAAGGGCAATCTGCGAGCAGCTGCGGCGGGGGGCGGAGGCGATCTTTAGGCGGCGGAAAAGAGAGGAAAGAGCTTCGTGGCTGCAGTTCACGGCGGTGAAGGATAGGGTTTTGCGGGGGGAGAGCGGAGAAGGCGGCGATGGCGGCGATCTCCGACCAGCGGTGACGATCTCCGAGTGGCGGTGGCGGGGATCTCTGAGCGGCGGCCAAGTCGCATCTCTGATTTGGGGATCTTTTTTACGAGAGGGAGAACACGAAGAAGGGGTACTCACAGGGAGGTTTTGAGGGGAGAGAGCGGTGGTGGCGGCGGCGATCTTCGAGCGGCGGTCCAACCGTTGGGGCTGAGCATCTTTGTACTAGTGATATCGACTTTGGTTGTTAGATATTTCTAGATTATCCGATTTTTAAAACCTTGATGCCATGTTCCCCCAAATCGATGATGTCATATGCCTTCAATTAGACACTAGCATGTTCCAACTGATAGAAACAAACAAATGTTCCAAATAAATCAAGCATCCGCTAACCCAATTTGAGTGGTTACAAATAAGCCAGAAAGTTTATCTTTGGGTTCGGCGGAGCTTTGGTTGCTCAAAGGAAAAAAGAAGAGTTCGTGGTGGTGAATAGTCTTCGAAGAGAAGAATTAGAAATCCAAGCGGAAATGAAGAGTCCACAAAATTTTTCTAGAACTTCTTTGTTGTTTTGCACTAATGATGATGTATATAGGAATAATAGTATGATCCAGTAATCCTTGTCCTATATCCATTCTGACTAAACCAATAACATTTATATCAAATCTAAATCCAAATCGATCCTAAACCAATAACATTTGAAGTCAAATCCTACTCTTATTCCTATACCACTAACACCTCAAATCAAAATTCTAGAAAAAATTCTAGTCCTACCTAAGTATGTTCAGTGGAGAGATGATGTTGTGTTGGTTTACATGCTCTACTTCGTGTCTTAAAGACAGTTCTAAGTAGGAAGGCAGTAGCTTTTTTTTTTCTTTTATTGCAAATTTATTTATAATGTTAACTCAGGATCGATGTTTGGTATTCTTTGTAAAATGGTTCAAGCCGTCAATTCATGTTCTCACTTTTTATAAACAAGCAATTTGCTTTATATACAAATGTATTCCTTCATTTATCAGGCCACTCATAGTATACCCTCTCATCTATTTATTTTTATTTTTATTTTTTGTTGGCGCTTTGGAAACTTTAACCATAACATTTTATACGAAAGCTGTACAAAGGTTGGAATGTGTTGTTGGTCAATGTCAATGTTTCTGAAGCTGAAGGAGACGTTTTCTTTATCATCCCATTAGCGATTAAGGATAAGATTCTTTTTGGCTTTTATGGGTGATTGGGCACTTATAATAACATATTCTTTGGGGGGCAATCAATTCCATGATTGGTTCTGATGAATGTATGCTTAATTGATCATGCTTGACAGGAGAGCTTCTTGTGTATTCTTTAGTAATTTTACATAACAATGGAATCACTTGTTTATTACTTTTTTCTTCCTTTTTCTGGCTATTAACTCAACATTTTAAGATGTTGTTGAGGCTTGTCTAATTCCTGCATGAATTCTTTTTGTTCTTTACATTCACAAAAGAACTAGATGCTGTGTGCTCCAATTTGGGTTTAAAAAAAATATGCATCCATAATCCTCACTTAACAGTTGGGGAGAAACCCCTATGCCGAGATCCAACCAAATAGCCGAAAGAGATAACCAAACATACCAAACAATAGCACAAACACAAGATACACCAGATTTTATATGGTTCGGCGAGATGCCTACGTCCACGGGGCAAGGAGGGGGGAGTTTTCACTATTAGAAATCAAAAGGAACAAACTAGGGTTACAAATCTCTCATAAACCCTCAACAAATCAACTCTCAATCTCTCCAATTGCTCACAGAATAGAAGCCCAAAGAAAACCCTCTCAATCTGCTCAAAACCTCTTGCCCTTAAAACCCTAGAAATGAGTTTGGGTATTTATACAACTCCCAAACAAAACGGGTTTGAAACCCAGATTCTACCCAAACCGCTTCGGCGGTCGACCGTGACGGTCGACCGCGATCCATCGCGGTCGACTGCCACGGTCGACCGCCCGCAATCCCAGAGCAGCAACGAATCTCCAGCAACTTCTGCGGTCGACCGCCACGAAAACAGAAACTTTTGCGGTCGACCGTCGCGGTCGACCGCCACTGATCCAAACGCACAGTAAGCTCTGTGCACGAATGCGGTCGACTGCCACGGTTGATCGCCACCCTGTCTGCTGCCTGTTCTGAGCCATCAACTGCTAATTTCTATAAATCTCCACCTCGATGAAGATTCATCCAAACTGAGCCGACACCAACTAAACCAATTGCCTCACTTGTTGCATCCAGTACGCCATGGCAACGGACTCATGACAACGGACCACATCCACAACACGTCGAGACCCAAATGGGAGTGCGAACACTCACCCCAAAACAACCGTGTCTACTCACCAAATCGGTTGTATCAAAACTGACTGCCTACGTATTGTTTCCAAGGAATCAAGCCTTCACGTAGTTCACCCTATGGCCTCCAAAAGCCCTCAATCCAAAAGAAGAGTCATCAACTCTTCATCAATACCAACATCCAATGTACGACTGATAGCATCACCAACGGCCCCATACTGAAATGATCCAAACACCTCCACCTGAGGTGAACCAATGGCCATATCCAAGCTATATCCATCAGCTGCACACAGATCTACCAACTCGTCATCCGCATCCTGAACAATCTGATCCCCAAACTGTGTCACCTCAGCCGGAATCCTAACTAATGCAAAATGACCTGGAGTATGTGGAATAAGCTCCACCCGATGTGGAGTAGTATTAACCTTCACCCGCTGTGATATCCTACTGATCTGATCAATACTCTCTACCTGTCGAGAGTCCAAAGTGACATACCTACTCAGACCAAACTCAGAAGCCCTCAACTGATAGCCAAAAGAGTCTCTGAATCCCAAATGCACAATCGGATCCAATCTCACATCCACGATGTGGCCACGTGCTGGGTAGCCCAATATCCGACGCCAATCAAAATCTGAAGTACCTCCACCAGATCTAACAATATCTAACGCAGCAGTCGGTAACCTCATAAGATGACCCAAACCTGTCGAAGTCTGAATACCAGATCCACTGCTCAACAACCAATGCCGATCCTCCTCCAGAAAAGAACGGCCCGCTAAATCCGCCATCTCATCACGTCGCCCCACTGTTTCCTCTCCTCTGAAGTGTCTCTAACTACCATGAGCTCGGCACCAATGCACTAAAGAACCCCTACTAGAACTAGTACGACGGTAGCATTTCTGCCCATACACCTCCTCCATTTGTCGTAGACTACTAGGGCTTCAGACCAACGGGACTTGGTTGCAACCCATATATGTCTAGTACAATCCCCAACATAGGAAACAAAATACCGATTACCTCCCAATAATGCCTCCATGGAAGGCCCCCCAATGCCTAACTGAACACCTCTAATAAGACCACTCGATCGATGGATAGAAGTGCTGAACTCCACCTCAGTCTCCTCGCTCATCCCAATGTGCTCACAGGACTTTAATCTGCAGGTCATAGCACTCCTCACCGACCTATGCACAGCATAACCAATAATATACCCCAACACCAACCAATGCCACAGTCTAGCCAAAGAGGTCGTCAGCGCTCTATCAATCACCGTGCTCCCAAACAGATAATATAAGTTACTCCTCCTGACGCCTTTCATCACAATCATGGACCCCGATGTGACCTTCAAGCGAGAATCCGCCGGATCACCCTATAGCCTGCTGCCTCTAATACCCCAAGTGAAATGATGTTCTTTCTCAGTTGAGGAACAAACCTCACATCAACCAACTCCCGAACCATCCTGCCACTCGTCCGAATCCGAACGGTACCAATACCACTAATAGGGCATCTGTGATCATTACCCATAAGAACATCATCCCCTCTTTCCAACTCCTAAAAGCTGGAAAACTAATCCCTCCTAGGGCATATGTGGTAAGTAGCACCCGAATCCAACATTCATTCGGTGGAGTCGGCAACATCAACTGACGAAAGAGCTTGGCACGAATAGCCCGAAGAATCTGAATCTGAAATGTCACCACTAGCCTTGGCAACATTCACCTCTGAAGCTTGAATAGCTTTCCCTTTATTCTTCTCGGCTTGCAATTTTGGGCATTCGGCTTTCCAATGTCCATCCTCTCTACAAAAGACATATTGATTCCTACCAACTGCATGATGCCCCCCTCTAGACTACGACCTCCTACCACTGTTTGGACTTCTAGCTCTTGCAACCAATGCCCCCGCAACCGACTCAATAGAAGTTTTATTGTCCTTCTTTCGAAGTTGATAATTCACAAGAGCCGCGGTGATCTCACTATATGAAAGAGATGCATTCCCATTAATCAGAGTAAGGACGAAGGTCTCATATTCCTTATCGGGCAAGGAACTCAATAACAACAATGCCTTGTCTTCATCTTCAACTATAACATCTATATTCGCCAAATCTGCAAGTAGCTTCGTGTAGTGGTTCATGTGATCACTAATGGATGTCCCCTTCTTCAATTGGAAGCGATAAAGCCTCCTCTTCAAATGCAAACGATTTTTAACGCTCTTCGTCAAATACTTGCCCTCTAGGACCTCCCAAATCTTCTTTGCAGAAGTCTCATTCATCACATCATATTTTAGGTCTTGAGTGAGGCAAGACCTAATCACACCACACACGCCGTTCTATTCATTTTATTCCAAACCTTATCATCAATGTCGTCCGATTTCCCGTCCAACTTCAACGTATCTTTCAAATTTTGCGCATTTAGTGCAACCAAGACTTCGCATCTCCAAAGTCCAAAATTATTTGTGCCATCGAACTTCTCCACATCTATCTTCATAGAATGGATATTCAAACTTTAGACGGTCTTCAAACTAGAAGAACCCTCCCCACTTTTATCTTTTTCGGCCATATATCTCAAAGCACCCAAACAATTGCGGAACAAACAAGAAATAGATCTAACTTGAAAAAGATAGAAACATTACCACAAAGATCCTACCTTTATCACCAATCGAAGCTCTAGATGAACTTTCCAACTGATCTACACCTCCAAAAAGCCCAAACGTTGCCCAAAGCTCTGATGTCACTTGTTGGGGAGAAACCCCTATGCCGAGATCCAACCAAATAGCCGAAAGAGATAACCAAACACACCAAACAATAGCACAAACATAAGATACACCAGATTTTACGTAGTTCGGCGAGATGCCTACGTCCACGGGGCAAGGAGGGGGGAGTTTTCACTATTAGAAATCAAAAGGAACAAACTAGGGTTACAAATCTCTCATAAACCATCAACAAATCAACTCTCAATCTCTCCAATTGCTCCTAGAATAGAAGCCCAAAGAAAACCCTCTCAATCTGTTCAAAACCTCTTGCCCTTAAAACCCTAGAAATGAGTTTGGGTATTTATACAACTCCCAAACGAAACAGGTCTGAAACACAGATTCTGTCCAAACCGCTTCGGCGGTCGACCGCGATCCATCGCGGTCGCGCGGTCGACTGCCACGGTCGACCGCCACCCTCTCTGCTGCCTGTTCTGAGCCATCAACTGCTAATTTCTACATTAACTCCAGCCATATGTGAATGTCAAGCGTACCAGTTGAAGTTATATCACTTGAAGATAGGCTTCTTATCGTGGACAAGGAGAATATGAGATGTTTTCAATACTTACGTGTCCAAGATTCATGCTACAATAAGAACTTTGTTTATTCCTTGCCCTCTGTCAAAAAATTTTGAGAATCGGAAAAGTATATATCAATACCAAAATGTGTGGGAGGCACAGATATCAATGGGATTTAGGTAAAATTTTGGGATGCTTGTTTTTACTTTTTCCGGTTTTAAATCGGCATGTTGAAACGTATATGCCTCTCTCCCAATATTTTTCTATTCACTACCAGATTCACATTCAGACAGGTACTTATCAGTTTATGCACTGGTAACTGTATCCAATTTTCATAAAACTACCAACTGTTTAAAATGTTTATTCTTTGTTTGGATACTTACAGAGCTCCTACGAACATGGTCGTACTTAATTCATGATTTGTCTATAGCTTCCTCTTTTTTGATTCTTAAGCAAAGCTACTGAAAGCTTTCTGTATTATTTGAACTTTTAAAGATGGTTTTTGTATAGTCACCCGATTTTAAAGGCGGATTATGTGGAAAACCCCCGTGATGTATATTTCACCCTGCTTTCTCTCCTTTTTGATCTTCTCCACACGCGTATGTTATGGATGCTATAATTCATGATTAGCCTTTGAGCATGGTATCACTTGGATTATATATGTCACTAACACGAACATATTTTAAGGCTAACATCAAGATGTGTGTCAGCGACTTACCTTTAAGGATGAGTAAGTTATGTAATAGTAAAACTCAGTGCTTGTGTCAGCTGCAGTTTGTAACAGACATATTTGTCATTTGATGGCAGAACATTGATATTTGCTTCCTTTTGATAAAGAGTAGATAGTTCCTGCTGTCTGAAATAAAGGATCTATGGTTTCAGAATGACGCTTTTACACCTTCTAAGATCGTGCGGACGTTGAAGTTAGCGTATATTTGTGTATTATATCAGTTAGTCCTCAAGGGCATTTTGGTCTTTTCCTAGCTAGCCATGTTTTCTATATATATGCCTTTTATGCTTGTAAAACCTAAGCTTTTAGCTCAGACTCTTCTTTTTACATATGGATGCGGCTGCTCCTCTTGTTCTTCCATTGTTATTCTTTTGAGTGTATGATTATTGAATCTAACATGGTATCAGAGCATGGTTCATGATCTGAACTAATTTTATCAAGATAAAAGCGACGAATACCGGAGCAGGCGCATCGGCGGCCATGGCGACGCCTGAGAACGAGAAGATCGCTGCAACGACGACGTCATCCTCGAAGAGACTGCTGTAAAGCTTCTTTGCCCTCTTCTGTCATCCCATTCTTGATCGATTTCGAAGAAGATCATTGCAACGACGCCGGAGAACGAGAGATCGATCTTCGCGTCCTCAGTCGCCATCTGTTTGCCCTCCGTCGTCGCCATTAGATCAATGCAAAGAGCGAATCGATTTTTCGAGAAACCCTTTCCTGAAGCGAGCTTGGAAAAGGGACAGATTACATGGGTCAGGATTTTGGGGATGCTTTGTGGATCACAAGGGGGTTTTGTCCTAATTTTCGCATCTGTTTGGTGAAGATTTGTCTTTGTGGTGCTGTTGAATTTTCTTTGTGTTTGTGAGAATTATTACTGGCTTTAAAATTGTTCCTGTTGAAATGGCTAGAGGAGATGATTCATTGCAATCAATTGGTGTTCGTTTAGATGGCAAAAATTATTCTTACTGGAGTTATGTAATGAAAAATTTTTTGAAAGGAAAGAAGATGTGGTGTTATGTTTCTGGTACTTCTAAGATTCCCAAAGTTGGAGATGCTAAGTATGAAGAAGCTCTGGATGTGTGGGATACATGTAATTCGAGAATAATTACTTGGATTAATAATTCTGTTGAGAATAGGATTGGTGTGCAATTAGCCAAGTATGATACTGCTAAGGAGGTTTGGGACTATTTGGCGAAGCTTTATGTGCGATCTAATTTTGATGTCCAGTATCAATTGGAATCTGAAATCCGTGCTCTAGGGCAGAATGATAAGGGTGTTATGGATTTTTATTCTGAGATTACTGATTTGTGGGATCAGTTGGCCTTGACAGAATCTGCTGAGTTGAAGGTTTTTGAACCTTATATTACTCGTAGAGAGGAACAACGTCTAGTTCAATTATTGATGGCCCTACGTCCAGAGTTTGAGACTATTCGTGCATCGATTTTGCATCGCACTCCATTGCCGTCTGTTGATTCTGTTGTTAATGAACTATTGGTTGAAGGTTTTTGAACCTTATATTACCCGTAGAGAGGAACAACGTCTAGTTCAATTATTGATGGCCCTACGTCCAGAGTTTGAGACTATTCGTGCATCGATTTTGCATCGCACTCCATTGCCGCCTGTTGATTCTGTTGTTAACGAACTGTTGGCTCATGAAACTCGTCTCAAAACCCAGAGTGACAAGGAAGTGCATACTTCACATGCATCAGTTTTAGTTGTGCCTTCATCTTCGCCGGTTTTGGGAGCCACTTCAAATCAGAACAGATCGTTTGATAAGGGGGTTTGTAACTATTGTAAGAAGCCAGGGCATTGGAAGAATCAATGCCCAGAGTTAGCACGTCAGAGACAAGGTTGGAAGCCTTCACAGTCACACTCTGGGGGCCAAGGCGGTAAGGCTCACCAACAGTATCGTGGTGGGCAACACAAGCCTTTTTCTGGGGGTCATCCTCGGAACAGTTATCCTCATTCATTAGTTGCATTGGTACCATCATCGGATCACCTGGGTCTGACCTCTTACAAGAGTCCTAATATTGATTCTATAGCTGAGCAGTTTGAGAGATTTGTTGCAAGCCAATCTTACAAGAGTCCTAATATTGATTCTATAGCTGAGCAGTTTGAGAGATTTGTTGCAAGCCAATCTCAGTCCCAGTTTCAGTCCCAAAGTCAGCCTCACCCTCAGTCTCAGCGCTATGCCATGTCTGCTCCATTTACCTCAGGTCTGTCATCATCAAATGGTTCAGGTACCATCTCGTCTCATTGGGCTTTAGACTCAGGTGCCTCCAATCATATGTCTCCTAACTGTTCATCTTTTATATCCATGACTAGTGATCCCCCATCTACCTCTGTTATGACTGCTGACGGCACACCCATGCCATTAGCAGGCATTGGTACCATTCACACAACAAATATATCCTTATCTAATGTTTATTACATTCCAAAGTTGACTATGAGTCTTGTTTCTGTTGGTCAATTATGTGATTCTGGATATCCTGTTCATTTTTCTTTTACCTCTTGTCATGTGCAGGATCCAAAATCCAAGAAAATGATTGGGACAGGCCGTAGAAAGGGGGGCTTTACGTTTTGGATGACTTGCAAATTCCTGTTCATGTTGCTGCAACGGGTGTTGATCTATCTTCTTTTCATTTGACATCTTCCTCTTCTAAGTTTTATTTGTGGCACTCTCGACTTGGTCATGTTTCGGGCTCTCGCCTAAAATTTATGAGTAGTAGTGGTGTTTTAGGTGACGTGCATTCACATGATATTTCCGACTGTAGTGGATGTAAACTTGGAAAATTTTCTGCCTTACCCTTTAATACAAGTACATCTACCTCTTTTGCACCTTTTGATTTGGTTCATTCTGACGTTTGGGGTCCCGCTCCTATTTCCACCAAAGGGGGGTCTAGATATTACGTTTCTTTTATTGATGATTACACTCGTTACTGTTGGGTTTATTTGATGAAACGACATTCTGACTTCATTAATATTTATACAGAATTTCAAGCCTATGTCAGAACACAATTCTCTGCTGTTGTTAAATGTTTTCGTTCTGATTTGGGTGGCGAATATACTAAAGGGGATCTTTCTGACATTTTTGTATCTGATGGTACCGTGCATCAAACTTCTTGTACGGATACCCCACAACAAAATGGGGTAGCTGAAAGGAAACATAGACACATTGTTGAGACTACTCGTTCTATGCTTTTGTCTGCTCATGTTCCTAGGGAGTTTTGGGGAGAAGCAGTCCTTACATCTGTTTATCTCATCAATAGGATCCCCACTTCTCATAATTCAGGCATTTCTCCCTATGCTAGATTATTTGGTCACACTCCTGAGTATTCTCATTTGAGGGTTTTTGGCTCTACATGTTTTGTTCTTCGTCCACATGTAGAACGAACCAAGTTATCCTCTCGCGTTGCTATATGTGTATTTCTTGGTTATGGCGCTGGGCAAAAAGGTTATCGTTGTTATGATCCGGACTCTAGAAAATTGTATGTCTCTCGTCATGTTTCCTTTCTTGAGCATATTCCTTACTTTTCCCTTCCAGCTAGCTCGCATGGTATGACCAAATCTGATCTTATTCAGATTGCTCCTTTCAATGATGATTGCCCATCCGATTCTCAGCCCTCTGTACTTGATTCGTCATCTATACCGTCTTCTCCTTCTCAGCCTTCTTGCAGGTCTCACGAGGGTAACAGTCCACCTGAGGGTAACAGTCCACCCCCTGCTACAGCTACTCCAGAACCTCTTGTGATTGCGGATCCTGACCCACCTCGCTATCCCACACGCACTCGTAAGTCCACCCAGTTACCAGATTTTGCTTATTCTTGTTATTCTCCATCTTTTTCTTCTTTTTTAGTTTCTATTAATTCTTTCTGTGAGCCTACCTCTTACTCAGAGGCAGTTCGTGATCCTGCTTGGCAAAGGGCTATGGCTGAGGAACTGTCTGCTTTGGACAAAACTGGTACTTGGGATTTGGTTTTTCTTCCGCATGGTAAGAAAACGATTGGCTCTCGATGGGTATACAAAATTAAGACAAAATATGATGGTTCTATTGAGCGGTACAAAGCCCGAGTTGTAGCAAAGGGGTTTGCTCAAGAGTATGGTATGGATTATGAGGAGACTTTTGCCCCTGTTGCAAAGATGACATCTGTTCGGGTTCTTATCGCGGTTGCGTCTATTCGTCAGTGGCATATTTCGCAATTGGATGTTAAAAATTCCTTCTTGAATGGTGATCTTAAAGAAGAAGTATATATGGTTCCTCCACCAGGTGTTTCACATAGTCCAGGGCAGGTTTGTAGGCTTAAGAAGGCCCTATATGGTCTTAAACAAGCCCCTCGCGCATGGTTTGACAAATTCTCTTCGGTAGTCACTTCTCTTGGCTTTGTTTCTAGCCATCATGATTCGGCATTGTTTGTTCGCTCATCTTCTACAGGCCGTATTTTGCTCCTGTTGTATGTTGATGATATGATCATTACAGGTGATGATATTGATGGTATCGCAGATTTAAAATCTACCTTGTCTCGTTGCTTTGATATGAAAGATTTAGGTTCTCTACGCTACTTTTTAGGTATCGAGGTAGCTTCTTCGGAGAAGGGTTATCTTCTCTCTCAGTCTAAATATACTGCTGATATTATTGAGCGAGCCCACCTGACAGATACTCGTACTGTTGATTCCCCACTTGAGTTGAATGCTCGCTATGTTCCTACCGATGGTACTCCTCTTGCAGAT
The DNA here is from genome assembly GCF_001876935.1 of Asparagus officinalis. Taxonomy (NCBI): domain Eukaryota; kingdom Viridiplantae; phylum Streptophyta; class Magnoliopsida; order Asparagales; family Asparagaceae; genus Asparagus; species Asparagus officinalis. The sequence continues at coordinate 40,564,053 of NC_033800.1, forward strand.
CCCACCCTATATCGTTCAGTTGTTGGAAGCCTAGTATATCTGACTATTACTCGCCCCGATATTGCTTATGCTGTTCACATCGTTAGTCAATTTGTTTCCTCTCCTACATCTGTACATTGGGCTGCTGTTATACGCATTCTGCGTTATCTCCGGGGCACCCTTTATCAGAGTCTTTTGTTCCCATCAACCTCATCCTTGGAGCTTCGTGCTTTTTCTGATGCAGATTGGGCTGGTGACCCAACGGATCGGAAATCTACTACTGGTTACTGTGTATTTTTAGGTGATTCTCTCATCTCCTGGAAGAGTAAGAAACAAGATGTTGTTTCTCGCTCTTCAACTGAGGCAGAGTATCGTGCTATGGCTTCCACCACGTGTGAGATTGTATGGCTGCGTTGGTTATTAGCTGCTATGGGTGTACTTCTCTCTTCCCCCACACCGATGTACTGTGACAATAAGAGTGCTATTCAGATTGCGCACAACACAGTTTTTCATGAACGCAGCAAACACATTGAGATCGATTGTCATGTGACTCGTTATCATCTCCAGCAAGGGACTCTTTCTTTGCCCTTTGTTTCGTCCTCTATGCAACTTGCAGATTTCTTCACGAAGGCTCATACCCTCCAGCGTCATTGGTTCTTTGTTGGCAAACTCTCGATGCTTCTTGCTGCCCCATCGCGAGTTTGAGGGGGGATGTTAGCGTATATTTGTGTATTATATCAGTTAGCCCTCAAGGGCATTTTGGTCTTTTCCTAGCTAGCCATGTTTTCTATATATATGCCTTTTATGCTTGTAAAACCTAAGCTTTTAGCTCAGACTCTTCTTTTTACATATGGATGCGGCTGCTCCTCTTGTTCTTCCATTGTTATTCTTTTGAGTGTATGATTATTGAATCTAACATGGTATCAGAGCATGGTTCATGATCTGAACTAATTTTATCAAGATAAAAGCGACGAATACCGGAGCAGGCGCATCGGCGGCCATGGCGACGCCTGAGAACGAGAAGATCGCTGCAACGACGACGTCATCCTCGAAGAGACTGCTGTAAAGCTTCTTTGCCCTCTTCTGTCATCCCATTCTTGATCGATTTCGAAGAAGATCATTGCAACGACGCCGGAGAACGAGAGATCGATCTTCGCGTCCTCAGTCGCCATCTGTTTGCCCTCCGTCGTCGCCATTAGATCAATGCAAAGAGCGAATCGATTTTTCGAGAAACCCTTTCCTGAAGCGAGCTTGGAAAAGGGACAGATTACATGGGTCAGGATTTTGGGGATGCTTTGTGGATCACAAGGGGGTTTTGTCCTAATTTTCGCATCTGTTTGGTGAAGATTTGTCTTTGTGGTGCTGTTGAATTTTCTTTGTGTTTGTGAGAATTATTACTGGCTTTAAAATTGTTCCTGTTGAAATGGCTAGAGGAGATGATTCATTGCAATCAATTGGTGTTCGTTTAGATGGCAAAAATTATTCTTACTGGAGTTATGTAATGAAAAATTTTTTGAAAGGAAAGAAGATGTGGTGTTATGTTTCTGGTACTTCTAAGATTCCCAAAGTTGGAGATGCTAAGTATGAAGAAGCTCTGGATGTGTGGGATACATGTAATTCGAAAATAATTACTTGGATTAATAATTCTGTTGAGAATAGGATTGGTGTGCAATTAGCCAAGTATGATACTGCTAAGGAGGTTTGGGACTATTTGGCGAAGCTTTATGTGCGATCTAATATCTGTGCTCTGAAGGACATGTTGTGCGCAGCGGAAATTTCGGCAGAGTTTCTGGTGCACAATAAGAGAGAAAGATCGATAAGAATTCTTGTTTCTCAAAGGGAACAAGAATCTGAAGCCTAATATCCCATCAAAGTGGGATATTAGCTCTTCCTCTCGTCAGCTCTAGGACTGCGCGTCGAGGGATCCTAAAAACTATTACAATGGCCACAAAAATCAAACAATCAATTTTTACGTGGTTCGGCAAACTGCCTACATCCACGGGGTAAGGAAGGGGGATCTACTATTAGAGAAAAAATACAATAGATTTACAATAAATCTCAAAAGGGATACCCAAAAGAAAAAGTCTCAAAAGCCGTACAAAAGACTTTTTTTCTCTTTCTCCCCTCTGCCTCCGCACTGTACCCTCTCCAAAAGAGAACTCAGCTGTAATACCCCAACCCTTGAGAGGGTGATGTGATTAGTATTGATAGATTTGATAGGAATACTCATACCATCAAGATGCATCTTCTTTTCGGGAACCCAATTCTTAGAAACTCCAAAGTTAAGCGTGCTTGGCCTGGAGAAATTCTAGGATGGGTGACCCCCTGGGAAGTTGTCCAGGGAGCGCGTGAGTGAGGACAAAAACGTGCTGAAAAGACATGTGGTGGTTTGTGAGGCCAGTCCATCAAATCTAGTAGCGTACCGACCCCAAGATTCCAGGGCGGGGCGTTACAAATGGTATCAGAGCCAAACCAACCGGAATTGTGAGAGCTAAGTGCTATGCGGCGCAAAGTGCTACGTCGAGAGGGCGGGAGCCACCTCTTGAGGCCGTAGGAGCCACCTCTAGAATCTCACACGGATGGTACGGTCTTGGATGATATGATTTGGCACAACGAGGACGCTGTGAGTTTAAGTGGGGGAGTATGTAATACCCCAACCCTTGAGAGGGTGATGTGATTAGTATTGATAGATTTGATTGGAATACTCATACCATCAAGATGCATCTTCTTTTCGGGAACTCAATTCTTAGAAACTCCAAAGTTAAGCGTGTTTGGCCTGGAGAAATTCTAGGATGGGTGACCCACTGGGAAGTTGTCCAGGGAGCGCGTGAGTGAGGACAAAAACGTGCTGAAAAGACATGTGGTGGTTTGTGAGGCCAGTCCATCAAATCTAGTAGCGTACCGACCCCAAGATTCCGGGGCGGGGCGTTACATCAGCCGCCAATTATTCAAAGTTCATCACCTTTCCCCTGCCTTCGCACACCAAAACCTAGGGACTTTAGGATATTTATATTGTTCAGGTCGGGTGGGCCTCTTTACCCGCTGAACAAAATTCTCTCGTGAAGAATTATTCACGTGATGTGGGTCCGCGGTTTCTTTTGCTCCGCTCACACGATTTTTCTTTGTTCACGTGGGTTATGGTCCCACATGTTGCCTTCCGCGTTCACAATTCTCCACCTCGGTAAAGTTTTCACAAAACTGAGCCGACACCAACCAAACTAAATGTCTCACTTATTGTGTCCAATACACCGTGAAACAATTCACGACAACAGACTCAATCCATAACAAGTCGAGAACCCAAATGAGAATGCAAACACTCTCCAAATGTCAGTATCAACTCACCAAATTGATCTCACCCCCATCAAATAATCCAACTCGGCTGCATCATAAAGACTGCCTACGTATCCTCTTGCCCAAGAAATCAAGCCGAACGTAGTTCACCCCGCAAATGACCTCAATTCAATAGAAGAGTTCGCAACCCTTCTCCAATATCATCAACTCTGCGGCTGATAGCACCTCCAATGGCCTCAAACACCTCCACCTGAGGTGAACCAATGGTCATATCCAAACTGTATCTATCAGCTGCACTCGAATCAAAATCCAACTCATCATCTGCATCCGAATCCAAATGACTTCCACGCTGTGTCACCTCAGCTGGAATCCCAACCAATGCAGAATGACCTGGAGTATGTGGGAAAATCCCCACCCAATGTGGAGTAGCATCAATCTCCACCCGCTGTGATACCTCTAAGGTCTGTCCAAAACTCTCCACCTGCTGAGAGTCAACTAGCTTCCTCATCGAAGCCTCAACCGAAGTGACACTACCAGACCTATCTTCCAATGGAGTTTTACCTCCAATCACAGCAGTTGACAACTCTTCAATAGGATGACTCAAATATGTCGAAGCCTCTGTCCAGAAACTCTTCTGCAGACCATTGCTCGACCACAAACACCGATCCTCCTTCAGCAAGGCACGGTCTTCCAAATTTGTCACCTTATCTAGTTGCCCCAAGATTTCCTTCCCAACGAAGTGTCTCGCAATGCCGTGAGCTCGGCTCCAATGCAGAAACAGGTCCATCTTGTACCTCCCACCAGAATGGAGTACCTTCCCCTTTCTGTCTATTACACACTTCTTCAATCTGTTAGAGACTACTAGGACTTTCTCCAATGGGGATTTGGTTACAACCCAAACACGCCTAAAACAGCCACCAACAAAGGAAACCAAACGCCTATTATCTCCCTGTAGGGTGAATATTTGATTTCCCGAAAAAGGGAGTTTCGTTTGTATTTATAAGAAAGCTTATT
>NC_033800.1:40569336-40591395 GCF_001876935.1 Asparagus officinalis
TCATATTGCTTCAAAACTTAAGGCACTTAAACTCGATCTTTGTGATGAGTTATTAGTGCATCTGGTTCTATTGTCTCTTCCTGCATAGTTTAATCAATTTAAGGTCAGTTATAACTGTCAAAAGGAGAAATAGACTCTAAATGAGCTCATTTCATACTGTGTGCAAGAAGAAGACAGGTTGAAGCAAGATAAGACAGAAAGTGCTCATTTGGCCTATGCCTCTAAGGATAAGGGCAAGAAAAGGAAGAATGATAAGGAAGCTGCTAAGGGTCCAGTTGAGAAGAAACAACATAAGGATAATCAGGGTTGTTTCTTCTGTAAGAAGCCTGGACATGTAAAGAAGGACTGTACAAAATATCACGCCTGGCGTGATAATAAGGGTACGTTCCTTGCTTTGGTCTGTTCTGAGGTTAATTTAGCTTCAGTACCTAGAAACACTTGGTGGTTAGACTCTGGTGCTACTACTCACATAAGTGTTTATATGTAGGGTTGCCTGAGCTACCGAAAGCCAAGTGATGTTGAAAGACACATCTTTGTGGGCGACGGACAATCGGTAGATGTGGAAGCAATTGGGCACTTTAGGTTGTTGTTAGGAACTGGTTATTATTTGGATTTAAAAGATACTTTTGTAGTACCGTCTTTTAGACGGAATTTGGTTTCTGTTTCTGTATTGGACAAATCAGGTTATTCTTGTTCATTTGGAAACAATCAATTCAGTTTATCTTTTAATTCAAATGTTGTAGGAACCGGTTATTTGAGTACTTATGACAACCTATATTTGCTTGATACAATTACTTCTTACAATGAATCCTTGCATGTGGAATCACGTGGTACTAAGCGTAAATTAAATAAGGAAAATTCGGCGACATTATGGCATAAGCGCTTAGGTCATATCTCAAAAGGTAGAGTTGAGCGTCTTGTGTCTGATGGCATTTTGGATTCCCTTGATTTTTCGGACTTCGACGTATGTGTTGAATGTATCAAGGGAAAACAGACCAAAGTGAAAAGATTAGGTGCCAACAGATCTTCGGATGTCTTAGAATTGATACATACGGATATTTGTGGGCCATTCCCTACGGAATCCTGGAATGGTCAACAATATTTTATATCATTCATAGACGATTACTCACGTTATGGGCACCTATATCTTATTCATGAAAAATCTGAGTCTCTGGACATGTTCAAAGCCTATAAAGCTGAAGTTGAGAATCAACTCAACAGAAGAATTAAAACCGTCAGATCTGATCGTGGTGGTGAGTACTACGGTAGATATGATGGTTCAGGTGAACAACGTCCAGGACCATTTGCTAGATACCTAGAGGAATGCGGTATCGTCCCACAGTACACCATGCCGGGTTCACCTAGCATGAATGGTGTAGCTGAAAGACGAAATAGGACTCTTAAGGATATGGTAAGAAGTATGATTGCTCATTCTTCTTTACCAGAGTCACTCTGGGGAGAAGCACTTAAGACAGCAGCTTACATTCTGAATAGAGTACCAAGTAAAGCAGTTGCTAAAACACCTTATGAGCTTTGGACTGGTCGAAAGCCCAGTTTAAAGCATTTACATATTTGGGGATGTCCAGCTGAGGCAAGGCCTTATAGGCCAAATGAAAAGAAATTGGACTCCAAAACAGTTAGCAGCTACTTTATTGGATACTCTGAACGCTCTAGGGGCTTTAAGTTTTATGATCCCACTATAAGGAATATTTTTGAGACGGGAACAGCAACATTCTTTGAGGATGTTGAGTTTGGGGGGAGAAATAAGGTTAGAGACATTAGTTTTGAGGAGGAATTGGCTTCAGATCCAATCCATACAGTTACTTTTGACAATATTCAGGTTCCTATACCTGTTGTTGCTCAAGAAGTAAATCCGGAACCTCAAGATGATAATGTTGAACAACTCCCTGTTCCAGAAGAACAAACTCAACAACCTCAAGAACCAGTGCCATTAAGGAGATCCACGAGAGAAAGGAGAAATGCTATTCCGGATGATTATATTGTATTTCTCCAAGAACATGAGGAAAGTAGTGGAATGTTAGAAGATGATCCAATCAACTTCTCTCAGGCCATGAAAAGTTCTAACTCTCAACAGTGGATTGATGCCATGAATGAAGAGTACAAGTCTATGCAAGACAATAAGGTTTGGGAACTTGTCCCATTACCAGAAGGTGCAAAACCAATTGGTTGTAAATGGATTTTTAAAACCAAGCGGGATGCAAACGGTAATGTGGAGAGGTATAAGGCACGTCTTGTGGCTAAAGGCTATACTCAAAAGGAAGGCATTGATTATACAGAGACTTTCTCTCCGGTTTCATCGAAAGACTCTTTCAGAATAATCATGGCACTTGTTGCTCATTATGATCTTGAGTTACATCAGATGGATGTTAAGACTGCATTTCTCAATGGAGACATTGATGAGATGATCTATATGGTGCAACCAGAAAACTTTGTGTCGGGAGACCCAAAGAATATGGTCTGCAAATTAAGGAAATCCATCTATGGACTCAAGCAAGCTCCTCGTCAATGGTATCATAAGTTTCAACAAATAGTTATCTCGTTCGGTTTTGAGATGAACATTGTTGATGACTGTGTATATCACAAGTTCAGTGGGAGTAAGTATATTTTTCTGGTTCTGTATGTGGATGACATCTTGCTTGCCACTAATGATATAGGCATGTTGCACGAAACCAAGAGATTTCTATCAAAGAATTTTGAGATGAAAGATCTTGGGGACGCCTCTTTTATATTAGGGATCCAGATACATCGAGATCGCTCTCGGGGTATTCTTGGATTATCACAAAAGAGCTATATCGATAAGGTACTTAAAAGGTTTGGCATGCAAGATTGCAGACCAGGTGACACCCCTGTTGCTAAAGGAGACAAGTTTAGTCTCAATCAGTGCCCTAAAGGTAACCTTGAAATTCAGGAAATGCAGAAGATTCCTTATGCTTCGGCTGTAGGAAGTCTAATGTATGCTCAGGTATGTACGCGTCCGGATATTGCGTACATTGTTGGGATGTTAGGCAGATACTTAAGCAACCCTGGTATGGATCATTGGATAGCAGTCAAAAGGGTTATGAGGTATCTTCAGAAAACAAAAGATTACATGCTCACATACAGAAAATCAGAGAAATTAGAGGTCATTGGGTATTCGGACTCTGATTTTGCTGGATGCCAAGATAGCAGGAAGTCTACATCAGGCTACATTTATATGTTAGCAGGAGGAGCTATATCATGGAAAAGTGTCAAACAAACACTAGTAGCTTCCTCCACTATGGCAGCAGAATTTGTAGCTTGCTATGAGGCATCCAATCAGGGAATATGGCTGCGAAATTTTGTCACGGGACTGCGCATTTTGGAAAATGTTGAAAGACCACTAAGGCTATATTGTGACAATAAATCTGCAGTAATGTATTCCAATAACAACAGGAGCTCAACTAAGTCAAAACATATTGACATTAAGTTCCTGGTTGTGAAAGAAAGGGTACAGAGTGGACAGATATCCATAGAGCACATTGGGACAAACTCCATGATAGCTGATCCTCTTACTAAGGGATTGCCACCTAAGGTCTTTCATGAGCATACTGCTCATATGGGTGTGGTATTATTTGAGGATATTATGTTTTAGTGGGAGTTTGTATTTGTGGTGCTTTATGTTTGGTTGTATTGTCTGATCAGAATAAAGTATTCAGTTAAGACACTCTGTTACATTATGTTTGGTTTTGACCTCACTAAGGAGGACCAGTTGAAAATAGACATGTACTGATCACATTGCATGTAATTTTCATGCTGCACATCCATGATTGATCTATGTCGTTTGATTGTATTGGTATATGTGACCATTGATGGGTCGAGTCACGATAAATGTGACGAAGGCCGCTTTGATCCTATATTGATATAGTCAATGGACGAGATTGTTCGGAAATACCATTTCAGTGATAGCAATTTTTGAGCTCATAAGGTTATACACAGTTTAAGGAATCATATGGTGCCCAAGTGGGAGATTGTTGGATTTAATCTAATAAATCTATTTGTGGGCACATATGATTAATCAATGTGTATTGCTATCTTTCAGGATAACCCACTAAAGTGATCAATTAAGTTGGGTTAATGGGTATTTAAATATAATCATGGGGTTATATGTGCAGATACCAGGTTGTAATTGTGATTTATTGAGGGGCTAAATTACAAAAGTACAACATCTATAAATAAGGGGTTATGGTCCCTAACCTAGGGTTACATTCTCTAATTCTCTACACCCCCATCTAGCTAGAGAAATTCGGATTTAGAGAAACCCTAAGGTTAGAAGATCATCAAAAACCCAAATCAAGATTTCATCCATGGATTCAGGTATAAGCTTCCGCTCTTTTGATTATTGTTAATCTCTTTGAATTAATCATGGCTATATGGTTTTAGATCTCAAGTTTTGATTTAGATCTAACACGATCCACACAGACGAACTCATTGTAAGTTACCCCATATTTAACCTAAATGCTGCTCCATATACACATTCTCATATCTTCGACGCTCACTCTGATTTAGCAGAAAAGAACAACAAGAAACTTAGAATTTAAACATGCATATCATGTTAGGATGTAAGTGGCAAGGTTTTAAAAACATGGTTAATCAGATTATGCGACAACTGATCGGATTACGCGAAATTGCACATGTGTGAATTTTTAATATATATATAAATATTCATGAATAATAGTTGACAAAATTCAGACCTCTAGAGGTTTCAATATAAACTCAAACTTGAGTTCCTCTAGGGGGTCTACCCAAACAAACACAATCTGATCGTATACCAACAAAGAATGTAGCTATACACTATTCGTAGCTACACTACCCCTTGTTTTATTTTTTGGCCTTCAAGTCCAAAGCTTCGTACTGTAGCTATACACTATTCGTAGCTACACTACCCCTTGTTTTATTTTTTGGCCTTCAAGTCCAAAGCTTCCCTCCATTTATTTTTAGCCCATGCATATTCAAAGTTATTTTGTTGCCTTTACACCAAACAACTATCCATTTAATTTTAGTTTCACCAATTTTAAAAGATCTGCTATAATTTTTCACCTCTAGCTTCAAACTTTCATTCCCATTTATTTTTAAACTCACACACTTCAAATTTTACTCGTGTACCGAAATATACAAAGTGCTTATGTTTTCATCTTTCCACATCAATGTCATTCCATTGGAACTATAGATGAATTTTTGCCTATACACCAAAATCCTAATCCTATTTATATTTAAATGCATCAGCTCCCCCTCCCCCCTCTCCTACAAAAAAAGAAAAAAAACAACTTGCTTTTAAAATCACTCTAAAAATCCAAAATACTCCATTGAATTAAATTTAAACCACTTTATGTTCAACAGTTTGATATACAATGTAAGTTGCTATATTTTATTATTATTAGCTCTATTTTTGTTCTAAACAATTAGATAAAATGTATTTTTGAAATTAGATGTGTAAACTGTTATCATCTTTTGTCTTTTTTCCTACTAATGTTGCGGCATTGCAAATTGCAGATGTCTTATCTACCTATAAATTAAAAACATTACCCCTATTTATTTTTAGACTCGTTCGCTTCTAAAATTACTCTTAGACATTAAATACCCCGTCAAATTAACTTTAAATCCACTTTGATTTACCAGTTTTGTACTTGGTGTAAGTTGTTATATGTTTGTTGTAACTTGTATAAATTTTTTTGTTCAAATTGGTCAGAAATATAGTGTGATTTTAAGCCAAATACTTAAATCATTATTTTTTTTGGTTTTTTTAACACTAATACCATGGCATGGCATGAGTCATTATTGCTTATATTTACTCAGGGGCGGAGCCAGGAGTAAAATCCAGGGTATTCCCATTAATTGTAAAACATATAAAGAAAAAGCAATAAATATAAATATTCAAATATTACATGAAAAATATATCATTGTTTCATATACAACTCAAAATAGAACTTTATATCTAGTCCAATCGTAAATGCATTCTCCTCTTGCTCATGCCTTGAAAGCGCTTGATGATATCTCGATCATTGATCGTACTAAACACTTCCTTTTCCACAAATGTCACTAAACAATCATTCAACCATGGATTAGCCATTCGATTTCTCAACTCATTCTTCACATATTTCATCCCGGAAAATACCCTCTCAACACTTGCGGTTGCAACCGGTAATGTCAAAGCTAGCTTCACTAGTATGTAAACAAATCTAAACGTCTTGTGCTTTTTCGTTCGGACAAGAGTCCTACAAAGATCCGAGATACCTTTCAAATTGGAAAAATTATCATCCATCTTTACACACTCAATGTAAGTCTCAAATTGGCTAGACAACTCTTTATCGGTAACATCTTCAAAGTCATTTGGGTACAATCTTGCCAACCTTACAAGTGATTTAGTGTCAAAGGCTTCAAATGATGAACAAGGACTCAAAGAAGCAACACAATTCAACAACTCGGTATTCTCAGGCGTAAAACGATCATTCAACTCTTTCAATACAAAATCAATGACATGTAAGAAACAATCATTCTTGAAATAATCAAAATTTGTCACAAAAGGAGCAAGTCGTTTGGATTTATTAGCTTTGACATACCGTGACTTCATATCGGGGACATCAATTTCAACATTACCACAAGAAGCCACAACTTGTTCATAAAATGCTTCCCAACCACTATCTCTCATTTTTTGAAACTTTTTCTTACTAACTTCAACAAGTTCCATGGCATTCACAATATCTTGATCCCCCTTTTGTAATGCTTCGGACAAATCATTTGTCAAAGATAAAACCTCCACCATTAAGTGCAACATAAAGATAAAACCAAAAGTTTGCATGACAATTAACAAACTTTGAGGTTCACCCTTTGAAGCCCGGTCACTTTTCAAATCTTCAAACACTTCAATAATGGGAGTAAACAAATCAACCAACCTACTAAGAGTCCGAAAATGGGATCCCCAACGTGTATCACCCGCTCTTGCAATAGACAATTCTTGATTCAAACCCGTACCACTTTCCACCAATTCATTTTCAATTAAATTTGCAAAATGAGCAACTTGTTTCTTACGAAGCAAAGCTTGTCTTTTGTTTGATGACCGTAGAAAGTTAACAATACGAGTCACTTCACAAAAAAACCAATCAACATCTTCATTCTTTCTCGCCATTGAAATAAGAGCCAATTGAAGTTGATGAGCAAAACAATGGACATAATAGGCTTGCGGATTTTCATTTTGAATTAGAGCTTTCAAACCTCCAAATTGGCCTCTCATGTTACTTGCTCCATCATACCCTTGACCTCGAATTCTAGATATACACAAGCCAAACCCCAACAACAATGTTTCAAGAGCCCCTTTAAGGGCTATAGCACTTGTATCCTCAACATGAACAATGCCAATAAATCTTTCAACTACAAAACCTCTATAATCAACAAACCGCACCACAACCGCCATTTGTTCTTTACCCGAGCAATCTCCCGATTCATCAACAAGAACACAAAAGAAACCATCTTCAATTTCTCCAACTATTTTCTTAATAGTTTCAACCGCACATGCATTTGCAAGTTCCTTTTGAATTTGAGGAGAAGTCATTTTACTATTTCCTCCACCACTTGTTATTGCTCCCGCTATTTTTTCACTATTTCTCCCCAATGCTTCAATAAATTCTAGAAAATGACCCTTATAAAAAGAACCTTCCCCCTCATTATGTCCCCTAAATGCCAATCCACCTCTAACAAGAAACTTGACAGCTTCAAGTGATGCTTTTAAACGAACAAGATAATCGGCTTCTTCTTTTGTACTATATTTTGCATACGAATACTCGATACACTGATTTTTCTTCATAAGATCCTCACATGCTTTCACACACTTTTTATGATGACTATTGGGTTTGTCACCAACATGTTTATTTAACTTGTGCTTGAGATTCCAACCTTTAAAACCTTCTTTCACAAATGCTGGATTACTAGAACCTTTGTAGCATACATAACAAGGCAAACAAAATACAGCATCTCTCTCTATACTATATTCCAACCAATCATACTCTTCATACCAACTATTATGAAAAGAACGATCCCTTCCCCCCAAATTTGTGGTAGGATATTCCTTTAAGTTTGGTCGACATGGGCCCTTTACAAGGTAAGCTCTTCTTACCTCTTCTTGATCATTTGGATGATAATCAAGAATTTGATCTCTTTTTGCAGGATCCGACTCCAAATATGCTCCCTTATTAAACACTTTATTTGTGCAAATCGGTTCGGGTTGAGTGTCACTTGAGGAGGGAAGTGAAGAAGGTTGATCACCAATGATAGAAACATTTGGCTTCTCCGAAAATCTCGGTTTTCGTTGGAAGTAATTAAGCATCCTATTATATAAAAAAATACAATGACTTATTAATTTAAAATCACTCTAAAAAATTCAAACAGAAACATTTAAACAATTGATGGACTCGTTTTAACATTGTAGCAACAAACCATTGAATTAAAATTGAAATACCACTAAATTGACATATCAATTACCTAAACTAAATTGGTTTCACAAACAAACAAAAAAACGAATTCAGTTTATAAAGTAATCAATTCAATCTTATAGAAATCAGTTATCAATCCAATCATAATTCCTAAACAAATCACCTACAATCAATTTCACACCAAAAAAACACTTCAATTAAATTTCACAAACAATGAATTAAAGAAGGGGAAGAGCCTGGACCTGAACTCCTTAAGGCGGGCGCGGACGTGGCTCAGGCTGGGCGCCGGCGGTGAGGACTGAGGAGGCGGACGTGCGGCGTGCCTGGTCGGATTCTTGAAGTTGAAGGTGAAGGGTCTTAGGGTTTGGTGTTTGGTGGTCTCAGGTTTTGTGAGATAAGGTGAAACCGTGAAATGGTAAAGTGGTCGGGTCGGGTAAAAAAGGTTGGGTATAAATTGGGTTAAAAAATAAAAATAAAATGTAAAAATTAAAACATGAAAAAAATTCCCTGCAGGATTCGAACCCACTCCCACGCTACCGCTGAGATTTTTCAATCCTTGGCTTATACCATATGGGCAATTGTTTCTAATGTTAGGGTATTCCAAGGAATACCCTATACCCCCTTCCCTCCGCCCCTGTATTTACTAACATTATTGGGTTTATCACTTAGATTGTCTTTGTAAGCTACAGTAATTTGAATTATAAGAAATTTGTTTGCTATATATACAACTGTTAATTATCCTTAGGTCACAGGTGGCATGTTCGAACCTTGTCAGAGTCAATTTTATGTAACAAAATACCTATGAACTGTGGACCATATCTAGACAAAAAAAAAAGATTATTTTTCATATAAACCCAATTTATAAACTAATTTATCTTTTAACCCACAAACTTCAAAAATTAGATTTTAAGAGCAAAATACATACTCCATGAAATTTAATAACACAATATAATAAAAATTAATGTATAATAGAATTTTGGAAAATTGCTTCAAGGCCCCAAAACTCAATTTCTATTATGCTACAGCCCTCCTTACTTTCCTTAATGTGCTGCAACCCCTCTTTTTTTAAAAATTACATCTAGGCCCCTCCAGTCCAAAATCCTGATTTTGCCCTCCCTTCACCTCCTTCCTCCTCCCCCTTTGCCGGTCCCCCTTTGCCCCTTCCCCCGCTCCGCCTCCCTCCCCCGCTCCGCCTCCCTCCCCGCCCCCCATGTGCCCGGCATCCCCCTATAACCCCGCCGCCTCCCCCCCCCCTCACCCCACGCCGCCTCCGCTCCCGTCCACACGCCGCCTCCTCCTCCCTTCCCCCTTCCCCCCCCCCCCCTCCCCACGTCGCCGTCCTCCCCCCCCCACCCGCTCCTCCCCCGCCGCCCCCCCACCTCACCCCCGCTCCTCCCTAACCTCCCCCTTTCCCAGCCCCCTACCTTCCCACTCAATGACGCCTCCTCCCCTGCCCTCCCCCTCCCCAGCCTCCCAGTCCCTTACCCACGCCTAGGGGTGGAAATGAACCAAATAATTAACAAATAGTTCGACAATTGTTCGAATAAGTATTCGGTCATATTCGATTCGTAGTTCATTTACCATTAAACAAATATTTTTTTAGTATTCGAGTTTTCTAACGAATAGAATTTAACCAGATGTATATTCGCTTCGTTTGTCTATTAAATATTCGTTTAAAATTGATCACAATTTATTACTTGTATTATTGCACATATGATGTCATATTTTTAACCCACATACCATTTCTACTTAAGTTTTATATACCGATTTTAAGATTTAAATAATCTTAAATCTGTTTTCTAATTAAAATTTTAATTTAAATATATATACATCATATATTATATAGGAATAATTTTTATTTATGAATTTAAATATTATTTGAAAATCAAAATCTTTAGCGAGATAAATACACTTGGATATTCGATAAGTATTCGTGAATATTCATGAATATTTATCAAATACCAAGTATTCGAGTTCGACTTCGAAAAACTAGATATATGAATATTAGAGTTCACATTCGAATTCGATAATTTTAAACAAATACAAATACGAACACCTTAGTACTCGATTCGATTCGATCGTTTACCACCCCTACCCTACACATCCCTCCTCCTCCTCCGGTCCCCCTCTACCCCCTCCCCTGTTCCGCCGCCTACGCCATCCCGAGGAACTTCACGTGGGCACATTAGTAAGAGTTAACATGTTAGATGTAAGAATTAACATGTTATCTGTAATAGTTAACATGTTAGCTGTAAGAGCTAACATCCGTTGGCATGAGGAAAAAGGGTAAATTTGGGATTTAAGCCAGTTGACATGTCTAATCATGAGCTGACATGTCTAATCAACTGCTGGCATGAGTTGGAATCATGATGGAGGGGCCTTGGGCACATTTTTTTCAAAAAAAAAGAGAGGCTAAAACACATTAAAAAAAAAAGGAGGGGTGTTGGGCACATTGAAAGTTCAAATTTAGGGCTTAGAAGCAAGTTTCCCTAGAATTTTTTGTTGCTTACAAACCAAAAGCATTACCTCTATTTATTCTTAAATTCACCCTTTTGTATTATATAACCTAAAGTCTCATCCCCATTTATTTTTATAAGATCCATCTACTTTCAAAATTACACCTAGACCCAAACTAATTCACCTAACACTTTATTTCATTTTTTGAGCCTGCAATTAGTACCAACTTTTAAAAGGTTTTTCCCTATAACCACGAACTTTTTAATTCTTGAAGCTACTCACTTCCAAAGTCATTCTTAGAACCAAAATAATTATTTTAGAAGTCGCTCTATATATTTAATTTTAAACTCATTTATTTAACAGCTTAGTATGGTGCAAGTTGCTACATACTTACAATGTATTTGTTTCAAGTAATTATATATACAGTGTATTTTAAACCCTATATTAAGGCTTTTTTTCACATCAATATCACGGCAACACGCAATTCAATTTTGCTCGTTTGAACTGTCACATTCCTGGAATCATTGTTTATTCTTAATCTCTCTTTTCGAATCCGGATTTGAGGATTAAACTGTCTTTCTTATTACCAATGTGTAGTTTGTAGAGTTTATCAAGTAATTTGTCTTCTCTGATAAACAATTTGCGGGTAACAAAATAAATTTTCTTTTTTGTATTTGTCTAATTCAAATATATATGCTGGTAACACTGGCCGCCAACAACAATCTCTACTCCAAAGTCAAAAACCATAGGATAAATCATGCAAAAGGTTTCGATTCATGGAAGCTTCTGATATTATAATATCATATTCCAGTCTCCTCATCCATATCCTTGATTAATGTTGAATGCGTGACTGAATGGAATTTTCTTCTTCGTTATCAACGTTGACTAAAGATTTCAAGTTTCGTACCTTCTCTAAGATCACGTCATCATGCACTAATATATCTTATGTTTAGAAATAATTAAAAAAAAAAATCTTATGTTTAGAAATACATCAATTAGGTAGTGTTAAAGAGGATAGACATGCAACGAGCCCACAGACTATAATGGACGTGGGTCCTGTAATTTTCGTGAGCTACTTGCTGTTCATGACTCATGACCCACTATTTCCTTCTCTCTCAAAAAACCCGTACCATACTCCAACTCAGCAGTAATTATACATTTTTATGGTAAAATTTCCAAAACCCCCAACTATTTTTGGGATTAGTGGTTGACAGAAATCATAGAAGTATTTATGAAAACTTCTCCTCCTTACCCTTATTTTCCCTTCCAATAAGACTCCCAAACAAAATTAAAAGTTAAAATTATATTTTCATACTCTTATCTACCTCTATCCAAACACGATGTTAGTGCTCGTGCAGTTACATTGCTAACCTTTCGAGAAAGAAGAAGGTGAGAACTTTTGACTCACAGATTTTAATGAGAAGAGGAAGGAGAAGGTGAGCAGAACTATTGACACTGAGATTTAATGAGAAATGAAGATGTAGCATGTAAAAATGGAGAATATTTACTTTAAAATTAACTAGGAAAGGTTGAAAGGGGTTTTAATGGCTAATTAAGATTAGTTAACCAATACCTGGGTTAGGGGTGTCCATCCGGGCTAATTGAGATTAGTTAACCAATACCTGGGTTAGGGGTGTCCATCCGGGCAGGCCCGATCCAGAAAACCGGGCCCGGGTCTAAGCGGGCCGGACATCGGGACGGCCCAGTTTTGAAAATTTTTTATTTTTTATTTTTTTAAGTATTAAAGAAAAAAGGCAAAAAATAGACACAAATTTGATTAAAAATTTATATTATTAATTATTTATAATTATGTAATTTACAAATATAAAAAATATAAAAATTAAAATAATATAAAATAATTATAGAATTTATAGAAATAAACAAAATTAAAAATAAATATAAAATAATTATAGAATTTATAGAAATAAACAAAATTAAAAATAATTATAGATATCAAAGGGGCTCTTGAATTTATAGAAATAAACAAAATTAAAATAACTGTAGAATTCAAAGAGCCCCAAGGCCCTATCAAAGACTTTTAAATATATATGTTGTAGCTAGAATTTGAACCACTAACCTCCTCTCCAAACTCCTAAAGTTTACCACTAGACTAAATAGCCCAAAATATTCATGTCATTCATATATTATACATAAACAAATTGTATTATACATAAACATATATATAAAAATATAATATTATATATATATATATATATATATATATAAGAGTATAAATATACACACACATATATTATACATATAAAGTATATTTATATATATACACAATATATAAACATATACTCTATATGTACATATAAAAGTTATATATTAATAGTATAAATACATATAAGTGTATACAATATATATTTAATATCGTATACATATATATAAACATAAACTTATATGTACATATATAATTATATTATTATACATAATAAGTAATTTAATATATATACAAATAATAAACATAAACTTATTATGCTAACATATAAAAGTATATTATATATAATAGTATAAATACATATAAGTGCTATAAATATATATTTATATATCTATACATAATATATAAACATAAAACTTATATGTACCATATATAAGTTATATTTATATAAGAGTATAAATATATATAATACACATTATATTATACATATGTAAGAGAGAGGTATACTTATACATATATATACTTATATAAAAGAGAGTATACTTATATATACTTATACATATATATACTTATATAAGAGAGAGTATACTTATATACTAAGAGAGAGTGTATAAATATATATAAGAAAGAGTATGCATTGTATCCATATATAAGAGAGAGCATACATATACATATATATAATTATATAAGAGATATATACATATATAAGAGAGAATATACTTATATATATACTTATATTAAGAGAGAGCATACTTATATATATTTATACTGTTAGATCCTAGAGGGAGGTGATTAGGGTCTTATGCCAATCTAATCCGAATTTATACCAATTAAAACTAATTAATAAATTATTCTTGTAAGATAGATATACAATATGTTACAAGCAAGAATAAGCAATATGAACAAATGAATATATCCTAGCAATGAGATATTATAAATATATGAGCAAGGATATATAAACTAACACAAGGGTAAAATAAACAATCTACAAAAGAGGTAGGGCAATATGAAGAGCAATACACAAAGGCGATATAAGATATAAATACAAGAATAAGAACGCCAATGCAATCACAAACAAAACAATATGATCACGGAGTTCGGTCTAACCACTTGACCTACGTCTCCGCTTCTCACCTCGAGGAGATCTCCCACTATCACAACCGGGTTTTCTATATTTATCCGAATAACGTTTATACCACACAATACGATTTTCTAGTTTACCGAAAACTCTACAACTAACACACTCTTGTAATCCCACTCTACACCCTCTCAAGTGTTGAACTAGACGTGTCACCCTCAAGTGCTCGGATATAACCTCTCCATAGGTTCGTCAACCGACGCCACTCCTCTTTGGACGATCATCGACTCTCGCCACACACTTCTCTCGGTGTACAAGTGTATTACAAAGTGAATCTCACAATAAGCATAATACAAAGTGTTTGTTCTCTACAATGGATGAGAACGAATTATAAGCTCACTCTCTAAGTTACACAATCTCACAACCCAATTATACTATGAAAGTAAATACAATAAGCTCAATGATTGTGTGTGTGTGTAAACAAAGAGAAAATAAAATCAACTAAACTCAATATGAACACTAGCTTAATAAAATGATAATCAAATAATATAAAATATAAAACTAGATTGAGTTTAGAAAACTTCTCAATAGATCAAGAGTGGAAGGAGAAGAGTTGGATGATCAAACACCAATAGATGATCTCCTCAAGCTCTTGTGAAATTGATTTCACAAACTCAAACTCTCAAATACTTAAAAGCTTCTTAAACAAACTTAAACAACACTTAAACCATTGTTAAAACTTTGTTAAAACATTTCTTAGGTTGCCATGAGAACTGAGATCAATGGGGTATTTATAGCCTCCTAAAACCTCAGCCAAAAGTCCAACAGAAATGACCAAAAAACCAACAGAATTGAAAATCAGATTCTGTACAAAATGACCATTGGAGTGAATAGCGGTCGACCGTGAAAATCTTGCGGTCGACCGTGAGCCACTTTCGAGGCTTAGAAAATTTCAGAAACTTTGACGGTCGACCGTGACGGTCGATCTTGGGAATTTTCGAGCTGACGGTCGACCGTGGCGGTCGACCGTGAAAGTTGCTGTTGGCTCCGTAGGTTAAAAACAAAGGCGCGGTCGACCGTAAACTGACATATGAGAAAATATGTTTGAAAGTTGATTTTCTGATTTTAAAACTCTGTTTAAAAATATGAAATAAATTCTAAAAAATATAAAACTTTGGGGAATGATTGTAGACATGATAATAAACATGCTAACCTCCCAAATAAAAAATATCATTATTTTACAAAATAGTCCAAAACATGAAAATGTGAATATATGAGTTTTGACATTTTAGTTTAACCATATTTTAAAACAATACAAAATGATTTTATAGACTTAATAAAAGATGTAAACTATTGTTATGAAGTCTATAAACAATGAATATAGTATTTTATCAAAATACACATATAATGCACTAAAACATGATTTCATTGAACTGAATAAAATTGATATTAATGAAATCATATATATGTATTTAAGTATGAAACAAAAATATGTTTTCTAATTATATTTAATTGTTTCATAGTAAAACTTGAAAACTATCAAACCAAAATATATATGTATATATATAACTATATATATACATGGAAACCAATAAATGTGTGTGTGTATATTATATTGAGCTTAAGGTACTAACACACATAATATAAACTCCTAAACTAAATTACCCAAGCTTGATCTTGATCTTCAATAGATTGACTTGATAATCTTACGGATGAAGCTTAAACTTGGATCTTCAACTTGAATTGTACATAGCTTCACCTACTATTCCGCCAACCTCCATTGGATATGATCGTTGAAGCTCGATCCCATCCATCCTCTAACTTGTTGTTTGTCTACAATAAATAGATAAACACAAATACTAGACAAACAACATTGGTTGTAAATTATTTGTTAAACATTATCAAAACAAGAAGGCCAACAATCTCTCCCTTTTTGATGATGACAAACAATTTACACAAAGAGATATATATGCATGAAAAGAAATGAATATACAAGGTATAATATATCATGTATATAAACAAGAAAGAATATACTCATAATATTTCTCCCCATTTGACAACATCAAAAAGGGGAAAACAAAAGAATAAAGAGAGCGAAAGCTCCCCCTATCAATATGCATATGTGAGTATAAAAAAAATAATAGAAAAGTGAAGACTCCCCCTATCAAAATGCCTTAATGAATATATGCAATGAATGCTAAGGCATACATATGTGAGCAAGCAAGAAATATGCTAAACACAACTCACATGCAAAAAGACAATGAGAACACATATAAATATATCAATATGAAAATAGTGTCTCAGTAACACAAAAAAATATAAAAACCATATAAAAAAATAGATTTATGAAAACAAAAGAAGAGGAACATGAGAATCATGCAAAAAGTTTTCAAATAAAAACAAATCAACCAAAAGAAATCATAAATCAAAGTTTAAATCCAAAAACGATGTTTGATCAATCAAGAGAATTTTCTTTGTGGGATTTGATCAAACCACATATGGAATACATTATAAGGCACGAATAGATGATCCATAAGCACAAACACTTAAATATCATCATATAAGTGAAATATAATGAATTCAAAGTAATAATTCAAAACAAAATCTTTGATAAAAGAATTTCAAGAGAGGCAACAACATATCAAGCTCTTAAGCTTGTTCCAACCCATATAATCATTCTAGCATCCGGTAAACATGATTTAGGAATAAACACCCAATAAACCCGGAGGGTTATATAAATACAAATCTCTCATCAAAATCAAAACTAATAATCATGAAAACAAAAGATTTGATAAAAGAAAAATTATTTTCATAACCAAAAGATTTTAAAACATAATTTTCAAAACCAAGAAAAGGAAAAAGTAAAATTATTAAAATTCTTGGTTTAAAAATCATTTTGGCACCCAAGAATTCTTGGTGTCGGATTGGTTAGGGACATGACCCCTATCATTCGAGCTCAAAGCCCTAGGGTTATGAACCCTCTTAGACATATGTGGTGCATGGGATCGGTCATAACAATAATTATTCAAATGACCCTTCCGATTGTAATATGTACAATGGAAAGTAAGCATTTGCTTACGTTGACCATTAAAATGTGCACGAGGAACATTTGCAAACATAGATGATCTTTTAAGATTATTTTGCAAATGTGAAACATTATCAAAAAAAAACTTTCCTAATTAGTGGCCATATCTACCACAAACATCATATTTAAAAACATGTGGTCTACTAGAAACATTTGGCAAACTTGATTTTCCTTTCAAATCAAAATAATATTTGGCCAAATGATCAAAACGACCACAATAATCACATCCATACACATGAGCATGCTTATGATGAACAATGGGTGCATGTGTATGTACATGTGATGAAGAAACTTGATGAGATGCACAAGGAGAGCATTGACATTTTTATGTTTGTGTGCATCATAGCAAAATCTAGCAAGATGGCCTTTACAAGCGCAATTTGTGCATTTGTAGACTTTGCTATATATGTGTGCATATTGAGTGGATGATTTTGGTTTAGACTTAGCACACATATCCACAAGCTTCCTATGATCATTAATGCATGTATTAAGAGTCTAAAGATAAAATGTGATTTTTAACAACATTCAACTCATCATTAGGCACATATGCATTTTTATTAGGAGTCTAAAGATAAAATGTGATTTTTAACAACATTCAACTCATCATTAGGCACATATGCATTTTTATTAGAAGTAGAACATCTATAGTTATTTGCAAAAGAAGCAACACATATGCATTTTTATTAGAAGTAGAACATCTATAGTTATTTGCAAAAGAAGCAACTTTATTTTTCATGCTCTCTACTTCTAATATGGCATTATCCTTTTCATGAGTTAAACTAGCAACATTTGAAATTAAAGACTTAGAAGCTAATAACTCATGATCGAATTTTAATGCATCATGCTTGCTTTGTAAATTAATAAAATTTTTGTGTAATTTGTTATAGGCATGCAATAAATTTTTACTAGCACAAGCAAGTTTATCACTAGATAAATCATTGATGGATTCGAACTCGCAAACCTCACTAGGACTATCACCTAGTGGCCATGTGCATGATGAAGCTCCAATATCACTTGAGGAAGAATCCTCCAAGCCATGTCGGATTTCCTCCAAGTTGCATTGATGTGCTTTTATGAATTTTCATAAATTGTAAGCACTATCAAAATGAACAAATTTGTTAGAAAAGGATGAGTCAAAGGCATTAAGCAAATATTCTAACAAAAGCTTGTTCATATTAAATATTCTTTTATCATTGTTACTCCACTTGAATTTTACTGAAGTGGGTATAATATAAGCATCTTCAATAACTTCCCATAAATCGAATTATTTAGATCTAATAAATATGTTAAATCTAGAACACCATTGGTCATAGGGGAGATTATTTATTTTAGGAGCAACAATAGGATCATTGCCTAAACAAGATGCACAATGTATGTTCATAATAAGAAAATGTATGCAAGCAAGATACAAATAAAATCAAAACAAGATTAGCAAAAAAAGATAACTTGGATCTTTAACTCAAGGTGATTAGAACTTAAATCAAAGAACACCAAGCTCTGATACCAATTGTTAGACCCTAGGGGGGAGGGGTGATTAGGGTCTTATGCTAATCTAATCCGATTATATACCAATTAAAACTAATTAATAAATTATTCTTGTAAGATAGATATATAATATGTTACAAGCAAGAATAAGCAATATGAACAAATGAATATATCCTAGCAATGAGATATTATAAATATATGAGCAAGGATATATAAACTAACACAAGGGTAAAATAAAAAAATCTACAAAAGAGATAGGACAATATGAAGAACAATACACAAAGGCGATATAAGATATGAATACAAGAATAAAAATGCCAATGCAATCACAAACAAAACGATATGATCACGGAGTTCGGTCTAACCACTTGACCTACGTCTCCGCTTCTCACCTCGAGGAGATCTCCCACTATCAAAACCGGGTTTTCTATATTTATCCGAATAACGTTTACACCACACAATACGGTTTTTTAGTTTACCGAAAACTCTACAACTAACACACTCTTGTAATCCCACTCTACACCTTCTCAAGTGTTGAACTAGACGTGTCTCCCTCAAGTGCTCGGATACAACCTCTCCCTAGGTTCGTCAACCGACGTCACTTCTCTTGGGACGATCCTCGACTCTCGCCACACACTTCTCTCGGTGTACAAGTGTATTACAAAATGAATCTCACAATAAGCACAATACAAAGTGTTTGTTCTCTACAATGACGGTGTACAAGTGTATTACAAAATGAATCTCACAATAAGCACAATACAAAGTGTTTGTTCTCTACAATGGATGAGAACAAATTATAAGCTCACACAATACAAAGTGTTTGTTCTCTACAATGGATGAGAACAAATTATAAGCTCACTCTCTAAGTTACACAAGCTTACAATCCAATTATACTATGAATGTAAATATAATAAGCTCAATGGTTGTATGTGTGTAAACAAAGAGAAAATAAAATCAACTAAACTCAATATGAACACTAGCTTAATAAAATGATAATCAAACAATATAAACTATAAAGCTAGATTGAGTTTAGAAAACTTCTCAATAGATCAAGAGTGGAAGGAGAAGAGTTGGATGCTCCAACACCAATAGATGATCTCCTCAAGCTCTTGTGAAATTGATTTCACAAACTTAAACTCTCAAATGCTTAAAAGAAGCTCTTGTGAAATTGATTTCACAAACTTAAACTCTCAAATGCTTAAAAGCTTCTTAAACAAACTTAAACAATACTTCAACCATTGTTAAAACTTTTTTAAAACATTTCTTAGGTTGTCATGAGAACTAAGATCAATGTGGTATTTATAGCCTCCCAAAACCTCAGCGAAAAGCCCAACAGAAATGACCAAAAAATCAACAGAATCAAAAATCAGATTCTATACAAAATGACCGTTGGAGTGAACAACGGTCAACCGTGAAAATCTCGCGGTCGACCGCGAGCCACTTTCGAGGCTCAGAAAATTCCAGAAACTTTGACGGTCGACCGTGGCGGTCGACCGTGGGAATTTTCGAGCTGACGGTCGACCTGGCGGTCGCGCGGTCGATCGTGGCGGTCGACCGTAAACTGACATATGAGAAAACATGTTTGAAAGTTAATTTTCTGATTTTAAAACCCTGTTTAAAAATATCAAATAAATTTCAAAAATATAAAACATTAGGGAATGATTGTAGACATGATAATAAACATGCTACAAAGACTGGTTTTCAAAATGAACCTCCCAAATAAAAAATATCATCATTTTACAAAATAGTCCAAAACATGAAAATGTGAATAAACGAGTTTTGATATTTTAGCTTAACCATATTTTAAAACAATACAAAATGATTTTATAGACTTAATAAAAGATGTAAACTATTGTTATGAAGTATATAAATAATGAATATAGTATTTTATCAAAATACACATATAATGCACTAAAACATGATTTCATTGAACTGAATAAAATTGATATTGATGAAATCATATATATGCATGTAAGTATGAAACACAAATATGTTTTTTAATTATATTTAATTGTTTCATAGTAAAACTTGAAAACTATCAAACCAAAACATATATGTATATATATAACTATATATTTACATGGAAACCAATAAATGTGTGTGTGCATATTATATTGAGCTTAAGGTACTAACACATATAATATAAACCCCTAAACTAAATTACCCAAGCTTGATCTTGATCTTCAATAGCTTGACTTGATAATCTTGCGGATGAAGCTTGAACTTGGATCTTCAACTTAAATTGTACATAGCTTCACCTACTATTCCGCCAACATCATCAAAACAAGAAGGCCAACATATACATATTTTATACATATATAAGAGAGAGTATACTTATATATACTTATACATATATTAAGAAAGATCATACTTATACATATATATACTGATATAAAAGAGAGTATACTTATATAAGAGAGAGTATATTTATATATACTTATATACTAAGAGAGAGTATATATATATATACGGCGACGGCGAGCTTACGACGACGAGAAGGGGACTTTGGGTTTTCCGATTAGGGCGAAATGGGGGAAATGAGGAAGAGAGAGGAACGGGGTTACATTTGGGGGCTGTTGAAAGGATATTATGGGAATTTTACTATGTTTTTGTATAAATACATATGTCTACATTTACTGTATTTTGTAATTTGGGCTTAAAGATAAATACCCAAAGATCTTTGGGTTTATGGATACATGAAATAGTAAATGGCTTTATAGGTAAAGATGGGTAATCATTTATGGATATCATATATACATATATTATATATATACATATATTATACATGTAAAAAAATAAAAATTTAAAAAATAAAAAAAGTTACTATTTCGAGCCGGGCCCGGTCGCCGATGATCGGGCCCGATTTTGGCCCGGATTTCTGGGCCGACCTCGGGCCGAGCCCAGGCCGCGGGCTTTTTGGACACCCCTGACCTGGGTAATTTAGTCATACCTAAATAAAAATATTAAACTACAAGCAAAAACAATATACTAGGTGTATTTCCTGATGATGTTAAGGGAGAGGTAGATTTATCAAATGTTGGAGATTTTGAGATAAAGTAAGAAATATCAAGATTTTGAGGATAAATTTGCAAATATAGATTATTTCGGAGCTACATAAACAAATAATATTTATGTTATCTCAAAAAATTTGTATCTAAGTCATTTTAAATCACAAACCGTCACTTTTTTCTGAATCTTCATGTATAAGGAAAGAGTAAAAGAAAGAAAGTAGAGATCTTTGACCATCATCAATCATCTTTATTCGTCATCGGTCATGCTCCAAAATACCTAGGGGTGTCCATTCGGGCCTAAGGTCCCGGCCCGGCCTGGA
>NC_033800.1:40591681-40598920 GCF_001876935.1 Asparagus officinalis
TATATATACACACACACACACACAGAGGATTTCTCATACGCATCACTTCGTACGCATTGAGGCTAATTCATCCGATTGTGGGTTTTTTCGCAAAAAAACCGCTGATTGATCGTACCTCGTGACCGCTACGGTTTTTAAAGGGCTGGATTTTTTTGCAAAATGTTACCGATAAATCTCCTCTCGTGACACAAAATGGGTCTTTCTCTCTCACCACGACAGCGATCTCCAGCTCACTCTCGTGACCCAAAATTTCAACCATTGAGATCCCTAATCCCTCCTCAGATCTTCAATCGGAGCTCCTCCTCCGTCTCCTACGAGGCATCCACAACATCGATGATCTCCAGCTCCCTCTCATGGCCCAAAATCTCTCCCCACGAGATCCCCAATCACTGTCCTGAGATCTCTAGTCGGACCTCCCCCGCGGCATCCACAACGACGACGAGCTCGATCTTCAGATCCGCAGCTTCCAGATCCGCCATCCCCAACTCAGGTTTTCCATTTCTCAGCTCAATCAAACTTATTAATTGAATTTTTTTACCTATTTCCGACAAATACTTTATCTTCTATAATGAACCACAAATAGAATTTGATTACAAATACTTTATCTCCAGATCCGACAAATACTTTATCTCCAGTCGTGTGAGCAACCCCCCACAAATAGAATGAACCAAAAGGTCGTTTGGTGAATGGTTTGTTGAATCATTAGACAGAATAAGTTTGATTAATTAATTCTTTTGGTCTCGGTAGCCTTTTACTCTTTTCTGAACATTAGACAGAATAAGTTCTTGATTGATGGTTTGGTGAATGGTTTGGTGAATCAGGACAGTGATTGAATAAGTTCTTGGATTTAATTAGCCTTTTAATTATTATTATTATTTTGCTTCTTGTTATTAGTGAATCAGGACAGTGATGTGGGAAACAAATTTGGTGAATGGTTTGGTGGGATTAAAATATATGTATCTGCTAAAGGGGTTAATATATTTTTAACATGGTTAATTGCAGAATGGATAACTTGGGCACTGAAGCTAATGAAGTAAACTTGGATGACGATGATTTAATATATACTCCTCAAGTATCAGATGAGTTGAGGCAAAAAAAAGAGCAAGAATTTGACACAATAGATGATGTTGTGACATTCTATAATGCTTATGCTAAAGCAGCTGGGTTTAGTGTAAGGTCTTGGACTACTCAGAAAGAGCCGGGAAATTATGAAATAAGAAGGAAGGAGTATGTTTGTTTTAAACAAGGAAAATCTTTAAAAATCACGGATGTTGGAAAGAGAAGACGTCGAGGAAGCTTAGCTGAGGATTGTACTGCCAAAATTACTGTTTTAAAATCAAACTCTGGAAAATACATTGTTACTGTTTTTAATGAGGAGCACAGCCACCCACTATCAACACCATCAAAGGTTCATCTTTTAAGGTCACATCGTAACGTTTCAGCCGTAACAAAGTCTCTAACTAAATAGTTATCCATGGTGAATATACCTCAGCATCAACAATTCAGTTTACTTGGAGTACAATCTGGAGGTATAGAAAATATTGGGTGCACTCAAAGAGATTTGTATAATCATGCAAGGGATATCCGTGCTGATTTGAAGGGGCATGGTGGTGAAATGTTTTATGCGTATTTAAAATTGGAATAAGGAAAGAATCCCTCATTTACTTTTCAAATTGAGGCCGATGAGGAACAAAAGATTACTCGTTGGTTTTGGTCGGATGCAAGATCAAGACGGGCTTACAAATTTTTTGGTGATGTTGTAATCTTTGATACTACTTATAACACTAATCGCTATGGCCTTATATTTGCACCAATAATGGGGGTTAACAATCATGGTCAAACAATTGTTTTTGCTTGTGGATTTTTGAATCATGAGAGCGTTGATGATTTTGTATGGTTATTTAATCAATTTTTGAAAAGTATGCCTGGTGGTGCCCCGAAGATGATTATTACCGATCAAGACCCAGCGATGACAAAGACATTCCCTATTGTTCTTCCGAATACTTTTCACAGGTATTATAGTTTGTATATATCATTGAAAATGTTTATATACATAGCCTTTCTTTTTAACATTTTTTTAATTCTTTTGACATGTATTGTAGTTGGTATATATTAATGAAGTTTTCTGAGAAAATTGATGCAGTGAAGTATATAGTATTTACAAAAGTGAGTTCTCGGCTTGCATTTGAAAATCAGAGACTCCCGAAGAATTTGATTTACAATGGGAAAGTCTGATTAAGAAAAGTGGGTTAGAAGGAAACAAGTGGTTGCAAGACCAATATGAACTTCGGTCAAGATGGATTCCTGCATTTGTTAATCACATTTTCTCAGCAGACATGTCAAGTAGCCAACGAGCAGAAAGTGGACATGCATTCTTCAAGAAATTTGTTTCGAAGAATAATTCATTAGTGGATTTTATGATACAGTTTGGCAGAGGACTAGTGCGTCAACGTCACGAGGAGTTGATGGCCGATCACAAAGACTTGATTGAGAAACCTAAACTTAGAATAAATCATGACTTTTTGGAGCAAATGGTTGAAATTTACACTAATGAGATGTATTACAAGTTTAAGGCTGAAGTGTGTGACAACTTTAACTACAAGTTACAGTTTGTTAGGGAAACCGACAATCGTCGTGTGTATCAAATTCAAAGAAAGAAGCTCGCAACAAGCAAAGTCCGCAAAATCGTTTACGACAAGGACTTGGATTTGGTTTCTTGTAGTTGTAAAAAGTTTGAAAGCGCCAGAATCGTATGTACTCACATTATCTCCTACTTGATGAAATTTGATGCTGAAATATTGCCCGATAAATACATCTTAAAGAGGTGGATTAAGTCTGCAAAATCGGGGACAGTGGTTGATGATAAAGGTATACAGATAAGCCCTGACAATTCTTATCTTTTAACACGGAGTCAATTTATCCAATCATCTTTGGAATTAGTTGACAAGTCCCTTGTATGTGAAGAAACGAGGAAGATGTTTACCGATGGAGTGCGTATCATTAATGAGCAAATCGACCAATTCATTAGTAGCCACATGGTTAGTGACCGCACGGTTGTAAAGAGCTTCACCGAGAAAAATAATCAAATGAGTAGTAATTTAATGGATGATGGTACTAGTGTATAGGATTCTTGTACTTTTCAAAATAGTTTCAATGAACCTGATCAAGTGCGAGCAAAAGGGTGCGGCAAAAGGTTGAACGGAGGAAAAGAGAAAGCAATGACTAGAGCAAAAAATAAAAAAGATAGACGTTGCCACGGGTGTGGTAAAGAAAAGAGAAAGCAATGACTAGAGCAAAAAATAAAAAAGATAGACGTTGCCACGGGTGTGGTAAAGTAGGCCAATCACATGATAAGCGAAATTGTCCGGCACTCACAAATCCGTAAGTAGTAATTCCTTTATTATTTAAGCATTTCTTATTCTTCACCTTCTATTATCCCCTTGGTGTATATATATAATTTTTAAAATATAATGTAGGTCTTCTACATGCGGTGATATAAATTGGCAAGAGGGTAATGGGTCATCAAGTGAAGATGGGGATGATGTGCTCATATGAAGACGGTCTTCATCTGAATCTCGTTTTAATGTATGTTATCTTGTACACTCCTTGTTTTTATTTCAAAGTGCTAGATATAAATAAATGGTATATACAACTGAAATAAATCAGGGTTCATAGTCTCAAATTAAACTATATACGTGCAATTTGTTATACATAGGTATACATCCCTCCTTATTGGTAATTGTTTGTATCTTTAAGAATCTGTGAATGAAGAGGTTGTACATGCAATAGCATACGTTCTTAAAGAATCTGTGAATGAAGAGTATCTTCATGCCAATTTCGTGTGCTGGCCATGTTTAGCATTCAATAAACAGAACAGACATTTGAGCCCATATCTGAATTCCCAATGTGTACATCTCGAGTCTGTGCATGACCACATCAAAATATCCATGTGCACAAATGGGGGTTTCCAAAATCTTTTGGCTATGTAGACGCATATTATACTGTACAAAGGTTTTGATGGTGAGGTAAAGAATAAAAAGAAAACCTTTTAGCTCATTCTCTATAAATGTATCACTGTGTTAATTAAGTATTTCTCTTTAAGTCATTCTCTATAAGAGGTATCCTGGTTGAAGCGTAACGGTCTTGTACATGCTACTATTTTGATTACATCTGATGTATACTTGTTGCACGCCCCTTGCAGGTACTGTATTCAAGAATGGAAATTTGCAGATGTGATGTTTTGCAGTTGAGGCCCAAGAAGAAGATCAAGTAGACTAATTATCTGCTTGTTTGCCTTTTTCAGTGATGTTTTGCAGTTGAGGCCCAAGAAGAAGATCAAGTAGACTAATTATCTGCTTGTTTGCCTTTTTCAGTCTGTTACTGCTGCTTTAGTTCACCAAGAAGATCAAGTAGACTAATTATCTGCTTGTTTGCCTTTTTCAGTCTGTTACTGCTGCTTTAGTTCACCTGTTATATGCCTTTTGCATAACAAAGTAAATGCTGTTTTTCAAGTGATGTTGAACATTAACTTTTGCCTGTAATATCAGATTTTATTAGCTCTTTTGGTCTTTTGAGTTTTATATTACATTTTATTTGCAGAGATTATGGGTTAGTAAGTTAAAACTTTTAGATCTGATGGCTTGTGTTTCCTATAATGGATGATTTGCTGGCTGTGCTCGCTCAAGAGACATTTTTCTGTATTCTCATTATGTTTTGAAGTGATCGTGTTGCTTTTCGCTAGTTTACATTTGTGTTTTCTGTTTTATGTTTTGAAGTAGGCCAATCACGGATATTGTGGATACCTTCCTAACATTGAATAGCCAAGAACAAGAAGGTCCATAAAATTTTCAATCTATCCTTGGGAGTCCTTACTTTTTTTATATCAAAACTTATTGTTCTGACATATCTAAATAATTAATCAAACATATAGATTTAGGAATACGACATCAACGAAATCATGCATTCACCATCATTCATATAGCTTCAGAACCTCACAGAACAGAAGTATACACTTGTGCTGAGTAAGAGTTGTTGCAAAAGAGGAGTTGTTGCAACTGCATACAAAACTCACAGAACCTCGATCAAGAGTCAACAAAACTCAGTCGCCTCATCATAATAACTATGCTCAGATCTAAAAAGAACACTTGTGCTGAGTAAACCGAACCAGAAGATGATAAATGAGAATAATCCTTTCTCCATACAAGACACTGAAAAACATTCAATTCATCTTTACCATTAATAAGATTGCACAAAATCATCCAAACTCATCGCAGATCTAGTTTGCTATGCTCATATCTTTGGTAACTAGAGAACGATATCGCAACACCATAAATTTGTAGCTGATTAAAAATCAATTTAACATGAGCTAAACAAAAAGTTTATCCAACAAATACAAGCTCAGCCACAAATACCGCAACGATACATACTACAAATACAACACCATAAATTACATCACATGTTTTTTGCAATGAAGAAACCAACAAATACCGCAACGATACATACTAGAAATACTAGTATTGTAAACAATGAACCTAATACAAAAGCATAGATAGGGAAAATAGAAGTTGTCCCAAGTTTTTCCTTGTCCACATCCAGATTATGGCTCACTGGATATCTTTGTTCTTGATCATAAACAGATGTTTGGACAGGCCTCGAGCTGGATGCTGAATCATGAGCGAGTGTGTGCTTCTCCCATTCAATCAAAGCCTCTTCGTATGTTGCATACCCTTTGTAGGAGGCATTTGGGAACTTATCTACTTGAGATTTACATTCCTCCCAATTATTAAAAATACCACATCGTCGACCTCTCTTCATAACATAAATTTTTTTTCTAGCCATGGATAACCTGAAAATACCCCAAATTGGTGGGTAAACAAAATTTTTATCCCATAGTTACTTTCATTTCTATTTACCAACACGAATATTACATAGGAACAACACAAGCAAGAACAACAGTTAGCCCACATTTGACACATTTGATTGAGCTAAAGCAGCATTAACAGACTGGAAATTTTGACCTTTTGGTTCATTCTATTAAAGTTTTTTCTTTGGCATAAAATTTCCTAAAACTATTTGTGGGGGGTTGCTCACACGACTGAATAAAATCCCTACAATCAATAACAATTGGCCGGGCCATTTTTGCTAGAAAACAATGAACTTTGATGTCATACCATTTTGGGGCTAGTAGAAATCATTCCCATGTGTTGTATTTCAAACGAGCTCATCAACAAAACAAATTGGATAACTGATACAAATTGGTCTCTCAGCTCTGTCACATGATCTACCCCGTATAAGCAAGGTCTATAATGAAATCAAATGAATCAATCAAAATGTTAATGTGACAGAAACCACCAACCTGCTTCATTTTGCTAATTCCTGAACAAAAGATTTCATATATATATTTGACAAAAAGTGGGGGAAAATATATATTACAGGTCGAAAATTTGAAGAATCGATAACTGATACAAATTGGTCTCTCAGCTCTGTCACATGCTCTACCCCGTATAAGCGAGGTCTATAATGAAATCAAATGAATCAATCAAAATGTTAATGTGACAGAAACCACCAACCTGCTTCATTTTGCTAATTCCTGAACAAAAGATTTCATATATATATTTGACAAAAAGTGGGGGAAAATATATATTACAGGTCGAAAATTTGAAGAATCGCATGATGCCGCGGGGGAGGTCCGACTGGAGATCTCAGGACAGTGATTGGCGGATCTGGAAGCTGCGGATCTGGAGATCGAGCTCGTCGTCATTGTGGATGCTGCGGGGGAGGTCCGACTGGAGATCTCAGGACAGTGATTGGGGATCTCGTAGGAGACGGAGGAGGAGCTCCGATTGAAGATCGTCGATGTTGTGGATGCCTCGTAGGAGACGGAGGAGGAGCTCCGATTGAAGATCTGAGGAGGGATTGGGGATCTCAAGGAGACGGAGGAGGAGCTCTGATTGAAGATCTGAGGAGGGATTAGGGATCTCAATGGTTGAAATTTTGGGTCACGAGAGTGAGCTGGAGATCGCTGTCGTGGGGAGAGAGAAAGACCCATTTTGTGTCACGAGAGGGGATTTATCGGTGACATTTTGCAAAAAAACCCAGCCCTTTAAAAACCGCAGCGGTCACGAGGTACGATCAATCAGCGGTTTTTTTTGCAAAAAAACCTACAATCGGATGAATTAGCCTCAATGCGTACGAAGTGATCCGTATGAGAAATCCTCTGTATATATATATATATATATA
>NC_033800.1:40601106-40670049 GCF_001876935.1 Asparagus officinalis
TTGGTACTAAGCATACCCATTTTTCTCTCTCTCTCTCTCTATATATATATATATATACTCTTAGTATGGTATAGATACTAAGATATAAGAATATAAATATATGTTGATGTTAAGTTATAAAACAATGAAATATATTGGTTGGGGGTGAGGTTGATTAAGGGCCGCTCATTTCTCCGAATATCTGATTTTGAGTTTAGTAGTATATATATATATATACTCTTAGTATGGTATAGATACTAAGATATAAGAATATAAATATATGTTGATGTTAAGTTATAAAACAATGAAATATATTGGTTGGGGGTGAGGTTGATTAAGGGCCGCTCATTTCTCCGAATATCTGATTTTGAGTTTAGTAGCTTCAACCTGCACAAATAGAAACTCATAAGAGGACAAGACTTGGTTCCTCCATCGGTCCCTCCTGTTGGACCAATTGGAAGTGGGAGTCACTCTCGGGGGT
This sequence comes from Asparagus officinalis, assembly GCF_001876935.1. NCBI lineage: Eukaryota > Viridiplantae > Streptophyta > Magnoliopsida > Asparagales > Asparagaceae > Asparagus > Asparagus officinalis. The sequence continues at coordinate 40,601,567 of NC_033800.1, forward strand.
GGGGGGGGGGGTCCTCTCAGCTACTCCTACCTTGCAGGGGGCTTCTAGCCGACTCTGATGTCGAGCGTCACTGCCGGTTGTTGCTTTAGTACGCGCGGTGCAATAGTGGCGCTGGTGCTGCTGGCTGAAGTCGTGGTTGTTTGAGGTCTTTGTGGCCATGGCTATCACCTTATAAGCTCGGGCATCCTCCATGTTCATGTACCCATGAGCTTTGACCATCATCTATTCATAATTGGCGACCATCTTCTTAGCAAGCGAGTCGGCAAACTCGTTGCTCTGCAAGCCGGCCATAAGGGCGGACATAGCGACCACACTCCCTAGGTCATTGACCTCCATTCTCTTCGCCTTGAACCTCTTGAAGTAGGCTCGAAGGATCTCTTTAGGCCCTTACCTCATCTGTATTAGCACATGAAGAGGCAACTGAAGTAGTTTGATGTGGCTGTGGAAGCCAGCTGAGGAGCTCACTGGTGAATGTTGCGAGTTGCTATTGGAGAGATTGAGAAATCTGCTGAGCCGTTTCTTCAAGTTGAGCTTGAGTATCGTAGCTTTGATGTGGTCCTACTAGGCGAGACTGATCAACCTTATGCTCAGAGCCAGACATGTTTTCTCAAAAAAGAAAGAAGGCCCTATGGTGTACGCCAATCTGTTGATGTTAAGTAACCAATCAGTCAAATATATAGGGGGAGATTGATTAGGGGGCCGCTCACTTCTTCGAATATCTAGTTTCGAGTTTAGTAGCTTCTAGCTTGCACAAATAGCAACTCGTGAGAGGACGGGACTTAGTTTCTCCGTTGTACCTCCGACGATCAAGTCAGCTGGTGAACTTGAGTGGGAAAATGAAGAATTGCGTGAGCTCTTTTTACTGCTAAGCAATTTCTAAGTAGGCTATTTTTCCAAGCAATATCTGCTAATTATACTGCACTATAATAAAGCGCTCACGCAGTTTTTCATTTTCCCACTCAAGTTTACCAGCTGACTTGATCAACGGAGGTACAACGGAGAAACTAAGCCTCGTCCTCTCACGAGTTGTATTTGTGCAGGCTAGAAGCTACTAAACTCAAAACCAGATATTCGAATAAGTGAGTGGCCCCCTAATCAATACCCCCCCATATATTTGACTGTTTGGTTACTTAACATCAACAATATATATAATGTAGTTATAAGTATACTTATATGTGTATATTATAAAATTACAGTAATATAAGTATAATTGTATATAAGTATATTGCATCTAGTATATATAAAAGTATATCATATAAGTAAACTGTATTACTGTACTTAAATAAGCATAATGTAAGTATGTAACAAATACATATATAACTATATAATACATATTTATAAATAAGTAATATATACAAATGTGTTTCTCTCTCTCAAGTTATAACTTATAAGTATATACAATATATTTACATATAATATATGTATATATAATATATAGCTATATAATAATATGTAAGCATATACTAATACATACTTATATAAATATAATAAGATTAATCTAATTTTTTAGCAATTTTACTTAAAAAAAAGGAAAAAAAGAAAACAACCGGCTTGGCCCGGCGCCCGGGCTGATCGAGCCCGGGCCCGATTTTCCAGTCCGGGCCGGCTCGTTAGGACAAGGCTAAAAATACCTTTCTATATTTGCCAAAGCTCTGCGGTTAGTACAGTGTGAGTGTAAGAGCTCTTCGGCACATGCATTTATTTATGGATTTTTATCAAATATCATGTCTACCCTCACACGGGTGGGTCTAATTTCTTTATTTTCTATATCTGATTTCTTTAGTCTCTATTAAGTATCTTCTTTGAGTATGTATGTGCTTCCAAATCCAATTGCAATGAATTTTTTTATTTGGATTATTTCTCTTTCTTGTATATTTTTAATCTGTACTCCACTTTTCTTATGATATAAGGCTAATATATAGGATGAATATGATATTACTCTTTAAATTGCTTCATAATGTTGTGAACATAGTTTGTTAGATGAAAAATCAGATTACTTGAATCAGAAATTAAAAATTAGATAGGGTGAGCTGGATTTTTTTTCTTAGTTATCTTGAAATTCAAAAGGAAATTCAAAATAAGAGCGTAAATAGCTTTTAATACTTGTTATAACAATATTTATTGCAACTTATTTATTTTAGTCGTAAACATTAGCTTATTGTAACTTACACACATACATGATAACATTGTTTGTCTCCATTCTTTAGTATTATGTGATGAATAACTAATGACAATTACAACTATATGCTATAAGTTTCATCTCATGTTCAGAACAAGGGGATTTAAAATGTTCTCTCATGTTTGTCATTGGTGCAAACCATTTGTGCGCTTAATTCATAAAAAAGCTATGTACTCCAAGCAGAAAAGAAGCAACATGAAAAGAAAAGAAATTCATCACCATTCAATTTAAAATGAAACCTCACATGAAACAAAATTTTGATATATAAATCAAAGAAATCAGATCCACCTCTGCAAGAACGAGCATAATACTTGTGAAAAGAACACAAATTGGCTTCGTGTCAACAATTTACAAGCCTAATATAAAACATGATTAGCCTCACACCGACAACTTACATGCCTAATAAAATAAAAATGAGTCTCACGCTCAGAAAGTCACGTACCCAACAATATTCATGCCTTACATTAGATGCTTCTTCGAGGCTACTGAATTTATTGGTCATCTGATGTATGAAGGCAGGGCAGCAATAGAGTCATCCTCAACCAACTTAGCTCTAGCTTTTGGCTACTACCAATTGAAATTTGATTAGTATAAAAAAATTCATCACCACCCCTTTCGATAATTATAACACAAGGAAATAGCACAAAGATTTTAACTAAAGAACTATTATATAAAACTAAATCACCACATAGGAGCCCTTATCCACCACAATCACCACCACCACCAACATCACAAACATAAAACTGAATTACTAATAACCATTCACTGTTTCCATTTATGGGATCTAAAACCACATATAAAAATACAAGAAAAATGATTAATAATACAAATAATATAGTTCAAACAACCCACCATCCAAACTCTTGTTCAAGATCAATCTTCATAGGTTCTGCACTCATCAGTCTCCGGGTTATCCTTGCAGTAGGCCTCCAGAGGATCAGAATCCTTCGCCTTGTCGCGTGCATGGCTTGCCGCAGCACTGAGCTCCTCCACCTCATCCCACGCAGCCGCACACTCTCCGCTTTCATTGTCGCCTGCGCATGCCTCCTTTGCCTTTTCAATGCTCTCCTCTACCTTGCCGGATATACCTGAAGGCGTTGGCGTGCTGTGGACAGGCTGTACGGCCACCATGCGACCTGCTCCATAGCCGATCTTGGTGTTCCAGGACACAAGGCTCCGTTTTGGAGCTTTTGGGATCTCTGACTTGCTGGAGATGACTCCTCTTGGTGTTGAGAGGCTTACACCGGAGAGAGCAGCGGCCATTGCTTTCTTCTCTACTTGGTTTTTGGTTTTATTGTTTAGTTTGAAGAAGATAAAGGATGGTGCAATAGAGGGAGGGGTTTTTGATGGGGCGGGGGATCTTCTCGGGTCACTCATTTCTTATCATTTGGTGGCCAATGGGAGGAGGACAAATAAGTGGGTCTGCAGATATTTTTACTGAATATGTCAAATTTGAACTAGATGGGGGGGAAAAATCTATATATATGGCAAGATGCAGAGCGTAGGGGCCAGATTATAGACCTTTTTCTCAAATCAACAGATGAGTAATATTGGGTTCTCATGTTTGATGAGGACATGGTTGATGTAATACTAGATATTTGCTAGTTTTGTGTCCACGTCCTTCACCAAGCGTCCATACATGTGTTAGCTTAGGTAAGTAATTGGGATGTCATTTTTCTTTACCCACAAGTGTAGCTCTGTAGTTCATTCAATTAGTCATAAGACGCAATCATAATTTAGATATTATTCATGAGGCGTAGCTTGGATGGCAAAGGGTTAGGTTCGTTTCAAGGAGAGGTAACTTTACACAACTTTTCCCCCCAAAAGAAAATAAATAAAATGAAATTCTAAGAGCAAATTTCACAAAACTACCACAAATTCTGTGAACTGCAGACAAATACCGTACGTGAATTACTCGAAATTTAAGGACATTAAATGCTTAGAGAAAAGGTCTAAACTATCCTTGAAAATAGGAGTGGAGAGAGCAAATATAGAGGATATCTAAAGTACATGAATACAAAATTGTTCACCAACATGTCATGTGAACAATTTACCTCAAAATGTCGCCAAACATGGTACTCCAGCGTACTAAATTCATATTTTCTATCAAAGTTCATAATAGTTTTGTCAATTTCTAAACATAGTTTTCAATAATGCTCCAAAATTCCACGAAACTAGAAGTAGGAAGTACTCTCCACAGTAAAATGAAAAAAACAACTAGGAATGGAAGATGAACTTGAGTTTTTATGCAGCTAAGATTTTATTTTTAGATTACTTTGTTTAATCCACCTCTTATTTGACAGTGTTGCAGTCACTGGTTACATGAGAAACCATCCTCCACAAGAAGATAAATTTTAAGATTCACCTGAACTCATGTTCCAGAAGTTAATCTCATGTGACAGAACACTTAGGAATACCTCTTCTGCCTTTGCAACTTCTTCACTTGCTGCCTTCTCCAGACACCTCTCCGCAATTCTCTGAAGAGAGTGGCTATACTGACCAAAGTAAGCATTTCCCCATCTTTGGCAAGTCTCCATAAGTTCTTCAGGAGTGTTGGAGCCATTTTCTAAGCAAAGGGAGAAGCTTTCTTGATACACAGTCTCAATGGCCCAAAAGGCAGAGATCGCGATGGTGTAGCTGACCTCTGGAGCAGTCAAGCCTTGCAGAAACCTGGAATAACACTCTAATGAATTAAACACCTTCAATTCTTTTGGTATGAATAGTTTATCGGTATGGGCGTAGATGTTTTCATTTGGACATCTTGTTTGGGCTACTGGATTTATGTTCTTAATTTCCTGGCGTGGATATTGGCAGGAATTAATTGAAACTTTAGCATGTGCTCATGAACGCACACCTTTGGCTAATTTGATTCGATGGAGAGATAAGCCAGTGACGCTTTCCATTGTGCAAGCAAGATTGGTTGGACTAGCACATTTTTCTGCAGGTTATATATTTACCTATGCAGCTTCTTCTCATTACCCCTCGGCTCAGGGAAAATTATCCCACAAGCAAAGGAATTGCATAGTACAAAATAACATAAAAACAAAAAAAATTCAAAAAAGATGTGCACCTCCCGCTCAAATTGTACCATTTTCGGACAAAAATAGATAGGAGACTTTTGATAGAATCAGAGTCAATTTCATATAAATTTCGTAGTATATAAATGAACGGAACTATTACTATTTCATCTATGTTGAATAACCAACCGCGCCCCATGCTGGACTTACATATTGTACTTTTCCAGTTAGTCCATAAGGATCGGACACCCATATTCCAGGATCATACAAACATGTTACATGAAATGCGCCAAAGCCAAAGCAAGCCACCACTGAAAGAAAAAAAATGAATTCCAAAAATCTTGGGCAAATCCAAAGAGGGTTTTCCCGTACGTTCATCACAGAATATTTCTAGGTCCTAATACACCCAATGCCAGATGGCCGTCAAAAAGCACAAGTTAGAAAACACAATATGTGATGTGCCCCGTCACACCTTTATAACTCCAAATACTCAAATTCGTTACAATTCCTCCTGAAATATTCCAACCATCCCACGAATTAGTTATTCCTAAATGAGTCATGAAGGGTATAACGAGCATACATTGTCTCCACATTGGGTCAAGAACGGAGTCAGAGGGATCAAAAACCGCTAACCTCCTTTTGCTGCTAGGATTGGAAATCCTGTATTTTACATATCCATACGAGCGAGTCCTTGGGTTTCCAAAATAGTGTAATGTAAAAAGAAGTGCTTTGAATCATTGCTATTTGACTCAGACTTGTTCTGAAAACGTTGAGATATTTTGAATTGTTTGTTGACACATACAAAGTAAGGGAAAACCTCTAAAATGATTTCAATATTGGACCTTGGACATATAATAGTTCCGACTTTGATCGTTACGGATTAGTACCAAGATCGAGTCCTAGGCAAGCAGACCTAATTTTAACAGTCGGGGCAGTAACAACGAAAATGGTTGCTTCTTTAGTGCGATTATATGAGCAAATGCCTGAACCAAAATATGTCATTGCTATGGGAGCCTGTACTATGCCTGAACCAAAATATGTCATTGCTATGGGAGCCTGTACTATTACAGGAGGGATGTTCAGTACTGATTCAGAAGATGTACTAGCAGTACATCAAAGATCCAGTCATCGATTCTCCCGATAGGCCACAATTAACGCGAGCAAATGAAGGCTCTTGCACGAAAACTACCATGCGTAAACCACTATTGCAAAAATTCTACTGGGAAAGCTGTAACTTATAACTTGGTCACTAGGGTGATGCAGGAAATAGAAAGTTTATGTGAACTTTCTCCTTATCTTGTTTTACTTATAATTTAGATCTCTCATTGAGGTCGTTTGATCAATTCATGTATTTTTTGACTTTCTCTTCTTGCTGTACCTGGTTGTGATACCCTTGTGGTTTCTGTTTAGTATCATTGCTTTTTAATATCAGCATTAAAAAGCAATATACAATAGTACAATGATTGGCAATTGTGCATTAAGGACTGGAAATGAAAGGAAACAGCAACTGATAATTACAACCCAGGGTTGTCATAAGAGAATTCAAAGAAGGTTCCTTGCAAACAATATCAATATCTATAATCCTAGTATATTTTAGAAAACAAATTAACAGCTAGCAGCCTAGCACTATTAAAGCTACTATCAGCCAAGTTAGTAGATCCGTCCAACAAAGAAATTCCTGTATGGCAGTGTCCGGTAGCTATTTGTGTGGCGCACGCATTTGGTGTTCTACAACTTTATGTAACAACTTGGATAGTTTTCTTAGCCAATAACTGCTTTACTGACAACATAGGCAAAAGACAAATATAAATTCCATCAAGGAAAATACTATGCTGAAGAAAACTACACAGATTGGTTGATGAAATACAATTTGCTCAGACAACCATTACCTTGTAGGTAATACCTAGGTGTACCGTTAGAAAGGATAAGATATGCATAATAAAATCAGTCAATGATTATATTTTTATCTGATAAATATTTTAAAAATATTTGCATGACACACAGTTCATTCTGATTCATGGGAAGGGAAACGGGAGCATGGTATGTCACTTATTTGGAATCAAGAATGAGGAGTGTAGGCTTATACAGTACAGCTAGGAAACATGGTTCTGCTTTAAGTTTGGTTTTCAAGTATGGAATCTGAGGATCTACAATAGTCAAATTCAGAAAAAACATGTTATTTGATATTTGTAATGGTAAAAGAACCCTGAGAATAATGTTGCAATTAATGTATGCATACTTTATTTGCTTAATTTCCTCACGCGTTTCATGTTTCTTTTTTCAGTTAAAACAGTTTGAAAATTTAAATGGTTTGAGTTATAGATCGGGCTACAGGAGTTAGCAAACTGTGTCGCGTTCTACCACAGTCCAGCTCGCAGACGTCCTTATTCCGGGACGATTGAACCCGGGTCACAGTTTGCTATAGCGTGTCATGCTCCCAACTATGATTTAGAACTTAATGCATATAAGACATAATCTCATATATACTCCTAGAGGTATGAGCGTGGTGCACATTTGTGTGCTTTTTTTTTCAGGGGTAGGGAGGTGGAGGATGGACGATTGGAGAAAACGGGCCAAGGCAAAGCTTAAACAGGAAATCAGAGTCCCATAAGTTATTCTGGTTCTCACATGGTGAGAGAAAAGGCATTTTCTTCTTGAAGATTGAGTTGCAGTAAACTATAGACATAAAAAACATACCTGCAGTATTCGACATTTGCCTTCTGAGAAGCAGTAGTAAGCAGATGAACATCCCATTTGGAAGCTTCCTTTTTGAACCATGAGAGCTCATCGTTTATAGAAGCCACACCGCCTAAAATTACTTCCATGTCAGATGGATCATCTGATTGCTGACAAGCCTTAAGCAGAACACTTGCCACAAACGGGACAAATTCCCTAACAAATATGTAGTCCTGACTCTACAGAAGCGTTAAAAAAGAAAGGAAAATTAAATTGTTACAGGCTAGGAAAAATGATCCAACAAACAGTTTTCACAAGACTAAAATTAAAAGACTAACATCATGGTTGTCAGAAGGGTATAAGCTTGCACATTGACACATCAACATTTAGGTTATCGGAATGCCTTGACTCGCTATTTAAATGTTAATACACAATTGCAGCTAATGATCCAGTATAAGACATTACTATAGATGTATAAATGACTATTAACAGTCTTCCAAAAAGGTCAGATAAACCGGACAACCAGATAGTCATATTACAAAAATGATTAACAACAGAGCCTGACATCTAAATATATTGCAAGAGTAGAGGTCACCCTTCCACGAACAGCAACGATGAAGAAAAGGAGAACCACCAATGCCAGCTTGACGAAGCACCTTGCTGATCATAACCTGATACTTGGGCTCCATGAGAACCACCAGAAGAACTATCATATGATCGCCTAGGTATGTCTTCAGTTAAGTAAATATATCATATCATACTCAATATATCATATCTATATTATATGCATTGTGACAGATATTCATGAATAGTTTACCACTACAACATATGTATTGAACTATCAATATTTTAAACGAAGGGAGTATCATCGTATTTTCCAGAAAAAGAAGAGTGCAGAACCAGTTGCAAGCTGGATTGTTTATATCCTCTTGAACCATATCTTGCCCATTTCCAGCAGCTATCGAATGACGTGGTCAATTGCAATTTCATTAAGAGAGGAAAAAAGGATAGTTATGATACTTAAGAAACACTTTTCAAAGGGGTACATCAGTACTGGATCGAAAGCGATTAGAAGTTGCACTTAATTTTCCCAAAAAATGATTTTATGCATTCCTAGCTAAAAATACTGAGATGCATGTTTTTTATTTAGTCCAGGTAGGTTATCTCGATTAGTGCAGGTAAGGCATCCGTCCAATTGAAGGCTAAAACAAATTGAAAAGTATAAGGAGTTAGCTAGAATAAAGAAGTACACTTTGTTAATCAAGATTGTTTCCTTGATTGAATTAAAAAAAGCATTTATTTGATTTCCGCAAAGGTAGTTTAGTAATACATGACATATATGTGCTAGAGTTTAGTAATACATGACATATATGTGCTAGGAATCCGGGTCAAAACCAATGTTTTGAAAAATGCGTTTGATAACTCATAACTTGTTTCATTATTAATGAGATAAAAATGTTACATAGCACAAGCAGAAAACACACAGGGCACTTAACGGCCAAAAAATGCGTTTTACAAGCATTTTGTTAAATGGTTATACAACCTAAGTTTTTTAAGGTTATATTGATTATCAGATTTGAACACATGGATCACTCTCCACTATCCAAATCTAATAACCCCCACTTTATCACTATGAAATCCCCAATCCTAAACCGTAGCGCCCTAAAATATCTCTTGACTTCCCTCAGTGACACGAGAACTTCGACGCGGAAACCTTCAACTACGGAAACCTTCAACAATGAGATCTCAGCAACGAAAGCCTAACTCCTCCATCTACATCTCTTCCCCTCCTCGTCTCCATCTCCATCGAGATCCACTCTAAGTCCCCATCTCAGCGATGAAATACCTCCATCTCCATCGAGATCCACTCCTCGTCTCCATCGAAACGATGCCCTAGCACCTCTAGGGAAATCTCAGTGCTCAAAGGCTGGCTAATTCTACACATCTCAGTGACAAAATCCCCTCGTCTCTCTCCATCCCTACCTCTCTCCGAAGGCTTTCTCCAGTGATTTGGCCAGAATAGCGAGGTAACAAGGTTTTACGTATTTATGATGATCTGTTTGAAAATTTTGATTATTCTGATTATTAAGTCATTGTGAATCGTAAATAATTAATAAATAATATAATCTATGTTATGCGTTATGCTTTTTGCATCTTTTTCCACAACCCTTAACAAGAGATAAGTGTTATCGTTATTTTCAACATTGGTCAAAACTAAGAGGAAAAATGAAGCATCTTGATGGCCCTTCCCTTTTGTCTGATCCTAAAGTTTGCTTTTAAATTTCATTTTAACGAGTAACGTTCCTCTGTTACTAAATATAACTCCAAGGAGCTTCTCGTACAAAATGGTTATTAGTTTAAAACTTTGCTGATCTGATGGTGAATGGAATGAGCAAACAGCAGTTGTGCGAATGATCTTGTATATGCATACATGTAGCTGACAGATTAAAAATAAGATCATCTTAACAGTGTATTTCTTGATATGAACAAATACCAGAGAAATATCATATCTGCACTGCAGAGCAACATATGGCATGATATCAATTATTTGCAAACAAAGGTGCCATCTATAACCAATGAGAAAAAATTTTCACATAATCTTTTAATGGTCAATGAGAAAAAAATTATCTTTGTTTGTGTTGAAAATTCCAACTATACTTCCCATTTAGTTTAGGACAATAATCATTATTCTATTATTGACCAGCAGCTCCAAAATACCCCTAATGGGTCAGAATCAAAATCCACAAGGACAGTCAGGAAGGCCAAATTTCAGTGTACTATAGTATCCATAATATCACATACACTGTGTGCCAAAATGTATCTCCCTTGAAATTCAAAATTTTTTAACCAAGGTGCCAAAATTGCCAGTGTAGTGAAAACATTTTAGTTACTTTCTCCAAGTTATTTACACATCATCCCAGAAAAATAATATTAAAAATTTAAATATTAAAAATATAGTACATAAATATCAAAATTTAGTTGTATCAATCATAATGTGTCATTGTGTGAGTGCATGACCTGTAAATTAGCATTCATGCAAAATAAGTATCTTAACAAGAATCAAATGGTCACAATTTCTACAAACCATTCATCTGCATGTAACATATTTCCAGATATTATATAATATGTAATATAGTATATAAATACAAATATATCAGGAAGAAAATTTTGAAAATCAGAAAATTTTGAAACTGGCTAAGTCTCTCATTTTGGTACAAAGATAACCAGCTAACCATCTAACAACCAACTCAGTGTGTTGCTCACAACTCCTTAAAGAAATAATTTCTGTGTAGTTACAAATATAGTTCCAGATTTCTTGACAACAAAGGTAATTGGGTAGGCGACATAATTGCATACTTTTCAGAAATATATGCTGCGACTTAAAGCCAAGCAAGTGATTGACATTGGGATAGAAACCACAATCAACGTGTCTATAACCATATATGCCACCTGATAAGCAAATAGTATTACAAATATGTAAAAGCTAAGGGAAAAAGTCTATGAATGTATGCATGCAATGCGCCCTGCGGCAAGAGGACTTTCCAGTGGATGATCAATAGATATTGACATGATGGTGGCAAAATTGAGACTATATGAATAATTCATACATCTTCCTTTGAAAAGCAGAGTTGGCTTGTAATGAAGAAAGCCTATCATATGCCATGTAATGTGCCCTGGGGCCAGAGGACTGTCCAGCAGATGTTAAATTGATATTGAGCTTAAGGGGGCCAAATTGATACTATAAGAATAATTCACACATTTCCTTCAAAAAGCACAGTTGTTTTCCTACTGAATTGACATTCCAGTTACATCTCTTTATACAAACATTTATGACTATACTAATGCTCACTCTCTTCCGCTATCATGTTTATGATAACCGATGTCATTATTTTATGCTACTTGTTGGGCTTTAGCTCACCAATTGTGGCTGCAACCAACTACACGGACAAGGAAAAGAATTACACAAAGCTTGCTGACTGAGTATGTGAAAGTAAATCTTGAAAGTGTCATTTTATTTTGGAATGTATATACACACAAAAGACATAAGTGTGGGTTGGGATCTATACATGTATAATATAGTTTTAAATATCGGCCGATAAATCGATATAATTGGCGATTTATCGGTTTTAAGCCCTTCCGCTATGATAAGTTCATATTTTAACCAGTTATCATTTTAGGGTAATTATCGGCCATAAGTCAATAAATCGGCCGAGTTTAGCGGTATAAATTAATAGAATTATCGGTTAGTGATCTTAAACATGCGTACTTACATTTGGTTAGTGATCTTAAACATGTGCGTTTACATTTTGGTATGTTTATATTTTATTAAGTTTCTACAGTTGGTTAGTTTATCTTGTTATTCGCTTGTATGTTATTCAAGATTATATTTTAGGACGTTATATTATGCATGCACAGTTGCACACCCATCAATATGACACTCTGATAAATACTACTTATACCCGATATATCCCTGATTTCCGCCATACGATATGGATTTTGACCGTCCGATAAATCCGCTATAAACAATATTTAAAATCTTGTATATCTTGAATAATGGTGGTGAATTAGTTTTCTCAAAGAATATTAGCTCCAATTTAAGTTGCATGAAGTTTACCAGAGAACTATTTAATCTACTGTTTGATGTCAAATGTTGTATATTAGCAGGTTTCCATGTTACAATCTGTCTGGGCGTGACATCTTTCTCTGTCTCTTCTATTCGCAGCGATACTGCAAACCCGTATGTAGGGCACATATGAAATGGCTGCTTTGTTGGCCAACAAATCACATTAAAAAGGGGAATCCTCGGGCCTTCTAATATGTAAATTTCTTTAATAAAATGTCTTAAGCTATTAGGGGATTCCTTTGGGTCCTCTAATAAAATTTAACAATTGTTTTCAAAACGAGGAACATAGAACCCTACTAACTGCTTAATAGAATCATATAAGAAAATATCACTATTCCAAATTATATTATCACCTTGCTTGCAAATATGAAATTCAAAAATCTATTAACATGCTAGATATATAACATGCTAGATATATAACAAGTAAAATCTGATCTCTGTCTCACAACTAATACTAGAGTCTTTAGCTTCATGGCATGACCTAAACTGAAATCCTATTGGCTTTAGTTGTCTAGTAACGAATAATTTGGCTGCCACCTGTCCCGCTAATAGAAAAAGTACAAGTAGGATCCAACTCAGGGCACACTTGTTAGCTACAATTCTCTTTTGTCTCATAAAAAAATAGTGGTCAAACAATCTGCAATCACCAGGACTAGCTTCACTTGCCTTAGCAAATACAGTTACTCTTACTCTTAAGCTTCAAAATCCTTACTTTGGGGAGCTAATTTGTTTACTTTCTTGATTATAAGTTAGGTGCTAAAGCCTAATATACAGAGGAAATAATTTTCCTTGATCAGCAAGAGTTTATATAATCTATGCCCCTGAAAAGAGCATGATTAAGAGTTTATACTTCAGTCCCTCACTCCTAATTTGGTCATTGCTTCTACCCCTAACCCCTTTATATGGATAAATTATCCTATTCATTAGGCCAAAATGAAGATCCCGCTAAAATTCAATTTCATGATAGAATGTCTGTATTTAATGTTTGGCTAGTTCATCAAGCTAAAGCAGCAAAAGAATTTCAAATGACAAAATCTAGTTACCATCAAGTACGATCTTTCTCATATGGACAGGTCGACGAACCTCATCAACCATGTATTATTAGGCTAAGCCAAAGTCATGCCAAGAAAGAACATATATGCATGTTTTGACAGTTTGCGGAAAAGATCAGGTTAAATTCATTCAAAATTGTCAAGCACAACATGACTCCAACTACACACTAATTATTAAAGTTGCAACTCTAGTCAATAAAATACTATATCCAAATTGATGTAGGACAAATTTGAAAAATAGATCTGCAGACTGATGCAGATAGTGTTGTTAGTAATTCAAATTTGATATTTGAATTTTATTTTAGGACTTTAGTTTTGATTTATATATTTAGTTAGATTTGAATTTTCAATTAGTAGTTTGAAATTTATTTTCATTGCGACAGAGTTGTTGCGGATGTTGAACTGTAGTAGGATTGGATGAAGATTTGTATTTTGAATCACAGATTTAGATTTCAAAGTTTAGTATAGATAGGACTTTGAACCCTATCTAAATGGGTCATTATTTTCATGGAAAAATTTTAAAAACCATCCTATTTACAAAAATATTTGCAAAAAACGACCTATTCTAAAAAAATTTATTAAAACCGACCCAGTTTCAGCCGTTTCAGTCGTTAGGCTAAAACTGAGTCGGTTTTGACGAAAAAAAGTCTGAAACTTCACGGGACTTGAAGTCCCGTGAAGTTTAGCAACCTATAATGACTTTAATTAAGGACGACAATTCTTTCACGGGACTTCAAATCCCGTAAAAATTTTAGATTAAAAAAACTTTACAGGACTTCAAGTCCCATGAAGTTTGAGCTGAGAATTTAACGATGCAATTTGAGGCTTTGGCCATACACTGATTGGAAGCGTTTGAGGATTTGATGGCACTAGAGAATGTAGCAGGAGAAGTGAGAAGAGAGTGAGGGAGCAAAAATTGGCCATTTGGGACTATCTATTATGTGTGTTATGTGATTGTGAGTTGGGATTTTGGGAGATACTTAAAGGTTTTCGGGGGGCGATTATTGGGGATTTGGGATTGTTATGGTTGGAGGTATTTGTGAGCGGATTCTGAGGTTGGAGAGCGTGTCAGGTGGGGTTTTGAAGCGTGGAAAGCTGCCGAGTCTGCTGTTGTTATTTGTCGAAAAGTTGTTTTCACAGTTGTGGGCCTGAGACTTAGTAAAATAAACTTCACGGGACTTGAAGTCCCGTGAAGTTTTTCTAAACTAAAAAATTTCACGGGACTTGAAGTCCCGTGAAAGAATTGTCGCCCTTAATTAAAGTCATTTTAGGCTGCTAAACTTCACGGGACTTCAAGTCCCGTGAAGTTTCAGATTTTTTTCATCAAAACCGACCCAGTTTCAGCCCGACGGCTGAAACTAGGTAGGTTTTGACCATTTTTTTTAGATAGGTCTTTTTTTGCGAATATTTTTGTAAATAGAATGGTTTTCAAAATTTGTCCTTATTTTCATTGTAATTAGGGAGTATAAAAAAATTATAAAATAAAGTTGAGAAAGGTTTTATCATGAGATTTGCTGATCTGGTGGGCATGTGATTGTCAATGCGTAAAGCTAAAGAAAAGGTTAGATGTTATGTGTGAATTCGATGTAATTGTAATTTATCTTCGTTTTATTTGTTTCCCATATCAATCTAGCCATTTGTTGTTTTCCATAAAACCAAATCTTCTTCCCAATTAAATTGCAATTGTATCCGCTATCCAAAAGAAAACAATAAATCACTTCCTCCAAAACAGCCACACAAAAATGAACAGCCAAGTGTCCCTTTAGTGCTAGGTGACAACTTGTTAACATTATTTTTCAAAAGAAATCAGAAAAAAAAAGCATTACTCTTTTCTCCTCTTTGTGATCAATTAAATTGTTGTTGATCACTTTAGACAAGTCCCTCACAGTTTCGCGTCAAAAATTCTATAAACCATAATGTAATCAAGCTAAGATTAAGTCCAAAACATAATTATGGACCGCAAAATCATTAAACTAAACTTAATTTGAAAACCTCATAATTATGGCCCCAATAGTGCTTAAAATAAAAATAACTCAAATGTGGATTCTATAAAATGGAATTTCCTTATGCTAAACAAAACTACAAAACTTCCAAATCATGACCCAAAACATCCCCAGACTAAACAAAACTACTACACCTTACATTATTGAGGTGTCCTTGCTCCCTAATCTAAAGAAATTACAAAGATCCAAACTATTGAGTAGAACACTTCTAAACTAAATATAAATTACGAAATGTCAAATTACACACTAAAATGTCCCTAAATCAAAAAAGTTACAATTTCTAGATCCCATGGATGAGAATGTCGTTAAACAACATCCAAATTTAAATCTTAATGACCCTAAATCCCAGGGATTCAAATGTCCCAAAACTAAAAACCAGATAAAGTCTACGGATCAGAATGACCGTAAACTAAGAATTTGGATCTCATTGACCAGAATGTCCCTAAACTAAAACATCAAAATTAAAGGACCAAAGATGTCCATATATGCTAACTAAAATCGAAATGATTGAGATGCCTCTTCCATTTTAAATATAGCTTCGTACAATGGAAGTTCCCAAATCAAGACAGTGATATGAAGTTCAATGACACAAAATAAAAATACACTTCTTGTTTTAACAATGTAACTTGGGGGGTATGCCCACAGTTAAGCCTTGTAGTTTATACGGAATTCATAAAGAGTACATGTTATACTAAAATTTTATGACACAAATAAATAAAGATTCACTGAGGCAAAACTCCACAATAGGAACTTGGGCAAACACGAGTCTAATAACAATAACGAGCCTCACAAGGAAGAGAGACAACATCGAAAGTTATAAGGCCCGCTTGGGAAAATTTACATGAATAATGAGAAGAAATTGAAATAGGAGAGAGAAGAGGAAAAGGAAGCTTACGAGCCACCGCCTGAAAGCGGAGATATCGACGGTGCCGTCTCTGATGCTGAGGATGAAAGGATGGCGCGTAGCCTTATCGTAAATCGGACGGTGCCTGTCCTTCTCCTGCAGCTATCGCCGACGCCGCCTCCCTCCATTTCCCTTTCTCCTCCTCGTTTAACTTCGACTCCTGAAGCCGAAGGGCGTTTTATTTTAAGTCATGGGCCTAATCGCCCTATTAGTTAATTTGGGCCTAAGGCTGCATCGTGTAATCAAACTAACGGAAGAGGTTTGGGCTGAGCTAGGCCGACTGTTCATAAAGGACAAATATGTTGTAGAGCAATTTTAATCCGCTTTTCTATGGCTAAAATTGCAGTTAAATACGTTGTAGTTGACCAAAGTTTGCACTTATATGCTCTTAGTTGTTTATTAATGCATTTAAGCACCCTAATATTTTCTAAAACGGCTTGTTAGTATCGTGATAGTCTAGGTCTTCTGACGTATCAAAGGGGGAAAAAAGAGAAGGAGGAAAAATAAAAAAAAAGAAAAAAGCTTCGTTTTACCCTTCTCTTTGAATGAGGAGAACATGCACCATTGTCCACTCGTGATAATCTAGGTCTTAAAGTCATCATTGGATCATTAGCTCCTGAAAATAACTACTCCTCTAGTAAATGTAGGATAAATATAAAAAATTAACACTTCTCCCTCATCCTCCATCACCTAAGCTAGCCATTCATTAATTGCTCTCATGATATCCTTCAATGACATGGGATCAATGATATCCCACCAATCACAACGACCTTTACCTGTTGGTACAAACACCAGTTTCCTTCTTTTTAGTGTGGATCTTTAAAAAAAAACCAAACAAATGAAATAAACTAATAGTTATTAGTAGCAACTTTCAGATTATGTTGAGGCGAGCTTTGAGAGGAGACCCTTGAAAGGGAAACCGAAGGCTGAGGTCATTGACGTCCTGGAGTTGATGCTCGATGAACCCCTTGAAAGGGAAACCGAAGGCTGAGGTCATTGACGTCCTGGAGTTGATGCTCGATGAACTCATAAGCCTCCTCTCTTATGCATTGACGTCCTGGAGTTGATGCTCGATGAACTCATAAGCCTCCTCTCTTATGTTGGTTGAAGGCGAAAATTCGAAAATTGATAGGCTTTGTGGGTCGCTCATTAGCAGAGCAGATCTTGGATCTGACTTTTTTAGCTCTAAAATGGTTATTTCGAATACCTCTCGCGTGAGAGTTGCTGTGTAACGGCTAGCCGAAAAGGCATTATCCAAGTGATCCCTCACAAGGCCTTTGTATTCGTCAGGATTGAGTTGAGGCGGAATCCTGTGAGATAGATCTGCCTCAAGCTGTTGTATTCGCGAATAGAGCGCTGCTTCCGTGCCAGTGTTCTGTGCGCGCACATGCGCGCCAGCGCTTCTTCTTCCGGTTCCGGCTCCATAAGATCGTTGATATAAAAAGCATCATCGGTTCCTGTCGTTGACTGAAAGGAAGATTCTGTCCAGGTGGTTGAGCTGTCTCGGGTTGCGGATTCGATCGGGCATCAATGTCAAATGTTTCTTACATTCTCAAGCATGCTCTAATTGACAAGTTAGTCCAAGAATCGTAACAGCTTACTATCACAAACCAGGAACTGAGCCTCCATAAGCAAGCTACCAAATTTTGAATTATATATGTGCAGATGTAAGTGTTGCGCGCCTTTGCGGAAGCGTGCTCGCACACCGAACGAGTCCGTAAGCACGGGAGAAGATTAACAAACCTAACTCGAGTACAATCCAATCTAAATATGACAAGCCAATCACAAACACATATATTTTACGTGATTCGGCAATTTACCTACGTCTACGGGAGCGACACAAATAATTTCTTATTAATCACAAGAAATTACAAATAAGAGAGAAGATCTCAAGCTTGAGATTTCTCAATCAAATAGCGGATGATTTTAATCTAAAATCACCGCTCAAACTCTCTCTTAATTACTCAACCCCCTTCTTAAATCACAGCCCCTATTTATTACAGAGGGTAGAGGACAAATCGGGCTCACACGCAAAGGGGAAAATCGCTGTCGCTAGAAATTTTGCTCCCAGCTCTCTGTCCGCTCAAAAGAATCGCAAGAATAGAGTTTCCCTTTTATAGGGAAACCCTAGATCTCCTTTGGCTATAGCACAGGCGAGCCCCATCAGGCGACTCCCCCTCGCCTCGCCACGCCCGCCCGCAGGCGAGATCCACACAGGCGACCTTTCTCGCCCTCGCGTCGCCAACATGCGAGCTTCCTCACCGTCGATCTACATGCGAGCTCCTCCTTCGAGCTCCTCCTTCGAATCGAGGTCAGTTCTTCAATTCTCCACCTCGTCCATTATTTGATAAACCTTAAATTTGGACGAACACCAGAAGAACACCGTGAACGGCAAAACAGGCCCAAAACAACTGCACTATTATACCATGGCTGCCTACGTACCCTCTGACTGGGATCAAGCAAATCGTAGTTCTGCCAAATGGCCGCCAATGGCCTCAACAATTATAAATGTGCAACAAGTTTCGATAATGATCAAACTTGTTGCTCAAAATCGCCTTTGTGAGCATATCCGCCGGATTATCCTTCGTGTGGACCTTCACTATCTCCACATCTTCATCTTTAAAAACACCCTGAACGAAGTGATAACGAACGTCAATGTGCTTCGTCCTCGCATGAAAACCTGATTCTTCGCCAAATAGATAGCACTCATGCTATCACAATGAATAGTAACGGACCGCTACGATATACCAAGTTCCTCCAAAAGTTCTCGAAGCCAAATCGCCTCCTTAACAGTCTCCGTAATTACTATATACTCTGCCTCCATCATAGACAAAGCTACCGTAGACTACAAGGTACATCTCCAACACACCGGTGTACGGGTTAAAGTAAACACATATCCCGTCATAGACCGACGCTTATCTAAATCTCCAGCATAATCCGAATCAACATAACCAATACACAACTGCCCACTCTAGTGTCCCGCTCGTAAACCAAACTAACATTGAGCGTACCTTGAATGTACCTTAAAATCCATCTCATGGTGTCCCAATGACTCACTCCTGGATCTTGCATGTATTTCGAAACCATGCTCACCGCCTGTGATAAATCTGATCTCGTACATACTATCGCGTACATCAAGCTCCCAACCGCGCTCGTATATGGAGTCTTTGACATCAACTCTCTATCTTCAACTGCCTTCGGGGTCAGCTGGAAGCTTCAAATGGGATCCCAAAGGTACACTAACTGGCTTTGTTTCCATGCTAACATTAAGTCGCTGTAGAACCTTCTTCAGATAAGCCATCTGTGTCAAACAAATTCTGTCATTCTCTTTGTCTCTGCCGATCTCCATTCCCAAAATACGCTTAGCCTCACCCAAATCCTTCATCTCGAATTCCTTTGAAAGCTTTGCCTTCAACTCATCTATAGCGGATCTGGAAATAGAAGCAACCAACATGTTATCGACATAAAACAACAAATAAATGTACACACCTCCTTTTAACTTACGATAATATATGTAAGGATCAAACTGGCTCCGAGTATACGAATGACTGATCATAAATCCATCGAATCGCCTATACCACTATCGAGGAGACTGCTTCAAATCGTATAGTGATTTCTTCAACCTACAAACTAATTTATCCTTCCCTACAGCTCAGAATCCTAATGGCTGAGTCATATAAATTTTTTCATCAAGATCGCCATGAAAAAATATCATCTTCATGTCCAACTGATCTAACTCCAAACCATACTGTGCCACCAAATCTAGCAAAATCCGAATCGAAGAGTGCTTCACCACAGGAGAGGAAACCTTATTGTAGTCAATACCTTCCTCCTGTGCATAACTCTTCGCAACCAACCTAGCTTTGAACCTCATTGGAGTGCCTTCAATGCCCTCCTTCTTCGTGTATACCCACTTACAACGAATCGCCTTCCACCCCTTTGGAAGCTCAACAAGCTCCAATGTATCGTTCTTGTGAAGAGACTCCATCTTCTCCTACATAGCCACTGTTGGCCTCTTTATTTTGATGATGTTTAACAAATAATTTACCACTAATATTGTTTGCCTAGTGTTGGTATATTTCTATTTATTGTAGACAAACAACGTGTTAGAGGATGGATAGAATTACGCATTCACGATCATATCCAATGGAGGTTGGCGAAATTGTGGAGTGAAGCCTACGCAATTCAAAGTTAAAGATTCAAGTTCAAGCTTCATCCGTAAGTGTACCAAGATAGAGCTTCGTTGAAGATCACAAGCTTGAGTAATTTAGTTTAGGAGTTTATATTATGTGTGTTAGTACCTTAAGCTCAATATAATATACATACACACATTTTATTGGTTTCTTTGTGTGTGTATATATATATATATATATATATATATATATATATATATATATATNTATATAGTTCAATGAAATCATGTTTTTAGTGCATTATATGTGTATTTTGATAAAATACTATATTCATTGTTTATAGACTTCATAACAATAGTTTACATCTTTCTTTAAGTCTATAAAATTATTTTGTAATGTTTCAAAACATGGTTAAGCTAAAATGTCAAAACTCATATGTTTACATTTTCATGTTTTTGAACATATTTGTAAAATGATGATATTTCTCATTTGGGAGGTCTTTTCTAAAAACCAATTTTTGTGGCATATGTATTATCATATCTACAATCATTTTCTAAAGTTTTATATTTTTCTGAATTTATTTGATATTTTTAAACATGGTTTTAAATCAGAAAAACTGCTTACAAAACTGTTATTTTTATATATCTGTTTGGGATCGACCGCCACAGTCGACCGTGCTTTTGATTTACCTTATGGAGCCAGCAGAGACTTTCGCGGGCGACCGTGATGGTCGACCGTCAAGCTAAAAATTCCCACGGTCGATCGCCACGGTCGACCGCAGATATTTCTGAAAATTTTCTCAGTCTCTAACATGGCTCGCGGTCGACCGCGAGAATTTCACGATCGACCGCCGTATGCCCAACATCACTTTTTGTATAGAATCTGAAAATCTTTTTCTGGGTTTTTGGGGGATTTGGTTGGGGGTTTTGCTGTTGGTTTCTCTTCCTATATAAATTCTGGGTTTTTGGGGGATTTGGTTGGGGGTTTTGCTGTTGGTTTCTCTTCCTATATAAACCCCTCAAATCCCAACTACCAAAATACCAAGAAGTTTTTAAAATAAAAGTTTAATAAAGGTTTAAGCTTGGTTAGTTTGTTTTAAGTTTGAGGTTTTACAAAGAGGAGCTTACATCAGTTGTTGAAGAGTTCATCTTCACTATTTCATCATCCTCTCTTTGTGTTTATAGAGAAGTTTTCTTAACTCTATTTCCTAGCATTTTTACTATTGTATTTCATATCAATCTTATTGCTAGTTCTTCTTGAGTTAAGTTTTATTTATTCTCATTGTTACACACACCCACATGAGCTTATCCTATTTTCATACTTCCTAGGATAACTTGTTATTGGTTTTAATTGGCATAAAATTAGATTAGATTAGCATAAGACCCTAATCACCCACCCTTTAGGGTCTAACAGCCACCTGTCACGAATCAGCCTCCAAACACTCGGCCTCTCTGAATGTAGTAGGCACCATCTCATTGATACTTTCCATTGGAAGTGCATACGCAACTACTGTGTCTGTATACCGTGCTGACGTCTGTATGTCTCTCCTCTATCTCCGAACCGCAAGTAAATCCTAAACCCGAGCCTTCGGTCCCTGATCCTTCTCATCTGTACCCGTATCCTCCTCGTCGTCACCGTGCTCGCCTGGCGTCACCTCAATCAGCACTCTAATGGATACTGTACCATCTGGACAATATGGAGCTGCATCGATCTCCACCACCTGCGATATCTCCTCCGTCGGGTCGCTCTCCACCTGATGAGAGCTGGGAAGCTTCAAGATAGAAGCTTCATCGAACGTGACGTCCCTACTTAGCATAATCTTCCTATCAACTGGATTCCATAGCTTGTATCCATAGACACTACGCTTGAATCCTACAAATATGACCTTTCTAGCTCGAGGTTCTAATTTATTTGTTCTCACATGATAAAATACAGGGCACCCAAATACATTGAACTGGTCATAGTCATGTGTTGGCTTTCCTGACCACATCTCCATAGGGGTCTTCCCCTCAATCGTAGATGAAGACAGCCTGTTAATGAGGTGGCTTGCATATGATAGTGCCTCAGCCCAAAAGATCTTCTCCAAACCACTCTGCGACAATAAGCATCGGACCTTCTCCAGTAAAGACCGATTCAACCTCTCTGCCACCCTATTCTGCTACGGTATATGACTCACTGTAAAGTGTCTTTCTATGCCATCGTCTCGACATAGCTGTTGAAAGGGGTCATAAGTATACTTACCACCGTTGTCGGATCGTAACGTCTTCATCTTTCTTACAGTCTGCAGTTCCAAGCTATTCCTCCACTTCATAAATATATCTAGGACTTCGTTCTTCTTCATCATGGTGTACACCCAACAACGCCTAGAATAATCATCTACAAAAGTGATGAACCAATATCGACCACCAAGTATTGCAGTCTTAGTGGGACCCCAAATGTCTGTGTGTACGTAATCCAAGATTTCCCTCGTCTTATGAATGGCAGTCCCAAAATTCATATTCGTCTTCTTGATAAGAACACAGTGCTCACAGAACTCAATCTTCCCACTCTTAGCTCCCTTCAATAGCTCCTGCTTGCACAAAGCCTGCAATGATTTTTCTCCTGTGTGCCCTAACCTGTAGTGCTAAAGTTTTCTCATGTCCGTCTTTGAAATAGCTGAAGCTACTTGGCCAACCTCGATGCTCCCTTTCAGATAATATAAGTTCTGACTGCGGACTCCATTCATCACCACCAAAGATCCCTTAGTAACTTTTGCTACAGCATCCTCAAAGGTCACCTTGAATCCCTTCGCCTCCAAAGTTCTAACTGAGATAAGATTTTTCTTCAGCTGAGAAACAAATTTTACCTTCTTCAATTCACGGACTACTCCATCGTGCATCTGTTTGGTAAAAAATTTGTAGTAAGAAGACAATGAAAGAATCGTGCTTGATTTTATTCTCTCTAACAACTTAGAAAAAGAATGTTTACAATTCTATCAAACTTAATTACAACTTGGATTTCCGATTACAAAAGAGAAGAGAATCGACAAAGATCCTCCTCTTTGTTTAATTCTGGGTTCTTCACGGTGGCGATGGAGTACCTCCCTCGAATGCTCGCGTTGAGTTTGCTCTCCGTTGACGATCCGAATGTCTTGATTCATTGGAATGATATCTTCTCCTCACGATTTGATGTTATGGAGAACTTGCAAAGCAAGTTTGAAACTCTGAACGAGTTTATAACTCAGAGCAAGTTTAAACTCTTGAAAAAGAGTTGATTTGAACTGAAAAATCAGTTAATAAGCCAAGGGAATGCTCCAAGAACTTTGTTGCTGTAGGAATTCGAAGATGATCTGCTACCGAGAAGATGATCCGGAGAAGTCGATCTCTAGATCTCCAAGATACTCCAAGATCCCCCAGAAAGCCAGCCCAAGATCTCCTCTTTTCTACCCAAGCCGAAGGACTGAAGGACCCGAACTCAATTGAGTTTACCCATATTGAGGGTTTAGTGGGGTGTAACCGCCCCCTTAATTCTCTCCATAATAAGGGTTTAGTGGGGTGTAACCGCCCCCATAAATCACTCCATGATAGGGTGGTGATCCCCCAAATCGTGGGGAAAAAAACGGTTTCTGGAACCGTCCAACTCGTGTTTGAATAAGTCAAACGTCGAAACTGGCATTCTGGGCCCGAACTCTGTGTTTTAGACCTGAAACGCAGAGTTGGGCATGCGCTTAAGGCTGAAAACGTAGTGTTCGCACAACATTATGAATCTGAGAAGCAGAAATGAACTCTGCATTCTGGACTTGGAACGCAGAGTTGGGCTCTGCATGAACTCCGCGTCTTGGACCTGGGACGTAGAGTTGAGCTCTGCATGAACTCTGCGTTTTGAGTCCACGAACTCTGCATTTGGACTTGAATGCTGGGCATGACCTCTACGTTTTGACTCTGAAACGCGGGCATGACCTCTGCGTTTTGATGTTGTAACACAAGGATGACCTCTGCGTTTTGACTCTGGAACGCGGGCATGACCTCTGCGTTTTGATTTGAAGAGACCGTCAATTTGTAGTCTCTTTTGCTAGAGCGTTACAAAGACGGTCATCTTGTAATCCTCATCTTGGCTCCTAGAAAATATAAGAGTCGTCAGATTATAACTCCCGATGTTGATTGTGAAGGCTGTTGAACTAGAACTTTCATCGGTTATTATGAAGGTCGTCAGATTGTAACCTTCATCGATCTATGTGAAAGTCTTCAAATTGTAGCATTCTGGAAGCCGTCGAATTGTAACTTCCATTATCGGTGTTTGATGGAGATTAGCTATCTGTTGTGATTTTTAGACAGCCTACAACATCTGAATCCTCACGGTACCTATCCCAAAAATACCACATGATTGATCATTTTTCATGACTACAACACCCCCATCGAGTCTCTCAAATGATACAAACTAATCTCGCCTAGGGGTCACATGATAGGTAGTATCAGAATCTAACATCCAATCTGATGCATCCAAATGATTCACCTTCGGAGTAATCAACAGAGAAAAGCTCGAATCGTCAGAATCATTACCGCTAGCAACATTCACCTCATTGGCCTTCTAGCCCTTCTTTTTGCCATTCTCCTTCTCCTTAAGCTTCGGGCAGTCTCTCTTCCAATGTTTATGTTCCTTGCAGAACGCATACTGGTTCTTAGCTAACTGGTGATGACCGACTTTGACCATTCTCTATTGCTACCTCTCGGATATGGGCTCTGCAACTACTTTCTCCCATCCGAATCCTCCAGTCTTGCTACTTTCTCCAACTACTTCTCCCATACTCACAATCTCCGAATTGCAAAGAAAGATCCAAATTTTGATAGAATTAAAAAGATACCCAACTGAACCCTAAATCGGATTCCAAATTGATCTCCTAACCACACAAGGAAAGCAAGATCACCACAGCACTCCTCAATGCTATCTCCACCGAAGCCTAGAACTCCAAGAACCAAGCTTCCAAACTGAATCTTCCTCCACCCAATGCCAAAACCCTAGATCTCAAATCTGGAGCTCTGATACCAATTGTTGTGCGCATTTGCGGAAGCGTGCTCGCACACCGAACGAGTCTGTAAGCACTGGAGAAGATTAACAAACCTAACCCGAGTACAATCCAATCAAATATGACAAGCCAATAACAAATATAGATATTTTATGTGGTTGGGCAATTTGCCTACGTCCATGGGAGTAGCACAAATAATTTCTTATTAATCACAAGAAATTACAAATAAGAGAGAAGATATCAAGTTTGAGATCTCTCAATCAAATAGCGGGTGATTTTAATCTAAAATCACCGCTCAAACTCTCTCTTAATTACTCAACCCTCTTCTTAAATCACAGCCCCTATTTATTACAGAGGGTAGAGGACAAATCGGGTTCACACGCAAAGAGGAAAAATCACCCCTGTCTGCTCCGCTCTTCACGCTCGAGAACAAGGGTTTCCCTTTTATAGGGAAACCCTAAGGTGAGCTTCTCCTCCAGTTGGCACCAACTGGCCTCCACTCGCAAGCGAGCTCCACGCTCCCAACAGGCGAGCTCGAACAGGCGAGCCCCATCAGGCGACTCCCCCTCGCCTCGCCACGCCCGCCCGCAGGCAAGATCCACACAGGCGACCTTTCTCGCCCTTGTGTCGCCAGCAAGCGAGCTTCCTCGCCGTCGATCTACAGGCGAGCTCCTCCTTCGAGTTCCTCCTTCGAATCGAGGTCAGTTCTTCAATAAAGATTATCGAGTGACTTAGTACTTCTTGGTCTCACCGCAATATGAGTTCTAAACAGCCGTCGTGCTTCTCTAAATGAGAGACAAATATGCAATGACGAATATCAAGACAAATATTGAGTGACTTGGTACTTCCTCGTCTCGTCGCCATATGAATTCTAAAGAGCCCTCGTATTTCTCTAAATAATGGCAATTGATTGGTGATTTTATCTTGTGTTATGTGATCCGGCCAGCACGGACTTTTAATAACATGATGATAAACATCTATTATCACTTGAGTCACCTCTAGTTCAGTACTTGCATAAGAATACTGTAGATTCAAGTAGTGACCAACATCATGCAATGGAATAAACATCTCTTTGTGGATTATGATTATGATAAATCCATTTGGAATTCTATTCAAATAGGTTCCAAGTCACCAGACAGTTTGAGAATTTAAGAGATCGATGGTCTTGGGGGAAAGTGCAAGTGATTCTTGTAGATAAAAGACTGAGTTGGTGTAGAATAAAAACTATAACCCTCAATCCCCAAAGATGTGGTGTAATTGTTAGAGGGAGTTTAACATGATATTAGAGCAATTGGAATTCAAATTCTATTAGCCACGAATTTAAAGCAGATTTTCTAAAAATCGACACCGTGTGCTTTGTTATCGTCTCTGTAGCATGAACGCAACTTAAGAATTTTTCATCATAAGAACACGCATTCTCTTGTGCTTTTGGTGGATTTTTTTTTTTTTGCAAATTTTTGGTTAGGTCATTCACCTACTAAGTATTCTAGGGCATATTACGAGTGTCTGAAGGCAAGGACTAGAGATGCTGCAAGAAGAGCTAATTTGGATGTTGATCATGCAACAGGAGCTGTAGAGCAAATTGGTGGTGTTGATAATAGTGTATTGTAGTGAGTTTTAGTCCCATATTGCTTGGGAGAAAAAACCACACACTCCTCTACTTGTATAAATATATGTGCACACTCAATATTCAATTCAAGGGAAATTTACCCAAGATTCTCTCTCTCTTACTTTAACATGGTATCAGAGCTAGGGCTATTTCCCTTCCAATAAAATTTTTAACGCTTCTGCGTTCTTTTGCCAAATCTTGGCCTTGTTGCTTTGCAGCCGTTTAATGTTTTTTTTTTGGCGTTCATCTGCCAGATATTTTGGCCTTGCCGCTTTGCGGCCTCTTAATGCGTTTCGCATTCTCGTTTAACCTTCGAGTTTCATTCTAACATTCGGGTTCTATTTTAAACCTTCGGGTTTCATTTTAACCTTCAGGTTCTATTTTTAACGGCATTGCCGTTTCAAGACCATCTTTCGGTCTCAAATTAACGGCATCGTCGTTTCAAGCCGTCTCTCGGCCTCAAACGAACGGCATTGCCGTTTCGCAGTCAGTAACGGCATCTCGACGTCTTAACGTCTCAACATTGCTGTTATGGATCCTTCAGAGAAGATTCCCAAACCACCTTTGCCCCTCAATGATCAAAGTGACTGGGCAGGGTGGTCCACCATTGTCACCAATGCCTTGCGTGGCGCTGGGTTGCTTGATCATCTCACCAGTACGGGACCAGTTCCACCGTCCATCAGCACTGTTGCTTCATCCAGTACTATTGCCTCTGACAGTAGTGATGTCGATCTTCAGTCTGCTCGTGCTCTCTATGTCAAGGAGAGTTCAGAGTGGCAATTGCAGGAATTTCGTGTCATGGATTATCTCACTCGCTGTGTTGGCTCTGGTCTCACTGTTGAGATTGACTCGCTTCCCTCTGCTCGGGCCATGTGGACTCGTCTCACTGAGCGTTTCACTAAGTGCTCGGGTGCACGGGAGGCATATCTTCTGCAATGCATTGCTCTACAACGCAAAGGTAGTTCATCTCTGCAGTCCTATTTTGGACAAATGCAAGCTTTTTGAATAGAGTTACGCTCCATGCTTCCTGGACGTAATTCCACATATGAAGACTGGCTAGCCTGGTACGAACGGCATGAGGTGCATCAACTGTTTCAGTCCCTTCCTGAATATTCAACTATGGCTAATCAACTACTTCACCAGCCTCAATTTCCGACTTTGGCCTCAGTTATGAGAGCTCTCACTGCTTATGAGACCCGACAGCAGACAACACGACTCAATTTGTCAACAGACACCCCTACCTCTTCACTCGAGACTGTTTTGTCTGTACCTATCACTGCTCCTGTTATGAATCATACTTCTCCACAGGTTCCCTCTCCACAGGCTCGATCTAAGCTCTCTTGCAAATATTGCAAGAAGGAAGGACACCGCATTGAGACATGCTTCAAGCTTCATCCTGAGTTACGTTCCTCAGGTACTGGTCGTGGTCGGCGACCCCCTCAGTCTCAACCCTCTCGTACACCAGGATTGTTGGCCAATGCTATACCTTCTACTACTTCAGACTCTACTATTCAAGCTATTGAAAGTCTTCGCCGTCAACTTGATGCTTTTCAACATATCACCTCTACATCCGCCGCACAACTCTCTGGTATGCATTTTTCTGGTTCTTCAGCTAATCCTTCGGTCTCTGGTATGAATGATCTCTGGATTTTTGACTCTGGTTGTTCCTTTCATATGACTTGTAATACTTCACTTTTATCCTCTGTCTTTACTTCATCCTCTCTTCCTCCTATCTACACAGCTGCCGGACAACCATTGTCCATTACTCAGTATGGCTCTATTACCCCACAAAATGATCCATCTGGTCATCTAACACTTGGTCCCGTCTATGTGGCTCCTCAGTTGTGCTTGAATTTAATTTCTATTAGCTCTTTATGCATGGCGGACCTGTTTGTCTCATTTTCTTCTGATACTTGTATTGTGCAGGATCCACAGACGGGCAAGACAGTTGGGACGGGTCGTAGGAGGCACAAACTGTATTATATGGAATATCTTCACCTTCCAGAGTCCATACGTCCACGTTCTCTTGTTGCTTCTCTTCGTTCGTCAAAGCCCTCTACCTCGCTTCCTACCAATTTATGGCATAGACGACTTGGTCATGTGTCTAATAAAAGGCTGGAGAGTCTTATTCAGTCTGGAGTACTTGGTTCTGTATCATCTAGTTCTAGTATTGAGTCATGTACTGGTTGTAAATTGGCTAAATTCACTGTTTTACCATTTAAAATGAGTACATCTGTATCCACTTCCTTATTTGATTTAGTACATTCTGATATTTGGGGGCCAGCTCCTTTGCCTTCTTCATCTGGCTACTTATATTATGTTAGCTTTATCGACGATTTCTATTGTTTTACATGGGTTTACCTACTTAAGAATCACTATGACGTACTTACTGCTTATCAAGCCTTCACTGCTATGATTTTTACTTAATGGCAATCTCGTATTAAAGTTTTTCATTCTAATTGTGCCAAAGAGTACCTATCCTCTACCATGCGCTCTATCATGTCCTCTCATGAGACTATCTTTCAACAGTCATGTCCCTACACCCATGAGCAAAATGGTGTTGCTGAACGTAAACATCGTCATATCCTCGATACTGCTCGATCAATGCTCATTTCTTACTCTGTTCCTCGTCGTTTCTGGGCTGAGGCTATTCTCACCGCGACTCATGCCATTAATATCACTCCATCTAGCTCTCTTTCCGGTGCTACTCCTTATAGTCGTGTTTATACTCATCCTCCCCGTTATGATCTAGTTCGCGTTTTTGGTTGTCGATGTTTTGTTCTTCTGCCATCTCACGAACGTGATAAATTGTCTCCCAGAGCTGTTTCTTGTGTTTATTTAGGAATTAGTTCAGAACATCGAGGTTATCATTGATATGATCCCGCAACTCGTCGAGTTCATATATCTCGTCATGTTCAGTTTGAAGAGGATTCTCCATATTATTTTGCTTCTGATGGCTTTAATTTCCTCCACTCTACTGATCATGCTTCCCTGTCAACTTCATCACCCACTTCTTCACCTCAATTTTCCTTTCGAGATCTCCCTGACATCTCTCCCTCTCCTTCTGTTGACTCTTCCTCACCCGAGTCTTCTCTTACACCATCTAATCCATATCCTGTGGACACAACTCTCACTCCAAAAAATACAGTTAATCTCCACGCACCTGCACCAGCATCTCCCCCACCTGGGGTTCCTCTTGCTCTTCGTCGAGGCAAACGCCCACATGTCATGCCTGCCCGGTATGCTTCTGTTACTTCTTATTCACCTATCTTTCATAACTTTCTTGCTGCCATTCATACTATTATTGAGCCAAAGTCCTTCTAAGAGGCAGTTCAAATTCCAGAGTGGCGACAGGCTATGGCTGAGGAATTTCAAGCCTTTCAGCAAACTCATACCTGGGATGTTGTTTCCTGTCCTCCTGGGGTCTCTCTTGTTGGTAGTAAATGGATTTATAAGGTCAAGTTTCGTCCTGATGGCACCATTGAACATCGAAAAGCTCGTTTAGTGGCTCGAGGTTTTACTCAGCAACAAGGTATTGATTATGAGGATACCTTTGCTCCTGCTGCTCAGATGCCCACTGTTCGTACTCTCCTTGCGGTCGCTGCTGCTCATCGTTGGCCCTTATACCAGATGGATGTCAAAAATGCTTTTCTTCATGGCTCTTTATCAGAGACCGTATATATGCAACCGCCTCCAGGGTCAAATATTCCTCCGGGACATGTATGTCTCCTTCGTCGTGCTGTTTATGGTCTCAAGCAGGCACCCCGCGCTTGGTTTGAGTGTTTTCACGATGTCATGCTCAAAGCGGGCTTTATAGAAAGTCATCAAGATGCTTCTCTGTTTGTTCGTATAACATCGCGTGGCAGAGTTTTATTACTCATCTATGTAGATGATATGATCATTACAGGTGATGATATGGCAGGTATACAATACGCAAAATCTCAGTTGCAACAACAGTTCCACATGAAGGATCTTGGATTTCTTCGGTATTTTCTTGGTCTAGAAATTTCTCAAGGCACGCGAGGTGTATTACTGTCTCAACAGAAGTATCTCTCAGATATTCTAAATCAACCTGAGCTAACTGACAATGCAACTGTCGATACTCCACTCCAGCAGAATGTCAAACTTTGCTCTACTGACGGTGAGCCTCTATCTGATCCTACCCGATATCGACATCTTGTTGGTCAGTTAGTCTATTTGTGCATCTCTCGACCAGATATCTCTCATGCTGTTGGTATTGTCAGTCAATTTGTTAGTGCCCCACGTTCTGTACACTATGTTGTCTTATTACGGATTCTTCGGTATCTCCGGGGTACTAGCACTCGCTCTCTTTTGTTTCCTGCGACATCTAAGTTAGAGCTTTGTGCATATTCTGATGCCGATTGGGCTGGTGATCCAACTACCAGAAAGTCTACCACAGGGTATATATTATTTCTTGGTGATTCCCTTATTTCCTGGCGAAGTAAGAAACAAGATGTTATTGCTCTTTCCAATACTGAGGCAGAGTATCGTGCAATGTCCACAACAGCTAAAGAGATTATTCATCTTCGTCGCTTTCTCAGTGATTTCGGCATTTCTGTTACGATTCCTACTCCTCTCTACTGTGATAATAAGAGTGCCATCCAGATTGCTAATAATCCAGTATTTCATGAAAGGACCAAACATATTGAGATCGACGCTCATTTTGTCCGTCACCAAGTTATCAAGGACAAGACAATTCTACTTCCTCATGTTTCATCCGCTGACGAGCTTGCAGATTTCTTCACAAAGGCCTTACCTGTTCATTGGTTCCAGTTTCTTGTACGCAAACTCACTTTGTTTGATCCAACATGAGTTTGAAGGGGGCTGTTGATAATAGTGTATTGTAGTGGGTTTTAGTCCCACATTGCTTGGGAGAACAAACCACACATTCTTCTACTTGTATAAATATATGTGCACACTCAATATTCAATTCAAGGGAAATTTACCCAAGATTCTCTCTCTCTCTCTTACTTTGACAGGTGGTGTTGTTTAATTTTGACGGTGTAAGTTCAAAAATTAAGCAGCTTTGTTCGTTGGTGGAGTTTTAATGATGCTGTTCAAGTGGAAGCCTTTGTTCTTCGGGGGTGTTTTACTGTTAGTTTATTCACGTAGAGCTTTTGTTTTTGCTGGGAGGATTTTGGTTATTTTTTAGAAACTTGTAAAGGGTAACAATATATTCTAGGCCTATCATTCTATGGTTGGAGGCAGTAGGCTCTTCTTGTGTCCAACAAATATATTCTAGGCCTATCATTCTATGGTTGGAGGTGGTAGGCTCTTCTTGTGTGCAACCAGTTTGTTAGTAGCGGTAGTGACTGGAATCTTTTGATTCCATCCCTTTTCTCTAAAGGGGAACAAAAGAAGGTCTAGGGTTAATGGAAAGTTCTGGTTAACTTTAAAATTTTATCAGAATTTTTTTTACTTAACTGCAACTTCACATGGCTTGGTAAAATTATACAAGGGAGAAAAAGTTTCAGTCAAAATTATATACAGTCCATACTTTTAAGAGGGTTTTTTTGAATAAATCTTAAAATTAAAGAGGAGTTCTCATAACCCCTAAACTTAAGAGAGATTTTCTAATATTTTGATAGTTATTGGGGTTTAAGTTATTGAGTGTAAGGTGATAATCCTTCAAAATAGGACCCAATTAATCTATCGAGCTAAGTCTTTTCTGCGCAAACTGATTGAGCCGATATTAAATAATTAAAGAGACGCTGTAAAATAACTAGGATAAGTTTCTTATACATATATACGTTGAACCAGAAGAGAGGCCTAATGTGATGCTTGCTTTTTTATTTTTAGGTCATATCTATAGTCTGAACACAAAATATGCCACAACACAAAATGATATGTTAGGTACGGACTAAAAGCATATAATGATCACCACTGTCATCTTTTTGTGCACAAAATATATGCAGCACCAAAATAGCCAGAAAGCTAAGTGATCAAGAAACTCGGAGGACAGACCTCAGGAAAGAAATTAAGAAGAAAAGGCAAGAAAAGGGCCAGACTCATGTGCCCGATGATATGTTTATTTCTCATTCTGAATTGTCTTTATATTCTTGCTATTGTGATCGGGGACCTATGATTGAGATTTATGTATTTGACGCTTAGCGTATTAGGTTGAGAAGAAATGAAAAAAAAAGAAAAAAATATATATATATATTTAGTGTATATTTCTTCTCAATCTAATACGTCGCGGGCTTGTTCACGTTCCGATTCCCCTGTATTTTGGGAAGCGGGGCGTGACAGGTTTTGGTGGTGGCCCATGCAGGTCCCGGTCCCGAGTCCTCACTAGTAAGAATATGGTAAACAATTTAGATACACATCATATTTCATCCGTAAGACTATGATTAAGTTTTTATACTATTTTCTTAATAACTATGTTTTAACTCCATCATATTTCATCCGTAAGACTATGATTAAGTTTTTATACTATTTTCTTAATAACTATGTTTTAACTCCTATTTTCTAATATATTGTTTTGATTTTAACCCTAATTCTTTGATCCTCGTTTTCCTTCAGAACTATGGCTGGTACTCGCGGTGTTAGTAACCCGTCTAGTAGCAGTGCCCCACAGCCTGAAGTGGATCCCAACCAACTTCTGGCGATGATTCAGGGATTGGTTAACAATCAGCAGCACTTGGCGGGACAGCTTCACAGGGAGCCGCAGCACCAGCCTCCCCCTCACGCAGAGTATGGAGTTAGAGAGTTCCGATATATGCGGCCTCCTTCCTTTTCTGGTGCCGAGGGACCTTTAGCAGCAGAGGAGTTCCTTAAGGTCACAGAGACCATCCTTACGGTGACTCGCATCCCCCATGCTGAATGGGTGGATCTGATGGATATTCAGCTCACCGACACCGCTCGGATTTGGTGGACTGCAGAGAAGACTCATCTAGAGAGGCCCATCCTGTGGGAGACGTTCACCGAGCGCTTCAACAGGAAATATTTTCCTCAGTCAGCTCGAGATGAACTCCTACGAAGATTTGTTGAGCTCAAGCAAGGAGGGCGAACAGTAGATGAGTACGAGGCCGAGTTTTCTTCCTTGAGCCGATATGCTCCCCACTTGGTTACAGACGCTACGATCAGGAGGCATCAGTTCCAGAAGGGTTTGGACAAGTACATTAGGATGGCTCTGGCAGGTAGAGCTTTGGCGACTCATGATACGGTACTAGATGCAGCACGGGAGATTGAGAGTGTGCATAAGGAGCCTGAAGACTCACACATGATTCAGAGCAGGACACCAGCAGCCCCGGCCCGGAATGTCGAGCGTCCCCCTCCGAGACAGCAGCAGCAGGCTCCGCAGAGGCAGCAGTATTCCCAGCGTCAGCCATCTCAGCAGGCTCACCCATATCAGCGTCCTGGAGTACAGTTTCAGAGCCAGCCTTCAGTGAAGTGCTCCTATTGTAGCCATGCCCGGGATGTTCAGCAGGATTGTCCCAGGCGTCTTCGTTGTGTTTAACCTGCGGTCCCCTAGTCATATCAGTCGGGACTGTCCTCAGCAGTAGGCTCGTCTGCCCCCACCTCCAGTTCGGGCAGCTCTTCCAGCTCCACCTCGACCAGCCCTGGCGGCACCGCCTCAGCCCAGACCCTATCCTCGAGCAGGGCCACTTCCCCCACAGCAGCAGGTATACCAGGAAGCACATAGGCAGCAACCTCGGCGACAGATGTTCATGATGTCAGCAGTAGAGGCTGAGACGAACGACCAGGTTATTACTGGTAAGAATGGTTTATTCTAAGTTTTATTTGCATATGAACTTCTTTAATTAGCATTAATTGATAATATCATAGTAGGATTGTTTATGAATATTAAGTTAGTTGCATTTACATCCTCCTAAATAGGCAAGGTTCTTGTTTCTTCCGTTCCTGCTTTATCCCTCTTTGATTCTGGAGCCTCCCACTGTTTCTTGTCTCGTCGATTTGCGAGTGCCCATTCTCTTCCTATAGCTTCTCTGACCACGGGCTGGAATATCAACACTGGTAGTGGCGTCTTAGTGGCATCCAGTGGTTATGAAGCATGCCCTGTGGTTATCTGCGGGAGGGAACTCTTTGCAGACTTTTTGGTGATAGATTTGCCGAGTTTTGATGCAGTATTTGGGATGGATTGGTTGGGGTCATTCTTTGCCACCATTGATTGTCGCCGTCGGAGCATAGTATTCGAGATACCGGATCACCCGAGATTTGAGTTCACCAGTGGCAGCGCATCGACCGGACCTGTGGAGTTCAGAGCTAGACCGAAGAAGGTGACGTTAGCTGCAATGCAAGTGGAATCTGAGAAGCCAGTTGTAGTTCGGGAATTTGAAGACGTGTTTCCCGACGATATTTATGGATTACCGCCGGATCGGGCGATTGAGTTTTCCATAGATTTGAAACATGGAGTTGCGCCGATCTCCAAGACCCCTTATCGTATGCCTCCGGCAGAGTTGGCCGAGCTTCGGACTCAGTTGGATGATCTTTTGCAGAGAGGGTTGATACGACCTAGTGTATCGGCCTAAGGAGCACCTGTGTTGCTTGTGGGGAAGAAGGATGGATCCAAGCAGATGTGCATCGACTACCAGGAGTTGAATGCGGTGACAGTGAAGAATAAGTATCCGGCTCTGACACCTGAGCCGGTAATAGCATAAGCTGTTGCGACGAGGGAGGAGTGACAGTACTCGCTTCATGTACCATGGGATCTGTATGGAAAAATTATGTAAATACAGATTGAAGATCAGTCGAGTCGAAACAAACGACACTTACCAGCAAGAGGTAGAGGAATGTAAGGTGACGCCTTGTCAGAAAAGGAGGGTGGTGGAACACCCCAGTCATAAAGTTCATCAATGTCATCACCCAGGTTGTCATTATCCCCTTCATTCCCGCTTTGGTCACCATCATCATTTGCGGCGTCCGCATCATCACCATGATCCATGAGTTCCTCTCCGCCCACGGGAGGTAGTGCTGGCGCATCTTCGACGACAATAGGCTTTGCTACGATTCCAGTAGTAGGGCTAGACTGTGAATCTCCTATAATTGGCAATAACACAGAAGTTGAAGGAGACTTGCCCGTTGCTGAGCTTTGTTGGGCAGCCTCTAGAGGTTCTTGGACAGGAGCTACGTCTTCGGCAACATGAGGGGTAGTGGAGGCAGTATCATGAAGTGTATCTTCGGGGACAAACTCTGCACCCCCTGCAAAAGATTCATCTCCACGCTCTTCTTCATGCAATGAATGAGCAGAAGGATCATGGCTTCCTAAAGCAGGACCAACAGTAGGGAGACTAGGCCGAGGCGAGAGTTCCATAGCAGTCGATTCTTGGTCTTCTTCGGCACGCCAGGCTTTCTGAGCATCCGACATAAGTTTGGAAGCCGGGGGTCCGAGCGTTAACTTCCGACGGGCTCTCTTGTCATACTCTGCTTCATCGACTGACCCCAGCTTTCTTTTTCCACTGGCACTCTGACTTCGAGTCAAGACTCTTGAAGGTTCCACTTCGCGAGTATCCGGCATCCTGATCTCTTCCGGAACTCGCTCCGGTGATTGCTGCCGTTCATCCTCTGGAATTAACTTCTCATAGGACAAGTATTCATTAGCTCCTCGGGCGCGAAACTTTTTAGCGCTCCTCTTCGAAGCATACCATTTGCGGATGTCCTTCAAACAAGAAGTATTCATGTTATAGGCTGAAAGCTGAGAAGCGGCTTGGTACCAGGTACAGAAGCTCAGAGAGGTGCGAGCATTGGGCATCTTGTGAGGAAGTCGGAATTTCGCTCCAGTGCAACCAGCCACTGAGTAAAACCAAGCTCTCGCTCCTTCATACACATTACCTATGAATGCAAGAGTAGGGTTTGGGTTCCCAACATAGAGCTGATCATAGCCAAATTGCCGAGAAAAGCGATAAGGCTGATATGGTTCAATAAAGCATTTCCGCCCTTGTCGAAAAATAAGATAGCCCGGACGAATGTTTATGAGCCACCAAAAAGCGCCCTTGCTAAGCATGGTGAAAGAATTCGGCCCCGGAGAGTCTTGATGAAGTTCTCCATACGCGCCACCCTCGAAGGCGGGAAACTTGACAGCAATCTTGTAATTATAATCCCGTCTCAAAATTTCACGGAATTTAACTTGGTACCAACCAGCCCAGTCAGAAGTTTCTAATTGCTGAACAAGAGGGGTTGAGGTGTCATTTGATTCAGGAGTCGTCATTATTGGAGGGCAGTGCAGCACAAACTAGGATACCAAGTAAATATACGGCATCGGCACCCGAGGGGTTGGGGTTTGAATGACGGTCGTCCCGTCAGAATCCACTTTCTTGACGGCAATGAACTCAGAAGATAGTTCCCGCAAGCCACTTTGTAAACAGCACACCATGGCTGAAAGAAGATTCAAAGGTCGTCCATAAGCCAGTAGAACAGCAGGGTATAAAACTTCTACTGTAATAGCATCCACTGGCCTTGTGGGTACCACGCAACGCTTCAACCAAAGAGTCAGAAAACCAGCGAACAAAGCCATGTCCGAGATAGGGACTTCTGCCTGATAGTGGAAGCTTTCGAACGTGGTAAACGCCGGGAAGACATCCTCCTCAACCTCGCAAGTATAATGAGAAGTTGCGTCATTGATACGTTCGGTGATTTCCTCAAGGGTACTGGCCGCTAAGCGAGTCACCTCAGCTTCTTTGTCCCACAGATTGTGGAAAAGATATTCCGCCCATTGTCCTTGTTTCACGCCGCTTGCTCTTTTCCCAGTAATTTGCGCACATATCTGGAAATGGCACATCAATTCCCAGTAAGTGTCGTAGATTTCGGGAGCACCATTTTTCAGGATCTCTAATTCCCTGCTTCCGGGAACAAACTCCTCATAAGGCAATTCCCCAAAAGACAGTCCAGAAATCTCAAACATTTCGTGGAGAGCGAAGCCCAGCTCACCAACTGGAGTGAAAAAGGTGCCGGTGTGAGGGTTGTAGAATTCCAGCATAGCGAAGAGTCCGCTGTAATTCGGAGGAATACCGTATCGAGTGGCTGTTATAGGAACTCTCAAATCCGAAATTCTCAAGGGTTCTTCTAGTTCCTCCAAGACGAAATTTATCATCCGGGCCCACCAGTCCGCATCACTGGAGTGAACCCAAGTAGGGGCCCTGAAATCCCGAGCAGGGAACTCTCCTTTGACAGAAATAAATGTTCTGATAAACACCTCCGCTAACTTAGCAGACTCTCCGACAGGGTGCTCTTTTTGGAATAAACCTGGCTTCAAAGCCATGAAATTATTGAAACCAGCGGGATGAGTACCCCGATGAGTGATGTGCCCCGTAGCAACACCGCCTTGGTCTTGAACAAGTTCCCAATTCATCGACCGCGGAATAGAAGCGCACTGATAATAAGAAATTGGCCACATCCGCTCCAAGTTGGGAAGGAAAAGACGACGGTTGTTAACTACCTTCAGCCATTTGTAATTCCCCTCGGACATCCGCTTGGGGTCCATTTTTACAGAATCCCCGAATAGGAAGGACGGCTTCTTTAAAATCTCACGCTCTGCGGTTTCGAATTTGGCATTTGTAACCAAAGACCTGAGAGTCTCAGGAAAGGCTTGAGTGATGAGCTTCGACCGTTCTTTGTGGGTGTTCTGAAACACTGGATATTCAAAGGCGAAGCTGAAGATTGTATTCTTCTCCGCACCTCCCGCATGACCGAAGTAGTGGTTGAAAGAAAGAGGCTCTTTGGAGTAGCATACTGCAAATAGAAAAATTAGTCATAAGAAGTCTAACTCAAGAATACAAGGTTCAAACCTGCGTTCGGGGTCTTGAACGCAGGGTCTCAACCTGCATCCGAAATTCTAAACGCAAGGTTCAGACCTGCGTTCGGGGTCTTGAACGCAGGGTCTCAACCTGCATCCAAAATTCTAAACACAAGGTTCAGACCTGCGTCCAAAATTTTTTAAACGCAGGGTCTGAACCTACGTTGAAATTTCAGGAACGATGGAGCTAGCCATACGTTTAATTGGAATACGGATCGCCAATCAAGGGTCGAAAATGAGAGATCTGTCAAATCGACTTCCAATGGGTCAATCTTACCATTGGTTGAAGGAACTAGCGACGAAGGCGTGAGAACTTGATCATCCCCGGAGGCTCTAGCCGAAGAAGCACCCTGAGCTTCGGCGATCTTCGATTTGGAAGCCATTTTCTTCTTCAGGCCCATGGCAACCGTGGCAAGGAAGACGAAGACAGACGAAGTATTCGGGAACGGATCTTTTCCTCCGTTGAAGCGCTGGAGAAGATGAACAGGAGCTCTGTTAAGAAACTGAGTAAAAAAGGAGAAAAGTCGAATGACCTTTTGATTTGACCTCAGTGGTCTATTTATAAACAGCTGTAGCTGTCAAATCGAAGAGAGATTTTGGGGCAAAATCTCACCTGAAACGTGATTCTCACGTTTTCAAAAAGAGGGGCTTCAGTTACCGAACGCACCCTCACGTTCAAACAGGAGAACGCAGGATATAGGGCGTGCGTTCTGATGGCCAACCTCAGCATATCATATAAATAACCCATTCAAAGGGGTTAATATTCCAAGTAATGGCGATATGATCAAAAGAGAAGATAAAGCGAATTCCTCTGAAGCCAGTCTCCAGACTAAGCTGGGGATAAAATCCTTCTTATACAGGCTTGTGGTTCTCTCCATCTGTGATGACAAATTTTTTTATAAGCCCAGAAATGTCCAGTTTCCTTGAAGATAAAGCCCAGTTCATTTTGGAGAATGAAGAGGTCAACGAAGGTGCTCCACTCAACCTGTGATAATGAGCATTTGATTAACAAAAGTTTTGGGATCCAAAGTATTCCGAAAATTCGTCCCAGTCAACCGCGAACTTTCGAAAACTTTGGAGGGGGTTCTGTAGGCTGTCTAAAAATCACAATAGATAGCTGAGTCTCCATCGAACACTGATGATGGAAGTTACAATCTGACGACTTCCAGAAGACTACAATTACGACAGTCTTTAGCAATACTCTGACAGAAAGGATTACAAATCGACGATCTCTTCAAACCAAGACGTGGAAGTCCTCCCCGCGTATCATCATCAAGACACTACACCGATTCAATCACCTACGCCGCTTCAACAGCTATAAACACGAATGCAGCTTCTTATGTGAGATGATTGATCTTGATGGCTGCGACAACAACATGACTAATATTATATTAGCAACCATTAGAGGTACTGATGAGCAGTGTAATGATATTCGACACACTCAGTGGAGATCATGACCTGCAGTTGATAGAGCGTTATTGAGATGCCTCAATTGTCACAAATGGCCTGAATAAGACCTTCTTTACTGGTCATTGGTGTCGTCCATATATAAAGACAGAGAAATCTAAATACTACAACAATCAACAGCTAGAACGCAGCTCCAATCGCTGCCAAGCACAGCTCGAACGCAGCTCCAATCGCTGCCAAGCACAGCTCGGACGCAGCTCCAATCGCTGCCAAGCACAGCTCGAACGCAGCTCCAATCGCTGCCAAGCACAGCTCGAACGCAGCTCCATCGCTGCCCAACGCAGCTTATCAACCGCTGCCCAACGCAGCTTATCAACCGCTGCCCAACGCAGCTTATCAACCGCTGCCGACGCAACTCATCCATCACTGCCCAACGCAGCCCGTCAGTCGCTGCCAAACGCAGCTCAATCACCGCCAGAACGCAGGTCAAGGTTCTGACTCATTCAAACGTGATCGTAACAACTTCGAAGCTGTTCTTCACCCACGATTTGAGGAGTGGCTTTAGTGGGTTGTTACACCCGACTAATGGGGTAACTAAACCCCCATTTAGGCGCGGATTATGGGGGCAGTTACACCCCTAATCCCCCTATAAATAGCAACAAACTCAACAGAGTAAGGGATCTCCTTTTTGGATTGGGGGTCATTCAAACGTGATCGTAACAACTTCGAAGCTGTTCTTCACCCACGATTTGAGGAGTGGCTTTAGTGGGTTGTTACACCCGACTAATGGGGTAACTAAACCCCCATTTAGGCGCGGATTATGGGGGCAGTTACACCCCTAATCCCCCTATAAATAGCAACAAACTCAACAGAGTGAGGGGATCTTTTTTTGGATTGGGGAGATCGGATTTTTGATAATCAGATCAAGAGAGATTTCTTTTCATTAATCGGAGGGGGATCTTTCGATCAAATCTTCCAGAATCAGAAAAAGGAGGATTGACTCCTTACACAGTCTGGGAAATCAACAAACGGAGGATCTCTAAACCATCGATATTTGGCTTATCAACCGAATTATTTTCGGTTCGAACAACTCTGTCATTAGAGTTTATTACTTGTTCTGAGTCACAAAACTCGACAAGAGTTATCAACCGGCCAAGACAGTTGTTCCAGTGAGTATAGATATTCGGATCGTCAACGAGAAGCAAACTCGACGCAAGCATTCGAGGGAGGCATCTCATCGCTACCAAGAAGAACCCAGAATTAAACAAAGGAGAGAATCTAGATCATTCTCTTCTCTTTTGTAAACGGAAATCCAATTGTAATTGAGAATAGAGAGAGTTGTAAACATTCTTTTTCTAAGCAGTTAGAGAGAATAAAATTCAAATACAGTTCTTTCATTTATTTTCTTATTTGCAAATTTTCCCACAAACAACGACCACTAGACGATAGCCCTAGTGAGGTTTGCGAGTTCGAAACCATTAATGATTTACCTAATGATAAACTTGCTTGTGCTAGTGAAAAATTATTGCATGCCTTTAACAAATTGCAAAATGATTTTAATGATTTAAAAAGCAAGCATGATGTTTTAGAATCAAATCATGAGGAGCTAGTGTCAAAATTGGATGTTATTGCAAAAGAAAATACCATGCTTAAAGAAAATAATGACATGTTAATTTTGGAAAATAAAAAATTAACCACATCTATAACTAGCTTATCTCATGAAAAAGATAATGCCAACTTAGAAGTAAAGAACATACAAAATGATACTGCTTCCTTTATAAATGATTATTTATGTTCTACTTCTAAAAATGCATATGTGCCTAAAAATGAAGATTTGAATCTTATGAATAAAAGCATTTCATCTTTAGATTCAACTTTAAAAACATGCATTAATAATCATAAGAAGCTTATGGATATGTGTGCCAAGACTAAATCAAAATCATCCACTCATTATCCACTCATTATCCACGGATCAGATTCGGTTGATAGATTAAATTGATCAAAGCTCTTACTTCACGAAGAAAGTAATCACAACAGCGGTAATCTCGACCAAGCGAGATCACGGCTCTTCTCGAGATTTAAGACCAAGCTTAAATCCGGAGGAATAGGGGACGAGTCTCAGATCTCTTGAACTTTACTCTTTATGCACAGGAATTCGCCAAAATCTGTTAACCCTTGTTGTAAATTCGCGGATCCACTCTCCACTTCGACAACGTTTCGCCCTCTTAATGTCCCGTCCCGTGAAATGAGCCCCTAGTCTTGTATTTATAGGCTTCAGTTGGGGGTTTTCTGATCAGAACAATGGATTCAGCCTTATCTTTAGTTAATAACTGTGTAATCATATTTGGGGATGATATCCAATCAGTTAGGATACTCAGAAATGAACAAATCTCGAGAAAACCCGTCAAAACCGAAAAGAACGCGTTTACAGATCAAAACTGGCCAAACCGTCGTTTGGTTGGCCTCAGCGCGCGGTCGGGCCACGCAATATGGTGGCTAAG
Organism: Asparagus officinalis; assembly: GCF_001876935.1. NCBI lineage: Eukaryota > Viridiplantae > Streptophyta > Magnoliopsida > Asparagales > Asparagaceae > Asparagus > Asparagus officinalis. Next base: position 40,644,447 of record NC_033800.1, read on the forward strand.
GCCGTCGAGCAATAACCACACTGGCTGGCTTAGCCGCATGGCGCGGAGCCACTGGCCTGGTCGAGTCGTTTTGACGCGACTCGGCTGCCAAAGGCTTTCTCAGTTTTTTCGGGTTCTGACTTGTTCCATCGTTACGCGTATTTTATCGTTTTGTTGACTTGCACACTGTTTTGGTGGCCGATGAGCGTGCGGGCCACTTGGTGGTGGCTGGTGAGTACACGGGCTACTTGGAGCTGGCTGACGAGTGCACGGGCCACTTGGAGGTGGCCGGTGAGTACACAAGTCACTTGGTTTGCCGATTTGGTGGCCGATGAGCGTGCGGGCCACTTGGTGGTAGCCGGTGAGCACCCGGACCACTTGAAGCTGGTTGACGAGGGCACGGGCCACTTGGAGGTGGCTGATGAGTGCACGGGCTAGTCGGTTTGCCGTTCCGCTTCATGCGCTCGTCGGTGTCGGATAAACCTCTTAGACTCGGATAACGACGCTTGTCGTCTTCTCTCTATCCCGAGCTATGTGTGGACACATATAGGCATTTTTAGACGCCTACAGATACCCCCTCTAAAGTATTTCAGACTCATTCTTTTATAGAGGAGTCTGGAATACTTTGGATAAAATAGACCATTTCCTCAATCTCGTGGAGGGACCTGTGAATTGCTTCAATTCTTTACTTCTTCAGCCTTTAGTCTATCTAGTATCTTATCGAATAGATAAAATTCTTCCGACACTGTGTTTATTGTCTGACCATTGTTGAAGTCTTGAACTGAAATTAGTGTGTAAGTTTCTGAACTTGGCTCGTGTCATTGAGTTGACTTTGAACTGATCATCTTTGTTGGAAGATTGTACCCTAATGTGATTGAACTCCCCGAAATCACCCTTTAATCCGGATTTTTTCCTCAGCCTTATTTTAGTAAAATTGTCGATGTGTTGACCAGCGTTAACACAGTTTATACTCGAATGTTCGTTGGAGTCTACATAATTTAAGCTCTTAAGGTATTAGAGCGTGGATGTCCCAAATGTTAGGGCTACATGACTAACTATTAAAGTTGATTCATCTGTGTGTATAGAAGTTGTCGGATCTTCAAGTCACGAGACCAACTAATGGAGCTAGTGCATCAATGACTCTCATATTTATAGGATTTTCAGCAAATCCTCAGCAATCAACAGATTTAATGAGCCTTTACCGACTACCGTTTGAGTCGGGCTAGCATGCGTATTGTTTAAATCTGTTCCGCATGTAACGTTATGCTAAAAGAGTTAACTCTTTTAGTGATACGATATTGAATACGTAGACTTTATTTTTCTCACGGGAATAGACTACCCGGCGACGTGTGTTAGACGTAGACTTAGGATTTTTAGCAAACCCTCAGCCTTCAACAGATTTGACGTGCCTTTACCGACTACCATTCGAGTCAGGCTAGAATGCAAATTGTTTAAGTCTATTCTGCATGTAACGTTGTGCTAAGAGAGTTAACTTTCTTAGTGCTACGATATTGAATATGTAGACTTCATCTTTCTTACGGGAATAGACTACCCGACAACGCGTGTCTTAGTGCTACGATATTGAATATGTAGACTTCATCTTTCTTACGGGAATAGACTACCCGACAACGCGTGTTAGGCGCTGACTTTGAATATGTAGACTTCATCTTTCTTACGGGAATAGACTACCCGACAACGCGTGTTAGGCGCTGACTCAACCTTACTTAGGATTCAGGATAAAAGTCCCTAGACTCGGATTCTAGTGTTTTCTTCAATCGGTAAAATACTAAACTGGTAACGCGTGTTAGGCGTTGACTTATCCTTTCTTAGGATTCAGGATAAAATTCTCCGCGCGTGTAAGGTTTGGATTTTGGTGTTATTAATAACAACCTGCCACAACATCGAATATATAGGCTTTTGTTCTTTTTATGGTCAAGAACTAACCGACAACACGTGTTAGGCGCTGACTTATCCCTTCTTAGGATTCGGGACAAAATTCTCCAGACTTGGATTCTGGTGTCTTTTTCAATCGGTGAAAGACTAAACCGGCAACACATATTAGGCGTTGACTTATCCTTTCTTAGGATTCATGATAAAATTCCCCATGCGTGTAAGGCGCGGATTTTGGTGTTATTAATAACAACCTACCACAACATCGAATATATGGGCTTTTGTTCTTTTTACGATCGAGAACTAACCGACAACGCGTGTTAGATGCTGACTTATCACTTCTTAGGCTTCGGAACAAAATTCCCCAGACTTGGATTCTAGTGTCTTTTTCAATCGATGAAAGACTAAACCGGCAACGCGTGTTAGGCGTTGACTTATTCCTACTTAGGATTCAGGATAAAATCCCCCGCGCGTGTAAAGCACAGATTTTAGGAGTTATAATATTAAAAGATTATGTCTTCTCTTGGGGCAAAGACGAACCCGATGTAGGAGAGGAAGAATTTTTATATTCTATCTCCCAAAGCTGAAGAGGAAGAATTTTATATTCTATCTCCAGTTACTAAAGGAAACTCAAAGTGGGATCTCTACTTCCAGAATCTGGGAAGATAAAACTAAGAGTAGAATCTCCACTCTGAGAATCGAAAAGATTCGGATAATCCTAACTGTCAGAAGGTTTGATTACCGAACTAAAGGTAGGTTTCTCGTTTATCGAGAGTGAATTGCGGTTTTGGCTCTAACTATAGGAAGGTTTAACCAAATGGGAGGTTTGAGTCGTTTATCGAGAGTGAATTGCGGTTTTGGCTCTAACTATAGGAAGGTTTAACCAAATGGGAGGTTTGAGACGACCCTAACTGTAGGAAGGTTTGATCGACTCTAACTATAGGAAGGTTTAACCAAATGGGAGGTTTGAGACGACCCTAACTGTAGGAAGGTTTGATCGATCGATTTGAAAGTGGACCTCTCGTTCATGGAAGGAATCGAGAGGAGATTTTGGTTGTGATCCTAATTGTAGGAAGGTTTGACCAAGTGGGAGGATTGAGACGATCCTAACTTTTATAGGTTTGATCGCTCATTTTGAAAGTGGACCTCTCGTTCATGAAAGGAATCGAGAGGTGATTTTGGTTGTGGTCCTAACTGTAAGAAGGTTTGATCAAGTAGACAATGAGAGTGGGAGTACCAATCACAGTGGGAGTGTTGACTCATACAAATCACTCAAAGGGGTTCCTGGTGTTAAGTGTCAAATACTTAACACGGAGGGGTTTGACAGTCGTCAATGATCAAGATGTTGAAATTCTAAGTACTATGTCTAGAATTTAATAATAGGAATGTTGAGTGCACAGACACATCAAAAGTTTGAGTAGATTCAACCGAAAGGAATTTTGGTGGTCCCACCGTCAATTAGTCTGATCGGTGGGGGATTTTGTGGTTGAAGACTGTGAGTCGTCAAACACCAAAGAGAGTTTTTGTGAGGGAAAATTGATCCAACGAAGTGATCGAATCTCATCTCAGCAAAAGAATGTTTGAAAATCATAGTGGGAGTTTAGTGTTTATTACTTTGTTCATAATAATCGGGTTATCCCTAAGAAAATTACATGTAACATTCTTCCGGGAACTTCCTGTTACATGAATCATCCATCCCCAGCTTCCTTTGCGAAACCGGGTCTGATATTATATTTAGTTGGATGACCGGATTATCCTTAAGAATACCAGGTATGACATTCTCTAGGAACTTTCCGTGAAAGAAAGGAAACAGTTTAGACTCATATACCTATTAGAGTTTTGAGAAGCAGTTTATACTCGTATACTTTTCGGAGTATCGCCGTTCTCATTTGGCTTATCCTAGCGTTATGACGCCAGCTTCAACTAAGACTTGGATGCTATTTTTGGGAGCAAAACAAGCCTTGGTGGGATGAAGGATCCTCCTGTGGTATGTACAATACTTTGGATCCGAAGTATTATCAGCTTCCTCCTGATCTGCGATAGGTGATAGCTTGATCTTGTTATTTTCAAGGAGGGACTCAAAAATGACTGGAACATCTTCGTCCTTGAAGGAGTACCCTTTTTGGAGTCTCGGATCCGAAGTATTTTGCTATCTTTGGGATTGTTGTTGTGACGTCTGATTAACGTCAACAACTGCTGTAGGTGACTTCCCCTTAGCACGGGAGATGAAGTTCGAGTTTGGAGGATTAGCCGTCGGTTGGCTCCTCTCGGCCTTCTTCCTTCTGAGGAAGCATTCGGCCCGCTCTCCGTGCATCTTCAACTCTTTCCAGGTATTAGAGGGTGCTACTCCCATAACTTCTAACACGTCCAAAGAGAGGTTGTTATGATAGGTTTGGAGGATGAAGTCCTCTATAATCCGATCTCGGCAATTCATCGCCTTATTCCGGAAGCGCTTGACGAAGTCGTTGACTGTCTCATCGTCTTCTTGATCCTCTTCAAAGAGTGTCCTGATTAATACCTCGGCGTCATCATCAAAGAAGTGAGCGAGGAATAGGCTCTCTAGGTCTTCCCAGCTGTTGATACTTCTGGGTTTAAGACGGTGGTACCAATCGAAGGCAGATCCATGAAGGGTGCCAATAAATGACCGAACCATCAGGGCTTCATTACCAGAGATCATGCCCAAGTAGGACTTGTAGTAGATCAGATGCTGAGCAGGTGAGCCCTTCTCGTCGAATGGCGTGAAGTTGATCAGGTTGAACTTCACCAGGTATGGGATCGAATCCCACTCTCTTGGGTAAGAACACGGAATACCGGTCTTCTTCACCCCTCGAGCAGACATCAGAGCGTTGATTTTGCTCTCGAGACCCTTCATCTTCTCGTCCTCGTCTGTATCATGCTTTGGACGATTTCTAAGAGGAGCAACGTGGCCACCCCCGGCATTGTCATCTTCGGTGGGACCACCCCCAACGTCGTTACTTTTAGCGGGTTTACCCCCAACATTTTGATTAACGGGAGCGTTATCTGCATCAAGGTGTTCGTCCATGTCTGAATCATTACCTATCCGATAGGCATTATTGTAGCGACTAGATTCACTAATTTGATTAGACAAGGCTCGAATCTGTTGGTCATGCTCTTCCCTCATCCGCAACATGGCCATTTCCATTTCGATTTTGAATTCTTCTTTCTGCTTGGCTAAAGCATCCTTAACCATTTTAGCTACTTCCTCGGTGTTAATCATAAACACTTCGCGGGATTGTCCTGGACTGGATACTATTTTATCAGAAGCGACTATAAAGTTGGAATCTGATGCTTCATCATCCGAGGATAATCCCCTCTGCATTCTCTAATAATATCTTTGTCTAATGGTTCCTGATCATAACCAGGTTAGACGATGAGATATGAGTGGGTCAGAATTAGAAGGTCGAGTCGATTTTCCTTTATCAGCCATGTTAATCATGACTTCTGGAAGTTCGTCATCTTGAGCGACCAATCGTTTCTTGCGAAAGCGTTTTGGCTTGGACTTAGCCATTCCGTTAGAGATCCTCTCGAATACCGAGACCCTCTGAGGAGTGGTCTTGGGGTAGCTACACGCTGATAATATTACCCTGACTAGTTTGGCGCACGGGCAGTGAGATTCTATTTCTCTGGTACTTCTCTTCCGAGACTTGTTCGTACCCCCAGTTCGATAGTACAACTCGTCAGTCAGATGATCGGAGCAACCTATCGTATGTTGGCACGACTCCTCAGGTATAACGCCATCGTCTGACCAACACGTTTCCTTCTGAGAGCTTGCTGCCTTATTTGCGTTCTTAAGAATCACACGTTTGGAGCTATGCTTTTGGGAGAGCGAACTCTTGACGGGCTCTTGGACTTCAATTCGTCATCATAGGCGGTCAAGTGCAGGGGTTTCCCATTGTAGGAAGGCTCTGACTTGTTGCGAGAGTGTGTGCGACCCCCAGCTTGAGTGGTTGTTTGGGGTTCAGTCACCATACCCAAGCGTTCTTTGATCGGAACCTTGCCTCGATCCTCATACAAAGGACCCAGGCGATCCTCCATCCTCATCTTGAAATGGGACAAGTCTCTGTGGTCATGAGGCTTCACCGGAAGTGCGGGATTCATCGGGATAGGAATAGGTGCTGTCAGAGACTCAAAACAAGCTGCGGGAGGTGAACCGGACACAAAGCAAACCGAACAGGTTCGGTTTAGGCACAAACTAACCAATGGTGGCTCGGCTTTGGCCGAGCCAGCTAGGGTTGGTTCGTGAGTTCCGGGCAATGTTTGATTTTTTTTTGACGTAGTTTTGGACTTTGGTTTCCATAATTGGCATAGCTTTGATAGCTTCTTGATCACCTCTTTTTGCTTCAGCTTCTGCGCTTCTTGTACGAGAATTCGTGCATGTGCAATCAAGGCGTGACACTTCTGAATACGCTCCTTGAGGGTTAAGCGGGTCCGTTTGACTTGGATTCATTCATTCATCGTTGGTTTGGAGAAGAGGCCATTTGCTTGCTGTTGAGGGGGTTGGCGTCTTCTGGACTTTAGATCTGCTTCGTAGCGACGTTGGTTTGGAGAAGAGGCCATTTGCTTGATGTTGAAGGGGTTGGCGTCTTCTGGACTTCAGATCCGCTTCGTAGCGAATCCCGTTAACTGGCTCCAAAGCTTTAGCAAGTCGGCGCGCAAGTCGTTGGCGCTACCTTTGGCTTGCCCTCTTTTATAGGGTTGGCGTGCCTTCTGCAATTGACCCCTTGATGGAGGAAGGGTCTACATCTGTAGATCCGAGTTCATTGGAGGCCAGAGGGGTGTTGTAAGGCGATATGGTAGCAGCAACGAGGGCCTTGATCTTCCTGCGCTTGCGAGGGGCGGGGGATCTGGAGGAGGAGGATGACAGATACTCCTCGAACTTTAGTTAGTCGAATTCGTACTCGACTTCTTCGTCAACCGGGATCTGGATCCGTGGATGCAACACGACAGCTTCGGCAACGAAGCTGTTGGCTCCCACTATGGTCACCAATGTGTTTGGGTCAAAAGTCGATGTTTTTATTATTTTGAATCTATTACAACTTTAGTCGTTACAATAAACCCAAATAAATGAGAAAAGTAGATATTTTTATAAGATCGACTTATACAATGAAAATGTAAAATAGTACAACTTTTGTTAAACAGCACAACAGATGTTTATCACCCACTGCTTGCGTGAGATCTTTGCCTATGCCGGGGAAGTTAATATCCGTTGACCACCGCAGATCAGATCTGGTTGACAGATTAAGTTGACCAAATCTCTTACTTCATGAAGGAAGTAATCGTAGCAGCGGTAATCTCGGCCAAGCGAGAACACGACTCTTCTCGAGATTTAAGACCAAGCTTAAATCCGGAGGAATAGGGAACGAGTCTCAGATATCTTGAACTCTACTCTTTATACACAGGAATTCGCTAAGATCTGTTAACCCTCGCTGTAAATTCGTGGCTCCACTCTCCACTTCGGTAACGTTTCGCCCTCTTGATGTCCCGCCCCGTGAAATGAGCCCCTAGTTTTGTATTTATAGGCTTCAGTTGGGGGGGTTTTCGGATAAGAACAATGGATTCAGACTTATCTTTAGTTAATAACTGTGTAACCACATTTGGGGATAATATCCAATCAGTTAGGACACTCAGAAATGAACAAATCCTGAGAAAACACGTCAAAACCAAAAAGAACGCGTTTTCGGATCGAAACTGGCCGAACCGTCGTTTGGTGGCTCGGCCTTGGTCGGACCACCAAATGGTGGCTCAGCCTGGCCGGGCCACCAAATGGTGGCTCAGCCTATGGCTGATACACTAGCCTGGTTGGTTTTGACGGCGACTCGGGCAGCCAGAGGCTTGCTCGGTTTTTCGTGAGGGGTTCTGACTTTTCCGTATATGCGATTTCATCCTATTCATTGACTTGTTTTTTTGTGGCTGATAAGTGTACGGGCCACTTGGTGGTGACTGTAGAGCATGCAGATCACTTGTAGCTGGCTGACGAGTGTACGACCACTTGGAGGTGGCCGGTGAGCGCATAGGTCACTTGGTTTGCCGATTTGGTGGCCGATGAGCATGCGGACCACTTGGTGGTGACCGGTGAGCACACGGGCCACTTGGAGCTGACTGATGAGTGCACGGGCCATTTGGAGGTGGTCGGTGAGTGCACGGGCTAGTTGGTTTGCTGTTCCGCTTCATGCGCTCATCGGCGTCGGATAATCCTCTTAGACACAGATAATGACGCTCGTCGTCTTCTCTCTATCTCGAGCTGTGTGTGGACACCTATAGGTATTTTTAGATGCTTACAATAACCTTATGTGAAGAAAGATGATTCCAAATAAGATCTAGAAAATGATGCAATTTCAAGCATAATTATTCAAAATCAGTATTGTTCGTACTATGGGAAGTAACAAGTTAATAAACAAGTATTTAAATTTTTTTGGCAATTTCCTAACGCAAAAACTTGAGTGGCCATCAACATCAAGTTTGTAAACACTAACAAGCAGAAGCACAACCACAATTTCACTAATAAGAGAATAACATGTCTCACACACCTATTTGCATAAAGAAAGGTCAATGAAAGAACTAAAACAAACCTAAAGCAAATGTCATGGTATTCCTAATATAAAGTAAAATCCATTTCTAGTCACAAAATCTATTACAACCAATTTCATATAGAATACCTTAACCAATAGAGTCTATTACAATCAATTTCATATAGAAAATCTTAATCAGAGAGAGAGAGAGAGAGAGAGAGAGAGAGAGAGAGAGAGAGAGAGAGAGAGAGAGAGAGAGAAATCCATTTCTAGTCACAAAATCTATTACAACCAATTTCATATAGAATACCTTAACCAATAGAGTCTATTACAATCAATTTCATATAGAAAATCTTAATCAGAGAGAGAGAGAGAGAGAGAGAGAGAGAGAGAGAGATAAATCTTCCAAAGTCCTTAATTTGTGACTATAGTGAGCCCATCAAGATAACAATCTCACGTCCTTCATCCCCTAAAATTAATTCAAAAAAATTCACATGAGTACAATATAAACATCAAAAACCTATAAAATAAAGTCTTAATATTTATTTAGAAGAAAAATGACACTACTACTCATCCTGTCATGGTTCCTTTCCTATGATTAGTAATCAGGTTCTTAAATCATGACAAGAAAGATGCTTCAATTAATTTTTCTCAAGTGCTAAATGGTACAACTACAAGAGTTATGAAAGTAAAAAAATGAAGGAAAAAAAGGTGAGCTGAAAAAATTCACTTGCAGAATCAATTTAAGAACTCGACATTTTTCCCTCCACAATCAGAAGGGAAAGGCATTAGTGAGTGATTAACATTTTTCTAAATGGTAATGTTTTATCTAGATCCTCAACTATGTCCTTTTTGGAGAATGTGTACCTCAATCACTTGTTGATTACAAATGTAGTTTTCTACCTTTAGCAAGCATAAATTCTTCTTGATGCAGTCACTAAATTTATTTTCCTTGTATCATCATTACATAGAGTAGCCCATTGGATGCATATACTCTCATCCATGACTGTATGCATTTGTCTTGTATTTTTTTTCCTTAGATTCTCTCCTTGTCTATACTCTTTATCATCATTTAGATGAGCTTCTTCAACATCTATCATCTGGTTCAAAACTTCCTGATCAACTTGTTCAAGAAGTCCCTCGTCAGGATTAATACCCATTAGAAAATTATGTAGGATAGTACATGCATAAATGATATCTTTTTGTGTTTCAATTGGGTAATGAGGTTCTACTCCACTACCCAGGATTGGAAACCACTTCTTCAAGACTCCAGAAGCACGCTCAATTGCATTTTATAGTGAAGAGTGACGATGGTTATACACTTCACGAGGACTTTTAGGTTGTCTTGTTGAATATTCCTTGAGGTGATAACGTGTGCTCCTAAATGGTGTAAGAAATCCTGGCCTGTGATGCCCCTGGTTTCACACAAGGCTACAGTCCAAGGTAAATCCAAAGATGTCAAACCTGCCATGCACCCAACACTGTGCATAAACATGTTTTACTATCACTCTAGTAGATGACAAAAATAAGAAGTGAGGGTACAAGCAGATATATCAAAGGTGATGATACAAAGAACACAATATAAAGAAGATATCCAATAATAGCTTTAATTATGTTCCAACAAAAGAAAAAAAATACATTTGATAAACTAGAATAAGAATATCAGATCTCTAATACATAAGAGTCAACTTAAAAGTACAATGGCACTCAACCTCCAAAATGAAATGCATCTCTAAAAGAAAACTAAAATCATAAATGCTCTATAGTGGAACACCAACTAGCTACTAAAGAATGGTGGTGAGTATGCTGAATTCCCGTCAACCTGCGACTTTCTGAAACTCTGACCCGTTACTTGAAAAGAGGTGAAAACAACAACGTCAGAGCGCTAGCAATAATATCTCTGCCTGCCCCTAGGGGAAGGGCTACGCATATAATGGAGGCTCTACCTATATCATTTACCCTGTAATAAGAGGAGTTAAAATTTAGAAACCCACAACACGAGATGAGTACATCGAGGGAATAATCCAAACAAGAAAACCCTCATATATATACCATGTATCTCAAATTGTGGATCGCCAAATATCAACTCTGGAACCTATAAATAAATAATCAACAAAAGAAAATACATCACCAACACCTCATCCAAAATACTTAGTATATGTCGTATCATAACATTTCACACTACGCTTGGGTAGGTGGCACGTAAACGAAAAATACAAATCTGTGACAAACCTTATCAAGGACACTTCGTGCATGTCTAAACACAATATTACACACTACTCTCAGAGTAGATGACGTGGGAGAAAATATACAATCCTGTATAATTCTCTTTAACAAAAATAATGTAGAGTATCTATGCTCACAATATGTCGTGGCTCATCGCAATATCATGTGGCTCACTACCTAACTCGGACACCCAGTGGAGTATAGGCATATCAGCCTAATTCAGAATGTAATGCAAACAAAAGGAATTTGGAGTCTCGGTACTCACAACATCCTGTGGTGCATCGTAATCCCATGCGGCTCACAACCGAACTCGGACGCCCACAAATAGGTATGATGCGGAGCATAGGTACTCGCAGAAACATACGGTTCATCGCAACCTCTTACGGCTCACAACCTCTCTCGATCATCAATGCAGACATTTAACAATGACTATGCAACTCAAAAATTGTCGCCCCTACATCGCGACCGCTCGACACATGGCCATGCACTCTTGAGTATCCGTGTGTTCCTAAATCAAATGTGTACACTACCATGGCCACACACGTACATCGACGTGCAATGCCGTCCATCACGTTCGCAACCAAACGTGCATAGAAGATCATCATAAGCATAAAGCACCAGATCAGTTTACTAATTTTCGAAATCGGTTGATTGACATATAGTCGGTCGACTGATATTCCATCAGTCGACTAGGCAGTGATGTGCAAAACTGTAAGACCCCGTAAATTTGAATATTATATGATAAATAATAATAATTATGTTATATGATGATAAATAACATATTCTAATATTTGAGTATGCTAGGGATTGATTTGAGATCAATCCAATGTATATATGTGAGTAAAGATGAAAAACATGCACGAAAACATGCACGAACCTGTTTCTGGGCTGTTAGTAGTCGACTACTACTCAGGACTAACCAGCTTAGTAGTCAACTACTCTGAGTAGTAGTGGACTATCGGGACTATTTCTAGTTTTTCTTTTAGATTTCGGGTTGGATTTGGTTTATATCCGAATCCAGGTTATTATATCTCTTTTCATACACGTTTAAACCCTATTTTTAGAGAGAAAATTTGTGAGAACAACAACCACCTTCCTTATCAAACCCTAAACCCTAGTTTGTAAGTTTTGATGCTTTTGTTGAAAGGAAGGCGAAGTTTTGGTATCGCGGTTGAAGAAGAATCTTGCACACACATGTTTGAGGACTCCAACAACACTCTAAGGTAAGATCATCTTCACCCGTTCTTGCACCCTTAGTAATTATAAGATTTAAAGTGATTAAATCAATGTTCTTCATGCCTTTTCTTAGTTTCATGAAATAAAAAGGTAGTTTTTTGATACTAGATCTGTGATCCCTGTTAGATCTAATATTTTTCCTTGCTGCTTATGTTAGAAATATGTTCATGATCATTAGGGTAAATATTAATTTCGTTTTAATTTGATAATCAAAGTCTAACTCATGTGTAAAACTCTAATTTGATAATAAATTAAGTCTTCTTGTAGATTAATCATGTTTGAAACTTAGATTGTCAGATCACAGTGACATGAACGTGTTTAAATCAGTTAATCCATGTTTCATATTCAGATATAATTATGTCTGAATTAATTAATGTCTTAAATTCATGTGTTATGTGAGAATATGGATAATTAAGATGTTAAACCTTAATTAGTGTTAATTCAAGAGTTGAATCATGTGAATTAATCTATGACAATTGTTTTCAAAGGATAAAAACCCTTTTTCCTAAGTTGCATGTGAATTAAACAAGTTTTGTTTGAGAATAAAACACTAACACATCAAAATTCTGAGATTGTGACTTCTGTTGAACTCAGAGTAGTCGACTAACAGACAGAGTAGTTGACTATTCCTTGCCTGATGCGTTTCAGAGAGTCTGTTTCATAGCAGAGTAGTCGACTAATGTTAATAGTAGTCGACTACTAACACTTAGTTAGAATCTTCCAGGTTCTGGATGAACTCAGAGTAGTTGACTATTCCTTGCCTGAATTTTATTTTGTATTTGTTTAAGATGTGTTTAGGGGGTTCGAGCCGCACTTCCTCTCATGTAATTACATGAATACATAAGTACAGTGACATTGCACATACATTAGTATCCCAGAGGGGGGTTTTGACAAGAATTGGGTTATTTATAATAGAGTTAGAGATTGTTCATACACACGTTGGATATTGTTGATGAGCACAGCTCAGTACTATATGGGATAGTACATCGATATACCAGATTTACATAGTTTATACATGAGACGGATATCATTGATGAACTCAGTTCAGTACTATATAAGGTAGTGCATCGATATTCCATATGTACTTGCCATTCAGTCGGGTTTGGATGCTTTGTATAGCAGTCTGTCCGCACGAGTGTACGATGAGGTTTGTGAGCCGTATAATTATGAGGCTTGTGAGGCCATCTATTTGGATACCTATATGGTAGGCCGTCCCGCACTCAGACTACACGCTGAGATCGCGATGAGACTAATGAGCCGTGTACACTATTTAGGACACTTACAAGATAGTCCATTGCTTTGAGATTATTGATTGATAGCCTAAGTTATTGGGTGGATGTCTGTTATAAATATGGCACATCTTTGAGCTATTGGATCGAGATACTGGCCTCTTGAAAGTATACGTGATTATATGTTGGTATTTATTCTATCTTCCCAGTGACAGTGGAAGATATTATAAATATGATGTATTGATGCTTTTATTTCCTTTACCACTTTCTTTACTTTATAGTTTAGGATCAATGATTAGCGATTCACAATTTGAGACAATGGTATATACATGAGGGTTTTGTTATTTAGATTATTTTGCTCAACGCACCAGTCTCGTGTTATGGGTTCCTAATTATTGATTTCCTTTAGCCTATTTATTCTTAGTTCAGTATTAATATCTAGTTACCTATAATTTGAGATAATGGTATATACATGAGTGTTTTCTTATTTGGATTATTTCGCTCAACATACTACGTTTCGTGTTGTAGGTCTCTAAATGTTAAATTCACTTAGATACATGGAAAATGATCTAGGTAGACTATGCTTATAGATAGAGCATCCACTCTATCTAGTAGCCCTTCCCCTAGGAACAGATGGAGGTGATCTTGTTGTAGTGCTCTGATGCTCTTTATGTGGTTCTTTTTATTGTTTTCTCTTCTTTCAGGCAGTATAGAGGTTCGGAGAGCCGTTTGATGACGAAGTTCTTGCATAGTCATCGTCACATGAGTTATTAGTAGAGGCTCCACAGTAGATTTCTTTTACGATTTCATTCAGACTTTAGAGTTTTATTTTATATTGTAAAGGCAATGTGCCTTAGTACGATTTCCAGTTGATTCATGTTGAGATATTTTCTTTCTTCTAGATATTAGATGTATTACAATTAAGACATAATTTTATTTATGAGATCTCTCTTTCTATATCATGTCTATTATATTTATTACTTTATTTTGCCTATTTTATACCTACACTTCTTTTGATTTCACTTGAGGATATTACTGTGATTGGTGAAACGTGTTATTGCACAGTATGGGTGCATGACAGGTTTGACATCTCTGGGTTCACCTTGTACTACAGCCATGTGTGAAAACATGGGCGTCACAGTTAGTCAGAGCTCAACTAGAGGACTCTTGGATTCAAATCCGAAAGGAGGAGATTTCCAAAGAGCTAAAAGCTGATTGGATCATTAGAGCAGATGGATGACTTCAAATGAAGGACCGATTGGTGATGCTAAATAGTCCACAATTGAAGAAAGACTTATTTGAGGAAGCGCATCATACCAGATACACAATACATCCAAACACAACAACAATGTACAAGGACCTGAAGAGGCACTTTTGGTGGAGCGGTATGAGCAGGGAGATTACAGAATATGTGGCTAAGTGCTTTACCTGCCAGCAAGTGAAGGCAGAACACCAGAGACTAGCAGGAACCATACAGCCGTTACCCATTCTGGAGTCGAAATGGGTAGATATTTTCATAGACTTCATTGTAGGATTGCCGAGGTCGAAGAAGGGGAACGATTTAGTCTAGGTGATAGTTGATCGGTTAACAAAGTCAGCACATTTTATACTAATAAATTTAACATATATAACAGAGACTTATGCGAAGTGTGATGCCCCAGGGTTCACACAAGGCCACAGTCCCAGGTGAAACCCGGATTGTCAAACCTGCCAAGAACCAAACACCATGCTACGACATGTTTCACCATCACAATCATTATCTCTCTAGTGGAAATAATAAATAGATGAAGGTATAGACAGGTAAATAATAAAATAGAGCAACACTGAAAATATACACAGAAGAAGCATAAGATATATTAATAATGAGCCCAACTGGAATGAAAAAGATATATCTCTGAGTCTGAACTAAATCTCAAATACAATGAGTCAAATAACCATAGTCTCACAATATCTCTCAACTCTATGAAATAAAATACAAATCTAGAGTCTGAAAATAATCAACTACATGTGGAGTTTTGGAATAACTACAAAATATAGTAAATAGCTAAACGGACAACTAAGATGTCCCATCAACCTACAACTCTCCGTGCGCCGGACTCGCTGTCTGAAAAGAGGGGAAAACAACGAGCGTCAAAGCGCTAGCGAGATCATCACTACCTCTCCCCAGGGGAAGGGGTAGGAGTATATAAGAAAATAGAGTCAGTACATACATATATCAAATCATTCATATAGCTCTCTATGAATGAAAAACAAATAGTCAAGGAAACATACTCCAATCTCCAACATAAAGAATAAATATCTCATCTCAAACTACGTCCGAGTGACCTGCTCTAATATAAGAGGATATCAACAATTGCTAAAATAAATATATTTGCCGTTCATAACGGGTGTATCAAAATCTCAAAGGAAATACCCTACTCGCGGACAGTCTATCATGGAAGTAAAACTCACAACCGATCAATTATCTATGTGTGCATCATCTTGTGCTATAGCGATACTTTTGTAATGCTCGTTACTCAATTGCTCTGCGGTAATAGGATTATTATTCTCCTATTCTGGATACATAAAACAATGATACTATTATAATACTCTTACTCAAACGTTCTGCGGCAAATAAGTTTCATCTCCCTATTTCCGGATACGTATAGAACAACATTATTCATATGTATTTATCAACTTAACTCGTGTTGAAAGTGTGTCAATCTAACACAATCTAGCATATATGCACAAATTTCGGTATGCGTGTCCACATCTGAAGTTTACCATTATTCCAGGTGTTTATCAAGTCTTAATATTATAATTAATCATCACAAAGTCGAGAGAAACACTCGAAAAACACAAATCCAACTCAACTAAACATGCACAACCAAAACAACCTGGCGGTCGACCATGATGGTGGACCACGACGGGCTCCTGAGACTACCTAGGTCTCTGACCTGCACGCGGTTGACCGTGATGGTCGACCGTGACGGTCGACCGTGAACCCTGATTCCAGTTTTCCAAACTGGTTGTATGTATCGTGATCATGTCGTGTTTCCTCGATATAAACATGTCTAAAACTTCATAAAATTTGTATGCAAACATGCCACAATAGATATGAACATCTAGAACAACTCAAGAATTATAAACATAATTTTATGTATTAGATTTGTATTCAAAACCCTAAAACATGCATAAAAGCTCAAAACAACGAATCAAACCTCTTTCTTTAGATTAACCACGTTTTAAAATCATCATCAGATCTAAATCACATCTGTAAAAACATTCTTAACCTTTTTAGCATGAAAAGACCAAATCTTTATACATATAATACAAAAGAGTTGTGTTTTATACAAAATCTATTCGTTTAGGCTCTACAAAACATGTTTAAATCTCTTTAAAAACGTTTTAGACGATACTCGCCTGGGGTTGTAGGAAAAACATTTTGATGTAATGTCGAAAGAGATCTCCACTCTAAAAGCCGAAAATCAACAAAAAAAAACCCAACTAGAAAGCCTCCAATCTTCTCCAAGAAATAAAACTAGGGTTTGGGGGGTTTGGTGGCTGTTAGGGTTCTTAGGAAAACTGAGAAAAACATGAAAAACTCATATATATATCAGGGTAAAACGGATATGAGTTTAGAAATCCGAAACCAACTCAAAACAGGAGAAAAATAAAATGTAGGTTTCGCGGTCGACCGTGACGGTCGACCGGACTGGAATTTTCCAGCTCCGCATATGTTTGGCTATTTGTGCATGTTTCGACTCTTTTCTCTCACATGTATGAACTCGTTCATACTCAAAACACATGATATTATTCTCATATACCATTTAATGATATTTATCATACTAAATATCCACATATCATAATTTATCACACATTAATTATATTATTCATAAATTATCGGGGTTTTACATTCACCCCCCCCTAAGAGGATTTCATCCTCGAAATTCTGTAGTCGCATCTCAAAGCTCAAAAACTAGAAAAACACATTAAGAAGGTGTAATTCATATTAAGAATTCTTTTTGCACACATCACATAGTATTAGCACAATGATATTTAAAATTAACAACCTAGAATGCAAACATTCTTACCTAAATCCTTAACTAAACAAAATTGGTACGTCGAACGAAATAATCCAAACAAGGAAACCCTCATGTATATACCATATACTTCAATTGATTAAGGATCAGGTAAAAATATCCCCATTCTAGTGTTAAAGATAAATATAAATGTGACTAAACAATCATAGATAATGACAACTATCAAGTCATATAAGCATATTAACATCATACCTGCCCAAACAGGTGCGGGTAGTCGCGGTGAACATCCTCCTCGCACTCCTAAGAAATCTCTTCGGTTCCTTGCCGGTTCCACTGAACTTTCACTAATGGAATGACTTTATTTCTAAGCTTTTTATTCTCTCTAGCAAGTATGCATATCGGTACATCTACGGTAGTCAAATCATCCTGAATCTCAATCTCTGGTGAGTCAATCACTCTCTGTTGCTCATCATCCAGCAAATGCTTCTTAAGCATCGAGACATGAAAGACATCGTGTACACTCGACATCGATGTTGGAAGATCTAATCTGTAAGAAATAGCTCTAATGCGCTCGATGATCTGAAAGGACCAACATATCTTGGGGCAAGCTTCCCCCGTCTACCGAATCACTGAACGCCCTTCATCGGTGATACTTTCAACATGATTGAGTCTCCGACCTGGAACTCTAAAGGTCGTCTCCGCTAATCTGCATAGCTCTTCTGCCGACTTTGTGCCACAAGAATACACTCCCGAATCAATGTCACCTTCTCTGTGGTCTGTCTAACTAACTCTGGACCAATCAATAGACTATCCTCTGGCTCTACCCAACATATAGGTGATCTGCAAGGTCTCCCGTACAAAGTTTCATACGGTGCCATTCCGATGGTAGCTTGATAACTATTATTATATACAAATTCAATCAGTGGGATGTGATCCTCCCAGCTACCCTGAAAATTTATAACGCACGCTCTCAGCATGTCCTCTAAGATCTGATTCACCCTCTCGGTCTGACCGTCTGTCTGAGGGTGAAAAACGCTGCTAAATGACAACTAACTATCAAAAGCATCCTGGAAACTCCTCCAAAAATAAGATGTGAAGACTAAGCCCCTATCTGATACAATCGTCTCCGGAACTCCATGTAATCTAATAATCTCCCGAATGAAGATCCTCGCATACGTATCTGCCATATAAGTCGTCCTCATAGGTAAGAAATGTGCGGACTTAGTCAATCTGTCCACTATAATCCAAATAGAATCATTTCCTTTCTTTGACTTGGGCAACCCTACTATGAAATCCATGGAAATATCTGCCCACTTTCACTCGGGAATGAGTAAAGGCTGTAGGATTCCTACAGGTCTCTGATGTTCTGCCTTAACTTGTTGGCAGGTATAACACTTAGCCATATATTCTGCAATCTCTCTGTGCATACCACTCCACCAAAAATAACTCTTCAGATCCTTGTACATTTTCGTCGTGCCTGGGTGCACTGTATATCTGTTGCGATGGGCCTCGTTAAAAAGTTCCCTATTTAGCTGTAGATTGTTCGGCATAATGATCCTGTCCTTCATCCTCAAGCCTCCATCTACTCTAATAGTCCAATCATCCTTGGGTTCTTTGGAAATCTCCCCCTTGTGGGTTTGAATCCAATAATCCTCTAACTAAGCTCCGACTACTCTATCTCTCCAAGATGGCTGTACAAATAGTGCTCCTAAGAACACACGGCTCCCGCCAATCTCTTGCCTGAAACCAAAATGGCTGAGGGTATAAAGATCCCGATATAGTGAACACCTCAAAGCTGCTAGTCCACGACGATGCTTCCTGCTCAACGTGTCTGCTACCACGTTTGCCTTTCCCGGATGATACTGTATAGCAAACTCATAATCCTTAATAAACTCTACCCATCGCCGTTGCCTCTGGTTGAGTTCTTTCTGTGAGAAGAGATACTTTAAACTCTGGTGATCCGTGAATAAATCAAACTGCACTCCGTACAAATAATGTCTCCACGCCTTCAGTGCAAAGACCACTGTTGCTAGCTCCAAATCATGTGTGGGATAATTCTGCTCATGAGTCCTCAGCTGCCTCAAAATATAGGCTACGACTCTCTGGGTCTGCATTAATACACCGCCAAGACCCGATAAGGATGCATCAGTGTAGACAACAAAAGTCTTATCACTGCTAGGAATAACCAATAGTGATGTTGAAGTCAACTTAGTCTTCAATGTCTCAAATGCCTTCTGGCACTCTATGCTCCAAATGAACTATACACCCATCTTAGTAAGGCGTGTAAGTGGTGTGGCAATCCTCAAGAAGTCTTGAATGAATTTTCTATAATAGCCTGCCAGGCCTAAGAAGCTATGAATCTCGGTAACTGTCTTCGGTAGTTCCCAATCAAGTACGGCTTCTACCTTAGCCGGATCTACTGCAATACCCTCCCGACTGATAACATGGCCCAAAAATCTGACCTCCGATAACCAGAATTCACATTTGCTAAACTTAACATACAACTGATGTTCTCTCAAGGTCTGCAATGCTAACCTCAAATGCTGCTCGTGCTCGGCCTCCAACCTCGAGTAGATAAGAATATCGTCGATGAAAACTATCAAAAACTGGTCCAAATACGGACAAAAAACCTGATTCATCAAATCCATGAATACTGCGGGTGCATTGGTCAGCCTAAACGGCATGACAAGAAACTCGAAAGACCCATATCGAGTCAAGAAAGCGGTCTTGGGAATATCCATCTCCCGAACTCGTAACTGATGATAACCGAAACGAAGATCTATCTTCGAAAAACACTATGCTCCCTGCAACTGGTCGAACAAGTCATCGATCCTTGGTAATGGGTACCTGTTATGGATAGTGACCTTGTTCAACTCGCGATAATCTATACATAATCGCATACTCCCGTCCTTCTTCTTTACAAAGAGGATCGGTGCTCCCCACGGAGAATGAATCTGTTGAATGAAGCCCTGAGACAACAACTCATCTATCTGGATCTGTAGCTGCCTCATCTCAGCAGGCACCATACGGTAAGGAGCTCGGGAAATCGGTGCTGTGCCTGGCTACAACTCTATGCAAAACTCGACCTCTCTCACTGGAGGTAATCCTGGTATGTCCTGGAAAACATCCTGGTAATCTGAGACTACTCGCATCTCACTCAAATCTGCGCTCCGATCTCGTAATATCGCCTCCTCTACGTACGCCAGAAATGACTTCGTAAACTGGTTGCCTCTGGAGGTTGCTACCACTAACTCTGATCCATCATATGCTCGCAAACTGACTGTTTTTGTAAAACAGTCGATACTCATATGGTAGGAAGATAGCCAATCCATACCAAGAATCACATCAAATTCAGACATATGCAACATGATCAAATCAATCGCGAACTCAGAATCGTCCAAGCTGACGATGCATCTCCTACAAACACTCTGTAATAGAGACATCTCTCCCAACGGAGTAGATACAGATAAAGGAAAATCTAACGGCTGAGTTGCAAGCCGAAGTCTAATCGAAAAATCGTAGGAGATAAAAGAATGTGAAGCACCAGAATCAAAGAGAATACGTGCTGGAAAGGAGTTCACACGGAACGTACCTTCCACCACAGTTCCGCTCGCGCCATGATCGTGAGGAACCACTGCATACACTCTACCGGCCTGCTGCTCTGCATCACCTGGAGTGAATGGTGCCATCTGCCTCTGCTGGATCTCCTGGACCACTCGAACCTATCCCTCAATCCTCGGAACTGCTAGAGGTGCCTCAATCCTTGGCTGCTGGCCCTGATCGTGTCCCTGAGTGCGGTTCTGCTGATGCTGCTGAGTCCTACCCTGCTGGCCTGCTGCGGGTGTGCTGCGGCACTCGGCTGCTCGGTGCCCAATCTTGTTACAATTGTAACAAGCTCCCTGGAATCGTCGCTGTTGCTGCGCTCTCTAGTCCTGCTGATGGTCCTTCTTATGGGGACCCTGATGATGCGGACCCTTACCCTGCTGCTGGGGTCCTCCTGTGCCTCCAAATGGTCTCTTCCCCTTTCCTTTGTCCTCGAACTGCCCTGACTTACCATTGTCCTTTCCCTTGTTGAATATGGCTGTATCAGTCTCCTGAGCCATGGCAGCATCTGCCACCTCCCACACTGACCAAAACCTCTGAGATACTATATACTGACGCAACCCTGGACGAAGTCCCATCAGAAACATCTGAGCCTGTCGCTCCTCTGTGTGCCATATGCCGGTGAATCTAAGAAATGACATGAACTTACTCTCGAAGTCCATGACAGACATATCTCCCTGCTCTAACCGAGCTAGCTCTAACTCTTTTCTGGCTTTCGCTGCAGCCGAAACATACTGCTCATCAAATAGATATATAAAGGTCTCCCATGAAACCGTCATCCTCTGCTCTGGGGTGAAGCGAAGTTGATACCATCCTCCCGCATCACCCTTGAGGCTAAAAGCCGCTAGCCTCTGTTTCTGCACTGAATTAACATTCAACATATCCAAGATGTTGCTCACATCCTCTTTTCACTTGTGTGCAGCAATGGAATCCGTCGAACCGTGAAACTCTGGTGCTTTCAACTTTTGATACCTCTCAACTAAACGAAGCCAAG
This sequence comes from Asparagus officinalis, assembly GCF_001876935.1. Lineage (NCBI taxonomy): Eukaryota > Viridiplantae > Streptophyta > Magnoliopsida > Asparagales > Asparagaceae > Asparagus > Asparagus officinalis. The sequence goes on from NC_033800.1 coordinate 40,666,156, forward strand.
CCTCCTGATCAGCTGCTCCGTCATCAACTGGTGATGTCGGTGAGACCACTGGTGCCCTCTCTGGTATTTCCTCCCGAATAAATAACTCTTGAACGGGTGCCTCTTCATGAACGGAAGGCTCTTGACGAACCTGGGCTGCTAACTACTCCTCAATAGCTGCCATACGAGCTGCCAATGGTGCTATGAGATCCACTAAGTACTGCGGAGCCTGCTGTGGCTCGGGCTCCCTATCTTCCTGCTCAACTCCCTGAGCACGAGTCACTCGGCGTCGACGACCTCTTCCAGGCATCTATAATTCCAAAGCAAAGATTATTACGCAGTAAATAGGATCTCAAACATGAAGCATATAACATATACCAAAAAGTAAATCGTATCACATATGTCTCATATCATGCTTTATTAGTTAAGCAAATAGTTCATAAAGTTTTTTTTTGTAGATTTTCCGCGTACACATATATATAATACGCCCTCACTCATACTAGGGATTCCTAGCGGACTGTATACATAATCCCTAGGAAACTCTATCCTAACTCCATGATATTACACAGGAATGATCCTAAGGATATTAGAACTAGAGCTCTGATACCAACTGTGACGCCCCAGGGTCCACACAAGGCTGCAGTCCCAGGTAAAACCAAGATTATCCTAACGACATGTTTCACCATCACAATCGTTATCTCTCTAGTGGAAACAATAAATAGATGAAGGTACAGACAAGTAAATAATCAAAATAGAGCAACACTAAAAATATATACAGAAAAAGCATAAGATATATTAATAATGAGCCCAACTGGAATGAAAAAGATATATTTCTGAGTCTGAATTGAATCTCAAATATAATGAGTCAAATAACCATAGCCTCACAATAGCTCTCAACTATATGAAATAAAATACAAATCTAGAGTCTGGAAATAATTAACTACATGTGGAGTTTTGGAATAACTACAAAATATAGTAAATAACTAAATGGACAACTAAGATGTTGCATCAACTTGCGACTCTCCGTACGCTGGACTCGCTGCCTAAAAAGAGGGGAAAACAATGAGCGTCAAAGCGCTAGCGAGATCATCACTACCTCTCCCCAAGGGAAGGGGTAGGGGTATATAAGAAAATAAAGTCAGTACATACATATATCAAATCATTCATATAGCTCTCTATGAATGAAAAACAAATAGTCAAGGAAACATACTCCAATCTCCAACATAAAGAATAAATATCTCATCTCGATCTACGTCCGAGTGACCTGCTCTAATATAAGAGGATATCAATAATTGCTAAAATAAATATATCTGCCGTTCATAACGGGTGTATCAAAATCTTAAAGGAAATACCCTACTCGTGGGCAGTCTATCATGGAAGTAAAACTCACAACCGATTAATTATCTATGTGTGCATCATCTTGTGCTATAGCGATATTTTTGTAATGCTCGTTACTCAATCGTTCTGCGAAAATAGGATTATTATTCTCCTATTCCGGATATATAAAACAACGATACTATTATAATACTCTTACTCAATCGTTCTGTGGCAAATAGGTTTCATCTCCCTATTTTCGGATACGTATAGAACAACATTATTCATATGTGCTTATCAACTTAACTCGTGTCGAAAGTGTGTCAATCTAACACAATCTAGCATATATGCACAAAACTCAGTGTGCGTGTCCACATCTGAAGTTCACCCTTATTCCAGGTGTTTATCAAGTCTTAATATTGTAATTAATCATCACAAAGTCGAGAGAAACACTCGACAAACCAAAATCCAACTCAACTAAACATGCACAGCCAAAACAACCTGGCGGTCAACCGTGACGGTTAACCGCGATGGGCTCCTGAGACTACCTAGGTCTCTAACCTGCACGCGGTCGACCATGGCGGTCGACCGTGAACCGCGATTCTAGTTTTCTAAACTGGTTGTATGTATCGTGATCATGTCGTGTTTCCTCGATATAAACATGTCTAAAACTTCATAAAATTTGTATGTAAACATACCACAGCAGATATGAACATCTGGAAACAACTCAATAATTATAAACATAATTTTATGCATTAGATTTGTATTCAAAACCCTAAAACATGCATAAAAGCTCAAAACAACGAATCAAACATCTTTCTTTAGATTAACCACGTTTTAAAATCATCATTAGATCTAAATCACCTTTGTAAAAACGTTCTCAAACTTTTTAGCATGAAAAGACCTAATCTTTATACATATAATACAAAAGAGTTGTGTTTTATACATAATCAATTCATTTAGGCTCTATAAAACATGTTTAAATCTCTTTAAAAACATTTTAAAAACTGGGAGGGGGATTAGTAGAGATGATACTTGCCTGGGATTATACGGAAAACATTTTGATGCAACGTCGAAATAGATCTCCACTCCAAAAGCCAAAAATCAACCAAAAAAAACCTAACTAGAAAGCCTCCAATCTTCTCCAAGAAATCAAACTAGAGTTTGGGGGGTTTGGTGGCTGTTAGGGTTCTTAGGAAAACTGAGAAAAATATGAAAAACTCATATATATATCCGGGGAAAACGGATATGGGTTTAGAAATCTGAAACTAACTCAAAACAGGAGAAAAACAAACTGCAGGTTTCGCGGTCGACCGTGACGGTCGACCGGACTGCGGTCGACCGCGGCGGTCGACTGGATTGGAATTTTTCAGCTCCGCATATGTTTGGCTATTTGTGCATGTTTCGACTCTCTTCTCTCACATGTGTGAACTCGTTCATACTCAAAACTCATGGTATTATACTCATATATCATTTATGATATTTATCATACTAAATATCCACATATCATAATTTATCACATATTAATTATATTATTCATAAATTATCGGAGTTTTACAATATCATGACATTATAACGACAGTTTATACTTAGCATATGCAACATGAATTATCTGAATCATCAAATTAAATTATTATATCTTCCAAATTAGGGTTTAACATCATAATTAAACATTTTTTTAATTATCTCATATGTTAACAAAGTGATTATCAACACAAGATAAAAACTACTCATGAACATCGGTAAAATTCATTTAAACATGTTTATTTTACTTAGGTATCATAAACCTAGGGTTTAAGAATGATTAATTAACATGAAAACTCAAAGAAACATTCACGTAATATATCAATTATTTCAAATCAGCATATCTGCTGTGTTCTACAAAACATATCATTAATAAATTGAGTATATCTTTCTCTATAAAAACTCTTTCTTAGAATGGTTTTCCGTTTTGAAAAATAGGTTTACATAGCTTTCATTTGACACTAGGTTTATTCAGTTTAGAGTTTATATGTTATCTTAAATTTCTAGTTAAATCTTATACATGTGCAACAATTTTCTACAGTCTATGATGAAAACAAAAACTAAACTCTTTATAATTCAATTAAACAATAAATTAGGGTTAACACACGAGTTAAACATAATTATCAAGTTAAAAAAAAAGAAAATTTAATCACCCCTAATGATCATGATCATATTACTATTATAAACAATTAGGAAAAGCTAATGATCTAGCATTGGGTTAAGATTTATCATCAAAAATCTCATCTTTATCATACTAGGTTAAGCCTTAAACATAAAAACATTGATTAAACACTTTTATAATCATTAAACACTATGAGGATGAGTTTGGATGCAGATGATCTTGCATTATCACGTGTGCAAGCATCTGAAACTGATATGAAACGACTCCTCGTTGCCAAACGTCGTAGATCTCACCTTTTTCTCACTTCTCGCCTTACAAGACGCTCCCAAAATCTCAACTTTAGGGCTAGGGTTTGAGAGAGAGGAAGAGGGGCAGCTAGGGTTTTAAACTCTGATGAAAAGATGATAATTTTCGTGAAAACACATGTATATATATATATATATATATATATATAT
>NC_033800.1:40671049-40685306 GCF_001876935.1 Asparagus officinalis
ATAAAGTTGTTAACTGAGTGCAATGACATCGATAATGAAGAAAACACCAACTTTTCCCGCGAACAATAACACTATCACTATCAGATGACAATGTTTCCATCTGAGGTTGGATTGCCTTCTTTGGGTTTCCAAGAGTCACACGCCTCGAAACGCGCCTTTGTGGGTGTGAATCTTTAGCGGGTTCCTGCACTTCGATGCGCAAAGTTGTGCGCTTGGGTGCCACGATTTTCTCCAAATGTTGAGGGTTGCGGCGACCCCCGGCATGTTGAATTGTTTGGGACTTCTTCATTGGCGCCAACCGTTCTTGAACTGGAGCTTTGCCTCGTTCTTTGGGAAGCGGACCGAGGCGCTCCAAAATTGACTTTCTCCTTCGGGATGATTCGGCATGATCTCCTGGAGTGACCATAGGAATTAACGGCGACTTTGGTTGACTCGCCGGAGTTTGACCTTGCTTAGAAGGCTGCGATGGTTGCTTTTTGGCCTGAGTCACCACTTCAGACTTCGGCTTCCAGACTTGGCGGGTTGATTGTGGCTTCTTTGTCACCTCCTTTTGTAGTCTTCTACGGGCTTCTTCAGCTTTGGCCCGTACTTGCGCCGATAATGCGCGGCGCTTGCGGATACGCTCCTCCAGCGTCGTACGGTTCCGTTTGACCCGGACCCACTCCATCGTTGATGGCTTGGAGGAACCATTCTTCACTTGATGTTGAGGCTGTTTGCCTCGTTTGTTCTTCAGATCCGCATTGTAGCGGACCCCGTCAACGGACTCCATGGCCTTGGCGAATTGCTTCGCGAGGCGTTGACGCTGCCTCTGGCGGGCTCTCTTAGAGAGAGTCACCACGCCTTCGATGGCGGATTTGACCTGCTTAGAGGCCGATGGGACTTCACCCGACGCAACTTCGGCGTCGATCGGGGTGAGGTTGTCGTTGGTGGCTTCAACTTCTTCGCACCAACGGACTTTTCTCCTGGAGGAGAACTTCTGGAATTTCTTGGACTTACGGGGGGAGGTTGATCCAGACGAGGACACGTACTCCTCGTACTTCTGCTGGTCGAACTCATACTCGACCTCCTCCACGACCGGGATCGAGATCCGCGGCTGCGACGCTCCGATCTCAGCAGTGAGATCGGTGGCTCCCACTGTGGTCGCCAGATTGTTCGCGTGGAAAACTGTTTTCTTATTCATTGAGATAATTGTCATATTGGGTTACAAAAGATCCGGTCTTTTTTAGATCCGGTTACAAAGAAAATCAAAAATAAAGAAAATTAAAAATTACAACTTTTTCTCCTTGTGAACAAATCGCGAGCTCCTGTTATTCGGTCACTCGCTTGGGTGGGTTGTTTGCCTGCGCCGGGGTTGTTTGACGTGGACCACTGCGCGATCTAGATCCGAGCAGATCTATGCAGTATAACGGGTATTATTTCACCAAGGAAATAATAGCCGGAGGGATTATTTCACCAAGGAAACAATCGCTCGAATCTCGGGATCAAAGACCAAGCTTTGATCCGGAGTGTAACAACGTAGATCTGAGATCTCGACCCCCTCGAACTCCTGCCTTTTTGTGATGCGGGTGCTCGCCGAGAATCAGATCCGAACGTCCAAGTCTTCAAGCCTTCAAAAAAAACTCCAAGATGAGGTCTTAATCCGGCAGAGTTTCGGCTCTCCAAAAGTTCTTCCAAAAGTCCCCCAAAATGATGAATGACCCCGCCTATTTATAGGTTGGCCGAGCCACCCCAGGGTGGCTCGGCCTTGGCCGAGCCACTCCGGGCTTTGTGTCCGTCGTTCGGTTGTTTCGGTCCTTGTATCTGCTTCGTCCGTGATTCGGTTATGCGGTTGATTGGTCTAAAATCTATTTGTTGACTTGATTCCTGATTTGGTAATGAATCCGACTCTGAGTTTGATTCCAAAACTGATCATGACTCGATCGCGATTCATCCGGGTTCGCCTGTGGCGTTGCTCTGAACCCCGATTAGGCAGTAAATCGGCTTTGGTGTCTGAGTTCGAATCCGTTATATGGTTGGATGACTCGTTGACTCCCTGGACCGTTGGTTTGACTCCGCACGCGAGTGGATTCATTCCGTCGCTCACGTGCGGTTCGTCAGCTTCGTAGCCTTGTTAATCCGCTTCGTTGCGTGTCACTTGGCTTCGGTGTTATGGACTGACGTTCGTGCTTAGATACGTCGCCCGATGGCTCATTAGTTCGTGTTGAGCCGTGTTAAGGGACCTATAAGCAATTTTATATGCCTACACTACTCCAAAATATTCCATCTCACTCAATGGCTCTTTACATGAATACTTTAAAGGGGAAAGGGGGCTAAGGCAAGGAGATCCTCTCTCTCCTTATCTGTTTATTTTGGGTATAGAGTACCTTTCAAGAAGCTTAGATTTTCTGAAGCAAGATAGAAGTTTTAAATTTCATCCAAAGAGTGGGAGGCTCAAAATATCACACTTAATCTTTGCTGATAATCTCTTGTTATTTAGTAAAGGTGACTTGAACTCTATACAGAAGTTATATCAATGTGTCACAAAATTTAGTGAAGTCTCTGGCGTAGAAGCAAATCCTAGCAAGTGTGCCATCTTCTATGGAGGTGTAGATGAAGAAGCTAAAGAATCTATCAAACCTATCTGGGATTCACCGAGGGGAAAATGCCAATCAAATATTTAGGAGTTTCCCTAGTGTGCAAGAGATTAACCTTTCTGGAATGCAACTCTCTCATCACCAAAATCACCAACCAGTTTCAAAGCTATCTGAAACTCAAAAACTTATCTTATGCAGGCAGGCTACAGATCATCAAGAGTGTCATTCTTGGCATTCAAATTTATTGTACATCCAGTTATGTTCTTCCAGTCAAAGGGCTCCAGACGGTGGATGACCTCTGTAGGAATTTCCTTTGGGAAAAAATGATCAAACTTTCAAAACTCCATTGGTATACTGGGACAGAGTTTGCACAGGGAAAATGTATGGTGACCTGGGGATTTTCTCCTCAATCACATGGAACAAAGCTGCAGCTTTAAAGACTCTTTGGGATATTCACACAAACAAAGAGCTTTTGAGGATTAAATGGGTTCATGGCAGTTAACTCAAACACAAGAGTATATGGCAGGTTGATATGAAAAATAGTGATTCCTGGGTATGGAAGTAGCTACTAAAAGTCAGGAATAAAGCTTTGGATTATTGTGGTGGAGAGGAAAATCTAATATGTTTAATCAGATCCTATTGCTGAAGCTCAAAAATTATATTATCAGACTTATATCATGCCTTAACCTTTGCTACAAACAAAGTGCTATGGAATATTACAATCTGGGGGGTTTAAATTACCCCAAGCGCTCTTTCATCTCATGGTTAGCTGTCCAATATAGACTACTAACACAAGATAAGTTGCTTAGAAGAGAGATCATTCAATTCAGCCAATGCGTATTATGTGCAGATTCGGGAGCTGAAACTCGTAACCATCTATTTTTTGAATGCAAATTTTCAAGTGATGTCTGGAATGGAGTAATGAATTAGCTACAATTCAATTGGAAAAGTTGTGATTGGAATCTATTAATGAACTGGTATGGAGCCAATCAGCGGAGGAAAGTTTTCAAGCTCAATGTTAAAAGGATGGCTCTCACCTCCTCTATCTACAATATATAGTTGGAACGCAATGGAAGAATTTTCAAGTAGAGATCCAAAACTGTTGAGCAACTCATCAAATGCATCAAATTAGATTTACTGACAGTAGTTCTTAACAGCAGGTTACTTGTGGAGAACAAAAACTGGATATTCTCTTTATAGCTGCTGCAGTCAGATATTGCAGCTGAAAACTAGACTAAAATTCAAGCACAAAAATATACTCCTTGTATTCTTATGTAGATAACTCAATCCATGAGTTTTTTTTATGTACATACACTTCCATACGGTTGAATGAATAAAATTTTTATTGACCAAAAAAAGATATGTTATACATAAAATCTAGATCTGACATTATGGTTAACCAGACAACATCATTGACGTCAAGTTGTTTCAATCAACCAAGCCTGCACTTTACCTCGGTGAAGTGTGAGACGTCATCACTTAGTTTATGGACCTGACCTAAAAGTTTGGATAGAGTAGTAAAGTCCATAACAACTGATCTCATCTATTTCATTATCATGCTTGCGCTCCAATCCCACCTCATTTTATGTTAATTAGTCTGGTTGGAAATAATTGAGTTTGATCATATCATATCGTCTGCATACCATGTGAGGAGATATTGATCAGCTACTCAATCTCTCTAGTTGGTAGCTTCCATAATTTACTAGAGCTACACATACGTTGGCTATACCATCCTATGCCAATGAGGTATTGCCATGTAGATCTACTTGCAAGCCAAGTAGTTGTAGGCATCAAAAATTGCATATAGGTTCCCACACGTAGTTCAAAACGGAGAGAAGGCGATGAATGCTATTATCTAAGTTAGAGAGAGTTATCTAAGTCAAAGAAGATCATCCGATACTATAAAAATAAGTGAAGGAATGCACGTGAAATATCAAAATGTGTGAAATGACGAAGCAAATACAATCAGGAGGACTCTAGAGTGCCCCGCACGAAGAAGTGAAATTTTGACCATTATGAGATTTGAATCTGAAAACTCTCAAAAGATAAACATTGTAGCTCTCTTTGTCATTTTTCCAACGCATCTGAATCACCTTATTTTGAGGTCAGATGAGAAAATTAAAACCAAAATACCAAAGATAGTTCAAAGTCAAAATACCGAAGATAGTACAAACTATCTCGAATAATCCGAGTCACCTCAAAGTGACTCGGAAATTCCGAGTCACTTCGAAGTGACTCGCACCCAAGTCAGCTCCTGACATGTTTTCTAATAAGATTGGCTTCTATAAGTCCTTGGGATCATCCATAAATATGTGGGGTTATCCTTAAACATGTGGAAGCTGTTATACAACCGAAAACCCACCTAAATGGATAATAACGGTTGTTCTTCAATCCTATCCACAAACACGATATTTAAAATCTATAAATACACCCCTAGCATTCTCATAAAGGCAGATCTGAAGGGAGCCACAAATTTTAAAGGAGCTAGGGTGAGGTTCTGATGAATTTGAGAGAGACTAGCGAGATCTTGGTGAATTCTTGCACATAAAGAGTGGATTTCGAGAGATTTGAAGCCCGTTCCACCTTTTCTCCAGATCAAACTTGGTTTTGATCTCGAGAAGAGTAGTAATCATACTTGGTTAAGATTGTTTACTTTTGTGAATACTTCATTTGTGAAGTAAGAGCATTGAATTTTCGTTTTATCAACCGGATCTGATCCGTGACGGTCTACAGACTAATGCGTCCCCGGTACAGACAAAGATCTCACATAAGCAGCGGGTGATAAACGTCATCTATGTGTGTTGAAAAAAGTTGTAATTTTTATTTTATTTGTGTAAGTGAGTAATCTTATAAAAAGACTAACTCTTTTGAATTCATTATAATCGATAAACGTGTAATGGATTTGACAAATAAACCAACTTTCGACGTAAACACGCTACCGACCATAGTGAGAGCCAATAGCCTTGCTGTCGAGATTGTCGTGTCACAATCGAAGATCAAGATCCTGGTTGATTCAGCGGTCGAGTATGATATCGACGAAGCCAAGTTCGAGGAATATTTCTCCTCCTCTTCATCAAAATCCTTCTCTCCCTGTAAACACGAAAAGATATTGTCTTTGAAGGAGGCGTATTCACTGATGAAGGCTACAAGTGACTCCTCTCCAATCAAGGAGTTTTCTAATCAAAGTACGCCAACTCTGACGAAGCAAGCTTATCAGAAGCGACGCCAACACCAAGCCCATCAAATCGCCAAGGCATTGGAACAAGTCGACGGGGTTCAATATTATGCAAAGTTGGAGTCCAGGAAGCGTCAAATAACTAAATCACTTCAATAGCGTGTGGCTAACAAATCCTTTAACCCATCGATGGAAGAATAGATCCTTGTCAAAAGGAATCGTTTAACCCGAAAAGAGCGTATCCAAAGGCCCCATGCACGTGCCACACATGATCGCGCCCTTTTGCAAAAGGCACAAGGCATGAAAAGGAAGTGGTGGCAAAAAAACCATCAAGACCACACCAAGTCTGGAGGCCAAAGTCCAAAACGGCATCAAAAATAACTCAAACAGTGAACGAAAAGATCAGAAGTCCCAAGCCACTTCAGGGTGACTCGCGCCAAGCCCAAGTCACCTCAAGGTGTCCCGCACCTAATTCACCTCCCGTAGCTATTTCTCCGCTTCTGTCAAGCATCGTTCCTATTCTAGTTGATCCCGTACCTCTAAAGAAGTCTCATGGAAGTGTTGACCTGTTGAAATTCAAGGTTACGACGGCGAACCATCTTGGTCCTTTGTACAAAGATCGAGGCAAAGCTTCGGTGAACAAAACCTGAGTAGTTCCTCAGACCAGGGGTTGTACAAATACTCCTGTCAAGCCAAAGGCCGCTAAAAGGTGTCTCGCTACCTCCAAACAAACTGGGGCACCTCATTGTATATGTTCATGTGCCATGAACAAGAGGACTCCTAGCATCGATCGCCTGGGGGTTCGTATTAAAACCCAGGAGCTCGTTAAGGTTCTACGCTTGTAAGTGGTGGTCCTAAACGTGAGACTCTTGATGCGATCTTGGATCATTCAAAGGCGATAACAAATCATCCCAAGAATATCAACAAGATTCTTTATCCTCAAAAGAAGACGTGTCCGTCAAAAGACAATCTTATATTTGGGGCATCACACTAACAAGTGATAGATTACTCTAATGAGTTGCACCATCAGGTTGGGGGTGTGAACAAATCCCAAAAGAAGGGTATTCGAGAAACCAGCTCTCACTGTCCATGTGGGAGATCTATCAGGGCAGTATTATCAAAATATAGCTGCCCCATGAGCATTTCACAAAGGGTTTTAGTATTCGAGAAACTTGCCACTGAAGCGTCAAAGTCTAAGCTAAGACGTTTCCATGAGAGAAAATCCATCGTCCAGAATGATGAATTCCCTGAAGTCACCATTAACATGGTTGACAAAGGATAATCTGAGATTACTTCAAATGGCTCTAATCCCGACTTTTCTTTCGGAAGAAAAGTCAATTCAAGGATAGCCTAACGAATATCTCGGTTCCAGCTAGAAGCCATCGGACATAGGGATTACCTAAGTATGTATGAAGGAATGTCTTCGGGAACTGTCGGATACTTGGTCCGTAATCGCCTCCAACGATACAATATCCAACATGGGGGAAGCAATGGAGTCATTCACAATCACTCCCGACCTAGTGGCCCAAATGCTTCAAGAGGCTTTAGCTCAACAGTGAGAGGAATTGAGAGCGGAAATAAAAATGGAGATGGAGTTGACCATCCAGTAGATGAGAGAGTTACAGGCTCAACGACTTCAACCACCACCTGAGTCTAATCGGTGGGTTGAATCTAGTCTCCGCACTCAGAACATCATAGTTATAAGCGGTCTAGAAGTGAACGAAGTCATCATGGTTGATGCACCCCTCAAAAATACTAGGGGTGACCCCATCACATTCCTCAGTAACACTAGGGGTGGTTCAATTGCACCCCTCAATATCGTTGGGGTGGTTCAGTTGATCTTTCTCGACATCTTCCGAAGAAAGATGTGGGCAAGGACAACAAGATGATGCAGGAGCTAGAAGATAAGGTCTGTAGGCTGTCTAAAAAATCACAATAGATAGTTGATCACCATCAAGCTTCGATGATGGAAGTTACAGTCTGACAGCTTCTACATCAACATCTCAATGATGAAAGTTACAATCAGACGACTTTCATGTCAACAAATGACAGCTGCAAATAGAGGATTTTTCACATAGATCGAGAGGAGTTACAATTCAACAACCCTTCTGACAAATGATGAAAACTCTATTCGATGGCCTTTACTATCAACTTTGAGAGTTACAATCTGACGACTTTCACACCTTAAAACAGCTAAAGCGAAGATCACTGAACAATGGTCTTTGTAACGCTTTACAAAAGAGGTTATGAATCACTAGCCCCTTCCAAATGCAGAGTTCACCTTTGCATGTCAGTTTTTAAAACGCAGGCAACCCGTGCATTTTCAACCTTCAATCAAACAAAATGCAAACGGCCCGTGCGTTTTTAATTTTTAACAGATATCCAACTCTGTGTCTCAAGTCTAAGACACAGAGTTAAGACCCAGAACGCAAGTGGCCCCTGCGTTTTTTAATTATAAGCAAGCACCCAACTCTACATCTCAAGTCTAAGACGCAGAGTTAAGACCTATAACGTCCATTTAGGCGCTTGACTTGTTCAAACACAAGTTGAACGGCCTCAAAACCATTTATCCCACGTTTTGAGGGATTTCCGCCCACTTAGGAGCGGATTTGGGGGTTGGTTACACCCCTTATCCCCTTATAAATAACCACCTTACTCAACTGAGTAGGAGGTTGGATTTTTTTGGTTGGATTGAGAGAGATCGGATCATCCACGAGATCAGCTAGAGGGAGATTCTTGGCAACAAGAATATCTTGGAGAATCCTTCATCAACAGCAAATTCTACTTGGCTTATTAACCGATTATCCAGTTCAAACAACTCTTTTTACAGAGTTTAACACTGGCCCTGAGTTATAAAACTCGTTTAAGAGTTCCTAATCATACTCGTCACGCAAGTTAGTTGTTCCAGCAAGACAAGGCGTTCGGATCGTCAACGGAGAGAAAATTCAACGCGAGCATTTGAAGGAAGCACTCCATCGCTACCGTGAAGAACCCAGAATTAAACAAAGGAGAGAATTCAGATCAATTCTCCTTTCTTTTGTAATCGGGAATTCAAATTATAATTGAGATTGAGAGAATACAAATCAAATATATTTCTTTTAATTTTTTCTTTTTACTATAAATTTTCCACCAAACAAGGTCAACGCCTTGCTATCGACTCAAGAAGTAAAGAGGAATGGCATTCCGTGTCCATATCTAAGAGAGTAAGATTCAATCTCGTACCTGGTAAAGTTCAATCTAATTAACTTCATGTCATTTGATGGGAAAGGTTCACCCACTCAGCACCAAATTTATTTTAAGTCCCACCTGAAAGTGATCTCCGGGAATGAACCCCTGATGATCCGATCATTAGTGGGCACCATTCACAGGGCGGCCTTTGATTGGTATCAACATCTCAAGCCGAGGAGCATCAACTACTAGGAGGATATGGAAAGCTTGTTCCTCAACAATTTCTTCAATAATGACACCGAAGTGTCGATTGGAGCTCTTCTAGATGAGAAGCAGAAGGACGGTGAGTCAGTTGATAGTTTTGTCAAACGCTTCCGTAACAAGGCAATGAATTACAGGGATCCTGTCACAGAGGAGTTTATCTTGCAGACATATCATAACAATCTTTCCATCGATGTTCTGAATGCCTTGGGGGTCCTACCATCCAAAACTTGGAAAGAGTTAAAACTGTACGGTGAATAGGTCGAACGCTTTCTCAAAAGGAAAAAAGCCGAAAGAGGCCAACCGACGACTAAAGCACCTGCAACTGTTGTTGACATTCATCAACAACAACCTTGAAGGAAACAAGAGACTCTTAATCCAAATATCTAGGAGGAGTATTCTTTCGAAGATGATGAAGTTCTAACCATCTTCAAGTACCTCCTCGCCAATAACAAAATCAAGCTACCACTGATTACAAATCAGAAGGAAGCAAACAAGATTTTGGATCCGAAGTACTGTGCATATCATAGGAGTATTCATCACCCGACCAAGGCTTGTATTACTTTAAAAAATAGCATTCAAGCCTTGGTTGACGCCGGTATCATGACGGTAAAATAAACCAAATGAGAATGAAATCCTCCAAAAGGCATATGAGGTTAAACTGCTCCCATACTCCAACAGGTATACAAGTATAAACTGTTTTCCCAACCTCTAACGGGTATATGAGGATAAACTGCTTCCTTTATTTCTAACGGAAAGTTCCTGAATAATGTTACATATAATATTCTTAAGGATAACTCAAGATCAAAGGATTGTTCAAGTCTACGCCTAACACGCATTATCGGGTAGCCTATTCCTGTAATAATAGCAAAGTCTATGTATTTGATATCATAGTACTAAGTCTAAGAGAGTTAACTCTTTTAGCATAACGTTACATGTAGAATGGGCTTAGATAATCCATATGCTAGCCCGACTTAAACGGTAGTCGGTAGACGCTTATCAAATCCGTGGATAATTGAGCGTTTGCCAAAAATCCTATAAGTATGATAGTCACGGATGCACCAGCTTCATCAGTTGGTCTTATCATATAAGCACCCGGGACAACATTAATTCTAGCCGAAGCCTCCATGAGGAACCTTTAAAGCATTCACAATGGTAGCCATATCAGCTCCAATAGCTGGCCCTATAACCAAAACTCTCCTATGGTTAAGCAAATAACTAGCGGGATATAAGAGTAAGATCCGTACCTGCAGATGAACCAGCATCAACGGTTGGTCCTGCAACATCTACACTTAGGTCTGTCACACGTTACAACATTGGTCGAGCTTAAACTATGTAGACTCTAGTAAACATTTGAGTATAAACTATGTTAACGTCAGACAACACGCTACAATGAAGGTCAATGCCGATCAACGCATCACTTGATTCGCCGAAATAAGGATCAGAAAATTTTTAGGTCAAAGGATAATCCTCGGGAGTTCAATTATGATTTAGATACAAATTCCTAACGAAGATGATCAGTTCAACATCGATCCAATGACATGAGCTAATTTAGAAACCAACACTCTAGTTCCAATTCAAGATTTTGACAATGGTCAGACGATAAACGCAGCACCAGAAGAAGTTTAGCTATTTAAAAAAATACTGAATAGACTAAAAGACAAAAAAGTCTAAGAATTGAAGGTTGGGCTTATCATATCCAAAGTATTCCAGCCTTTTCTATAAAAGGATAAGCTTAAAACACTTTGGAGGGGGTATCTGTAGGTGTTAAAAATTACCTATAGGTTCTCGCACGTAGTTCGAAACAGAGAAAAGACGATGAATACTATTATCTGAGTCAGAGAGGATTATCCAAGTCAAAGAGGATCATTTGATGCTGTTAATAAAAGCAAAAGAACACACGTGATATGTCAAAATGTGTGAAACAACGAAGCAAATACAATCAAGAGGACTCTAGAGTAACCCACACGAAGAAGTGAAATTTTGACCATGATGAGTTTTGAATCTAAAAAATCTCAAAAGACAAACATTGTAGTTCTCTTCGTTAGTTTTCCAACACGTCTTGAATCACCTTATTCTGAGGTTGGATGAGAGAATTAAAATTAAAATACCAAAGATAGTACAAACTATCTCGGAATATCCGAGTCACCTCAAAGTGACTCAGAAATTCCGAGTCACTTTAAAGTGACTCGCACTCAGGTCAGCTTCTGACGTGTTTTCTGATAAGATTGGCTTCTAGAACTCCTTAGGGTCATCCATAAACATGTGGGATTATCCTTAAATGTGTGGTAGCTGTTACACAACCGAAAACTCACCTAAACGGATAATAACGGTTATTCTTTGATCCTATCCACAAACACGGTATTTAAAATCTATAAATACACCCCTAGTATCCTTATAAAGGTAGATCTAGAGGGAGCCGTGAATTTTAGAGGAGTTAGGGTAAGGTTCTGACAAATTTAAGAGAGGCTAGCTAGATCTTGGTGAATTCCTATGCATAAAGAGTGGACTTCGAGAGATCTGAAGCACGTTCCACATTTCCTCCAGATCAAACTTAGTTTTGATCTTGAGAAGAGTAGTAATCTCACTTGGTCGAGGTTATTTACTTCTACGAATACTTCCTTTGTGAAGTAAGAGCATTGAATTTTTGTTTTGTCATCCGGATCTGATCCGCGGTAGTCCACGGACTAATGCGTTCCCGGTACAGAAAAAGATCTCACGCAAGCAGCGGGTGCTAACCGTCCTATGCGCGTGTTTAAAGAAAGTTATAATTTTTATTTTATTTGTATAAGCAAGTAGTCATATAAAACGACTAACTTTTTTGAATTCATTGTAATCAATAAACATGTAATGGATTCGACAGATAAACCAACTTTCGACGCAAACAGTAGCTACCATCACAACCTCGACCGCAAGTATGATGATGCGTGTAGAAGCCGATTAGCCCTAAGCAATCAGTATGAATATGTCACCTATCTCAAGTAAATGGGGAGAGACATACAATTACTAGGCTTTATACCGCCGACCTTCAATTTACTATTCTTCTCTTCTAAAATCCTAACCTAAATTTACCTACTATTTTGACTGCTTATCGTCAAGAGTCTGACTTCAGCATAAGAGAGGCGTTGGTGAACAACCCACTATCGAATAGCCCACTATCGTCAATCTGATGCTTTTTCTGTGTATCTCATGCCGTTATTAGCAAGTGCTCGCATCTAACATCAAACAAGATCACGAGACCCTCGTCATTGAGTCTATTCTTATGAACTCAATCCTGAAAGTTATTATTTGCATCTACAATATACTTTTCAATGCAGTATATCTAAATGAAACTTTTAGCAAGCAAGGTGTTCTTTCAGAGAAAATTAAGTTGTAATTGTCGCTTTTGAACTTTCTGGAATGAGAATTGAATGTCTAACTATTAGAATGTTGTATGTACGAAATTGTTAGAATGTTGTTCGTATAATATCTCTTGTTTGAATAATAACAAACTCTCATTTACTACTGATATATTTTGTGAGATGATGTATTTTAGGTATAAACATGTATGAGCAAGATGTGGTTGGAAACAATATAAAAATTAACACGAACATTGATAGCCTTTGAACCATCGATAGTCAAGAGGCAGTCATCGATGGTTACAAGAGCCAATCAGAGAACAATATAATAAAGATTAGCACTACTGATGGTCTGCAGTGACCATCGATGATTATAAGAAACCATCGATGGTTACAGGAGACAATTGGAAAAATTTAGAAACCAGAATCAGCACCATCAATGGCTATAATGGAACATCAATGATCATCAAGGGACCATCAATGATCGTGATCAACCATTGATGGTTATGATGAAATTAGATAGCTTTTAAGATTTAATGTCAGCCATTTGCTGACCTGTTTGATCTCCTATTTGCACTCGGATTTGGGTATCCCTTTCCTATCAAGGTCTATTTAACGACGGTTGGAGATTAGAATTAACAATGAAGTTCAAGGAGGCAATTACACAAAAGGAGAGATCTTTATTCTAGGATTTGAGATAGAGTTGATCAAATCCCCCAAACCTCTTTCTATTTCTTCTCGGCGTGCTTTTCATTAGAGTTTGATTCAGCGAGAAGGAGTGCCTTATGCTTACATCGCTACACCACTTACACGAATCTTCATCTTCATCAATTTAAAAAATGGTTTGATAAAGGACTGTAATATTCAAACTAGAAATATGGGTATTAACCACTGACGTATAGCGACGGGAATTTCCATCGCTATACTTTGACTTATAGCGACGGAACTTTCCGTCGCTATAATTCCGTCGGCAAAAGTCTATATACCGACGGAAAAGTTATTAATGGCGACAGACTATTCCTATTACCTTTAATTTCATAATAGAAAAGATCCTTCGGTAATAACCCAACGTTAAAATTGTTTTAGCAACGGAATTTTCATGTTATGGTGACAGAAATTCCGTCGCTAAAAAGTTAAAAAAAGGAAAAAAAAATAGGCGCGGGCTTGCCCAAAAAATTTAGGCAAGCCCGCACCCTGAGACTAATTCCTCCCCAAATCTCAGCCTCCCCCTCTCTCCTCATTTCCTCTCTCCTCATCCCCCCCTCTCCCTCCCTCTTTTCTCCGGCTGGCCGCCGGCGTCGGCCGACGAGAGAGAGGTAGAGAGAAGGAGAGATGTAGGGGGAGAGAGAAAGAGAGATTTCTTTTTTTTAATTTTTTAATTATATTTTTTAATTATAATTAGAGTTTACTTTTTGCAAAACAAAAAAATGTGAAAAAAAACCAAACCTTAATAAAAAAAATTCATCTTGATAAAATTATAATATAAAAAATAAAATTTAGTACATGTTATGCTTAAGGTTAGGGTTAGGCGAGGGTTAGGGTTGGGTGAGGGTGAAGGTTAGGGTTAGGGTTTGGATGAGGGTGAGGGTGTTGAGGGTGAGGGTGAGGGTGACGGTGATGGTGAGGATTAGGGTTAGTGTGAGGGAGAGGGTTAGGGTTCGGTGAGGGTTAGGGGTTGACGAGGGTTAGGGTGAGGGTGAGGGTGAGGGTTAGGGCGAAGGAGAGGGCGATGGCGGGGTTAT
>NC_033800.1:40685316-40706791 GCF_001876935.1 Asparagus officinalis
TGAGGGTTAGGGTTATGGCGAGGACGAGGGTTAGGGTTAGGGTTAGGGTTATGGCGATGGTGAGCGTTAGGGTTTGGTGAGGGTTAGGGGTTGGTGAGGTGATGGTTAGGGGTTGGTGAGGTGAGGGTTAGGGTTATGGCAAGGGCGAGGGTTAGGTGAGGGTTGGGTTACATTGAGGGTTACAGTGAGGGTGAGAGTGAGGGTGAGGGTGAGGGTGAGGGTTAGGGTGAAGGTTAGCATAACTATTATATTGCTAATTACATAGAAACTGTACACACACACATATTTTTGAGCCGTAGAATTCCCCATCCAATAAATACTATATATAATCTCTTTATTTACTTGTCACATATGTGTACGGGATGGTTGGCGGATACGAGACCATCGTATTCGGTCCGACAACCTTTTCGTACATGTAAATATTTATTGGATCTATCCAGTGTGGATGGGTTAGATATGTAAACATGACGTGTATATGTATTTACGTGTGTTCTTGTGTACTTACATTTTGTTAGAGTTTCGACAGTGCTTACTTGTTGTTCTTCCTGTACAAATGTCGGAGGGATATGCAGGAGTATATCCTTCCTACTATAGTGTACTCGGAGAACAGTGGATAGGTGCTGCCAAAATTTTGACAACATGAAAGTATACTTGAACACACATAAATACATATACACGTCACGTTTACATACCCAATGGGATAGGAGCCTTCCTCTGACAACCGGCCACACACGCTTGTTCTAGATTAAAACGATATATGTAGGGATATGCTCACTTCCATTAATTTTTAAATTCTAAATGCGAATAGTTTCTGACAAATCGTTCATGAGCATACCATGTGATCGGAGGCATCTAGCCATCCGATACAAGGATGAGATAGAAGCTTTCTTAGCCTACTCTGACACAAACCCTCTACTGTTGCTGAGCAGGTCGATTTTCTATCCTTGTAAGAATTATAGGAATGGTAAAATGCTCACTAGGTGTGATGTAAGTTTTCATCTGTCAATCAATGGATTTGATAGCTCTTATATATTTTGGAGTCATCACGGTGAAGGCGTTCCAGTGATGCAATCAGAGGAAGAGTTCATTGAAGTCAGCAATCTGACCGTTGACACGACTGATATGTTGGAAGATATTTTTGCCACGCTGTTGGTTGGTGATGTCAACACTACTGATATGTTTCAAGGTGTAGATCAATTGATGAGACTTGTTGAAGAAAACGAGTCACCGTTATACGAGGGTTGTAAGGAGTTCATAAGGCTTCTTTTATTCTGATGCTTCTTCATATCTAAACACTCAGTGGGATGGCTATTACACATTTCGATATGTTATTAGATTTGATGAGAAATGTCATTCCAGGCAGCGAGAAAAGCATCCCCACAACCTATTACGAAGCCCACAAGATTGTTGATACGTTGGGGCTTGATTATAAGAAGATAGATGACTGTCCTAACAACTGCATCCTATACAATAAGGGCAATGAAGCTCTAGAGGAATGTCCGACGTGTCATGTATCATGCTGGAAAGGAGAAGCTATGAGCACATCCGAAGGCAGTGCATCCAATAAGTAGAGCAGAACCCATGTGAAGGTTCTCTGATATTATCCAATTATTCCTAGGTTGCAGATGTTTTATATGTCTACTGAGTTGACTAAAAATATGCGATGACACTCGACCGACTGCAAAGAGGATGAGAAACTAAGACATCCTGCTGATGGTGAGACATGGAAGCACATCGATCGTATATACCCCGACTTTGGTAAGGAGTCTCAGGATATTAGGCTAGGGCTTGTTAGCAACGGATTTAATCCGTTTGGATTAATGAGCTCCGCTTGGTCTACCTAGCTAGTGTTGCTGACACCATACAACATGCCGCCGTCAATGTGCATGAAGCTACAATCTGCTAAAAAATGACATCAATGTTTTCCTCCAACCATTAATTGACGACCTGAAGCTTCTCTAGGAAAAAGGTGTCAGCACTTATGATGCTTATGGTAAGGAGTCTTTCTGTATGCAGGCAATGGTCATGTGGACAATTAATGACTTTCCAGCATACGCTAACCTGTCTGGATGGTCAACGAAGGGTTAAATCGCTTGTCTGGTTTGCATGTCAGACTATGAGAGAAAGTTCCTAAAGTATAGCCGTAAGTTCTGTTATTAGCAACACAGAAAATGGTTGCCTAAAGGGTACAAGTTCAGAAAATTAGTATGAAAGCCCGACGGTGTATGCTGTATAAAAATCACAACAGATAACCAATCCCCATCAAACACCGATGATGGAAGTTACAATCTGACGACTTCCAGAAGGTTACAATTTGAAGACTTTCACATAGAAGGTTACAATCTGACGACCTTCACAACAACTAATGAAAGCTCTAATTTAACAGCCTTCATAATTAACATCGGGAGTTATAATCTGATGACTTTCATATTTTCAAGGAGCCAAGACGAAGGTTACAAGGTAACGATCTTTGCAAACGCTCTAGCGAAAGAGACTACAAATCGACGGTCTCTTCATATTAAAACACAGATATCTCTCAAAACGTAAGGAATTTGGCAAAACTGACGGAGCAAACCGAACCCTATGGGGTTGGTTTGGTCGGCTCCGTCTCATCGAGATAGCCGATTTTCATATATAATTCGTCCAATTCCGACTTACGGTTTGAAAGTTATGACCTGTTCTTCGCAGCAAGTTATGTTCTGAAGTCCGTCTGCAAGACTAGACTTCGTCAGAACATCGGACTTAGCCTAAAGCTCGCCGAGCCCACCTAAGGCTCACCTCTGCATCCAAGATTCAAAACGCAGAGGTCGTGCCCGCGTTCTAAACTCAAAACGCAGAGGTCGTGGCTGCGTTCCAGATCCAAAACGTAGAGGTCGTGGCTGCGTTCCAAACTCAAAACACAGAGGTCGTGGCTGCGTTCCAAACTCAAAACGCAGAGGTCGGGGCTACGTTCCAAACTCGAAATGCAGAGGTCGGGGCTATATTCTGGAGCCAAAACACAGAGTTCATCTCTGTGTTCCAACTCTGCGTCTCAGGTCCAAAACGCAGAGTTCATCTCTGCGTCCCAACTCTGCGTCTCAGGTCCAAAACGGAAAGTTCATCTCTGCGTCCCAACGCTGCGTCTTAGATCCAAAACGCAGAGTTCATCTCTGTGTTCCAACTCTGCGTCTCAGGTACAAAACGCAGAGTTCATCTCTGCGTCCCAACTCTGCGTTTCAGATTTACAACGCATCGCGGCCTGTGCATTCAGCCACCCAAAATAGGCCCAACTCTGCGTTTTTAGTCTAAAACGCAGAGTTCGGGCCCAGAACGCCATTTTTGGCGTTTGACTTGTTCAAACACGAACCGAACAGTTCCAGGAACCGTTTTCCCACCAAGATTTGAGGGATTTCCGTCCCACTTAGGAGCGGATTAAGGGGGCAGTTACCATCCTTAATCCCATATAAATACGAGAAACTCAATTGAGTTAAGGGATGGGATTTTGTCTTATCAACAAAGGGAGATTCGGTCAAGGGCTAGCTTGGTTGATCGGAGGGTCTGGCTTTTTGGATCTAAAGCTTGGCAGCAAAGAAGAGCCTTCATCCTTCGGCTGGGATTTTGGAGATCGGCAATAGGAGCTTCTTCATCCTTGGCTTATAACAGACTTTCGGTTAAATCAATTCTTCCATAGAGTTTTAAACTCGTTCAGAGTTATCAACTCGTTCAGAGTTATCAACTCGATCAGAGTTCAAAACTTGCTCTGCAAGTTCTTCTAAAACTCGCTCTGAGTTATTAACTCGTTAAGAGTTATTTTCAAACTTACCACGCAAGTTCTCCACAATATCAAATCGTGAGGAGAAGACCACGTCCCAGTGAAACAAGACATGCGGATCGTCAACAGAGAGCAAACTCGACACGAGCATTCGAGGGAGGCACTCCATCGCCACCGTGAAGAACCCAGAATTAAACAAAGGGAAGAATCCAGATCATTCTCCTCTCTTTTGTAATCAGGAAATTCAAATTATAATCAAGATTGAGAGGGTTGTAATCATTCTTTTTCTAAGCTGTTAGAGAGAATAAATCAAATATGATTCTTTCATTATTTTTCTTGTTACTACAAATTTTCCACAAACAGACGGTAATCTAGAAAGCAGACCGGCACCGCCAAGGCTGATCGAAGAAGAAATATTTGAGCTTCTACATCCTTTACCTAGAAAAATATTAGAAAAGAAAAGATTCAACAAAGAATACCCATTTGGGGTTAGGAGAAAAATATTGAAGCAGAAATGGAAGGGAAAGGGAAAGGTAAGCGGTTTCTCAAGGGTAAATCGAAAGAAAATAAGCCTCGCAATGTCCTGCTGTATTAGTGAGTCTCTAAGGGCACTGAACTTCCGCATGGATGGTCAAAATTTAGCATATTTTATAAGTTGTCATATTAGAGAAGTTTAAAATTACGTCACAACTTGGACGTCACAACTTGCGCAGATCGTATTCTGACTTCCTGGAGCCCAAATTACGTCGATGAAGAGAAGAAAGTAAATATTAAGGATCTGGCTGTAAGTAGCAGTTTATTTATATATTTAATTTCATAACAATGTATCATTAGTAAATCGACTTGCCCGGGTTGCTTTGATATATCACAGGAGAAATTACATGCCAAGGTACAGGAGCAAATATCTCAGTCTCAGATTAGTTCTAACACTCATGCCCGGATAAATAGAGAAGATGAGGACTCCATCATCGAGACGGTCATTAGACCAAGTAGGAAGAACAGATACCAGTGGAGAGGATCAGAGCATTGGCCGCACGAGTCTAGTAGCACCTACGAGTCTGCAGCACCAACAGCAACACCAGGAAGCAGTTCATATCAAGACTCGATAGAGTAGTGGTTGAAAGTGATTGAAGACTAGCAGTCATAGCAAACAACATTGTTCGCGGGGAAAACTGTTTTCTTCATTGAAATAATTATCATCTTGGATTACAAAGATCCGGTCTTTTATAGATCCGGTTACAACTAAATCAAAGAAAAAAAAATAAAAATTACAACTTTCCTTCTGTGAACAAATCGCGAGCTCCTGTTTTGTGGTCACTCGCTTTGGTGGGTTCTTTGCCAATGTCGGGGTTAATCCGTGGACCACCGCGCGATCTAGATCCGGTCGGATCTACACGATTATATAGGTATTATTCCACGAAGGGAATAATAGCCGGGAGGGATTAGTCCACCAAGGGAATAATCGCTCGGATCTCGAGATCTAAGACCAAGCTTAGATCTAGAGTGTGATCTCGTGTAGATCTCAGATCTATTCTTTCTTCCTCTCGAAATCCTGCCTTTTCTGACGTGGATGCTCGCCGAGGATCAGATCCGAATGTGCAAGTCTTCAAGTCTTCAAAGCTCCGAGTTCACTCTTCAATCCGGCAGAGTTTCGGCTCTTGAAAGTTCGACCTTTGAAATGAACAACCCCTTGGCCTATTTATAGGCTCTCAACACTGTGCCCGTGCCCGTGTGCACGTGTGGCCAACATCCAAGCCGTCCCCAGGGGGTGGCTCGGCTTGGCCCGAGCCACCTTGAGATGGTTCGGTTTCGGCCGAGCCCCTCCGGGTGTTGTTCGTTCTGTTGTTTTCCGTTGTTTCCGGTTCCGGTTCTGTCCGTGATTCGGTTGTGGTTCTGTTGTGAACTTTGATTTGTTCGGGATCTTGATTTGGAAGTCTGGATCCCGATTAGGCAGTAAATCGGCTTTTGAGTTTGAGTTCGAAACTGATCTTGATTCGATCATGATTCGTCCGAGTCTGTTCCCGGTTGGATAACTCGTTGATTCTTTAACACTTGGCTTGATTCTGCACGCGTATGGGTGCATTCCGTCGCTTGCGTGCGATTCGTCGATCTCGTCGCCTCGTTGGTTCGTCGGTTTGTGCCGAGCTATGTTAGGGGACCTATAAGCAATTTTATATGCCTACAGATACCCCCTCCAAAGTATTTCAGTCTCGTTCTTTTATAGAAGAGTCTGGGATACTTTGGATATGATTGTCCCTACCTTCAGTCGGTATAACGGGACCTCGGAATGGCTTCTGTTCTTGACTCCTTCAATTCTCCAGGCTTTTCGGTGCTTTGTCGAAAGTCTGTAAGAGTTCCGGTGCTGCATTTATTGTCTGACCGTTTGTCGGAATTTTCTGAACTTGAAGTCGATTCCTTTGAGCTGACCATTGATTGTGGCGTCGAGTCTTTATGCACAACGCGTTGTCCGGCGTAGTGTGGTTGAGTTATCCTTAAGAATATTTATAAACAATATTCTCCAGGAACTTCTCAAACCAAAAATAGGGAATAGTTTATACTCATATACCTTATTGGAGTATTAAGAAGCAGTTTATACTCGTATACTTTTCGGAGTATTAAGAAGCAGTTTATACTCGTATACTTTTCGGAGTATTAAGAAGCAGTTTATACTCGTATACTTAAAAAGGGTTTTTTTCTTTTTCTTTTCCTCCACCTAGGGCCGGCCCCCCTCTTGCCTCCTTTTTTGCTTTTCTCTTCCCTCGAGCGTCCGATCTCCTTAAAAACTTGATATTCGTCTTAGATCTAGTACTCCTTTTGATCCTTGACTGAAAAATCCTTCGAAACTTCCATTTTTGGAATTTCTCTCAGGCCCCTCGAGCGTGTGGTTCGAACACTTTCAAGATCTAATTTTTTATTGGATCTTGAAGCTTCCCCTCAGGTATAATCTTCATAATTTCAATATTTTTTATGCTTTATTCAATTTATGAATTTGTGGGACCATGGGTGAGGGTTCGGATTATAATTTGACGCCTCGAGCTTATCTTTTAGGGGATAAAAATGTGATCTTTTTTTTTTTTAGATCTGACCTCTTGATTTCTTTTGTAGGCCATTATGTCGCGAGTCTCGAGAGGTCGTTTTCCTGCTGCATCGGCTGATGGCGTGCTTCCCTCATATGCTGGTGAGCTACTTTTTTTTTGCATATTCAAATTTACAAATTAGTCCTCTTTTTTCTGGATATTCGCAAATTGGTCCCTTTTACCCCCGTTGTTCTCCTTGGTGAGGCAACCGGGAAAAGCCTTGATTCTCCTTGGTGAGGATCGACGCTTTAAAGGCGGAAGTTTTACAAATTAGCACTCTTTTTTCTGAAAATTTGCAAATTAGTCCTTTTATCCCATTTTGCTCTCCTTGGTGAGGCGATCGGGAAAAGCCTTGATTCTCCTCAGATCGATGGTCAGCCGCCTCAGGATATGTTTCCTGAGTCTGTACTCCCTCAGACTCCCGGGAACGGTTATTTTGAAGGTGTGTGCCTCTTCTCAAGCTAACTATAGGACTAGCCCCTCCTTTGACTAATGCAACTATAATATGATGTTTCTGTTCTGTGCCTAACAGGAGCTTTCGCTGAGACTGACCCTGTTGAGCCGGCTGTGCGACCAACTCCACCAGTCGATGCAGCTACAGTCCTTACATCTCCACCACCCCCAGTGACTCGAGGGGGAGGAGGTATAATTTAATTAACTGAGAGCCTTCAACGGGTTTGATTAGCCTTTACCGACTACCGTTTGAGTCGGGCTAGCATGCGGATTGTCGGAATCCGTTCCGCATGTAACGTTGTGCTAAGGGAATGAACTCCCTTAGACTTCGTGCTATGATGTCGAATACATAGACTTCGCCATTGTTACGGGAATAGGCTACCCGGCGACACGTGTTAGGTGTTGACTTTAGGATTTTTGGCTAACCCCCAGCCTTCAACGGGTTTGATTAGCCTTTACCGACTACCGTTTGAGTCGGGCTAGCATGCGGATTGTCGGAATCCGTTCCGCATGTAACGTTGTGCTAAGGGAATGAACTCCCTTAGACTTCGTGCTATGATGTCGAATACATAGACTTCGCCATTGTTACGGGAATAGGCTACCCGGCGACACGTGTTAGGTGTTGACTTTAGGATTTTTGGCTAACCCCCAGCCTTCAACGGGTTTGATTAGCCTTTACCGACTACCGTTTGAGTCGGGCTAGCATGCGGATTGTCGGAATCCGTTCGCATGTAACGTTGTGCTTAAGGGAATGAACTCCCTTAGACTTCGTGCTATGATGTCGAATACATAGACTTCGCCATTATTACGGGAATAGGCTACCCGACAACACGTGTTAGGTGTTGACTCTATCCCTACTTAGGTTTCGGGATAAAATACCCCAGAATCGAACTCTGGTGTCTTTTTCTACGGAGAAAGACTAACCCGGCGACGCGTGTTGGGCGTCGGCATATCCCTGCTTAGGATTCAGGATGACATTCCCCATGCGTGTAAGGCATGGATTTTGGTGTTATTAATAACAACCTGCCGCAATGTTGAATATGCGGACGAGTGTTCTTTTTAACGGTTAAGAACTAACCGGCAGCGCGGGTTAAGCGCAGACTTATCCTTGCTTAGGTTTCAGGATAAAATATCCCAGAATCAGACTCTGATGTCTTTTTGTGCGGAAAAAGACTAAACCGGCAGCGCGTGTTAGGCACAGACTTATCCCTGCTTAGGATTCGGGATAAACTTCCTAGGATGAATCCTAGATTGACAAATTCTTTTTAATTAACTGAGTAATGCTATTCATTTCCTTATTGAGGCTTTTGACGAATTTCTCTTCTTTGTGTAGGGCTTCCTTCTCAGCTTCATGTCCTCGTTAAAGAGTTGTTATCAGGCAATGACCCTGAGAGGATCATTATCAGCGTAGAAGTCCACTCTTATTTCCCCTCCCTGAATGCTATAATTGGCAAACTCCTCCACGACAGACTTTCTCTTCGCCAGTTTAAACCCTACCTTGATTCCAAGATAAATTTGATAAGGGACATAGGATATCCGGATCTGGCGACGGCTATGGTTGATGACCTTGATCGCTTAGAGCGTGAGCTTCAGATGTTTCATGAGCTCCGGGATGCAGGTGCCTCTTCATTCGTTGCTGCCGAGTTGGATGCTCGCTTACAGACATGGCGCAGTACTCGGATGGTTGCCGAGCTCGAGATTCAGGTGCAGCGGGGCCGAATAGATCGAGTTGAGGCTGACCTTGCCACTAGATCATCTTTACTTGAGGAGCTTGATTCTCAGATAGATCAGCTCCGACGAGAACTCCGTGAGAAGGAAGACGCGAAGATGCAAGATCAGCAAGCACATGCTGCTTTATCTGATGAGCTGAAGTCCTTGAAGCAGACACTGGCTGAGACAGAGGAGGTTGCTGTGAGGACTTTAGCCGCGAACGAAGAGTCTGTCAGAGCTGAGTTGCAGGAGGAGCTTAGACGCTCTTATGATGAGAAGCTGTCTGAATTCAGTCAGCAGGTTTTTAGCCATGGGCTTGATGTATGATTTTATTTGCTGAAAACTTCGACATTTGATTCTCTTTAGTGGACCTGATTTTTGTCTTTATCTTTATTATGGTTCCTCACTCCGTTCGAAATGAATGACCATAATACTCATGGGATTTTTGGCAAACCCCCAGCCTTCAACGGGTTTGATTAGCCTTTACCGACTACCGTTTGAGTCGGGCTAGCATGCGGATTGTCGGAATCCGTTCCGCATGTAACGTTGTGCTAAGGGAATGAACTCCCTTAGACTTCGTGCTATGATGTCGAATACATAGACTTCGCCATTGTTACGGGAATAGGCTACCCGGCGACACGTGTTAGGTGTTGACTTTAGGATTTTTGGCTAACCCCCAGCCTTCAACGGGTTTGATTAGCCTTTACCGACTACCGTTTGAGTCGGGCTAGCATGCGGATTGTCGGAATCCGTTCCGCATGTAACGTTGTGCTAAGGGAATGAACTCCCTTAGACTTCGTGCTATGATGTCGAATACATAGACTTCGCCATTGTTACGGGAATAGGCTACCCGGCAACACGTGTTAGGTGTTGACTTTATCCCTACTTAGGTTTCGGGATAAAATACCCCAGACTGGTCTTCTGGTGTCTTTTTCTACGGCGAAAGACTAAACCGGCGACGCGTGTTAGGCGTCGGCATATCCCTTCTTAGGATTCAGGATGACATTCCCCATGCGTGTAAGGCATGGATTTTGGTGTTATTAATAACAACCTACCACAATGTTGAATATGCTAAGGGAATGAACTCCCTTAGACTTCGTGCTATGATGTCGAATACATAGACTTCGCCATTGTTACGGGAATAGGCTACCCGGCGACACGTGTTAGGTGTTGACTTTAGGATTTTTTGGCTAACCCCCAGCCTTCAACGGGTTTGATTAGCCTTTACCGACTACCGTTTGAGTCGGGCTAGCATGCGGATTGTCGGAATCCGTTCCGCATGTAACGTTGTGCTAAGGGAATGAACTCCCTTAGACTTCGTGCTATGATGTCGAATACATAGACTTCGCCATTGTTACGGGAATAGGCTACCCGGCGACACGTGTTAGGTGTTGACTTTAGGATTTTTTGGCTAACCCCCAGCCTTCAACGGGTTTGATTAGCCTTTACCGACTACCGTTTGAGTCGGGCTAGCATGCGGATTGTCGGAATCCGTTCCGCATGTAACGTTGTGCTAAGGGAATGAACTCCCTTAGACTTCGTGCTATGATGTCGAATACATAGACTTCGCCATTGTTACGGGAATAGGCTACCCGGCGACACGTGTTAGGTGTTGACTTTAGGATTTTTGGCTAACCCCCAGCCTTCAACGGGTTTGATTAGCCTTTACCGACTACCGTTTGAGTCGGGCTAGCATGCGGATTGTCGGAATCCGTTCCTCATGTAACGTTGTGCTAAGGGAATGAACTCCCTTAGACTTTGTGCTATGATGTCGAATACATAGACTTCGCCATTGTTACAGGAATAGGCTACCCGACAACACGTGTTAGGTGTTGACTTTTATCCCCACTTAGGTTTCGGGATAAAATACCCCAGACTGGTATTCTGGTGTCTTTTTCTACGGCGAAAGACTAAACCGGCGACGCGTGTTAGGCGTCGGCATATCCTTTCTTAGGATTCAGGATGACATTCCCCATGCGTGTAAGGCATGGATTTTGGTGTTATTAATAACAACCTGCCGCAATGTTGAATATGCAGACGAGTGTTCTTTTTAACGGTTAAGAACTAACCGGCAGCGCAGGTTATGCGCAGACTTATCCTTACTTAGGTTTCAGGATAGAATACCCCAGAATCAAACTCTGGTGTCTTTTTGTACGGAAAAAGACTAAACCGGCAGCGCGTGTTAGGCGCAGACTTATCCCTGCTTAGGATTCGGGATAAACTTCCTAGGATGAATCCTAAATTGACAAATTTCGGAAAAGATCGATGCGGGAAAGGAAGAATTTTATATTCTATTTCCCGGTCTTCTTTTAGGGTGAAGGCGAACCCGGAAAACAAGGAAGGAAGAATTTTATATTCTATTCCCTGATTCTGGAAAGGAAGAATTTTATATTCTATTTCCAGGGAAAAAGAAACTAGAAGTGGGATCTCCACTCCGAGAATCTGGAAAATTTAGATAAACTTGCCTTTTATAGGATGATTATCTAAATTGGGAAAAAGAGTTCTTCGTTTATCGAAGTGAAGTTTCAACTTTGGCTATAATCGTGAGAAGATTTAACCAAAGAGAAGAGAAAGGAGTTCTTTCGTTTATCGAAAGGAGACTCCGAAATGAAAATGGACTTCTTGTCTATTGGAAAGAGTCAAGAGGGCCAGATGGACACTTTTGGTGGACTCACTGTCAATTGAAACTGATCAGTGAGGGATTTTGGTGGAGAAAATAATTTTGGGTTATCCTTTAGAATATTAAGTGTAATATTCTTCAAGGAACTTCCCGGTAAATGAGTTATCCTGAATGTACTAGGGATAGTACTTTTTCAGGAACTTCCCATTTATTGGCATTAATTGCCTGGCGCCCTCTTGAGTAATCAGGCGATATGCGCCGTTTGAATAGACTGTGTCTATTACAAACGGTCCTTCCCATTTGGGTTCGAATTTACCTTTCTTCTTGGAGGTGAGAATTATTGGTCGGCGAGCAGCGAGGACCAGATCTCCTTCCTTGAAGCTTCTCTGTCGGACTCTTTTGTTAAAAGCCCTTGACATCCTGGCTTGGTAAAACTCGATGTGTTGTTGAGCCTCCAAACGCTTTTCATCCAGCCTCTCGAGCTCTTCGAGACGCTTCTGATGTTGTTCCTCCGTCGTCATCTCCGTTGCGAGGGCGATTCGAAGGGACGGAATCTGAATTTCCAGCAGTAGCACAGCTTCAAATCCGTATACCAGCGAATACGGGGTAGCTCCCGTAGGCGTGCGTATGGTGGTGCGATAAGCCCAGAGTGCTTCACCGAGTTTATCGTCCCAGTCTCGTTTATTGGTCTTCACGAGCTTTGACAAGATCTTGATGATCGTCTTGTTAAACGCCTCCGCTAATCCATTCGCGGCGGGGTAGTAAGCTGTTGATGAAACGTCTTCAATTTTGAACTTGTTACAAAATCTGATGAAGGCGTTGCTTATAAATTGCGGACCATTGTCATGAATGATCCTTCTATGAAATTGATGACGTTGCTCGTCTTCACTTCTCTAAGCGGAATCGCTTCAGCCCACTTTGAGAAATAATCTGTGATCGCGAGGATGAACCGATCACCTTTGACTGAAGGGGGAAAAATAGGACCGACTATGTCCATGCCCCAAGTCTCGAACGGCCAAGACGTGGTTGACGTGTGCAACTGCTCTGGCGGTTGATGCATATAATTCGCATGTATCTGGCAAGCGTGGCATTCTCGTGCGTATTCGATTGCGTCACGAACCATCGTTGGCCAGAAATATCCCATCCTTCTGATGCGATCATACAGTTTAGGACCGGGCTGATGCGCACCACATTCTCCTTCGTGTGCTTCCTTAAGAACTTCCTTTGCTTCTCTGTTCGAAAGGCATCGGAGCAAAAGACCGTCGTACCCTCTACGGTATAACGTATGGGTCTCGGTATTATAGAAGAATCTTGGAGCTCTTCGACGGATTGATTCCTTTTCTTTTACGTCTTCTGGCAGAATACCATACTGGACGTAGTCAATGATGGGAAAACGCCAATCTCGGGACTCAGACCCAATTTGAGTTGAATTCACCTCTTTGGCGTTCACGTTTCTATCCTCTTCTTCTTCAATCTCCGTACTGTATATGGGTACGCAGAGTTGATGCGTCCGTACTGTGACTAACAGCTCAGCTTCGGGAGGCTGTGCCAGTGATACTGCTAGTGCCGCCAGTGCGTCTGCATAAGCGTTCTGGAGACGAGGGATGTATTCAATAAAGAATTCTTCGAAAGATTCCGCCATTTTGATGGCTTCCTGGTGGTACGGGATCAGGTCTTGATTCCTGACTTCATACTCACCGCGAACTTGGTTGACTATCAATTGCGAATCTCCAAAAGCTTCGAGATATTCGACCCCCAGCTCTTTGGCGAAACTGAGTCCAATGAGAAGCGCGTTGTATTCGGCAACATTATTGGAGCACGGACTAGTCAACGAATAAGCCCGAGGCATCACGTGCTTTCCAGGGGAGATTAAGACGACTCCAACTCCAGAGGAAACTGTAGGACATCCCGGGGTTATTACTCTATTAACTGCCCTTGAGGCACCATCGAAGTATAATTGCCATACTTGTTGGTGTGATGTGGTGTTAACCTCGTGGGTTTCATCCGGCAAGTCATCATATACTTCTGCCGTATCTGTGGTCGGGTTTGCCGCCAAAAGGTCACAAATCGCCTGTCCTTTTATCGACTTCTGCTGCTTGAAGTGCAAATCGTATTGGGACAAGAGAAGGGCCCACTTCGCTAGTCGCCAATTCATAGAGGCCGGTTGCGTCATAAACACCCGTACTGGATTAACGTTGGAGATAACGTAGATCGTCTGTCCCACTAGGTAATGCCGCATCTTTTGCATCGCAAATACCAATGCAAGGCATTCTTTCTCAATCATCGGATATCGAGACTCAGCGCCTACCAAGGTCCGACTGAGGTAATAAACTGCCTGTTCGTGACCGTTATCATCGTCTTGCGCTAGTAAGGCACTTATCGAGTGGTTCATCGCCTTGAGATAAATCAGGAACGGTTTACCAGATTTCGGTGCAACGAGAACAGGAGGGTTCGCCAGATATGTTTTGATATCTTCGAACGCTTTTTGGCAGGCATCATCCCAGATGAATGATACTCCTTTCTTGTTCAGCTTAGAGAACGGTTGGCACTTCCCAGAAAGATTTGAGATGAAACGCCGGATATAAGCTAAACGCCCTTGCAATCCTCTGAGTTCTCTCAGATTCCTCGGGGGCTGCAATTCATGTATCGCCTTCACCTTATCAGGATCGATATGTATACCCTTAGTGGTGACGACGAACCCAAGAAATTTTCCGCTGGACATTCCAAGAAATGATTTAGTGGGGTTCATCTTCAACTGATGACTCCTCATGAGATCGAACATTGTCTTCAAATCCTTGATGTGATCTTCCTTGTTGCGGCTTTTCACAACCAAATCATCAACGTAACATTCGACTGTTTTCCTGAGATGTTCTTGGAAAATCTTAGTCATCGCTCGCTGGTATGTGGCACCGGCATTCTTCAGGCCGAAAGGCATCACCGTATAGCAGAAAACGCCGAGGGGTGTTCTAAACGCCGTATGCTTCTCATCCTCTGGATGCATCTTGATCTGGTTATATCCCGAAAATCCATCCATGAAGGACATCCTCTCAAATCCACATGTATTGTCGATAATGACATCCGTGATCGGGAGAGGGAAATCGTCTTTCGGACATGCTTCATTCAGGTTCCTGAAGTCGATGCAAATCCTGATTTTGCCATTCTTCTTCATGACGGGAACGATGTTGGCTAACCAGTCTGGATGTTGTTCCTCTCGGATAAATCCTGATTCGATCAACTTCTTAACCTCTGCCTCAATGGCTTCCATAATCTGCGGACGAAACCGTCTTTGCTGTTGCTTGACAGGTTTGGCATCCGGCTTGATATCGAGGCGGTGCATTGCGACATTGGGGTCGAGCCCTGGCATGTCTTCATAATTCCATGCGAAGACGTCGATATATTCCCTGATGAGAGCAATCAATTCCTCCTTCTCATCTGGGGGAAGACTGTCGCTGATGAATATAGGCTTTGGGTTAGCTTCATCACCCATGTTAATCTGGACTATTTTATCTTCAGTGGGTGGTTCTCTTTGCTCGAACCTATCGCCATACTGCATATTCAGATGGTGAACCCACGGGTCTTCCCATGTTGGCATTTGATCGTCGTCTTCCATGGTGGATGGATCAGCTGTAGTCATGTTCGCCATTAGGGTTTTGAAAACTTCTCCCAGACTTGTATCGGAGTCCCACTCTGAAGCATCGGGAGAGTATCCCTTCTTGGCTTTGTTAGCAATTTGATCGATAATTTGCCAACCACATTCGTCATCTGATGAAACATAACCTAAGCCTCGCCCATATTTATAATAATCCTCAGGTTTACCTTTTGGTACATATACTGCTTTGGCTGGATTACGAGGACCTCGATCGAAGTATAAACCTTCTCCGAGTGTGAAATCGTAGCCCTGCTTTTCCATGAGCTTGCGCGCTTCTGGACTATACTTGGATAGATGTCGACCAGGTTTGTCATCATCTTCGTCTTCACTTAGGAAATGATCTGGTAACGGAGAGCTTTTTCCTTTACCGTAAATCACTTCTTTAGCACCTCTTACTTTGTTCGGGATGACCATGGTTGTTCCGAAAGAATGCTGGAGGTGTTCCTTCGTTACATAGGATGATCGGATCGGCATATACAACTCAGGATTGTCGTACAGCTCTTTTATCACATCATCAAGAGACAAGGAGTACTCTAAATCATCTTTTATTGCAATATCGGCAAGTTGCCAGTTACAACCTCCATCTGACGATTGTTCATCGTCAAGATTGATTACAAAGGGTACAATGTCATTTAAAACAAAACCGCCATTGTAATCGAATCCGGCTTCAGAATCAGCTTCTTCTCCGCTGTCTGTGCCCTGGGCCGATGGTTCAGTATCGGATTCGTTACCATAAAGGAGAGAATCGGTGAAATAATTCTCATACCCCTTGAATGGTTGCTTATCCGCGACCACCGTCCTAACCTCATTGTCAGTGTCGACATACTTCAAACACTGATGGAGAGTAGAGGGAATTATCACGTTACTATGGATCCAAGGCCGACCCAATAGTAAGTTGTACGAAGTCTCCGCATCGATCACATAACACGTGACTTCTGTCTTCAGATCTCCCATCTGGCACTTCACCCGGATCTTACCCAAGGGTCTTGACCCACTAGTGTTGAATCCATAAATAACAGTGCCTGTGGACGCCAACTTGCTTACTGGGATGCCGAGGAAATGCATCAATCGAAGCGGCATAATACTCACAGCAGAACCCGGATCCACTTGGATTCGGTTGACTTGGCTGGAGCCAATGTATCCGACGAAATATAACGGCCGATCGTGGTTCGAATTCTTCGTCTGCATATCTTCTTTGGTGAAAGTAATGCAGGGAAGGTTCTTAGTCGCTATGTTGCACTGTTGACTCAGCGGTTCTGGCTGTTCAGGTATCGGCTTGACTTGAGTCAGAAATACCTCTGCATTGGCCAAAGCTTCTTGTAGGGCCTCCCTGGTTTCTTTGGATAATCGCAGCAACTCATACAGCGTTATCCGTGCAGGAATGTTGGCTAATTGCGCCATAATGTCGAAGCTATGCGGAGTCTTCGAGCTTTCCGGTTTGTCTCTTCCAATTGGACGACTGAAACGAGACTGCTTCGGATTCTGTACCTCTTGGGGATTCTTCTCTTTTGGTTTATTCACCGGCTGTCGTAGAGCTTCTTTACCCGGTGTGGGACTTGCAATCACTCCCATCTCCGTGAGAGTTTTGGCTGGTCCCCGCTTGTTCACCCCCTGCTCACTAGGTGGCGGATAATTGTAGTGGTATTCATTTCCGCTCCGTGTCGCAAAAGCTTCTTGTTCTTCTTCAGAGAGCAGGAAAGTGGAGATTCTTTCGTCATCTTCCCCTGGGATAGCAGAGACTCCATAACAAGACTTCCCTTTTCCTTTAGACTTCCTCCCGGATGACGAACCGGCCCATTGTTCATCTCCAATCAGATCTGGATGAACCCAAAGGATTTCGCCATTTGGGGTTGTGTGCGGCACAAGTCCCTTTTGGCGCTGTCCGTGCGGATCGTCATTCACCGTCTTCATCCCGACAAAGCTGATTGAAACCGCGTTTGTTCCAACATTCTTGGCCGGCTTCGGGGTTATGACGCCTACATCGATAAGCGCCTGGATCTTGTCCTTGAGGTGGTAGCACGACTTGGTTGGGTGATGGACCGCTCTGTGGTATGCGCAATACTTCGGGTCCGTCACTTTGTTCGCCCCTTCTTGATCCACGATCGCTGGCAACTGGATCTTGTTGTTCTCCAACAGGTATTTGAAGATGTCGGGAACTTTATCGTCCTTGAAGGAGTACACTTTAGGAAACCTCGGCTCCGCAGATTTCTGCTTCTGAGGCCGTTGTTGCCATTGCCCTCGAGATTGTTGGGGTGCTTGTTGCTGCGGCTATTGCTGAGGTTGCAATTGAAAGGTTTGATTAGCATCAACTGCATTAGCTTGTACCTTACCTTTCCCTCGTGGGACAAAGTTTTGCTTTGGAGCACTTGTCGCTGGTTGGCCTCTTTCCGCCTTCTTCCTCTTGAGGAATCGCTCAGCCTGCTCTCCCCGGACTTTCAAGTCCTTCCACGTCTTGGATGGTGCTGTCCCCATTGCTTCCAGCACGTCCAACGCGAGGTTGTTATGGCAGGTCTGGAGGATGAATTCCTCGGTGATCGGGTCCCGACAATTCATCGCCTTGTTCCGGAACCTTTTGACGAAGGTGTCGACTAACTCCCCGTCTTTCTGCTTCTCATCGAGCAACGATCCGATAGAGATCTCGGTGTCGTCGTCGAAGAAATTTGTAAGGAACTTAGTCTCCATGTCGTCCCAGCTGTTTATGCTTCCTGGCTTGAGGCGGCGATACCAATCAAAGGCGGCTCCGCGAAGAGTGCCAACGAATGACCGCACCATCAGAGGCTCGTTACCAGAGATGACTCCCAAGTGCGATTTGAAGTAAATCAAATGCTGAGTGGGTGAACCCATCCCATTAAATGGCGTGAAGTTAATTAGACTGAACTTCGCCGGATATGGGATTGATTCCCACTCTCTTGGGTATGGACAAGGAATGCCCGTCTTTTTCGTCTCTTGAGCGGAAATCAATGTATTGATTTTGCTCTCGAGGTTTTTAATTTTTAGGTTTTCACCTGTATCTTCATTAGCATTCCCGTTACCACTTCCTGCATTGACAGGAGGATCATTGACATTATGAGCATTCGTATCCTCGTCCTCCTGATGGGCTTGGTTGCGACGACTCGGCTCGCCTTGCTGGTTTGCCAATGCTTGGATTTGTTGGTCATGCATTTCTCTCATGTTCTGCATGGTCATCTGCATCTCGAACCTGAAAGTTTCCTGCTGTTTAGCCAAAGCGTCTTCAATCATCTTGGCAATTTGCTCCGCACTTATCATAAGCGCCTCGCGGGGTTGTCCCTCGCTGGATACCGTATTATCTGATGCAACCGCGGAGCCGGCATCAGATTCTTCATCTTCTGAAGGGCGTCTTGTCCGAACCCTACCATAGGTTGCTCGCTAGATGGTTCCGGACTGCAGACGGGTTCTAGGTCGGGAGGCTCTCAGAATCGACTCGAAATCATCTCGTGCCGATGTCTTCTTGCTCGTCATGTTGGTGGTGACCCTCGGAAATTCTCCGTCTTCAATCACCCTTCTTCTTCGTTGGAAGCGCCTAGGCCTTGGTTTTGGCGTCTCCGCACTGAGTCTTTCAAAAACTGAAACTCTTTCGGGGACCGCCTTAATGCAATTGCATTCAGACAATACCGCCCGAATGAGTTTGGAACAGGGACATTGAATTTCCCGTTCTCGGGGACTCCTCTTCTTGGTTCTATTCGTACCCCCAGCACGATAGTACAACTCGTCATTTTGATAGTCAGAGTAACCTATCGTGTGCGGGCACGACTTCTCAGGTATAACACTATCACTATCAGATGATAATGTTTCCATCTGAGGGTGACTTGCCTTCTTTGGGCTTTCAAAGGTTACCCACCTCAAAACCTGCCTTTTTGGGCGTGAATTTTCGGCGTGATCTTGGACTTCAATGCGCAAATTGGTGCGCGCAGCTGCCTTGAGCTCTTTGTCATGCTGGAGGTGATGGCGACCCCCAGTATGTTGAGCCGTTCTGGGCTTCTTCATCGGGCCCAAACGCTCGTGAATTGGAGCTTTGCCTCTCACGTCAGGAACTGGACCGAGGCGCTCCAAAATTGGCTTCTTCCTTCGGGATGATTCTGCATGATCTCCCGGAGAAGTTATTGGGATTAACGGCGACTTTGGTTGACTCGCCGGAGTTTGACCTTCCTTAGAAGGCTGCACTGGTTGCTTTTTGGCCTGAGTCGCCACTTCAGACTTAGGCTTCCAGACTTGGCGTGTTGGTGGTGGCTTCTTCTCCACCTCCTTTTGCAGCTTTCTACGGGCTTCCTGAGCTTGAGCCCGTGCCTGCGCTGACATCGCGCGGCGCTTGCGAATACGCTCCTCGAGCGTCGAACGGTTCCGTTTGACGCGGACCCATTCTTTCTTTGGCGGCTTGGAAGAGTCGCCATTCATTGGTGGTTGAGGCTGTTTGCCTCTTCTGTTCTTCAACTCCGCGTGGTAGCGGAATCCGTCCGTAGACTCCATCGCCTTAGCGAATTGCCGCGCAAGGCGTTGACGACGCCTCTGGCGGGCTCTCTTTGAGAGAGTCACAACGCCCTGAACAGTGGAGGCGTTGGCGGGAGTTGGGTTGACCTGATTGGAGGTCGGTGGAACTTCATTTGACGCAACTTCGGCGTCAGTTGGGTTGAGAGCTTCGTGGGCTTCCCGAGCAGCTTCAAACCAACGAGCTTTTCTCCCGGAGGAGAACTTCTTGGACTTGCGGGGGGAGATAGAGCCGGACGAGGACACGTACTCCTCGAACTTGGCTTGGTCGAACTCGTACTCGACCTCCTCCACGACCGGGATTGCAATCCGCGGCTGCGACGCATCGATCTCGTTGGCGAGATCGTCGGCTCCCACTGTGGTCGCCAGATTGTTCGCGTGGAAAACTGTTTTCTTTTTCATTGATATGATTGTCATCTTGGGTTACAAAGATCCGGTCTTTTATAGATCCGGTTACAACTAAATCAAAGAAAATAAAGAAAAATTACAACTCTCCTCTGTGAACAAATCACGAGCTCCTGTTTTGCGGTTTCACTCTTCAATCCGGCAGAGTTTCGGCTCTTGAAAGTTCGACCTTTGAAATGAACAACCCCTTGGCCTATTTATAGGCTCTCAACACTGTTCTCGTGCCCGTGTGCACGTGTGGCCAACATCCAAGCCGTCGGCCACCTCAAGGTGGCTCGGCTCATGCCGAGCCACCCTGAGGTGGCTCGCCCACCCATGGGGGTGGCTCGGGCTTTGGGGCCGAGCCAACCCTGGGTGGCTGCGCCTTGGCCGAGTCTCAAGGATGGCTTCGGCCTTGGCGCGAGCCACGCCTGAGGTGGGCTGCGGTCTTGGCCGAGCCACCCTGAAGTGGCTCGGCCACCGAGCCACCTCAGGGTGGCTCGGCCCAAGCCGAGCCACCTTGAGATGGTTCGGTTTCGGCCGAGCCCCTCCGGGTGTTGTTCGTTCTGTTGTTTT
This sequence comes from Asparagus officinalis, assembly GCF_001876935.1. NCBI lineage: Eukaryota > Viridiplantae > Streptophyta > Magnoliopsida > Asparagales > Asparagaceae > Asparagus > Asparagus officinalis. The sequence goes on from NC_033800.1 coordinate 40,706,040, forward strand.
CCATTGTTTCCGGTTCCGGTTCTGTCCGTGATTCGGTTGTGGTTCTGTTGTGAACTTTGATTTGTTCGGGATCTTGATTTGGAAGTCTGGATCCCGATTAGGCAGTAAATCGGCTTTTGAGTTTGAGTTCGAAACTGATCTTGATTCGATCGTGATTCATCCGAGTCTGTTCCCGGTTGGATAACTCGTTGATTCTTTAACACTTGGCTTGATTCTGCACGCGTATGGGTGCATTCCGTCGCTTGCGTGCGATTCGTCGATCTCGTCGCCTCGTTGGTTCGTCGGTTTGTGCCGAGCTATGTTAGGGGACCTATAAGCAATTTTATATGCCTACAAACATATCAGCAGATTGTGGAGGAAGAACGGAGGCACTGAGAGCAGAGAGAATTGGAGTTCACACAGTTCATGTCGACTCTACCTCAGGAGGCTCAAGAGGCATATAAGAGACGGTTTATGTCGGATCAGATAATATATATACTTTATTTTTTTAATTAAATATATAATTTTTACTTAGTTATGAATTTTCTTCGTGACTAAATGATATCATACACATCAATATACACTGATACAAACTGTTACACACAAACTAACTCTAACCCTAACACAAAGGCCAAAATATATACTTATAATGTTTTTATATGATGGTGGTGTTGATGGTGCATGCATGCGTAGTGGTGGTGATATTGGTTGGTGGGTTGGTTGGTTGGTTGTGGTGTTGTGTTGTGATGATCGTTATGTGATTGGTTAGTAGG
>NC_033800.1:40706816-40749316 GCF_001876935.1 Asparagus officinalis
TGAGGGGGAGGGGTGGGGGGGGGGGGGAGTGTGGTTGGTTGGTGGGTGGGGTTGGGGGATTTTTGGTGGTGATGGTGTTGTTGTTGTTGTTGTTTTGTGTTATGGTATTATGGTGTTATATTGTGTTGTGTTGTGATATTGTGTTGTTGTATTGTTATATTATGGTGTTGGGGGATTATATTTATATTTGCATATTCTTATTAATGGTTGATTTATATTTTGCAAGCTAGGACTTCTAGATAAGGTGGAGCCAGGGGTAGTCATAGTACAACTGGTGATGAGGATGATGATGATGATTAGGAGGATTGATTGGGATTAATTTAACTTTAAAAACAATAAATGTATTGTATAAACAATATTTATTATGAACATGTTGGGATATTCTTATTTGTTTTTATTGAAATGTATGTGTTATATATGCGTGAGATTGAATATTATATTGCTGATTGAACAGGGTTTTTAAATTTATTATCGATATTATATAAGGTTTTTTAAATTTTTAAAATATTTTTAAAAAAATATCGATCATTTTTAGCGACAGAAAATCTGTCACTAAAGATATATTTAGTAACGGAAAACAGACATGAGAAACAAAAATACATCTTTAGTGATGGATTTTCCATCGTTAAAGATATATGTAGTGATGGAAAACGAACATGGAAAAAATTTAAAAAAATAAATGTCTTTAGCGATGGATTAGTCGTCACTAAAGATACTTTTAACGATGGGTAAGCCGTCGCTAATTTTTTTTCTTTTTTTAAAGTACGACAGAAAATTCGTCGCTATTTTATCATCGCTGAAATTTAGCGATGAAAATTCTATCGCAAAAAGACCAATTAGAAACCCTTAATGCACAGACGGTTATTTAGCGATGGAATTTTTTTCCCGTCGCTAAAAGTTATAGCGATGGAATTTCGACCTTTAGTGACGGATTTGTCTGTCGCTAAAGGTCGAAAATCCAGTAGTGGTTATTCTTTTTATGCTTCAATTATTTTGGTTGATTGTATTTCAAACTTGTGAGTTTAACGATGTACTCAAATCAGGGTAATTGAGGGTTAGGCTAGCTAGGGTTAGGTTTCTTTCGGTCAATGTAAAGAGTTAGGTTAGATGACTAGTTTCGGGTAGATTCTAGTGTACGATCTTTGAAGCCAACAGAATCAGGTTGTGATTCAGGTGAACATGGTCATAGTGAGGAAGGTCCTTCGCAAGAAATAAGAGTGCACAAAGAAATTTTGATCCGAACCACTATAAAAATATCATGTGTTCCCATGTTAGTTTGCCTTTTATTTTTCGCTTATTATATTTTTGCTACATTGTCTAAGTCTTATTGAAAAACTATAGCAACCCTATTCATCCCCTCTAGACTTATATCTCAGTTCCAACAAGTGGTATCAGAGCCTCATCACCCATTTTTAGGTATCATAATCTAGGATAGAGATGTTAATCCTTACCACCGCTTCAGTCTTTCCTAAAGGACACGCTATCAACCGTCCCCCACTTTTGATGACGCCAATTACATATATTGAAAAGCATGCATGAAAGTCTTTTTTATTATCTACTGATTTTGGTATTTGGAGTGTGTCGAACATGAGGATTATAATCCTCCTAAGGATAAAGGAGGGTTGTTACTAAAATTTCTATGGATAAATAGACCTTTCAAAATAGAAAGACTTATTCCTATGATTCTAAAGCTATGAATGCTCTATATTGTTCTCTTACTGGTGAAGAGATTAACCATGTCTCTAGTTGTACCACTGTGCAGAAAATCTAGAAGACACCAAAAGTCACTCATGAGAGAACCTCACAGGTAAGGGAGGTCAAGCTTACAATATTGGTGAGCAAGTACAGAAATTTTAAGATGAAGGCCTCTAAGAGCATACAAGACATGTTCATGTGATTCACCGACATTGTGAACAAATTAAAAATCTAAGTGAAGGAGTATGAAAATAAGAAGTTGTGTAGAAAGACACTTCATTTTCTATATTGGGATTGGAAACCTAAGGTAATGGCTATCGAAGAGCTTCAGAATTTCACTAATCTATCTCTTGATGATCTTATAGGCAATCTTATTACATATGAAGTTAGGTTGAAAGAAATAGAAGATGCTTCAAAAGAAGTCTCAAAGAAAAGTTTTTAGCCTTCAAAGCAAAGAACGAGAAATCTCAGTCAGAATCAAAGAGAGACTTGAACTCAGATTCAAATAACGAGAGTGGGATTAGGATAGCAGTAAAAGGATTCAAATCCTTTCTAAGATTGAGAGACGGGAAAAAATTCATGAAGAATAAACAGAATTAAAGTTCTACCAAGATAAAGAGCATTAAATATGAAGATTCAAATATTATATATTTTCATTGCAGGAAGCCAGACCACTACAAGAATGAATGTCCTCTCAATAAGATGAATTTCAAAGGAAATAATAAAAGCTTTAAAGCCACATCTTGGGAATCCTCAAGTGACAAAGAAGAATTAGACAATCACTTCATTAATCAAAGTCATTGTCGTATGGCTTGTGTTTAGAATACTAAAGAGTTAAATAATAAATCTTCATATGAGAAAATCCATTCGAGATCTAAGGAACAAGAAAGTAGTTGATATTTGGATTCAGGATATTTCATGTCATATGATTGGTAAGAAAATTTTGTGCCTTAATCTTAATAAGAAGAAAGGTGGATGTGTGACTTTTGGAAACAATGATAAAGGTAAGATTATAATAGTTGACGATATAGGTAATGAATCATTTAAACTCCTTAAAGTTTTATTTGTTGATGGTTTAAAGCACAATCTAGTCTCCATTAGCCATCTTTGTGATCAAGATATGTCTATTCTTTTCGAACATAAAGTATGCAAAATAATTAATTCACAAATAGGTTCGTTTATTTTTTCTGGTAATAGACATGCTAATGTTTACACATTAAATCTCAATGATATTAAACCTGACAATGTTAAACGTTTGGTTGCAGGGGGATAAGATGGTGAGATTTGGTACATAAGACTTAGACATGCGAGCATAAAATTACTAAAAAAAAACTTTAAACAAAGAGATGGTTAGAGGTTTGTCTATGACTAATTTTAAGAATGAAAGTTTATGTGAGGCTTAATCAAATGTAAGTTCATAAAATCTTCTTAGAGCTTGAAGAATCAGGTGAGCTCTTCTAAACCCTTACAATTACTTTACTTGGATTTATTTGGAGCTGTTTTTACATAGAGTTTGAGAGATAAGAGTTATAATTTAGTTGTGATTGATGATTACTTTAAATTCATGGGTCATGTTTCTAGCCAAAAAGAGTAAGTGCTTTAAAATCTTTAAAAAAATTCGATAAGAGTTGAAAAGAAAAGAGCTTCTCATTTGTACTATTCAGTCTGATCATGGAGGGAAGTTTGAAAATAAAATTTTTGAAGATTTTTGTGTTAATTAAAGTATCACTCATGAGTATTTATCTCCTTGAACTCTACAACAAAATGGAGTTATCAAGAATAAGAATCAAACTTTACAAGAGACGACTAAAATCATGTTAAATGAGTATAAGTTGCCTAAGCACTTTTGGGCTGAGACAGTTAATACAGTATGCTATATGAGTAATAGGGCTTACCTTTGACCTATACTAAATAAGACTTCTTATAAGTTTTATTATCAAGAAGCCCCTAAATATTTCATACCTTCGTATCTTTGTTTGTAAATGCTATTTGTTAAATGCAAAAGATCGATTAGGAAAATTTAATTCTAAAGTTGTTGAGTGTATATTTTTGGGTTACTCTTATTGTAGCAAAGTTTATAGAGTTTATAACAAAGAACTACTTTTTTTAGCAATATATGTTAAATTCGATGAATCTAACAATATGAGTATTGTTGTTGACAGGGGTGATGATAAGTTCGTTTTGGAACCAAACACATAAGGAGAACAAGAAAGAACTCCGGTTGAAGAAGAAAATGAGACACAAAGAGATACAAAAGACAAGCATGAGGAAATAAAAGAATATTCTAAAGACTTGCCAAATTCTCAAATATCACAGACAACTGAAGTACAGAGTTTAGAAATGTCATCTTTAAGAACTCCTCCTAAAAGAAATCATCAACCACCCGCTCATGAAGGCAAATATCACGCCCGATAGAAAGAAGCTCGACTATGTCATTAGTCAAAGGCTGAAAGTAAAGATCTTAAGGCCACCAAAATAAATTTTTAGGTTAGAAAAGTTTGTACCTTGACTATACCTATAAGACCTCTGCAAGCCGGGCAACCTAGTCCCACGGCCATGAACTAGACTAGCTCTCACTTTGATCGACTACTTTTGCTTAATGGCTACTGCGAAGGTAAGTGAAGGTAAACGTTCATATTTCTTTCTTGGTGAATTATGTACTTATGTTAATTTTATATTTAAAATTGAGCCAAAGAATGTGAATGAAGCTAGACATGTTAAATATTTTTACAAAACCTTTGTCTGATGATCGTTTCACTAGGTTGAGACAAAATTTAGGCATATTATCTTTTGATTTGGTCATTACCTGACCTATTGTATGTACATAAATTTTTTTAGATTTTATTAGAGTTTTTCTTGATTTTTGGTTATTTTGTATATCAAAAATGAAATAAAAAATTCTTTCTTTTTTATTTTTTTAAATAAAAAATTGGACAATGCCTATATACATGCTTTTACGATATATACTCAAATAAGGTTATCTGTTGATATATAGACATGAGTTTATCATATTGGTTTACATATTTATCGCACACATATATATATACGCTATATATGCACACAAAGTTATACATATATGATTGATAAACACAATGGTTGACGGTATGTTTCATATTACTTTTCACACCTAAGTATTATATTTATCATGTTTAGTATTGTGAAAATAAGAATAAATATTTTATGTGTTATTCATAAAGTGTTTTTGTGATATATCAAATGGGTTGAGCTCAATCTATTTTTGAATACAGTACCAAAATTTCTATATATGTACAAAGTATATATGTGCTATAAAATATTAAGTAAAAAGAATGTATTCGTAAAAAAGATGATCAAAGATCCACATTCTATAAATCCACATGAAAATTAAGTGTATTTGTTAAAAGATGGTCAAAGACCCACACTCGTAGATATAAATATGCAATATCTCAAGGGTATCCATTCTACGCTAAATATTTCTCATATTTAGAGATGGTGTACACGGTCCTCCAAACACTATCATTCTTCCTCTTAAAAATTCTTATGTGGTCGAGGTGAAAGATCAAGATTTTGGACCTTTTCTAAAGTTGAGATAATTTAAGTTTTTATAGAAAAAAGGCTCAAACTAGATAAGATATATCTGAATTTATTTTATGAACTAATATAATTACGTTTATCGTTTCTTTACAAACTATTCATCGATATCTTCATAGTTTATATGTGAATTTTTAATATGACTTCTAATAGTGGTGTGTGTATTTTGAAGTTATATGTGTATGTCTTGTGATATTTTCTATAAAAAAATTTGTGAACCAGTAGTATTTCTCTTCCTTTCACCTTTAGATAATTTTTTATCTAAATTCTCAAATATATTGCATATCCTTGATATGTTTTTATTTTTCTACTAACAAAGTGGGGGAGGTGAAATTTCAAAATATTTCATGAGTGTTTATGTTTTATAACAATTTTTCAAATTGATTTTTGGATTTGAAAATTTTTAAACGCTCGATAGTCTGTTTCAAGGGGAGTTTTTGAAAAGCATGTACACATTTATACTTTCATGTGTGCAAATTTATAGGGTAAGCTTTGCGTATTATATATCTTTTGCATAAAACGTGTTATGTGCTTATTTTGTACTGAATATATATCTCACTATGTTAAATATTTTGTGTTTTAAATTTCAAGTTTTGTTATTATCAAAAGGGGGAAATTGTTAGAACGTTGTTCATATGAGATTGTTAGAATGTTATTTATACAATATATCTTATTCAAATAATAACAAACTCTCATTTACTACTGATATGTTTTGTGAGATAATGTATTTTAGGTATAAATATATACGAGCAAGATGCGGGTTGAAACGATATAAAAATCAACATGAACATTGATTTTGGCCTTTCGAAACATCGATGGTCAAGAGGCAACCATCAATGGGCAGTATCTCATTGATGGTTACAAGAGCCAATTAGAGAAAAATAGAAATATAAGTTGGAACCATTAATGGTCTATAGCTACCCATTGATGGTTATAGAGAACCATTGATGGATATAGAAGACAATAAAAGAAATTCAGAAATCAGAATCAGCATTATGGATGCCTACAGTTGAAACATCAATGATCACCAAAGGACCATCAACGACCGTGATCCACCATCTTTGGTTATGACGAAATTTGGTAGTTTTTAAGATGTAATATCAGTCGTTCATCGACCCCTTTGATCTCCTATTTGCACTCAGATTTAGGTATCTCTTTCATGTCCTATCAAAGTCTATTTAAAAGGAGTCAAAGATCATAATTAACAGTGAAATTCAAGGAGGCAAATACACAAAAGGAGAGATCTTTATTCTAGGGTTTGAGAGAGAGTTGATAACATCCTCTGAGTCTCGTTTAGCTTTTTCTCAGCGTGCTTTTCGTCGTAGTTTGATTCAGCAAGAAGGAGTGTCCTATGGTTACATTGCTAGACCGCTTCTTCGCGGAGTTTCATCTTCATTTAAAGAACGATTTGATAAAGGACTGTAAGAATTTTTTGCTATTTAATTATTTTTGTTAGTTGTATTTTGAACTTACGAGTTTGACAACATACTCAAGCTGGGATAGTTGATGGTTGGGCCAAATAGGGATAGTTGTGATATCCCCACACTTTAGTCTCATATGGATTAGTGAGAAGAAAATTTTCTGGTTTAAATAGAGAAAAAACCAAGACTCAAGGGTAACTAAATGCTAGCATTTTAGCAAGTAGATGTTAGCCAACATTAAGTTGCTCTCTGTGTGTGATACCCCCATACTTTAGTCCCATATTGACTAGTGGGAAGAAAATTTTATTGTTTAAATAGAGAAAAAGCCAAGGCTCAAGGGTAACTAAGTGCTAGCATTTTGGCAAGTAGATGTTAGCCAACATCGAGTTACTCTTGGTGGGTCCCACGGCTTGCACGCGCCAACGGGCCTGTGATCCCGGGGCCTGACAAATGGTATTAAAGCAGTTGCCAGCCAAAAGTGTGGAGCTAAGTGTTATACAAGGCTAAGTGTTACATCGCGTGGAAGCGGTGAGAGACACCTCTAGAATCTGTACGAAACACCTCTAGAATCCACATCGCCTAGTAGTGATACTGGGATGTGCCAATTGTCATGTCGCGATGAAGTGGACATCGTCTTTGTAAGGTGGGGGTGATAGTGATACCCCCACACTTTAGTTCCATATGGACTAGTGTGAAGAAAATTTTGTTGTTTAAATAAAAAAAGCCAAGACTCAAAGGCAACTAAGTGCTAGCATTTTGGCAAGTAGATGTCGGCCAACATCAAGTTGCTCTCTGTGGGTCCCACGGCTTGCACGCGATAACATGACTTATGGGCCTGGGGTGTGACACTGTGGGTCCAACGGCTTGCACGCTCCAACAGGGCCTGTGGACCCGAGGCGTGACACTATGTTTCTTCCGGTCATTGTGAAGAATTAGATTAGATGACGAGTTTGGGTAAATTTTTGGGTGCGGTCTTTGAAACCTACTAAATCATATTGTGATTTAGGTGAACTTTGATCACAGTGAGGAAGACCTTCCACAAGAAGGAAGAGTAGATGTAAGATTTTATTCTGACCTACTATAAAAATCTCATGTGTTCATGTATTGGGTTTTTAAAAATTTCCACTTATTATATTGCCGTTGCATTTTCAGAGTCTTGTCAGAAAAATGTATCAACCCTTTATCCCCACCCCCAAGCTCTCTAGTCTTACGCCCCTGTTCCAACACTAACAACAAAGTATATCTAACCATACGCAACTAATTAAAGAGAGAGAAAATACAATGTCATCGTTTGAATTACTTGGCTCATGCGCGTTACAATTACATTGAAGATATCCAAAGTTATGCAATAATTTTACAATTGATTTTAGAGAGAGAATGAGTAATGAGATTAGCGAGGATCCGAGAGAAATAGATTAAAACCTTTTCCCCATCCTTTTTCATTTGCACACCTCTAATATCTATTAATTACTCACCCAAACAAAAATTAAATTAAATTAAATTAAAAAAGTTAAAATAAATTCAAGCTAAACTCGGTCACAATTTGATGCAAGCAACTTGATAAAGGTGACACATCAAATCAACCCAACGTGTCAATGTGTCATAAACAATCACGTTGATCAAATCTAGTTTAAGAAAATCGTTCTTTTTGACCAGTGTCACAATGTTCGCCGATTTGGTTAACTTTAATAAGAGATTTTCCTTAAATGACTAAGTGATTGAGAGCATCGTAACTTAAAACTGCTGATTAAAGTGAGATTAACCATCCGACTAATTAGCGGTAATCTCAAGCCCTTGCACATGCGATGCATTAACAAAGCCGAATCCGTAATTATCACGACATACGAGGTCAATATATTCCCACGTGTCCACTCTCCCACTAATCAGTTTCTTCAAGCTCGTGCCTTCTGTAGACTGTTTATTTCTTCTTCTTTTCTTCCCCGGAGTTGGGGTGTTATTTAAAGGTGTTACTTCCTTCACACGCTTCTAAGATTTTTTTTTAAAAATTACATTTCATTCAATTGAATAGTACTGGATTAGTTGAGATTTAATTATTTTTAACTCATTTTTTTAAGGAGAGAACTGTTGACGTTGACTCTCTCGCTTTCTTCATAAGTTTTGGCGGCCTGCAACTTTTTAACCAGATATGGTAAGTTGAGTTGGCCTGTTCGGTTCAAATGGTTGAAGACGGGAAGTGGGAAAATGGATCTTAAAAAAAACTTTTTCATGTCTTTCTAACATTTTTTTAAACAGAAATAAAAAAATGATGTAATGCTTTTCTTTTAATTCTTGTGTTTAGTTCTTGAGTAAAAAAATGGAAAAGGAACATTTATAGAAATATGATGATACAATTTTTAATTATGAGAAGAAGAAACAAAGAAAAGGGGTCAGCAATAAAAAAACTAAGGAAAAAAACTTTCCATAAAATCCACAAACATTAAAAAGAGTAGGTCTCACAAAGAAACCTCAAAAGAGGTTTTCAAGTAATTTCCTTCCGAAAAGTCATGAAATAGTTTTTCTTAAACTAAGGTCAAATCAACCAGTAAGAATGTGTCACATCATATTCCTCCTTTCTAATTTTAAATTAGGGGCTGTTTGTTTGCCTAAAAAAGGAAAATCAAATAATATGAAACATATTTATAAGAAAAATTATTTTGAGATTGTTTGGTTGGCTAAAAAAAGAAGGAAATCAAAGAATGAGAGATGAGTTGTCATATTATTATTGGATGATTTGGGTGATTTTTTTAAGAAAATGTGTTTTGAGGTTGTTTGGTTGGCTAAAAAAATAAAGAAATAAATTATAAGAAACATATTTCCTGTAATAGGTTCTTTTCTTGTATTTGGTTCATTCATAAAATGGAAAACTGCTTGGAGGAACCAAAAATAGTTAGCTCATGTATCCTCCTCCCCAGCCCCAAAACTATAACCCCCAAACCCTTAATTTGAAATATTAGTGCAACCAACCCCATTCTCCCATTGCCCAAGAAATCCCTTCCCAATTTACCCTTCTTCCCCATTTAAAACCCAATTCCTTTCTCAAGCTAGCCCTAATCTGGCCCAAGACCTCTCCCTCCACCACCTTCCCCCTCCTCCTCTCATCCTCCTCCTTCCCCCTTCCCCCTCCTCCCCGACCCCCTCCTCGGCTCCGTCCGCCTCCTCCTTTTGCCTTCCACCGTCGGAGGAGGCAACAGCGATAAGACAAGCAGCGTCATCTCGAATCTCACTCGCCTCATCCTTGGAGGCATCGTCAAGCCTATCCAAGCCCTAGGTCAGATCTTGAATAAGAGATCTGTGGAAGCTTCATCGTCGGCTTGCTCTCTAGTTTCGTCGGAAGTTTCGCATCATTCGCCGACCGAGGTCTTGAAGAACTTTAAGGAGATTCGAAGGCTGAGGATCGAGCTTCCAGCTGGTGAGCTCGGGGTTGAAGATGAATCTCTTTTGAAATGGAAGGCTAGTTTTGTACAAATTGACAATATTGTTGTAATCTTGTATGCTCTTAATTTGTTCTTTGCAATCTTGTATGCTCTTGTATGCTCTTAATTTGTTGTAATCTTGTATGCTCTTAATTTGTTCTTTTCAATTAACAATACTACTGGTTTTGTGCAAATTTGAAGTTTGGACAGTTATCAGAGTTCATCTGTTTGTAAAATATGATGGTTTCATGTCACTTATGTTGTTTTTATGTGACGTTTATGCATTCTGTGTGGCATATGCTGCATGTATGTCACATATACTTGTTTCCTGTGATATTTTGGTATTATGTGTGACATATGTTGTTATTATGTGACATTTTTACATTATGTGTGATATATTTTTATTATCCATAACATATGTTGTTGTTATGTGATTTTTATATATTACAGTGTGATTTAACCTCTTTTCAGCTATAGAATGTGAGACTTCAAGAGTGCTCTCCATGACCCATCAAATAGAGTATGACTATTAGAAGCTTTTTGGAGAAGAAGAGTAATGGGAAGATCAAGCAGATTCAAGAAAAGTTATACTCTATTTGATGGGTTGAAATCATTTGGGGGATAATTTTGATACAATAATAGCTCAATTTTGGGGAGATGACAAAGGATTTGTACTCAATTTTGGAGAAAGAAGAAGAAAAAAAAGATCTGATTTGTGATATGTAGATGTTGAGAAGGCAATGAGGTAGATATGTGACTTTTGAGAATCTATTTATACGTAACACATGGCAACGAGGAAAGGAGGATGTGGAATGACTATTAGATCTAAATATCACATACAACAAATCATAGCCATGTATCACGTATAAACAAATTACAGCCATGTGACAAATAAGCACATTCAATATTAATAAATTACATCCAAATATCACATACAACACCCAAATGTCAGATATAAACAACAAATATCACAAGTAACATCTAAATATCACAAACAACACCCAAATATCACAAACAACACCCAAATGTCACATACAACAAATTACAGCCATGTGTCACATATAAACAAATTACAGCCATGTGACAAATAAGCACATTCTCACTATCAACAAATTACAGCCAAATATCATATACAACACCCAAATGTCATATATAAATAATAAATGTCACAAGCAACACTTAAATATCACAAATTATAATCAAATATCACATACAACACACAAATGTCAAGTATAATCAGCAAATGTCACAAACAACGCCCAAATATCACATACGACACCCAAATGTCACGTATAATCAGCAAATGTCACAAGCAACACCCTATCACATACAACGCCCAAATGTCACGCATAAACAACAAATGTCACAAGAAACAACCAAATATTACATACAACACCCAAATATCGCGTATAAACAACAAATGTCAAAAGAAACAATCAAATATCACATACAACACCCAAATGTCACGTATAAATAACAAATGTCACATAAAAACAACATATGTGACATGAAACCGTCATAAACACCCAAATGTCACGTATAAATAACAAATGTCACATAAAAACAACATATGTGACATGAAACCGTCATATGTCACATGAAACTATCATATGTCACATAAGCAAGTTGACTTTCATAAAAGGACACCTGGAGCAATTCTAAGATGACTTGTCATATGAAGGACAAACAGAACTTTATAGCAAAAGTAAACAAGTTGACTTCCATTTCCTTATCAAATTTTACAAACCGATGAACTTTGTTAACCGTCCAAATGACAAATTTGCACAAAACTAACTATACTAATAACCACATTGGAAGAGATTTCATCAAGGCTTCTCAACCTCTTCCTCCTCCTCTCCAATCTAAGCCCACATATCTGCCTCATTGCCAATCTAAGCCCACACATATACTCAATTTTGTACTCTATTTGATGTGATATTTCAATGTTATATGTGACAATTCAATCTTATATGTGCCAGTTCTACCTTATATGTGATATTTAGATCTGATTTGTGACTTTTGAGTATTACATGTGACATTGAGACCTCATATGTGACGTTAACGTACCTCATATGTGATGTTAACGTATTATATATGAACGTTAGATGTGTACTTTATCTTAAAATATATATTTCTAGATGTGTACTTCATCTTGTTGAGAATTATAAATTGAAGTGGCAATACTCTATTATATATGACTCTTATCTGTGTTCTGTGATATTTTGCTGTTGTTTGTGACAATTGTCATTTATATGTGACACTTGGCTGTACTTTGTAGTTAATTATTGTTTGACACACAGATGAAGTACACATCTAGAATGGTATAAGAAATTATAGTTCCAACCCACAGATGAAGTACACATCCAGAAAGATCACCAAGAAATTACAAATGCACATTTTATCATTTACAAACAGCTAGTAAACATCCAACATCCATCAAATAAAATAGTTACATGTGTTTGTCTAATACTTCCACTCAATCAATCGTTACCCCCAAAGTACAAAAGATATTTTGGATCGCCAATATCTAACTTCAATCTCAACTTCTTCCATTCACCACATTCGCATATGATTTGAGCAGCAAGTCCTACTCCTAACATCTCAGACTCCCTTTGCAAGGCTTCAATTTTCATTGTCTCCCTTCCCTCTAGGATCGCCTTGATGAAAAAATATGCATGTAAGCCACAATCATATCTGTAAAAATATCACATAACACTTACACTACAGCATATATAACTGGTAACGAGAATATATCACATAGAATGTAAAAAAATATCATATAAAAATAGCATATCATGTCACACAGAATACTAAAATATCACATAACAACAACATATGTCACACAAAATACCAAAATATCACATAAAAATAGCATATGTCACACTGAATACCAAAATATCACATAACAGTAACATAAGTCACACAGAATACCAAAATATCACATAACAGCAGAATATATCACTCAAAATATCACATAACAGCAGCATAAGTCACACAGAATACCAAATATCACATATATGACACAAACGTAAAAGGGGATTATCTCAAATTTTCATTGATCTGCAACTCGTTACACAAAACCAACCTCATGCATTGTTAACAAACACAGAAATCTACATGTTCTTATTATCATCATCTCAAGAAATCAACTTAAAGGGTTCATCTTTCTTCTTATTATTATTATTATCATCTTTTTTCTTATTATTGTTATCATCCTATGTCCTTCGTAGAACAGTATCCTCCCCGGCACGTGCGGGGTCACGATGAGGCTGAGATTGAGCATGCTATGGAACTGACCCAAGGGCTGTCGGATGCCGAGAGCACGCCATGCTTCTTCTACAACATTAGCCACTATTTCCTCTAGCACGTAACTACGAATTACTCTTGTTTAATTATTCGAGTCACAAATCCCTTTTTGTTAGTGATCAGGCTCCCTAACCCAAGCCTTCTTAGCTCAACTATCAACAAGAAATCAATCAAGTAATGCTGAAATAGACGATATAATCACAAACAATAAACATCAAAGAGAGGATGCATAATAAGTCTCTTAAATTTTAATTGTTCAAATAATAATCCACTACACACCCAATTCTTCAACCAATCTAAAATCCTCTAGTTTCAGTGATCTAATCTTCCAATAAGCCCAAATCCCACATTCTACAGTTTCAGTGATCTAATCTTCCAACAAGCCCAAATCCCAAAATTCTCCATCAAACCCTAGATTTAAACAAAAATCTCAGAAATTGGGAGATTGGAAGTTAAAGATTGGACCTTTGGTTAGGGTTTCCGCTGTTTAGTGACCGGAGTGAGGATCAGAGCGGTTGATGCGGTTGTAGGCGGCCTCGCCAACGAGGTAGATGCCGAAGGTGACGAGGGCGATGCCGAGGCCGGACGTCGCGTGACGGAGGTTGCTGGTGCGCGATGGGTTCTTCCTCCACTCGGTCGATGCGGGTGCGGAGGGCGGAGGAAGAGGATGAGATTGCGACAGGCGTCGCGGTGGTGGGGGAGGGGGAGGGGGAGGTCTTGGACCAGATTAAGGAGGAAATGAATGGGTTTTAAGTTGGGAAGAAGGGTAATTTGGGAATTGATTTTCTTGGGTAGTAGGTTTGGGGTGTAAAAGCATGAAAACTTGGGTCAATGTGCCCCTAAGTGGTTGACTCTAGTTGGGGGGTGGGGATGCATGACCCAATTAAATTTGGTTCCCCCAAGCAATTTTCTCTTCATAAAAATAAGAAAATAGATGAGATGTGATGAGTTCTCATTATATTATTGAATGATGTGACCCACACTTAGGAAATCGATTTCCTAACTTTTTTTGGAGGAAATGGGAGAAAATAAAATGTTAATGAGATAAGATGAGTTGTCGCCATATTATTGGATGATGTGAGTAATTTTTAAAGATGAGATGTGATGGAGATGAGATGAGTTGGATGATGTGACTCATTTCTTGTGTTTGGTTTATTTTTAAGAGATGATATGAGATGAGTTGTGGGATAAAAATAATATTTTATTGGATATTGTGGTGAGTTTTAGGGATGAAAATAGATGAAAATAATATTTTATTGATTTCCATGTACCTTTTTCCTTTTCTTGATTTTTAGGAAACCAACCAAACAACCCCTTAGAAACTCAAATAAAAGAAAGCAAAACATTATAGTGTTTCCTATAATGTACTCAAGGAAAGCAAAATATTACAGGAAATGTGTTTCCTATAATGCACTTTCTTGTTTTTTTAGCTAGTCAAACAAGCTATAGATCAAAAGAATGTGGGCTTCCGTAAAACTTTCCCACTTTCCCCACTTTATAAAAACTTATTTCTATGAACCCGATTTGAACCAAACATAAAAATAGGAAATAATTTGAAATATTTTTATAGGCATTTCATATTCCTACGTACTCATTTCTTTAAAATGAGCGAACTAAACAACCCCTTATAGAAGAAGATAAAAGAAAAGTAAAGGATTACTGCAGATTTCATTGTTGATTGCTGCCTACCATTAGTGGTAAGTTAGAGGTGAAAATCAAATAGGAGCCATTGCTTCTTTTCTTTTCTTTTCTTTTTATTTTCTATTTATTTTGCCTTTTGTTGTAAAGGTAGAACATAATCTATCTAGTACTATCATTTAAGAAAAGCCATACTTTTAACCCCTATTTGTGTCAAGTTTTCAAAAACTTTTTAACAAATATCCTCAACAATTTATTGTACATTGAAACTAATTAGAAGGACAAAATTAGAAACTCTATAAAAAAATCCCCTAAGTATCATCCACTACCTAATAACTCCCCTACTCTCTCCATTTTCCAGAAGTAAGATACTTTATATCGATTTTAGTAATATTTTTTTAAAAATCTATTCATATTAGTATTTATTGTTAAGGTGTTAAAAAATATTTTTTTATGCACAAGCTTACTATGTAATACACCCCTTGCGTGCACGAGAGAACTAGTTGATTGTAAACAGAAGTAAAATGTTGAGAGATAGCATGCTACCATGCTACAATTTCACTGTATCAAATCAATAATATTAGCTAAGATATTCATCCTAGGCAACTAGTGAATTTCTGAACACAAATTTGCACACATATGCATTGAATCAACTCTTCTTAATCTGTCAAACACAAAAAATAGATAAAGAGTTAAAATAACATATCTAAATGGAATAAAATGAGTTTACGAATCATTCTCAATAGATGAGTTACAATGTAGCCTTTTATTTATAAAGAAATTAGAAATAATTTTTATTTTCAAAAATAAAAAAAGTATAATGAATTAATGATTAAAATAAATATTACCTAATAGTATTACTAATGCAAACCTTAACGCCAACAGATAGACTATGTAGATAAAACTTTTTTATATTTTTTCCAGAAAAAAGTAATCTTTCCATTTAATCTCATTTTTTTTTATAAATCTTTACCAAAACGAGTATTACGAGTCACGACGAAGAAATGATAACGATGTCAATGATTGGAGAGAAATGAAATGAAAAAAAAAGACAAAAGAAAATTATCATCACTGTGAACAATGAATTGAAAGCATAAAAGAAAAAAATGAAAATTACCATCATTGTGAGTAATGAGTTGAAACCATAAACTTTATTTTTCATCGGTAACTTTATTGAGAACTTATAGAAACGGCTAGAAATGCAAGGGTCTGTACGAACAACATTACAAAATGCATCAAACAAGGGTGGCTAATAAAGTCATAGTTAATAGAGAACAAGGATCTCATACATTGTTATTGTTATAGCCATTTTAGCGATGAAATATAATCTCCAATCAATGGCAGACAAGTGTCCCACACTATACGTAATCGAGTCAGCGCTTCAAGATAATTTAAAGCCCAATTCGGTCGACTCAACACATCGACATCTTGCAAGGACGACTCAAACAGTGTTTGGTGTCAATGACTAGAAAGGCGTTACATGCCGATATTTCAAAAGGCGTTACATGCGACCTCTGGTTAAGTCGACTGCTTAATCACTCCACTCAACCGACTAATCGACCGACACCTTGCGAAGGCGACTCAAAAGGCGGTGTTTCTTGACCACCAGACGAGTGGAAAGGCGACGAAATGCCTCTAGCCTCGAGCCTCCTCCCGTGCACTGGTGACCAATCACCTAGCAATAAATGTCATTAAATGCTTTATGGGCACTTTATGACACATCAGACCACGTCGGAACCGCACACCCGCAATCGCTTCGTACTAAATACCGAAGTGACCTCTCCTACACTCGTCGGCCGAGCAGAGGCTAACATGGCCGTCATCTCATACTCAGTCGAAGTTATTATTCTACCCTTCTACCACCACTATAAATAAGGATTTTATTTTTAATAATAAGGTAAGATGTTTACAACTACTCACTGTGCTTAAAAACTACTGTAGTTCATTTCACTTCTCCATTCAAGTAAATCACTGACTTGATCGTCAGAGGAACAACCGGGGAACCCAACCTCGCCCTCTTACGATTTGCTACTTGCGCATGGAAAAACAGCTTACTCTAGAACCAGACATTTGGAGGGTTAGAGGATCTTTGTCAACTTAATCAATTCTTCTATTTGACTGTTTGATATCAGACATTAACAGTTATCAAAAGAAAAGAATAACAGGCTATTCAAAGTTTTTTCTTATAAGCTATTACAAGTCTACTGATTTATTAAATTATAAATACAAGGATGATGCTATGAAGCTTAGTGGACCGTGCTTACTAGGCTTGAGCCCCGCATTAGCTTAGTCGGCCGTGCTAACTGGGCCTGGACCCATTTGCATGATTGCCTTTTCTTCGTGGGCCTAATTATTTTCCGTCTGATATTCATCAGCCTTTTAAAAACCACAAGTTTACTGTAAGATTAACAACGAATTGTTAGCCCATTGGTCATGACTACTAGTAGACTCTTGGACTTATTCTAGCCTCATTTGACTGTAAACAAAAAACAAAAAAAAGGAATCAATTGCTAATTTACAACAATCAAAAGGAGAAAAAATTGTGCTCGTTGTCCAGGCAAACAAAAACATAAATTATCAAAGATACTTCGAAATATCAACAGGTGAAATTTATCAGCCGTTAGGGATAAAATCCATAGACCGTTTTGAATAAGAATTTAATGAGAATTATAATAAAAATTAGAACATGTAGGATTGAAGAAGGGCCCAGAGCCCTAGAAATAAGAAATTGTATGCAAATCCAAGGCCAACCAGAAAACACCCACAATAATATATGGAAGATGATACTTCACATGTCTGAGAAATGGAGGCATTCCCCCCCCCCCCCCCCCCCCCCCCTCCTAAATAAATAAAACAAAATAAAAGATCTTTTTTATGGGCCTGTTTCTTAGCACAGACGAACTGATCAAATTTTTTTTTTCCGGTCCTTTACTTGGCTCGATTAGCAATCTCTCTTAAAACACAATTTTTGCCAATACCCATTAATCCCCTTGGTCGGTCCATTATTTAGCTCATGGAAAGCTTACACATTTAAAAATAAATAAGTCTAATCAGACACAGATTCATTTTTTTTAAACTATATACGAAAATGAGTACTGAAATGGGCGTTTTCTATTCCCCCATTTTCCCACACGTTTTCCCAAAACCAAAACCCTAAAACCCCAATCTTTCTCTCAGCTGAGCTCCTCATCATCCCGACCCCAATCCCTCCTCCTCCGCCTCCTCCTCAACCGCCTCTCGAACCCCCGCCTCCGCCCGGCATCACTTCTTCCGCTGAAGTCGCCGCCGCTTCCTGCGATAACAATCTTTCTCTCAGGTGAATCCCAATCTCAAATCTTTCGATAAAATTCAGTCAAAATTTGCTATCTAAATTTTAAATACGCATATCGTAATCTCGGATCTAGGTTTTCCCCTAAAAATTTGACCGTTCCTTTGATGTGAAATTTTCTGTGTATAAGATTTTTTTTTGCGTTTTTTTAAATATGTTTGTTCTTTTGTTTCTTAATTTACTACAATATAGTGTATGCTTTTTTTTGGACTATTTTTGTGTGATTAGCTATATTCAAATATGCTTATATATAAGATTATTTTTATTTCCAAATTTACGTAGTAGAAAGGGTAGAGTGATCAGTTAATTCATCAATGAAAAAACAAAGTTTTAGAAGTTTTACATTAGTTAATTACCTACAAATTGAGCAAGATCATAAAAAATTGGGATAATTCAATGGATTTAAACCACCGTAACTCATGCCAAACTTCTTACAGAGTTTCTTTACCTAATACAAAAGAAATTAAAATGCTATTATCTACAAGATTTTAGTTAGTATATATATTGATGAAAAAACATTGTAAGGCATAGTTAATTTACTAATATTTTTAATGAAAAAGGAGCGTGAACAGCTGGTGTGATGTGCTGATTCTAGAATAGAGCCACAGTGAGAGGGGAAGCTATTATGTCGTAAATGAAGAAAGGACCAACTTGCTCACTGATATTTTTTTTCAATGGAAGAATAAACTAGGAGATGACTTTATAAGAGCCTAAAGAACTAAATAACAAAGAGATGCAATATAGTTTAATGCGCAAATATTAGCTTACATTGTTGAAGATTCTTCTGATATCTATTTGTTAATATATCATAAACCCTATAGCATATATGCATGTGAAACACGAATGGTAAAACAATGGTAATACTATCAAGTCACCGGTATTATAATATGAAATTATTACCCTCAAATTCAATAGGGACTTTCAAACCATATGACATCAACCCATTTTCAAATTTTATGCAACCTAGTCTCTATTTAAAGCTCATTAGCTCTTGGTTAGACTCAATTATTTTCTTTTGTTGGAGATGCTTTACTTCAAGAGCATCAGGTTACATTAGTGAGATCTTATATCATTTGTTCTCAACCAATTTTTGTATATCCAAATTCATTAGATAGCTAATCTTTATGTTTGTAGGAATTTGTATGTTTATCGTTTATGATAAATTATTAATTTGTGATCAAAGTGCATGGAGCTACCTTAGTATTGGATGTTAATATCCTTCGAAGATTATTCTACTCATTTACTAGTGCAAACATAAACATAAAGAAGGAAACCAACCATTTCTAGTATATAAACCCGTGAAAGATTGTTTTCTTTTCTGAAAGATGAGTAGAAAGCAAATGGTCCAACAATATATATCGCAATATTACATTTCTTTACGCCTTTAGGATGTTTTTTTGGGAATATTTCCTTTTTGAAAAGTTGGGGAGATAATTTTTCTTTTATCAGTTTGAAGACCTCATGTTACTTGTCAATCCCAAAAAGTTTGCAAAGAGCCCCCAAAATGTTTGCAAAAAAAACCAAAAAGTTTACAAGAAAACCCCCAATAGTTTACAAAAAGCCCCCTAAAAGTTTATAAAAAACACCACAAAAGTATTATATATATATATATATTTATTAAATGGGTGGGCAAAAACCCGCCCATTTAGTAAATATTAAATGAGTCATAAATGGGTAAATGGGCAAAATATGCCACCCATTTAATACCCAAACCCACTCATTTAACACCTGCTTCTCTTCTCACGCGAGAGAGAGAAAAGAAAAGGTGAAGAAAGAGGAAAGTTTCGAGGGAAAGATTCACAAAGAGAAAGTAAAGGGTAAGTGTCCTCTTCTCAAAACCCTAGCTTTTTTCCCATTATTTGCTTCACGCCCGTAGGTTTTACTACCTCAAAAAACCCTAACCTGTAACTAAATAGTCTCATCTGGGAACTTCAAATCAATAAATCCTATTTGTTTTTTTTTATATTATTGTTTATTGATCTTTTAAGAGTTATTTCAGTGTGGGCAATGGATATTGATCCGGAACGCAACTCAAGCAACCCGATGCAAATGGAATTAGAGAAGCCCACTTCAAATGGAGTACAAATTTTGATTTTTTTTAAAATTTTTTTGTTGCCCCGTGATTTTTATAAAAAAATTCAGATGGGCATCTCTTTTCAAGGTTGTTAATGGCTTATTTATTAGGTAAATGGAAAGGGCAAAGAGAAAGAGGAGGTTTTGGAGTCTATAGAGAAGCTGAACATTTCCGAATCCTCCTCTTCGAGCTTCAAGAAGAAGCCGGTGATCATCATTGTCGTGGGAATGGCAGGCATGCGATGATGTTCTTGAACTATTAGCTATTGAATACATTTGTTTGGTTCTAGTCTAAACCAGTGGGATTATACACAGGGAGTGGGAAGACTACCTTTCTTCATCGCTTGGTTTGCCATACTCAGTCCTCAGGCATTAGGGGTTATGTCCTTAACCTTGACCCGGCAGTCATGACACTTCCATTTGGTGCTAATATCGATATCAGAGACACGGTTCGGTACAAGCAAGTGATGAAGGAGTACGGTCTGGGCCCCAATGGGGGAATTCTCACGTGTTTGAACCTATTTGCTACAAAGTTTGATGAGGTATATAATGCTAACATGCAATGTTGCTATTTTTGTTTTGATCTGCAGTTAATATAAAGTTGGTTTTGTTTGATTCAGGTGGTTTCACTTATTGAAAGGCGAGCAGATGAATTAGACTATGTTTTGGTGGACACCCCTGGTCAGATTGAGATATTCACTTGGTCAGCTTCTGGAGCAATTATCATGGAAGCTTTTGCTTCGACGTTTCCTACAGTCATAGCGTATGTTGTGGATACACCTAGATCTGGAAATCCGGTAACTTTCATGAGCAACATGCTCTATGGATGTAGCATACTCTACAAGACAAGACTGCCTTTGGTTCTTACATTTAACAAGGTTGATGTGACGAAGCATGAGTTTGCAATAGAGGTAATTGAACATGAATTAGCCTCTCTTTGTGCTTCTATAATGCCTTTTCAGTTAAGTGAATTTTCTTTCTTCACAATCGACATGATAAGCATGTTTTCTAGACTGCATTTGCAAATTTTTATTTGAAGTATTTAGTGCACTATATGTGATACTTTTCTTTCGCAGAATTATTCAAAAAAATGATGAAAAAAATAACTGTTTGGTCTTTGTGGATCTAAATGACGAGTGTATAAACACATTGAATAACCATTTAATGTTACATGTCAAGTGTTAAAGAAGAAACATACGGAAATTGTAATTGAACTTATCTGTCACATGTTTGACTGAATGACTAATGACACATGCCAGTGTTATTGGCAGCAAGAATTATGAGTTTCTCAGTTTGATTTGTTAATATCAACGGGAACCAGCTTTTTCAGCACAGATGGCGTAGTTCCTTATGCTTCATTTTTAGTTTACATCTCATTCATTCAATAACTACCCAACATGAATATGAATCTATATCATCTAAAAAAAAGGAGAAAAGAATATGTCTTTATATACTTTGATGAGAGAAAGTTCTTTGACTAAAGTAAAGCCTGGGTGTGCTTTGGAAACTATGTTTAGAATCAATTAGTTGTATATATTCAAGGAAGCATTTTGGCTGCCCTAGTCATGTTTTAAATGGCACAGAATAAAAAAGGACATTGTGGACTTTGTATAACGAAGAAACATATGGCTGAACTGAAGGTAGCCTTGCATTTCAGTTCAATCTAGAAATCTGAAAGAGAACATAGTATTAAGTCATGAGATGCATTAACAGAAGGATATACTTAGTTCAATCTAGAAATCTGAAAGAGAACATAGTATTAAGTCATGAGATGCATTAACAGAAGGATATACTTATAATGGATGTGGCAATAAAGTATTAAGTCATGAGATGCATTAACAGAAGGATATACTTATAATGGATGTGGCAATAATAGAACAATTATATCAGCTTTATAACATTGACTACAATAGTTGGAAAAATGGCTTGATGGTTGCCGACAAATGGACAATTGTTTGATGTATACTTATGAAGTATATACTTGTACTGGATGTGGGAATAATAGAACAATCATGTTCACTTTATAACTCTGACTATAGTTGCTGCGGAAAAGGCTTGAAGGTTGCAGATAAATAAACAATTGTTTGATATGTCTTGCATAGATAAATCATGTGCCAGGTTTGCTGTAGCATTACAAGAATTTGGGGAATGAAGGTGTAGGGCTGAGGAGTGAGAACACTGTAATTGGATGATAGATTGAATCTTGAATTTTCATGGACTCTCATTTGTTGGTTACCTGAATAAAATAAAATAAAAACTTCATTAGGCATATAGAATAGGCTTTTAAATTTGAAATCAATATATGCCACAACTTTTCTTATATTTTTTTCTGATTGTAAATGCCACAATGAAGGGGGAAAAATAATTTCTACTTTTGACATATTTTAGTTACCTTCATTTGGTGCAGCTTTTTCCCAATATGTAGTCAACAACGTCTCTTCTTTTAATATAAAAGAAACAATAAACAGTTTAGAAAGAAACAATAAACAATTTAGTTATATTGATTTGTTTGTTTCAGATAGTAAGAGTGTCATAAATATCATATGTTTAGTGCTTCAAACTATCTGGTTTATAATCGTGGATTAGCCAGAAACATTGAGGCTGTTTTGTTAAGAATATTTGGGGCCATATCTAGGATTTAGATTTGTGATAGTAAATGAGTGGAGAAGGTGAGATAAGCTATTAGGGGGCACAAGGTCTGAAAGATCAGAACTTTGAGGTCATGTAGCTCTGTAAGTAGTTAATGTGGAAGTTAATGAGTGTTTATTAGAGTAGGCTGGTTAGCTAGTAATATTGTTAGAGTTGAAGCGGAAGAGTTGGGGAGTTTAATGAGCATAGAGTTTTTTTTTTTTTTGGAGGGGGGGTTAGCTGAAGTGGAGTAATTTATGTTTGTTTCAGATAGTAAGAGTGCCAAGAATATCCTATGTTTTTAATATGAAAGAAACAATAAACAATTTAGTTATATTGATTTGTTTGTTTCAGATAGTAAGAGTGTCATAAATATCCTATGTTTAGTGCTTCAAACTATCTGGTTTATAATCGTGGATTAGCCAGAAACATTGAGGCTGTTTTGTTAAGAATATTTGGGGGTATATCTAGGATTTAGATTTGTGATAGTAAATGAGTGGAGAAGGTGAGATAAGCTATTAGGGGGCACAAGGTTAGAAAGATCAAAACTTTGAGGTCATGTAGCTCTGTAAGTAGTTAATGTGGAAGTTAATGAGTGTTTATTGGAGTAGGCTGGTTAGCTGGTAATATTGTTAGAGTTGAAGCGGAAGAGTTGGGGAGTTTAATGAGCATAGAGTTTTATTTTTTAGGGGGTAGCTGAAGTGGAGTAATTTCTGTCTTTTTACTTTTGCTCTTGTTCTGAGAAAACTTCTTGGAGCGCGTGGCTGACGAGGGGATTTCTAGTTGAATTACCATGGTGATTGCTAACCATAAAAATCCTAAGTGCACCACAAATACCAACAAAAACTTTCAGGAGAAGCCCGAACATTTATCAAAGCAGAAAGAATCCAGGCCAAAAGCATAATTAAATCAACACACGACCAAGAATCCATTAATCTTTATCATTATGGAGCCCGCATCCCCCCTTAAAAAAGCCCTTGTTTTGGCTGGGGTAGAGAGAAAGAGTCTCAGAGATGTAGGGCTGATGTAGATAATGGTTAGCTGGGGGGTAAATATCAAGGTTATTGATAGTGGATAGCGTCGCATAGCGGTGAGGCATCACTAAGACTATTTGGGGCTATTGCGACAAAATAGCGGTAAAAAGCGCAAAGTCAAATAGCAGTCTAATTTAGATATGTATAAATATTTAAAAAAATTATAGAAAAATTTAGAAAATCTTTATCATTATGGAGCCCGCATCCCCCCTTAAAAAAGCCCTTGTTTTGGCTGGGGTAGAGAGAAAGAGTCTCAGAGATGTAGGGCTGATGTAGATAATGGTTAGCTGGGGGGTAAATATCAAGGTTATTGATAGTGGATAGCGTCGCATAGCGGTGAGGCATCACTAAGACTATTTGGGGCTATTGCGACAAAATAGCGGTAAAAAGCGCAAAGTCAAATAGCAGTCTAATTTAGATATGTATAAATATTTAAAAAAATTATAGAAAAATTTAGAAAATCTTTATCATTATGGAGCCCGCATCCCCCCTTAAAAAAGCCCTTGTTTTGGCTGGGGTAGAGAGAAAGAGTCTCAGAGATGTAGGGCTGATGTAGATAATGGTTAGCTGGGGGGTAAATATCAAGGTTATTGATAGTGGATAGCGTCGCATAGCGGTGAGGCATCACTAAGACTATTTGGGGCTATTGCGACAAAATAGCGGTAAAAAGCGCAAAGTCAAATAGCAGTCTAATTTAGATATGTATACATATTTAAAAAAATTATAGAAAAATTTAGAAAATCTAAAAGTACATATTTGACGATTTAAAGAGATCCTAAACATAAAATAGACATGTAATTGTCATATAATACGAAGATGACTAGAGAAAGAATCAAAGAGTCATCGTCTTCGAGAAGATGAGCTGAGCGGTGAGAGGACTGCAGTAGGAGCTCACGGCGAGAGGAGATGAGAGGAAGTACTGAGTGAGGTGCCGGAGGCTGTGGGAGGTAGCGATAATACGCCAGAAATCGCGGGATGCAGTGGTTGTAGGTCGGGTTTAATTTTGAAAAACTACACCTCAAACCGCTTTTAAATATCGGTCAAAAAGCAGATTTTGCCCGCAGTCGTACGCTATTTGTCGCTATGGTGCACTATTGGCCGGTTTTGTGAGCGGAAAGCGCATATTCTGTAGTATGTCACCGCTATTGAGCGATAACGTAGCGAGAAGGGTTCGCTAATGCTATTATTTACCGCTATTTACTGTTATTTATAACAATGATAAATTTGCAAATAGGACAGGTTTCATGGTTACATATGTTAAACATTTTTTTTTTAAATATGTCGTTTCTTCAAAGCAAGGTTTTGGATTCTTTTTTCTTGACTCAATTGTTTGACATGTTTAAGTTAAATTTGATGAACCAGTGTTCGATGAGCTACAAACTCATAGGCTTCTAGTTTGTTCCTGGCTTATTTTCAGTATTTCTTGCTGCCTATCCGTACAGTGCTCTCTGTAACTTTAGTATTTCTGGTCTATGGTCTTAGATTTTTTTTTCTTTAATTGGAAATCTACTTTGAGTGACTGAGTCGATGAAGTGGTGGAATTTGTTTGCTGGTTCAATTAGTATTCACTAATGCTATGGAAGTTACAAATTTACGTAAAGGTTTCATCATTTGATTATGTATTGAGGGCATTAGACGCCCAGAGCTATGTTCTGAATGCTAACCGTGTTTGCTCATTCAGCACATCCCTGTAGCTCATCATCTATTCTACTTATTATTTCTTTGCCTCAACATACTCACAGATATTGATTAAAATAATAAAATCCTATTGAAAATGATACTAAACACTCTATGCATCGATGAATATCCTTCTCGATTGCCTATTTGAGCTGGAAGGTCAGTATTAATTATAAGAATATTCATATAGCATGGTGACTTCTAT
Organism: Asparagus officinalis; assembly: GCF_001876935.1. Classification (NCBI taxonomy): domain Eukaryota; kingdom Viridiplantae; phylum Streptophyta; class Magnoliopsida; order Asparagales; family Asparagaceae; genus Asparagus; species Asparagus officinalis. Next base: position 40,732,805 of record NC_033800.1, read on the forward strand.
CCTATATGGAATTCTCAGTATGCTTTTATTTTTTTAGAAGTGAAATAATCATCTCAATGAGGTGAGAAATAACAAGAACACCCAAAATTAGCAGGCATCTTGGCTTTGATGATCAAATAAAAGTTTAATGGAAGCCTATGTTTCTAAATGTGATGAAATGTTGTATTAGAAATTCCTAAGAGAAGTGTGCAGGGAAATTTATTTCTGGTGGTGGTGTGTGGGATGTTCGGGTTTTTCTTGAGGCTTTATTTATTTATTTATTTATTTTTAGGGGGGGGGGAGTTTGGGGGGGGGGGGGTGGGTGTGGGTGGACGGGTGAATTCCATAAAATGTGCATGATTTGATTGAACTTTTGCTAGGTAAAAATGGTAAAACCGAGGATTACTAATACATCATAAGCTAAACCTGTTAAAAATTGAAAGACACCTATTGGTATGATATGAAAGTTCTCGACTGTTTAGATGGTGAAGAATAACAGCCCTTTAATCACCTTAAGTACAGTGACAATTCTAAGCAGTGTTGTTTATATCACTGTGGTATACATGCCCAAAGTTGGCTTGAAATTCTCATGATAGCTTGAGCATAGCTTATCTTTGCAAGACATCTTTAGATATTTCTGAAAGCACTAAGAAAACTCGAAAAAGGTAAAGAGCATTTGTAGTGCAGCGGTATATATCACTCCTTGCCTGTAAAGCATGGGAAGTCATCATCATTATTGCTCTTACTATTTCTTTTTGGATTGTTCGTGTGTTTTTTTAACCTGTGCAGGAATTGCAATGGTGAATCAGTATGCATCACATGTCATGGAGCATTGTGTGTCCAAAAGTTTTATCTGTTTATACGCTATTAATGTTGATGTATACTGCATCAATAATTGACTTGCTTTTAAATGTTTGAGCATTGGAAAGTAGGCCAATATTAGAATTTAAAATCTATAAAGCCTTTTGTAGTTAGTTTGGCAGTACAAGCTTTTGTGGTGAAGAATATCAAAGAGGAATATGGTGTAAGAGATGTTCCTGGGGCTCGCTATATTTTTTCGTTGGAGGCTATGGTACTGCCAAACATTTGAAGACATTAACCATAAAATTAAAGTGGGAAAGAAAATGTCAGTGCTTTGCTATAAACACGACTTGGACATCAGATTTGTTGGAGCAAAGCCATAAATTGCTTGGTTTTGATCTGTCAGCTCCTTGGGCTGGTTGTTGATAATGTGCATACAAACCATCATTTCTTATGCTGAGATGGGGGTGGAACATGGTTATGGACTATTATTATGAGAAGCAGGGTTGCTGCAAAATGAGCTCCAAGTACTAAATGTGTATGATGTAAATTTATACAGAATACATGGTCTGTTTAGTTTATAAAAGGGAGGCAATTAGCTGCTTCATTGTTTGAGGTAAAGAATAGTTTAGTAGTTTCCAAAGTCACAGTTCTAACAGTTTAGGAGACTACAAAAGGAATTTGATACAAGGCATGTGCCTACGCCCTCTTAGCACCTTTGTAAGTTTGTAACATTAGTACATATATGATTTTTGAATGAGATAAAAGAAATGTGTGATTTTCTCCCCCACTTACATTGCTTAAATCCCTACTAACTACTGCAGTCACTGTCTAGCTGGTGAAACTTCTGCAAACAATTGGTTTCTACTGTAAGATTATTTTTTATTCCAATTTAGATTTGGTCTCTTCTATATCTGATGCTATATAAGTGCAAATACATCAATATTGTGTTCATCATATGGACATTTGATGTTTCTTATTGGATGCTGATTCAAGCAATTTCATAAATGTTTCTTACTGGATGCTGGTTCAAGCAAGTTCATGCCTTTGCCCATTTGCTTGTCGTCTTTCTTTCCTTGGCTTTTTGGTTTTGACTGCGCCATAGAGAAAAGACTGATGTTTATTTTTCTGGAAACAGTGGATGGAAGATTTTGAAGCATTCCAATCTACATTGGACTCTGATTCATCATACACAGCAACTTTAACAAGAAGTCTGTCACTTGTACTTGATGAGTTTTATAAAAATCTTCGCTCTGTGGGTGTTTCAGCAGTTTCTGGTGTTGGAATGGAAGCGTTCTTTAATGCTATAGAAGCGAGTGCTAAAGAATACATGGAAAACTACAAGTATATACCAATTCCATTTCTGTTTTTTTGTACCTTGTTAACCTTTTTCCAATTAAAATCACAAGCATATGATTGTTTATTGTATTTTTATTAGAGCTGATCTTGATAAGAGACGGGCTGAGAAGGAGAGACTGGAAGCAGAGCGTAGAAAAGAGAGCATGGATAAGTTGCGCAAGGATATGGAGAAAACTAAAGGGCAAACGGTGGTACTGAACACCGGTTTGAAGGACAAGCAGCCAACTGGTGATATGATGGATGAAGAGGATGAAGAGGAAGAAGAGATTGATGGCTTGCGGTTTTCTGAGGAGGATGAGGACGAAGATGAAGGTGAAAACGAAGAAGTTGATCACTTCGCTTTCTGAAGGTTATATTCTTTAAGCTCAGTGCATCCTTTTTCTTTCCTGTTAAATCTGTCACTACATGTACCCATTTAAGCAATTCTTTTCTTCATTCTTTTGTTTAATTAACTTGTTGATTAGTCATAACTTATATCAGTTACAAGTTAACTTTCATAGAGGATTAGCACAGAACAGCACGCTTATTCCCCATATTGTTATGGCGACTTCCTACTGAATCTATGTAACCTTAGATGAATAGGAGTTGTAGAAACACAATTAACATGAAACTACTGAAAATTTTATCATTACAGTAGAACAGGAACAACAGATGTTGATGTTGTAGTTACACGAATGTATTTTATCCTAGGAAACCACCTTAAAGTTAGGGTGATTATATGGAAGTGACCTTTCAATTTCATTTTGTACATAAACCACCTTTTCAGTGGGGTTGTGTTGTAATTAACCACCTCCCCACTCAAAATTTACCTCAAAAATCCGAAAATACCTTTAAAAACCTCACAATCCAATCATGTGACTCATTTTGTTAATGTTTAGGTCTTGTTAGGATGCAAGCCACGTCCCTTAGAACGTGAATTTTTAAAGCTTATTTTTTGGTTTTTTATTTAAAATTTGACTTGGAGGTGGTTGATTGGAGCACAAGCCCACTTTAAAGGTGGTTTATGTATAAATTGAAATTGAATGTGGTTCCCGTATCATGACCTTGTTCTTAAGGTGGTATCTAAAAAAAAAAACTATAAAAATTTGATGGGAAATTGATTTTATCCTTATATAGGCTAATGTTCAATTTAATATACGAGATGCTAATTTCAATTGTTGGCGATTAAAATTCGCAAGGAAAAGATAGAACGGAGGATCCTAAATGCAACCTTGGCTAAGTGTCATGCTTGTAGGTTAATTCTTGAACCGTTTGGTCATTGTGTAAACATATTGTACTCCGTTTACCTTCAAACTTCTGAGCAATTTGCACTGTAAACGTTTCTGCATTGAAATTTCTCGGTGACTCTACATTGAGGAAAATACCTACAAATGAAAATGCTATCAACTATGATTTTATCATTGATGTTTTGGGTAATCTTGTGTGTTATCATAATGTTTATGATAACCTTTTTGTTTTTGCAGGGTTATGCTGAATGCAGCAATTAGTTGATGTTTATTGGACGATTTTGTAACCTATGAAGATTTTGCTATCGAATAGTTAGATGTGTTCTTCTCTTTTATGTTATTAGAGGGGAGACTTTGATACTTAAAAATATGTATATAATCTTGAATCGAACAGTTAAATTTGCAACTTTCCTAGTGCTCTTGTTATCGGCAAATTGCCCAGGCTGACGTTTCCCTTGTCTTTCCCTTTGTGTATTTTATGATTCCTCTTTGACATTGACTTACTAATTCCTGTGAAAAACCCTTTCTAAAATTTTAATAGAGTACTTTTTTTTTTGTATTTTTATAACATCGCAAAATTTTAATAGAGTAATTATTTTTTCTGTATTTTTATAACATGCCAAATTACACATGAGAAATTTATTTCAAGGCTGAAAACAAGCCCGTCATGTAATTAAATTGAACGATAAGTTAAGCTTACTATTGAGGGTAAAAAGAAGCTACTATTGTTAGCTTGACCTGGTCTAAGATGACCAAATCAACAATTCTCAGTAGAGAGAACTGTGGAACGTGAAAACGTGGAAGGGTTGTTGAGAGAAAATCTCTCATTGGGGCGGATCTGGGGGGTGGAGTTAGTGGGTTCAGCCCCTATAAATTGAGGAGAAATCTCCTTGAGAGAGATAACAAAAAGGAAAGTGAAAAACCCTTACCCATTAGCGGAACCCCCCTCAAAATCTATTCTTCTTTTTTGATTTCGATCACTGGTATCAGAGCGGGTCGATCTCATCGCCGCCCCCTTCGAGCTCTGCGTCAATCAGCCACCTCGACAACTCTGCCGCGGCAACAATCGATCGACGACGACTCTGTTGCGATTTCGATCGATCGGCGACTCTGTTGCTTCCACCGACGACGACCTCGATCACCCGCAGAGACGACAACCTCCATCCAATCTTGAAGCTGAGACCCTGCGTGGGCGGCGACGACCTAGGTTCTGGAATTTTTTTCCGCTGCTCTGTAAGATCACCCAACGTGGTGCCCTCCTCTTCAAGTATCAAGTGAACTCAGCCTTCACTCAGCCCACATACTCAAAGCCCATCCATCTTTATTTGTTGAATTAAAACCAGGCCCAGTCACAAGGCCCACGTTCATTCAACAACCCACTTTCATTTGTTAAAGTCAGAGCCTCTTCTATCCTTAAAAAAAAGGCCCTTGTAGTTGCTGAGCGTGAGGAGAAAATCAAGATTCCCATTGAGTTTGATTCTTAACACGGTGGACCTTCTTCAAAATCCAGTCAGACGACTAATTATCCAATCAACACCGCTAAGTGACAATCTCGCGTAAATTGGAGTCTCTTTCATCAACTCGGAAGAATCAGGTTCATCTTAATTTTTTAATTTATCTAACTTTATTTTTTTTATAATTGTCAAAATATCAACCTTATATATATTTAAAATTGAATTTAGTTTTAGTTCTCTACCGAATGGCTAGTAAACTCGTTCTATCAGAACTAGGGAAAATTGACAAATTTAATGGCAGTAATTATGATATGTGGCATAGAAAAATAGGGTATGCTCTTATTCATGACAATATTGATGATATAATCGAAACCACTGCTCCAACCCTTACTGATAAATCTACATCTGAAGAAAAGAAAGGGTTTGAACAGTGGAAGTCCAAAGATAAAAAGGCGAAAAGTCTTATGCTCATGTTTGTAGGCGTCAAAAAAATGCTGAAAGATATCCGAATACAGCTAAAAAAGGATATCATCCAAAAAAGGCAGAAGAACACAAGTATGGGCTGTCTCGCACACGAGACAGTCTTTACTGTCTCGCACGCGAGACAGTCCTTACTGTCGGCGCAGCGACGACAGTATCTTCATGTCTTCGCCCATGCGAGACAGCATTCCTGTCTCGCCAGGCGAGACAGTTGTTACTGTCTCGCAGGCGAGACAGTATTCTCTGTCTCGCCATGCGAGACAGCATTCTCTGTCTCGCCCACGAGACAGCTCTCAAAGAGAGTCAGAAACCATTTTGTAACTGCCGACACGTGGCCACCAACTGTTCAAGAACGTGGGAAACGTCTGGTGGGCGAGAATCACGTTGATAACTGCCAAAATAACGGAGTTGTAAAACAGGGGAAGACAGTTACAAGAAAACTGGCTAGGCCGGTTGAGGATTTCTGAGACGATTATTTACGCTGTCTCGGAACCCGAGACAGGTTACTGTCTCGGAACCTGAGACAGTCTTTGCTGTCTCGACCGCCGAGACAGTAAACACTGTCTCGGAAGCACTGTTTGTCCTAGGGGCTATAAATACCCCCCTGAGATCATTTTTGACGAGGATCGTATATTTTCGAGCAATTCATAGCAGAGAGAGAGCAGACGCTATTATTCTTGGATTCCCTTGAGATTCGAGCTTTGACTTGATTTCAAGAAGAACGACTATCTTACTTTGATAAGATATCGTTTTAAATTCTCACTTCGATAAACGAAGGAAGAATCATAAAGCCCCATTCACGATCTGTGATTCAGCGGTCCACGAACCAAAGCGTTCCCGGCACAGGCAAAGTCCCACAAAACAAGAATCGATAGACGATTTTTTTTGTGTTATTTTCTCAAAAGTTGTAATTTTTGCTTTGTTGTGTAGAAAAGGTCTTATAAAAAGACTATTCCTTTGAATTTGTTGTAATCGACTGAAGATATAATGAATTCCTCAACAAAACCAATTTTTGACGAAAACACTTGATGGCCTGCAAACTTGGTGATTTTAAATGACACTAACTTATATTTGTATACCACGGTCGAATACGAGTTTGACCAAACCAAGTTTGAAGAATATCTCTCATCATCCTCTTCAAGATCTTTATTATCTCGCAAGTACAAGAGGATCTCATCTTTGAAGAAGGCTTATACGCCAAAGAAGGCTAAAAGTGAAGACTCTCGCCCAATCGTTGTTGAGGCCTTGCCTCGCAACATTATCCCGGTGACCCCCAAAGCCGGAAACTCTGCTCATAATGATTCCACCCTAATTAAGGAGTCATTCGATCGAAGTTCGCCAACTCTGACGAATAGGGCTCGTCAGAGGCGACGCCAACGCCGCGCTCGTCAATTGGCTAAGGCCTTGGAACAAACCGATGGAGTTCGTTACTATGCGGACTTAGAATCGAGGAAACATCAAGTGGTTCAGTCGCCTCAACGTCAAATCACTCACATCTCAGCAAAACTTACGTCGGAGGAATGGACTCTTGTCAAAAGGGCCCGTTCGACCCTCAAAGAACGCATACAAAAGCGTATGGCAAACACCGCTCGTGCCCGTGCTCTTTTACAACAAAGACGAGAAGGAAAGAAGAAAACGGTGGCCAAAGAACCACCAAAATTATACAAAGTTTGGATTCCGAAGTCTGGAGTTGTGCAAAATCAGCATTTGGAGCCCGTTAAGACTCCGCACCCGCAAGGGAGTGGTTCTAAACGTGTGACTCCTGACATAACCTTGGATCGCTCAAAGGCAACGATAATTTGTCCTGAGAATGCCAACAAGGTTTTACACCCCCAGAAGAAGACGCATTCACCAAATGACATCGTTATACCTGAGAGGTCATACCAACAAACGATAGGATTCTCCAGTAATCATACTGATGAGTCATACTATCAAGTTGGGGTTGTGAACAAAACTCGAAAGAGGATTGTCCGAGAAATGAGCTCTCATTGTTTCTGTATGCGACTCATTAGAGCAGTACCGTCGGAATGTGACTACTCCAAACGAGAGGCCGTCCCGCAAAGAGCCTCGGTATTCCACAGTCTTTTCACCAAAATGTCAAAGCCTAAGCCGAGACATTTTCACAAGAAAAGATCAGCTGTCCAAGATGACGAATTCCCTGAAGTCACCATCAACATGGTTGATAAAAGAAAGTCTAAGCGGCATTCAAGTGACTCAAATCCCGACTTTTCCCCGAGAGGAAAAGTCAATCCAAGAATTGCTCAAAGGATATCTCGACTCCAATTAGGAGCCATCAGACGCAGGGATTACAAGAGAATGCATGAAGGAATATCCTCAGAGGATGAACTTTCAGACACTTGTTCAGTCATTGCTTCTGATGATACAATGTCTAGCACGGGGCAAACCAGAGAAGTGCTCACAATCACCCCTGATCAGTTTGCTCAAATCCTTCAAGAAGCTCTAGCCAAACAACGTGAAGAAATTAGAGCTGAGATGAAGACAGAGATGGAGTTGGATATTCAACAAATGAAAGAATTGCTAGCTTAACGGTCTCAACTTCCTGAGTCCAGTCAGCGAGCTGAATCCAGCCGCCGCACTCAAAATATTGCAGATGACAGAAGTCATTATGGCTGATACACCTCTCAACAGCAATAACGTTGGGGGTGGTTTAACGCACCCTCCCAATAACGATATTGGGGGTGGTTTAATGGCACCTCTTACAGGGGGTGGCCTAACTCATTCTCCTCAACGTCCTTCGAATGAAGACATAGACGATGACGAGAAAATGAAAGAGCTTGAAAACAAAGTCAATGCTTTGATGACGGCTCAAGAAGTGAAAAAGATGAGTATTCCATGTCCCTATCCAAGAGAATGGGATTCAATACCGTACCTGGCAAAGTTTAATCTAATTAACTTCACACCGTTTGACGGAAAAAACTCGCCTACTCAGCACTTGATTTATTTCAAGTCTCATTTGGGCATGATTTCTGGAAACGAGGCTTTAATGGTCCGGTCATTCGTTGGCACCCTTCGTGGGCCCGCCTTCGATTGGTACCAACGTCTCAAGCCAGGGAGCATCAATTGTTGGGATGACATGGAAAGTTTGTTCCTCAATAATTTCTTCAATGATGACACCGAAGTGTCGATCGGAACCCTTCTAGATGAGAAGCAAAAAGACGGAGAGTCAGTTGATAATTTTGTCAAGCGCTTCCGTAACAAAGCAATGAATTGTAGAGATCCTGTTACAGAGGAGTTCATCCTGCAAACATGCCATAATAATCTCTCCATCGATGTCCTGGAAGCTCTGGGGGTCGTACCATCCAAAACTTAGAAAGAGTTAAAGCTACGTGGCGAACAAGTTGAACACTTTCTTAAAAGAAAGAAAGCTGAGAGAAGCCGACCGATGACATCTGCAATCACTGGGAACGCGACTCCCGATCCGAGGTTTCAAAAGGACTATTCCTTCGAAGATGATGAAGCTCCAGTCATCTTGAAATACCTCCTCGCCAATGACAAAATCGAGCTACCACCTATTAAATATCAGGAGGGAGCTAAAAGGATTACGGATCCAAACTACTGTGCGTACCACAGAAGGGTTCTTCATCCCACCGAGATTTGCTTTGGACTCAAAAACAAAATCCAAACCTTAATTGACTCTGGTGTCATAACGGCGAAACAAGCCAAGTAAAGACGACTCTAACTCTATGGGATACACGAGTATAAACTGTTTTCCCCTAACTCCGAAGAGTATACGAGTATAAACTGCTTCTTCATGTCACTCCGAAGAGTATACGAGTATAAACTGATTCTCAATCCTCCAACCGCTATACGAGGTTAAACTGCTCCCTGAAACTCCAATAGGTATATGAGTCTAAACTATTTCCCACTCTTGATGGGAAGTTCCTGGAGAATTTTTACATGTAATATTCTTAAGGATAACCCGGTCATGTAAATCAGTATGATGTGAGACCCAGTTTCGCGAAGGAAGCTGGGGGTGGATGGTTCATGTAACGGGAAGTTCTCGGAAGAATGCTATATATAATTTTCCTAAGGATAACCCGATCATCACAAACAAAGTGATAAACACCGCATCCCCACGGTGATTTCCGAATACTCTTTTGCTGAGATGAGATTCGATCACTTCTTTAGATCAATCTTCCCTCACAAAACCCTTACATGGTCAAATCTTTAAACAGTTAGGACCAAAGCCAAAATCCCCTCTCGATTCCTTCCATGAACGAGAGGTCCACAATCAAACCTTTAAACAGTTAGGACCAAAACCAAAATCCCCTCTCGATTCCTTCCATGAACGAGAGGTCCTCAAATTGAACGATCAAACCTTTAAACAGTTAGGATCGTATCAAACTCCCATTTGGTCAAACCTTTAAACAGTTAGGACCAAAGCCAAAATCCCCTCTCGATTCCTTTCATGAATGAGAGGTCTACTCAAATTGAACGATCAAACCTTTAAACAGTTAGGATCGTATCAAACTCTCATTTGGTCAAACCTTTAAACAGTTAGGACCAAAACCAAAATCCCCTCTCGATTCCTTCCATGAACGAGAGGTCCTCAAATTGAACGATCAAACCTTTAAACAGTTAGGATCGTATCAAACTCCCATTTGGTCAAACCTTTAAACAGTTAGGACCAAAGCCAAAATCCCCTCTCGATTCCTTCCATGAATGAGAGGTCCACAAATTGAACGATCAAACCTTTAAATAGTTAGGATCGTATCAAACTCCTATTTGGTCAAACATTTAAACAGTTAGGACCAAAGCCAAAATCCCCTCTCGATTCCTTCCATGAATGAGAGGTCTACAAATTGAACGATCAAACCTTTAAACATTTAGGATCGTCTCAAATCCCTATTTGGTCAAACCTTTAAACAGTTAAGATCGTCTTAAGTTCCTATTTGGTCAAACCTTTAAACAGTTAGGCCCAAAACCAAAATCCCCTCTCGATTCCTTCACTGAACGAGAGGTCCACAAACTGAACGATCAAACCTTCCTACAGTTAGGGTCGTCTCAAATTCCCATCTTGGTCAAACCTTTAAACAATTCCACGAACGAGAGGTCCATTCTCAAGTTGAATAGTCAAACCTTATGACAGTTAGGATTATTCAAACCAGTCCAGATTCTCAAAGTGGAGATCCCACTTTGAGTTTCTTTTACGTCAGGAGATAGAATATAAAATTTTTCCTCTCTGATTCTGAGTTTATCTCTACCAACAAAAAAGAGACAAGGAGATAGAATATAAAATTCTTCCTCTCCGATTTTGGGTTCATCTCTACCAACAAACAAGAGATCACGAGATAGAATATAAAGTTCTTCCTCTCTGATTTCGGGTTCATCTCTACCAACAAAAAAGAGACCATATTACTCCAATGGGTGCACGGTTCATCTCTACCAACAAAAAAGAGACCATATTACTCCAATGGGTGCACGAGTCTAAACTGTTTTCCTACCCTCAACAGGAAGTTTCTGATTACTCCAATGGGTGCACGAGTCTAAACTGTTTTCCTACCCTCAACAGGAAGTTTCTGGAGAATATTATTCAAAATATTCTTAAGAATAACCTAATTACCTCTCAATGGGTATATGAGATTAAACTATTTCCCGAACACTCCAATAAAGTATATGAGTATAAACTATCTCTCCATTCTTTAATAGCAGTTCTAATTCAAAACTTCGACGACGGTCACGCGATAAACGCAGCACCGAAGGAAGTTTAGCTATTCTACAAAACACTGAATAGGCTAAAAGATGAAGAAGTCAAAAGTTGAAACCATTTATGGGTCCTTCCGTACGATCTACTCAATCAAGTACTGAAAGGATTAAAAGTTAGACCCATCTTATCCAAAGTATCCCAGACTCCTTTATAAAGGAATGAGTCTGGAATACTTTGGAGGGGGTATCTGTAGGCGTCAAAAAAAATGCTAAAAGATATCCGAATACAGCTCAAAAAGGATATCATCCAAAAAAAGCAGAAGAACACAAGTATGGGCTGTCTCGCACGCGAGACGGTCTTTACTGTCTTGCACGCGAGACAGTCTTTACTGTCTAGCAGACACGTGGCCATTAACTGTCAAAGAACATGGGGAACGTCGTGGGCGAGAATCACATTGATAACTGCCAAAATAACGGAGTTTTAAGACGTGGGAAGCAGTTACAAGAAAACCACCGGGCAGTTGGTGATTTCCGAGACAGTCTTTGCTGTCTCGGCCGCCGAGACAGTAAACACTGTCTCGGAAGCACTGTTTGTCCTAGGGGCTATAAATACCCTCCTGAGATCATTTTTGACGAGGATCGAGCATATTTTCGAGCAATTCAGAGCAGAGAGAGAGAGCAGACGCTGTTATTCTTGGATTCCCTTGAGATTCGAGCTTTGACTTGATTTCAAGAAGAACGACTATCTTACTTTGATAAGATATCGTTTTAAATTCTCACTTCGATAAACGAAGGAAGAATCATAAAGCCCCCTTCACGATCTGTGATTTGGCGGTCCACGAACCAAAGCATTCCCGGCACAGGCAAAGTCCCACAAAACAAGAATCGATAGACGATTTTTGTGTTAGTTTCTCAAAAGTTGTAATTTTTACTTTGTTGTGTAGAAAAGGTCTTATAAAAAGATTATTCTTTTAAATTTGTTGTAATCGATTGAAAATATAATGAATTCCACAGCAAAACCAACTTTTGACGAAAACAATGTTCATGGAAGATAATTTAATCAAAGTTTTTGAAACTTATAAAACTTCCATGGACATGTGGAATGCAATAAAAGAAAAATACGACACTGCTTCTGATGTTAACATTCAACTACTCTTGCATAAGTATAATTCTTGTCGTATGCAAGAGGGAGACAATGTCGTAGAGCATATAAATAAAATGATTGTCATGGCTAAGGACTTATCCACTGTTGGGACCGAAATCCCGGAAAGATTGCAAGTGGCAACCATTTTGAATAGTCTCCCCCCTTCACTTGCTGTGGCTGCCACCACATTAAAAATACCCCCTGCCATTAAGTCTGTCACTGATCTTCCTATGCACCTAGCGATAGAACAAGACTTAATAGCCAGTAGGAAGGAACCAGAACTGAATATGGTGCAGCAAGAGCTGAATTATGTCCGCCAGAGGCATAATGCTGGAAGCTATAAAAACCCTGGTTCTAGTAAACCACAACCACGAGGACCAAAATCGCAGCAGTTTAAGAGAAAGAAAGTACCCCACGGAGCCTGCTACAATTGTGGAAAGTTCGGGCATTTCAAACCCAATTGCCCACAAGGTGAAAAGCAGGAGAATAAAGGAGGCTATAAGCATCCAGAACAAGGGGGTACTAGCAAAAGAGAATTCGTCGGTGTGACGGAATGTAATGTTATGATGACGGATATCAGTGGTTGGTGGATCGACTCCGGTGCGACTAGGCATATCGCAAAGGACAAGAATGGAGTCGTAGAATTCACCGAGCTGAAGAAAGGAGAACAGAGAATCTATATGGGAAATAATACTTATCTCGATGTAGAAGGTATTGGTTCGTATAGATTGGATTTTGGGGACAACATTCTTGTCCTCAAAGATGTGTTCTATGCGCCAGGAATTCGACGCAATCTGATCTCTGTTCCCAGCTTGATGAAGAAAGGACTGGAAGTTAGGTTCTATAATAATAGGGTTTCTATAGGCAAGAATAATAAAGTGTATGCTATGGGAAAATATGTGCCCGAGCATGAATTATGCATTCTTCCAGTAGTTTGTAATAATTCTGATAATAAAATTTCGAATTTGAACTACTTGTCCTGTTATATTTCTGAATCTGTATTGTGGCATTTTAGACTAGGACATGCTAGTATTTCAAAAATAAAAGAAATTATCAGAATGAACTTACTTCCTGCACTATTTAATGTTCAATTGCCACCATGTGAACATTGTTTAACTGGTAAAATGATTAGAAAACCTTTTGTTGGCGGACATAGAGCTAATGAACTTTTAGGGTTGATACACTCGGATATTTGTGGTCCCCTAAGTGTCAAAACTCATAGTAATAAAGAATATTTTATTACTTTTATAGATGATTATTCTAAGTTTGCACACGTCTATCTTATATCCAGAAAATTAGAAGCTTTTGACTGCTTTAAGAGATATAAGACAGAAGTTAAAAACCAACTTGGATTGAAAATCAAAATTCTGAGAATTGATAGAGGTGGAGAATATAATTCTAAAGAATTTGAAAGTTATTGTATTCAGCATGGAATTAAAAGGCATACAACAATGCCGTATACGCCACAACAGAATGGTGTTGCTGAAAGAAAAAACAGAACATTATTAAATGTAGTTAGATGCATGTTGTCTCATTCTGATCTCTCTAAAAACTTTTGGGGAGAAGCATTGTTAACTGCAAACTATATTTTAAATAGAATTCCCACCAAATCAGTTATATCTACACCTTATGAATTATGGAATGGGAGGAAACCTAATTTGAGTCATCTCAGGAAGTGGGGTTCTATATCCCATGTTCTCATTCCATGTCAACTTAGAGATAAGTTGGATTTTAAAACAATAAAGTGTAGATTCATAGAGTATTCAGAAAAATCAAAAGGTTATAAGTTCTACAATAAAGAAAAAGGGGTCATTGAAAGCAGAGATGCTACATTTCTAGAGAATCTAGAGGAAGAGGAACAAGTTCAAGAGGAAACAGAACCTCTAACTGTAATAGATGATGATTATTACAGTGTTGTTCCCACTAATGACCTTGATATTGTGAATGAACCTAACCTTGAAAATGATGAAATACCTATGGAAAATAATATACCTAATCAACCGGTTGTAGGCAACAAAAGGCAAAGAACACAACCTTCATGGATGGATGATTACTATTTGTATTCATGTGAGTCATCCTGTTTTTCGGGAGATACAAATATAGAAGAACAAGATCCCTTAACCTTTTCTGATGCGATAAAATCGCATGAATCAGCTTCATGGCTAGAATCTATGAGAGAAGAACTTGATTCCATAGAAAAGAACAAGGTATGGGAGTTATGTGATCTACCAGAAAATAGAAAAGTCATAGGATGCAAATGGATGCTCAAAAAGAAATATCGTGTTGATGGATCTATTGATAAATTCAAAGCACGGTTAGTTGCCAAAGGTTATAACCAGAAGGCAGGAATAGATTTTCAGGAGACGTATTCTCCTGTAGCTAAATTTGCATCCATTAGAATTATTTTGGCTATTGTTGCATATCTTGATTTGGAGTTATTCCAAATGGATGTTAAAACTGCATTCCTTAACGGAGAGTTGAAGGAAGCAATATATATGCAACAACCTGAAGGTTTTCAGGTGAAAGAACAAGAACATAAAGTTTACAAATTAATGAAATCTCTATATGGTTTAAAACAGTCTTCTAGACAATGGTATCTCAAATTTCATGATGCAGTTACTAAACTTGGTTTTATTCAAAATAAATTAGATAATTGTGTATATGTCTTGAAAAGTGGGAGCAAGTTTACTATATTATCCTTATATGTGGATGATATATTGCTCGCTGGAAATGACATAGAAATGTTGAATAAAACCAAGGCAGATCTCAGCGAAAAGTTTGAGATGAAAGACATGGGAGATGCATCATATATTCTTGGAATTCAAATAATTCGAGATAGAAAGTCTAGAATGCTAAGTTTAAACCAAGAAAAATATTTAAGATCAGTTCTTAAAAGGTTTGGAATGGAGAATTCCAATCCGGCACCAACTCCGTTGGTTATGGGAAAGAGATTATGTAAAGAGCAAAGCCCTGGAGAGGGGCAAAAGCCATTAGATGTTCCTTATGCTCAAGCAATTGGAAGCTTGATGTATGCAATGTTGTGCACCAGACCTGATATAGCTTATGCTGTGAGTCTAGTCAGTAGATATCAAAGTAATCCAGGACCAGCACATTGGGAAGCTGTTAAAAGGATTATGAAGTATATCAGAGGTACATTGACTCATAGATTAGTTTATCAAGCTGATTCGCTTGAACTCCTCGGTTATTCCGATGCTGATTTCGAAGGTGATAAAGATGACGGAAAGTCCACTTCGGGACACTTATTTATCTTTGGAGGAGGAGCTGTTTCTTGGAGTAGCAAGAAACAAGGGTGTGTTGCTAGATATACGCAAGAAGCTGAATATATAGCTTGCAGTATGATAACTACACATGCTGTCTGGATAAGACGGTTTTTGATTGATCTTGATCTCAATTTGTTAGAAGGACCTATTGATATTTATTGTGATAATCAAGCAGCAATTAGCTTAATCAATAGTGGCGCGAATAGCTCCAAAGGAAAACATATTGAGATCCAATATCACTATATTCGAGATATTGTAGAAAAGAGAGAAGTCAAAGTGACTTATATCCCTACTACAAATATGATTGCTGATCCTTTGACAAAAGGAATACTAGCGGAATCTTTTATCAAACATGTAAGTTTGATGGGACTTAGGAATAAATAAGTCTAAGTAAAATTTCATGAATAATGAAATAAGAGTTACTCTCTACGGATAGTGAGAGTAATGGTAAGCAGAAACATCTGATCTCACGGATAGTGGGAGGCATATCACTTGGTTGATTTGGTCAAGTGGGAAATGTTAGCTTGACCTGGTCTAAGATGACCAAATCAACAATTCTCAGTAGAGAGAATTGTGGAACGTGAAAACGTGGAAGGGTTGTTGAGAGAAAATCTCTCATTGGGGTGGATCTGGGGGGTGGAGTTAGTGGGTTCAGCCCTTATAAATTGAGGAGAAATCTCCTTGAGAGAGATAACAAAAAGGAAAGTGAAAAACCCTTACCCATTAGCGGAACCCCCCTCAAAATCTATTCTTCTTCTTTGATTTTGATCAACTATGGCAGGTAAAATGAACGAAAAGTTAGGGTGAACTTCACAAATTAAACCACGAATGTTGGGTGGTTTGCCGAAAACTCCCAGGAACTTTGAAAATTAACTTTGGTAGTTCTCATAAAAACCATGGTTCCTCTTACGTTGTGGGAATTTTCTTCCCTTGGATTAGTCGGGGAAGAGAGAATTGAGGGAAACAAAAATGAAAATAAAAATTTGAGGTGGAGTTCTTTTTTATTTTGATGAGCAAGGAGGTTTATTTTCATAAAAGGGTGTTTTAACTTGTGGAATTTTTTTTTAAAGTACACTGAGGATTTTGTAAGACTCGGGTCTTTCTTTATTTCTTTTCTTTTC
>NC_033800.1:40755642-40792434 GCF_001876935.1 Asparagus officinalis
TAACTTCAAAATATCAGAAAATCCCTCATTAAGTATCAGAATTATCACAAGATCCCATTTGACTTTCAGATTTTATTATCTCGAAGTTAAGGGAGGGTTTTCTGATAACCCCTAAACTTAAGGGGGTTCTAATATTTTTGAAGTTAATGGGGTTTTCCCCATGACCATCCAAAGTTAAGGGGAGCTTTATGGTATTGATCCTATGAAAAGGCCAAACTTAGGGTGTTACGTAAAATTTACTCTTAGCTCAACCAAAAAGAAGTAGTGAAGTTTATTTAAATAATTGACCTTTTTTAATCATATAAACAATTGATTGTTGATGTGGATGAGGTCTATGAATTAATCATTTCGGAAAATCTAAAAACAATACGTCAATTGACAAATTTAATGAGTAATATGTTGTGCCCAGTGGAATCGAAATCACAAACAAGATAGAAGAACAAATCAATAACCAAAGCAAGCATCACACAAGCAAGACATCAAATTTACATGGTTCGGCAATGTGCCTATGTCCACGGGGTAAGAAGGGGATAGATTTCACTAATAAAGAGAGAGAGTGTGTGCAAATAGAGATTACAGTCACTCAATAATCTTACAAATAAAACCCTAAACCAACCACTCTCAAGTCCCTCACAAATTCTCTCTCAACAGTGCTCAAAACTTTCTCAATTATCTGTCCAAATCTCCCCACAAACCCTAGAAACATCATGTTCCTATTTATATAAATACCCAATCCAAATCCGCGCAGGAAAACAAGACGACCCATTTACCCGATTTCGGTCGACCGAGCATGTTCCCACGGTCGACTGGCCAGAACATCGAAAATCAGCCCTGTATCGGTCGACCGCACAAGTGTGACCGGTCGACCGAACCGAACAAGGTTTCAGACCCTATGTTGTGCACGAAATCGGTTGACCGGCATATGCTGTTCGGTCGACTGACTCGTAACCAAACTGAAGCTGCTTCCTCAATTCAAATTTGTTGATTTCCGCCGCGGTTTTAACAATTCTCCACATCGGCGAAGTTTTCCCAAAACTGATTTGACCTTGATACCAACAAGCCCACTTGTTGTGTCCAGTACGAAGTGGACTCAATTCACAACAACGGACTCAATTCATAACAAGTCGGGAATCCAAATAAGAACTCTAATAATCTCCACCGTGTCGGTATCAACTCATCAAACTGGCTGCATCAAACTGACTGTCTACGTATCCTCTTGCCCAAGGAATCAAGCTTCACGTAGTTCACCCAAATGGCCTCCAAAGGCCCTCAACAACGAAAAATGTTCAATAACTCCAAACAATGACCAAATTTTACCCCAGTGACGATTTTGGTCAACATATCTGCCGGATTATCCTTTGTGTGGATCTTCTCTAGTTTAATGTCTCCATCATCCAAGACATCTCGCACAAAATAAAACCTGACATCAATATGCTTTGTTCGGACATAATACACCTGGTTCTTTACCAAATAGACAGCTGACATACTATCCCATTTTACCCTGATGGTATCCTGTGCAGTCCCCAAGCATCCAATAACCCCTGCAACCACAAAACTTCCTTCACAGCTTCAGTCAATGCCATATACTCTGCCTCTATAGTGGAAAGAGCCACTATAGACTGAAGTGTATATCTCCAATATACCGGTACTCCTGCTAGTGTAAACACATATCCAGTAGTAGACCGACGCTTATCAAGATCCCCAACATAATCCGAATCCACATATCCAACACAATCCTGCCCATTTCTCTCATTCTTTTCAAATACCAAACCAACATCCACGGTATCTTTGATATACCATAGGATCCACTTAACGGCCTCCCAATGACTCTTCCCGAGGTCATGCATGTACCTAGACACCATTCTCAAGGCCTGTGACAAATCTCACATTGTACACACTATTGCATACATCAAGTTACCCACAACATTGGCATATGAAACTGTGGACATGTATTCACGGTTCTCAACTAAAACATGTGACATCTTAGCTTATAGCTTAAAGTGGGGAGCTAATGGAGTACTTACTGCCTTGGTATTGTCATCAAAACTGAATTTCTTCAGCATCTTTTGCAAGTAGCTCCTCTATGTCAACTTCAACCTCTCCTTGATCCTGTCTCTCTCAATTTCCATACCCAATATATTCTTTGCTTCTCCAAGGTCTTCATCTCAAATTCGGATGACAACTCTTTTTTTTAACTTCCTAATAGCTAAAGAATTCCTAGAAGCAATAAGCATATCATCAACATATAACAACAAATAAATATGCTCACCATTTTGTAGCTTGTGCATGTACACAAATGGGTCATATGAGCTCCTTGTGTACCCTTGGCCAATCATGAAACTGTTAAATCTCTTGTACCATTGTTGCGGTGATTGCTTTAATTTATAAAGAGATTTCTTCAGTTTACATACCAAATCATCCTTGCCTGCAGCTTTAAAACCATCGGTTGAGACATATAGATCTCATCTTCTAAATCTCCATATAGAAATGTTGTTTTCACATCCATCTGGACCAAATCTAACTCCAGCTGTGCCACTAATGCCAATAATATTCTTATCGAAGAATGCTTTACAACATGTGAGAATACCTTGTTGTAATCTATGCCCTTAAGTTGGGCATACCCTTTGGCAACCAATATGGTTTTGTATCAAATGTCCTCATCAGAATGTACTTCTTTCTTTGCTTTCACCCACTTGCATCCAATTGCTTTCTTGTTCTTTGATAGTTTTGTAAGTTTCCATGTGTCATTTTTATGAAGAGACTACATCTTCTCCTCCATAGGGTTCCTCCACCTGATTAAATCAAAGCTTAACTCTGATCCTTATATGTAGAAGGAGCCAAATCATCAATGACCTCAACTGATAAAGCATATGCATATTTTGGTGGAAAGTTGGTTCTTTCATAAGTGAACTCATTACAACTTCAGTCGTTATAATAAACTCAACAAAAATAAAAATAAAAGATTATAACTCTCTTAAAACACACACAACAAACGTTTATCATTGTTTGCGTAGGATCTTTGCTTGTGTTGAGATTTATTCGTGGACCATCGAATGATCAGATCAAGATATAGATTTTGTAAACATGACCCATATGATTGCAATTTGTGCAATGTAGATGTTTGAATGGTTTACGTTGACCGTAATGGAATGCACGTGGTTCATTTGCAAAAATAGATTTTTCTTTGTAATTATTTTGCAAACGAGAATTTCTTTTCAAATCGAAACAAAACATGGCCAAATGACCAAAACGACCACAATAATCACATTTATACACATGAGCATGTTTATGATTTACACTATGTGTGTGTACATGTGTATGTGATGAAGAAGCTTGATGGGATGCATAATTATTAATAGGCTTATCAATTTTTGGTGCATTATGACAAAATTGAGCTAAATGGCCTTTAAGACCGCAAATAGAGCATTTGTGAATTTTGTCATACATATGTGCATAGTGAATGGGTTTCTTAGAAGAATTATCATTGAACTTTGTACATAAGTCCATAAGCTTTTTATTATTAGCAATACAAGTGTTTAGTGTTGAATCTAAGGTAGATATTCGTTTTCTCATTTGATTCAACTCATCATTGTGCATACAAGCATTGCTACTAGAAGTAGAATAAACAAGATTACTCATCATAGATTTCAACTTATCTACTTCTAACATAACATCATGTTTTTCATGAAGCAAACTAGCATTTTCAATTTTCAAATTTTCATTGCATTCTTTAAGAATTATATTTTCATTTGCAATAAAATTAAACTTAGTAGCTAGTGTTTCATAAGTGGATTTCATATTAACATACTTACTCTTTACATCAATATAGCAATTGTGCAATTTTTCAAACTCAAGAGAAAGTTCATCAAAAGTAATAATATCATCGTTATCGCATACCTCACTAGGGTTATCACCTAGTGGTATTGTACATGGAGATGAGGCTTCCTTAGAACTCAAAGCGGGATTTTCCAACGCTTGTTGAATAGCCTCCAATTTCCCTTCATGTGCTTCAATAAGTTTCCATAAAGCGTAAGCACTATCAAAATTAGCAAATTTGTTAGAAAACGATGAGTGAAAAGCGTTAATCAAATATTCTAACAAAAGCTTATTCATGTTAAACAATCTTTTATCATTCTCACACCATTTGGATTTTTCCAAAATGGGAACAACATAGGCATCCACAATAATTTCCCATAAATCAAATTGATTAGATTGAACGAAAAGTTTGAATCTAATACGCCATTGAGCATAGGGAAAAATATCCAAACGAGGAGCAATATTAATAGCATATCCTAAACTAGATGAATCATACATATCCATAAAGATAAAATGCAAGAAGCAAAATATAATCAAAATTAGATTAGCACAACTACGATAACTTGGATCTTTAACTCAAGGCGATTAGTCCTTAAATCAAAGAGCACCAAGCTCTGATACCAATTGTTAGACCCTAGAAGGGGGGGATTAGGGTCTTATGCTAATCTAATACCAATTAATTTGCAAACGAGAATTTCTTTTCAAATCGAAACAAAACATGGCCAAATGACCAAAACGACCACAATAATCACATTTATACACATGAGCATGTTTATGATTTACACTATGTGTGTGTACATGTGTATGTGATGAAGAAGCTTGATGGGATGCATAATTATTAATAGGCTTATCAATTTTTGGTGCATTATGACAAAATTGAGCTAAATGGCCTTTAAGACCGCAAATAGAGCATTTGTGAATTTTGTCATACATATGTGCATAGTGAATGGGTTTCTTAGAAGAATTATCATTGAACTTTGTACATAAGTCCATAAGCTTTTTATTATTAGCAATACAAGTGTTTAGTGTTGAATCTAAGGTAGATATTCGTTTTCTCATTTGATTCAACTCATCATTGTGCATACAAGCATTGCTACTAGAAGTAGAATAAACAAGATTACTCATCATAGATTTCAACTTATCTACTTCTAACATAACATCATGTTTTTCATGAAGCAAACTAGCATTTTCAATTTTCAAATTTTCATTGCATTCTTTAAGAATTATATTTTCATTTGCAATAAAATTAAACTTAGTAGCTAGTGTTTCATAAGTGGATTTCATATTAACATACTTACTCTTTACATCAATATAGCAATTGTGCAATTTTTCAAACTCAAGAGAAAGTTCATCAAAAGTAATAATATCATCGTTACCGCATACCTCACTAGGGTTATCACCTAGTGGTATTGTACATGAAGATGAGGCTTCCTTAGAACTCAAAGCGGGATTTTTCAACGCTTGTTGAATAGCCTCCAATTTTCCTTCATGCGTTTCAATAAGTTTCCATAAAGCGTGAGCACTATCAAAATTAGCAAATTTGTTAGAAAACGATGAATGAAAAGCGTTAATCAAATATTCTAATAAAAGCTTATTCATGTTAAACAATCTTTTTATCATTTTCACTCAATTTGGATTTTTTCAAAATAGGAACAACATAGGCATCCTCAATAATTTCCCATAAATCAAATTGTTTAGATTGAACGAAAAGTTTGAATCTAACTCGCCATTGAGCATAGGGAAAAATATCCAAACGAGGAGCAATATTAATAGCATATCCTAAGCAAGATGAATCATACATATCCATAAAGGTGAAATGCAAGAAGCACAATGTAATTAAAATTAGATTAGCACAAATATAATAACTTGGATCTTTAACTCAAGGCGGTTAGTCCTTAAATCAAAGAGCACCAAGCTCTGATACCAATTGTTAGACCCTAGAGGGGGGGTGATTAGGGTCTTATGCTAATCTAATCCTAATTAAAAGCTAATTAAAATTATGTTGATCAAACTGATCTTGCAAGAAGAAATATGATATGGATATGAACAATAATGATGAATAAAAAATACGCTAAGCAAAACACAAACACAGGATATGTTTATGAGGTTCGGTCACCACGACCTACGTCCCCGCTCCTCACATCGAGGAGATATCCACTATCACAATCCGGTTTGGAAGCCGGAACTCTACACACTCGGTTTACAAGATCACCGAAAACTCTCACACTACACAAACACTATGCAATCACACTTTACACACTAAGTGTAGGAACCTACCCCGTGTCCTCCTCCTCAAGTGCTCGATTACGACCTCTCCCTAGGTTCGTCAATCGACGCCACTACTATTAGATTCGACCCCGTGTCTCGCCTCACACTTCTCTCGGTGTACAAGTGTATTACAAGTGATTCTCACAAATAAAAGATAAATACAATGGTTTGTTCTCAAATAACAAGTGAGAACACAATGAAGCTCACACTCACTAAATCACACTCCACAACCCACACTATATGGTATGAAAATATTAAGCTCAATAAGTGTGTATGATAACAGTGAATGAAACTCAATAAATATAACTAAATAAAATGAAAAAGAAATAATAAGCTATATAAGAGTTTAGAAGACTTCTCAAACAAGAAGAATAATAGAGATGATTCCAATAGGATTTGAATGCCACTTCTTGATGTAGAAAAAAAAACTTCTCTTGAAAACTGATTGATGAAATCAACTATTAAACAGCTCTTAAACACAATTAATATTTTGTTAAACAACAAACTTGGATTTCTTAGATATGTAGAAGAAGAGCAGCAATGGGGTATTTATAGCACCCCAATACAACAACAAAAACATAAGTAAAAGACCAAAAAACCAGTTTCAAAACAGCTGTAAAAAAACTAGCCGTTATGAAGATCTGACAGTTCGGCGGTTGACCGGTCCGGTCGACCACGAAGCTCAAAACCACAGAGAGAGAAATTAAGGCTGGCGGTCGACCGGGGCGGTCGACCGAAAAACTCTCTGGATGTTCTCTCGGTCGACCGGTACGGTCGACCGCGAGCACAAAACAACTGAGCTCAGGAAAAAAACAACTGGCGGTCGACCGCACCGGTCGACCGAAAACTGACATATAGCAAATTGAAAGGTTTTGGGGCTGTTTTGAAAATTCATAAAAAATATCAAATCAAATCCAAAAATAGTGAAACTTTGGGGAAAGTTTCTAAATGATGAAACAAACATGTTTGAAGAGGAATTTTTGGAAAATCAATTTTCGTTTGTGAAAACTCCCTGTTTTTGAAAGGTGTTCAAAAAACCTGTTTTTCGTGAATATGAAAATTGACATGAAGCTTGTAAATATGTATATATATATTGAGCATGTATTATATGTATATAATGAAGTATGAAAGAGTTGTAAACATGAGATAAAAGTTATTGTAACAACATTTGATGAAAAATCATTTATATGATAGAAAACGTCAAAAATCGTGTTAAGTGTACATATATTGAGCTTAGATATAATCATACAATATATGTAAGTAAACCAAATATATACCTTGGTGAATCCACACATATGAACTTGAATCTTTAACGCTTGATTGACGTGTGTTGAAATACCTGAAAAGATAAACATAAACACAAAAACTAGAGAATATATTAGCGATAAATTGTTTGACAAATCATCATCAAAACTATAGGGTCAACAAACTAGAGTCTACACAGTTTAGGCTCTTAAGATGTTGGAGCGGGGAGGACCAGTTTATACTCGTATACTCCTGCGAGTTTCAGGAATTAGTTTAACCTCGTGTACCCGTTGGAGGTTCAAGGAGATACAGTTTATACTCATATACTCATCAGAGTGTGGGAAGAATGAGCTGAGAATGCATCGGGCTGTCGCCAGGTTGAGCTCTTTGTGTGAGATTTGATTGTAGGACCAGTCGTTGGTGCTGATATAGCTACTATCTCTGAAGTTGCCGAACATATGAAGTTATTATCCTCATAGCTTCGGCTGGAGTTAAGGTTAGCTCAGCTGTTCAAGCCACGAGGTGAAGCTGATGCATTAGTGACTTTTATCTCTTATTATGATTACCCATTCCGTTTAGAATAGATAAGCATAATACTCATAGGAATTTTGGCAAACCATCAGTCATCAACGGGTTTAAAGTACCTTTACCGACTACTGTTTAAATCGGGCTAGCATGTAGATTGTTTAAGTCCGTTCCGCATGTAACATTACGCTAAGAGAATAAACTCTCTTAGACTTAGTGCTATGATATTGAATACATAGACTTTGTTAATTTTACGGAAATAGACTAACCGATAACACGTGTTAGGCGCAGACTTATCTCTAATAAGGGATCGAGATAAAGGCCCTTATACATAAAAAACATGGATTCAGAGATCATTAATTTAATAATAATCACTGGCTACAATATTGAATACATAGGCTTTGTCATTTTCATGAGAATGTGCTACCCGACAATGCGTGTTAGGCGTAAACTTATCTCTATTTAGGGATCAAGATAAAGTTCCTCAGAATGAATTATGGTGTCTTTTTAGTGGTGAAAGACTAACCGACAACGCGTGTTAGGCGTAGGCTTATCTCTACTTAGGATTTGAGATAAAATCTCACGTGTGTGTAAGGCACGAATTTTGGCGTTATTAATAACAACCTATCATGATGTCGAATACGTGAGCTTTTGTCCTTTTCACGGCAAAAGACTAACTGATAACACGTGTTAGGTGTAGAATTATCTCTATTCAGGAGTCAAGATAAACTTCCCCATGCATGAAATGCATAGATTTTGGTGTTGAAGAGCTGTGTTGTGTCTTCTCTTAGGGCAAAGACGAACCCTGTGCTGGAGAGGAAGAATTTTATATTCTATCTTCAGGTGCAAAAGAAACTCAAAGTGGGATCTCAACTTCGAGAATCTGAAGGATGAAACTAAGAATGAGATCTTCACTCCGAGAATCGAAAAGATTTAGATAACCCTAACTATTTAAAGGTTTAGTTATCTAATCTGAAAATGAATTTCTCATTTATCAAGATGAAATTCCAACCTTAGCCCTAACTATTTAAAGGTTTGGCCAAAGGGGAGATTGAGACGATCCTAACTGTTTAAAGGTTTGATCACTCGATATGGGTGGAAGCCTCTCATTTATCAAAAAGGGATTCCGGTTTTGGTGCTAACTGTTTAATGATTTGACCAAGATGGGTTTTGAAACGACCCTAACTATTTAAAGGTTTGATCGTTTAATTTGTGGACCTCTCGTTCATGGAAGAAATCGTGAGGGGATTTTGGCTTTAGCCTAACTGTTTAAAGGTTTAACCGAAGGGAGTTTGAGACGATTCTAACTGTTTAAAGGTTTGATCATTCAATTTGTGGACCTATCGTTCATGGAAGAAATCGAGAGGGGAATTTGGCTTTGGCCCTAACTATTTAAATGTTTAACCGAAGGGAGTTTGAGAGGATCCTAACTGTTTAAATATTTGATTGTTCAATTTGTGGACCTTTCATTCATGGAAGGAATCGAGAGGGAATTTTGGATTTGGCCCTAATTATTTAAATATTTGAATTAAGGGAGTTTGAGACGATCCTAACAGTTTAAAAGTTTGATCGTTCAATTTGTGGACCTCTCGTTCATGGAATGAATCGAGAGGGGATTTTGGCTTTGACCCTAACTGTTTAAAGGTTTGACCAAATGGGGGTTTGAGATGACCCTAGCTGTTTAAAGGTTTGATCGTTCAATTTAAAAGTGGACCTCTCGTTCATGGAAGTAATCAAGATGGGATTTTAGTTGTGGTCCTAACTGTTTAAGGGTTTGACCAAGATAGGAGTGAGGTGGTACAAATGACAATGGAGGTGTTAATTTGCACAAATCATTGTGTCAATACAGTGAGAGTTTGTGGTGTCAAGTTGCAAGGACTTTAACACAAGGGGAATTAAAACTTTTAGCATTGTGTCCGGACTCTAACAATGAAAGTGTTGAGTGCGCAGACACATCGGGAGTTTGAGTGGATCAAACTAGAAATAATTTTTAGTGGACCCACCGTCAATTGATTTGATCAGTGAGGGATTAAACACTCCATAATTAGACCGTGAGAGTTTCATGAGGGAAGATTGACCGGATAAAGTCATTGAATCTCATCTCGGCGAAAGAGTGCTTGAGAAGTCACAGTAGGAGGGTTTTAATCATCTTGGAAATGATTAAATATCCAGAGTGGGAGGTTCTTAATCATTCTTTATCATAATTAAGAATTTATTAGTTTTGTGTTATCCTTAAGAATACCATGTGTAGTATTCTACAGGAACTTCCATCAAAGATAGGGAACAATTTAGCCTCATGTACCAGTTGAAGGTTTGGGAAACAGTTTAGCCTCGTTTATCAGTTGAAAATTTTGGAAACAGTTTATACTCATATACCTATTGGAGTAAAAAGGAGAAGCATATTATACTCATATACTCTTTAGAGTCAGGGAAAACAGTTTATACTCGTGTACCCAGTGGAGTCTACACCATTCTCATTTATCTTGTTTTGTCGTTATGACGCTGTAGTCAATTAAGGCTTGAATTTTGTTTTTGAGGCTAAAACAAACCTTGGTGGGATGAAGAACCCTCTTATGGTACACACAGTAGTTTGGATCCGTAATCTTCTTAACTCCTTCCTGATCTTTAATAGGTGGTAGTTCGATCTTGTCACTAGCGAGGAGATATTTCAAGATGGCTGAAATTCCTCATCCTGAAAGGAGTATTCTTTTTGGAATCTCGGATCTAGAGTCCTTCGCTGTTTCTGAGGTTGTTGTTGTGACATTTGATTAACATCAACAGCAACCACAGGTGTTGTCGGCTAACTTCTCTCGGCCTTCTTTCTTCTGAGAAATCGTTCGACCTGTTCTCCACGTAGTTTTAATTCTTTCCAGGTAGTTGATGGGACAACCCCCATGACCTCGAGGACATCGAGGGAGAGATTGTGATGGCAGGTCTGGAGTATAAACTCTTCTGTGACCGGATCTCAATAGTTCATCGCCTTGTTTCTGAAGCATTTGGCGAAGGTATCAACTGATTCTCCGTCTTCTTGCTTCTCATCTAGAAGAGCTCAAATTGATACTTCAGCATCATTATCAAAGAAATTGCTGAGGAATGAATTTTCTATATCATCCCATCAGTTGATGCTCCCTAGCTTTAGACGTCGATATCAATTGAAGGCATCCCCACGAAGGGTGCCTACGAATGACCAGATCATCAGTGGTTCATTCCCGGAGATCACTCCCAGATGAGACTTGAAAAATATCAAGTGTTGAGTGGGCGAGTCTCTTCCGTCGAATGGCGTAAAGTTAATTAGGGTGAACTTCACCGGGTACGAGATTGAATCCCACTCTCTTAGATACATACACAGAATGCTCATTTTCCTCAATTCTTGAGCGGACATTAAGGCATTGGCCTTATTCTCTAGCTCTTTCATCATCTCGTCATCGGCTGTATCTTTCTTCAGGTGATTTTGAGGATGAACGATGGGATCACCCCCAACATTGTCACTAGTGATGGGGCCACCCCTAGTGTTGGTATTATTATTAGGGCCATTCCTATTGTTGGTATTACTGTTGGGGTCACCCCTAGCATCTTTGTCAATGGGAGAAGCATCAGTATTGATAGTCTCCTCTATCTCTGAGTCGCTATCTTCCTGATTGGTAGTGTAACGACAACTGGATTCACCGTGCTGATTTGACAACTCCTGAAGTTGTTGAGCATGTAAATCCTTAACCTGCTGCACGACTATCTCTATTTTAATTTTAAAATCTTCTTTTTGTTTGGCCAAGTCTTCTTGAAGAAGTTGAGCTACTTATTCGGTAGTGATCATGAATACTTCTCGAGCTCGGGCCATGCTAGATATTATATCGTTAGAGGCAATTGCAGAGCAAGTATCCGAAAGTTCGTCTTCCGAAGATAGTCCTTCATGCATCCTCAGGTAATCCCCATATCCGACGGCTTCTAGCTGGAGCTGAGACACTCGTCGGGCTATTCCTAAATCAACTTTTCTTCCCAGAGAAAAGTCGGGATTAGCGTTATTCGAAGTGAACACAGACTTTCCTTTGTCAGCCATGTTGATGATGACTTTTGGGAGTTCGTCATCTTGAATGCCCGATCTTCTTTTATAGGAGCGTCTTGATTTGGGTTTTGACACTTCAATGGAAAGCCTTTGGAATACCAGGACCCTCTGTGGAGTGATCTTGGGGTAGCTACACTCCGACAATATTGCCTTGATAAGCCTCTCACAAGGACAGTGAGAGACCGATTCTGGGATACTTCTCTTTCGAGATTCGTTCGTACCCCCAGCTTGATAGTATAACTCTTCAATGTTATGGTTGGAGCAACCTATCGGCTGTTGGTTTGGATTTTCAGATGTAACGTTATCGTTTTATGGACATGTTTTTTTCTGGAGAGGTAACGCCTTGTTGGTGTTCTCGAGAGTCACAAATTTGGAACCACGCATTCATGAGGGTGGAATCCTAATGGGCTCCTGGTCTTCCACACGCACCCCCAAGCAGGTAGTTACGGGAATTAGTTTGTTGGGAGGACGTATACGACCCCCAGTCTAAAGAGTTGCTCAGGATCTGTTCATCGGACCCAAGCGTTCTTTGACAAGAGTTTTTCCGTGATCTTCATGTAGATGACTCAGGAGATCCTTCAACAGATTCTGAATTTGAAGAGATCCACGCTATCGTAGGGCTTCACCGGAGGTGCGGGAGCAAAATGAGCGGGATCTAAAATTGACGAAGGCTGGGAAGCAGCCTTAGAGTCAGAATTCAGTGAGAGACACAACTGGTGTCTCTCCCTAAGTGGAGGCATCTTAGCTATTTTCGGTGCCATTTTAGGCATTGCTTTAGCCTTTGTCACCCAGACATGTTTGGATTTTAGTGATTCTTTGACAAGCTCTTCCTTTTGTAATTCTTGTACCTTTTGCATAATGATCCGTACGTGCACAAGGAGTATACAGCACTTCTGAATGCGCTCCTCAAGAGTAGAACAGATTCATTTGATACGAACCTATTTGTTAGTCGGCGGTTGGGAGGAGGACCCCGATGCTTGCTGTGGCGACGGCTTAGCCACTTGGCGCCTTATAAACTCTAGATCCATTTGTTAGCAGAGTCTGTCCACCTGCTCCAAAGCTTTGATGAATTGATGGGCCAGATGTTGGCGACGCCTCTGACGAGCCCTCTTCGTCAACACTGGTACGCCTTCAACGAGAAACTTCTTGACCTTTGTAGAGTTGTCACGAGCATCAAATCCGGCTTT
Source organism: Asparagus officinalis (assembly GCF_001876935.1). Lineage (NCBI taxonomy): Eukaryota > Viridiplantae > Streptophyta > Magnoliopsida > Asparagales > Asparagaceae > Asparagus > Asparagus officinalis. Next base: position 40,768,744 of record NC_033800.1, read on the forward strand.
CTTGGAGGCCAGAGAGGAGTCTTCAACAACATTCTGGTAAAGATTATCACCCCGAGTCTTCAGATCTGAAGACCAATTACCTTCTTCACAGAAGTAGTCTTCATGCACTTGCAAGGAGAGGAAGATCTGGAGGAGGAGGAGGAGACGTACTCCTCAAACTTCTGCTAGTCGAATTCATACTCGACTTCTTCATCCACAAGGATCTTGATCAGCGGCTGCGATACGATAGCCTTGACAGTGAGGCTGTTGGCTCCCACTGTGGTCGCCAGTGTGTTTTGGTGGAAAGTTGGTTCTTTCATTAGTGGATTCATTACAACTTCAGTCATTACAATGAACTCAACAAAAATAAAAATAAAAGATTACAACTCTCTTAAAACACACACAACAGACGTTTATCACCCGCTGTTTACCTGAGATCTTTACCTATGCTGGGGTTTATCCGTGGACTACCGAGTGCTCAGATCAAGATATATATTTCATTGACTCACAAAGGAGTCAAGAAATTAAAGTAACTATCTCGGTAAGGCGATGCACTCTTCTTGAGAATCACAGCTAGATGCGATCTCAAGGAAAATGGATGAACGGCTGCAGATCTCTCAAACTCTTCCTCTTTATGTTGAATAGCTCGTCGAGATCTCTTTCTCCTCTCTGAAACTCGTGCTCCTTACTCTTCAGTTTGACAGGGCTTCGTCGATGCTCGAGAATTCTGGATCTCTGTGAATGAAGGCCCTAGGGCTGTATTTATAGGCTTCAGAAGCTTGGTTTTTTGATAAGAACCACTAATTTGATCTCATCTTAGTTGTAACCACTTAACCAAGTTCCAAGATACGTTCAGATCAGTTGGATCATAATCTACCAAAATCCAGGTGGTTAACGATGAAGAAACGGTGAAAAACAGTATTTTTGGGTCTGAGACACTCTTTGTGTCTCGGCCAGCCCTAGCTGAGACACAATTTGTGTCTTGGTTGACTGAGACACAAAGTGTGTCTCGGATAGCCGAGATACACTTTGTGTATCGATTAGCTGAGACACTTGTTGTCTCTCGGCTTTCGACTGAGGCACCGTTTTACGCACCTTGACTATTTTCGCTGTAATTTTCTCGTCTAATCTCGGAATAACGCGATTCAAAGTGCATCAGAAATCTGAAAAAGAGATCTACAACCTACCATGGGTGAATCATACATGGGATGAGACACGAGTTACGCTTTGTCTATTAACTACAATGGCCTCTTGAACATGACCCTGTTCCTGAGTCCTAACATCCACTACTGTATCCTCCACCTGCACATCCGTCTTATCATCTCCTCCCGGTGTCATCTCTGTAGGAGCCTTAATAGATACAATACTATCTGAAGTCTGTGGAGTCACATCATTCTCCACCTTCTGCGATACCCCACTAGCCTGGCCTTCCTCCACCTGCTGAGGAACCTGAGATCTCCTCATATGAGTCTCATCAAAAGTGACATCTCTGCTAATGATTATCTTCTTGTCTTCTGGATCCCACAACTTAAAACCTTTAACTCCATCTCTAAAACCCACAGAGACTGTTTTTCTTGCCCTCGGATTTAATTTCCCATAATTCACATAATAGTAGACTGGACACCCAAATATCTGAATCACATCATAATCACTAGCCATTGTACTAGACCATACCTCCATAGGAGCCTTTCCATGTATTGCAGTGCATGACAACCTATTCACAAGACGGATTGTATAAACCAATACTTCGGCCTAAAAGGATCTAGCTAATCCACTATGTGAGAGCATACAACGCACCTTCTTCAGCAATGTACAGTTTAATCTCTCAACCACTCTATTTTGTTGTAGTGTCTCCCTAACTGTGAAATGGCGCTCAATGCCCACGATCCTGACAAAATTGCAGAAATAGATCACTCTTGTACTCACCACCATTATCAAAACAGAGTACTTTTACCTTTCCACCTGTCCATAGCTCCACTTTCTTTTTCTATTCCACAAAGATATCCAGGACCTCGTGTTTATGCTTCATGGTATATACTCAATTCCTCCTAAAACAATTATTAATAAAAGTGACAAAGTAATTGGCCCCACCAAGAGATGTGTTCTTGGAGGGACCCTAAATATCTGTGTGAATGTAATCTAATATACATTGGGTGCTATGAATTGTAGTGACAAATTTTACTTTTGTCTTCTTTCCAAGTATGCAATGTTCACACAATTCTATCTTGTAGGTATTTGCACCCTTCAATAGCCCATGTTTTTCCAACGCCTGCAGAGACTTATCACCACTACGTTCCAACCTCATGTGCCATAGACGGGTAGTATCCTTCTCTGTGGTAATTAAAGCTGTGAGACCCTCTGTTACTGTCTTTCTCTTCAAGTAGTAAAGATTGTTTTCCCTGACACCTCTCATCACCATCATGGACCCCTTGGTGATCTTCAAAGTTGTATTTTTTATACTCACCCTATAACCTGATGCCTCTAAAGTTCCAAGTAAAATGATATTATTCGTTAATTAAGTAACGAATCTCACTTCCTTCAACTCCCCAGTCACACCGTCATACATCCTGATTCGAACTGTTCTAATACTATCAATGGGAGCATACGTGATTATTTCCTAATAACACGATATTCCCCCTCTCCAACTCCTCAAAGCTAGAGAACCAATCCCTCCTAGAAAAAATGTGATATGTAGCACCTGAATCTAACATCTATTCTGTAGATTCTGCATAACAAACTGACGCTAGGTATGAGTAGCCTGAAGAATCTGATTCTGAATTATCACCACTAACTTTAGCGACATTCACCTCTGAAGTCTGTCCGACTTTCCACTTGTTCTTCCCGACTCTATCTCTCAACTTTGGGCATTTATTTTTTAATGTTCATCCTCTTTGCAAAAAGCACATTGATTTCTACCCATACTTTTATGGCCATATCTTAACTTCGATTTTGAGTGATTAAATGGACGAGGTTTTGGACTACGGTCTCTCACTGCCAATGCACCTCCCGATGCCTTCTCGGAGGGTTCGTTATCACTCTTTCTCAACTTATAATTAACCAATGCTGAGGTCACCTTCTTATAACTGACAGTGGTTCTACCATTAATCATTGTAAGGATAAAGGTACCATAATCATCCTCTGATATTGAACATAATAACAACATCACCTTATCTTCATCCTCTATCATGATATCCACATTGGTCCTATCCGATAGCAATTTTGTGAAATTATTAACATGTTCTACTCCCCTCTTTATTTTAAATTGGTAAAACCTCTTCTTTAAATGAAGCATATTCTCAATGCTCTTCATCAAATACTTGTCATTGAGTGTTTCCCACAACCGTTTCGCCGATGTTTTATTCATTACATCATAAATCAAGTCCGGTGTCAAACATGATTTAATAACCCCACATGCTCTACTATTTATTTTCTTCCAAACCTTATCCTTCATATCATCAGGTTTCTCTTGTAATTCAAGAGTCTCCTCCAAATTTTAGGTATCTGATGTATCCATCACTTGACATCTCCACAAACCAAAATTTATCTTGTCATCACATTTTTGAACATCAATTTTTGTATTATTAATGCTTAATCATTGTATCGCCTTAGTCAGGGATGATCCCGATGTACTTGTTTCGGTTATTTTGATAATTCAATCTCTTCAAATAAGAATCCGCACCAAATCTCTTCAATCACTTGTTGAAACCCTAACTTTTTTACTTCAAATCGAACCCCCAAGCCAACACGGAGCTCTGATTCCACTTGTTGTGCGCAACATAATCGAAATCACAAACAAGATAGGAGAATAAAACAACAACCAAAGCAAGCATCATACAAGCAAGACACCAAATTTACGTGGTTCGGCAATGTGCCTATGTCCACGGGGCAAGAAGAGGGTATATTTTACTATAAAAAGAGAGAGCGAAAGAGAGTGCAAATAGAGATTATAATCTGTAACGCCCCTGTTTTCACACTTGGCTGCAGTCCAAGGTGAACCCAGAGATGTCAAACCTGTCATGCACCTTCACTGTGCATCAACATGTTTCACCAATCACAGTAATATCCTCTAGTAGAAACCAATATAAATGAAGGTACAAAACAGGCAAATAAGGGAAATAAATACTATAGACATGATACAGAAAGATATATCTCATAAATAAAATCATGTCCCAAATAAATTAAACTGTAATACAACTGATATACATATGGAGTCTAAAATAACATGATATGTCTCAACATGAATCGGCTAGAAATCGTACTAAGGCATATTGCCTTAACAATATGAGTACAAACTCAAATGAATGAATGGAAACATAAGACCACTGTGGAGTCCATACTAGTAAAAATACGCGACGGCGACTATGCAAGAACTTCGTCACCCTGCGACTCTCTGATGCTCTGAGCCGCCTGAAAGTTAAAATAAAAGAAAAATAACAACAACAAGAGCGTCAGAGCGCTACAGCAAGTTCACCTCCATCCGCCCCTAGGGGAAGGGCTGCTAGATGATGAAGTGGAGGCTCTATCTATTAAGTATAGTCTACCTAGATCATTTTCCCTGTATCTAATGGAATTAATATTTAGAAACCTACAACTCGAGACGTAGTACGTCGAGCGAAATAATCCAAACAAGGAAACCCTCATGTATATACCGTATGTCTCAGGTAGTAAATAACTAAATATTAACCCTGAACTAAGCAATCAAAATATAACTGGAAAGTAAAGCATCATAATAGACATCAACATATGTATCTCGTGTACTCGTATAGTAAAGTATCTCAACAATGAGTAGAAACACTTTTGGCATCCGCCAAATACTCATGTAAATAGTTTATAATATTATCATTCTGAACTTCTTCCAACTCATCGCATCATAGTGCGGATCGACAAATAGGTATCATCACATCATAGTGCGGATCGACAAATATGTATCATCGCATCATAGTGCGGATCGACAAATATGTATCATCACATCATAGTGCAGATCGACAAATAGGTATCATCGCATCACCGTGCGGATCGACAAATAGGTATCATCGCAGTCTTATTTGCGGTGTACTAACTCACAAGTAAATAGATCTCAATTCGTCATAATCCCCGTGGGATACTCAAATGCGTATTTCGTCATATTCATGACTGTAAGTATAACATCGAGCGGCTCAAACTCCGCGATCGCGTCACAAACGGTGCAAACAACCTCCAGAAAATAAAACTGGGCCAAACTGTCCAGTAAATGGTCAGGGTTACCAACCCCGCCTATCTGCTATAATAACTAATTGTGAATAGTAGCAGTACTTACTAATAGCAACAGTACTTTACGACTAGTATCCGTACTCATGAATAGTAACAGTACGTATGAATAGTACCGTATGCATGAATAGTAATGGTATGTATAAATAGTACCCGTACGTATGAATAGTGTCAGTACTTATGAATAGTGTCGTATGTATGAACAATAACAGTACGTATGAATAGTACCCCCGGTATGCATGAATAGTAATAGTACTTATGAATAGTATCGTACGTATGAACAGTACGATATTTATGAATAGTACTAGTAACCGTATTTATGAATAGTACCGTACATATGAATAGCAACAATATTTATGAATAGTACCGTACATATGAATAGTAATGATATTTATGAATAGTGTCGTACGTATGAATAGTATCATACGTATAAAATAGTAACAGTATTTCCAGCGGTAGACATGTACGCATAGTTCTAGCTAGCAATATCATGTCTTTAGGAATTTAGTCTTATATTCTATTCATCAATTTTTATCAATATCAAGTCTTTTCTTCAATATCATGTATATTCATCAATATCATGTATATTCATCAATTTTTATCAATATCATGTTTTTTCATCAATATCATGTATATTCATCAATATCAAAATTTACTGGGGATGAGTTTGGAAAGAGATGAACTTGCCTTTATTGAACTCTGAAATTGGAATCCCTATCCGTTCCTGCTTTTCGAATTGCCAAAATCCTCTTCTTCTTTCCCTTTCTTCTCTCTCTCTCTCTCTCTCTCTCTCTCTCTCTCTCCTTTCTCTCTCTTTCTCTCTCGTTGAGTGTGTGCAGAGAGTGAGGGGGCTCTGTCCCTTTTTATAGAGAGATGAGGGTAGGGGGTAGGTGGCACAGTGTGAGGAGTTGGTGGCACAGGAAAAAGAGAGAAATATATATATGGACAAATTTTCAAAAACAACCTTTTTGCCAATTTAAATAGCAAAATCAACCTCATTTAGCATTATTTAGCAAAACCGACCCTTTTCTTCTGAAAAGGGTCGGTTTTGCTGCTTTGTAATTTTTACGAAATACACGGGACTGCTAGTCCCGTGTATTTCAATGTGCCCTGCTCAAAACACGGGACTAGCAGTCCCGTGTTTTGAGAGCAAAAGCATTTATGGCTGGTTTATTAAAAAATACTCGACTAGCAGTCCATTGTTTTAGATAAATGTCAAGTATTTTTTAATCTATATTTTGTTTTATTTTTGAAGTGTCAGCAACCCACTTCGAAGTGTAACTCAATTATTGGCTCTACTAATTAATTAAACAAATAATTAAAAGTGGGGAGAGTAAGAAAAAAAATCAGCAGATAGCTGGAAGCTGACGGAAGGCGGTCGTAGTAGAGATCCTTGGATGCTTTCATCATCTTCATCGTTATCAGAGATCACACGAGTTTTCAATCTCGCCCGAGGTGATACTTGGATGCTTTCATCATCTTCATCGTTATCAGAGATCACACGAGTTTTCAATCTCGCCCGAGGTGATATTTCATCCCTAAATCTTAAAAATCCTAGAAAAATTTTCTCCGGTTAGACGGTTCAAAAAGATTAATTGCTTCCGTAGTAGTACCCCAACGTTCAAATAATTTTTTTGAAAAGGAAAAATGTTGGTGGCTGCGATCTGGGAATAAAATTTTGGCCTCTTGCTTGTGGAAATAGTATATTATAAGAATCTTCAGACGTGTTTTCTTCGTGTTGCATGTGTTGCTTGTGGAACTGGCGCAGCTCTCAAAACACGGGACTGCTAGTCCCGTGTTTTGAGCAGGGCACATTGAAATACACGGGACTAGCAGTCCCGTGTATTTCGTAAAAATTACAACGCAGCAAAACCGACCCTTTTCAGAAGAAAAGGGCCGGTTTTGCTAAATAATGCTAAATGAGGTCGATTTTGCTATTTAAATTGGCAAAAAGGTTGTTTTTGAAAATTTGTCCTATATATATATATAATATTTTATATTATTTTTAAAAATAGGATTTCAAACTCTATTCTCAGAAATCATCAAAAAATTACCCATAGAACCGTCTCATCATTCTAAGATCAACGGTCTAAACCTCATGTCCATATGATCAATATAAAAATTATTAAAAATACAAATACGATAGATGTCAGTAGACGCGATACCGTCTCAAAATAGTGTTTTAGTCTCCTTCATCAGAACTCAATGAAACTTTACCCACAACATGGTCTTGACATTCTAAGATCAATGGCGCAAATTTCGTGACTCAATGAAACTTTACCCACAACATGGTCTTGACATTCTAAGATCAATGGCGCAAATTTCGTGCCCATCTGATCAATAGATAAATTACTAAAAATAAAATAGTATCAGTTTTCAGTAGACTCGCGATACCGAGGCTGAAACTGCGAATTGATCTCAAATCAATTCCAATCTGATCCATTCATCCCAAAATGATCACCAATCATAATAAAACTTATTTATTATCATTTATAATAATATTTTTAAAATTTTCGGGGTTTTACATTCTTCCCCCTTAAAAGAATTTCGTCCTCGAAATTCCGCAATCGTATCTTAGAGATTAATAATATAAGAAAAGCACGTTGAGAGAATAATCCAGATAAGAAAACCCTCACATACACATCTCGTACTATTAATCTTTAGATATGAAACAAAACACATAAAAACATATCTACACTTAACAATCTAGAATGCAAATACTCTCACTTAACCCCTAATTAAGCGAAACTAGTACGTCGGGCGAAAAATCCAAACAAGGAACCCCCCATATATATACCATGTGTTCCGAATGATTAGGAGCTAAGTGTTAATACCCTCATTCTAGCATTAAATATAAATATGACCATATAAATAAGCATAAACACAAACAAGTCATAATCAATTAATTTTACCTGCTCAAACAGGTGTGGGTAGTCGCGATGCATATCCTCTTCGCGCTCCCAAGAAGCCTCCTCAGCTCCTTTCCAGTTCCATTGAACTTTAACTAAAGGAATCACCTTATTACTTAGTCTCTTGTCCTCTCTAGCAAGGATGCAAATTAGCACTTCAATGGTGGACAAATCTGTCTGAATCTCGATCTCAGATGTATCAATCACCCTCTGCTGCTCCTCGTCGCGTAGGTGCTTCTTAAGCATCGACACATGAAATACATCGTGCACACTTGACATCGATGTTGAAAGATCTAATCTATATGAAACCGCTCCAACACGCTTGGTAATCCGAAATGGTCTAACATATCTCGGGGCAAGTTTTTCTCGTTTTCCAAATCGCTTAACGCCCTTCATTGGTGATACTTTTAACATAACAAAATCTCCAACCTGAAACTCCAAAGGTCGTCGTCTTTGATCTGCGTAGCTCTTCTGCCAACTCTGAGCGGCAAGAATACGCTCTCTAATCAATGCTACCTTCTCAGCAGTCTGCCTCACAAGCTCTGGCCCAAGCAATAAGCTATCCTCCGGCTCTGCCCAACAAATCGGGGATCTACAGGGTCTCCCGTACAATGTCTCATACGGAGCCATACCAATCGTCGCTTGATAACTGTTGTTATAAGCGAACTCGATCAAATGTATGTGGTCCTCCCAGCTGCCCTGGAAGTCTAAAATGCAAGCCCGCAACATGTCCTCTAAGACTTGGTTTACTCTCTCCGTCTGCCCATCTGTCTGTGGGTGAAATACACTACTATATGATAATCTGCTGCCAAACGAATCCTGAAAGCTCCTCCAAAAATGCGAAGTGAAAACTGAGCCTCGATCCGACATGATCGTCTCTGGAACTCCATGTAGTCGAACTATCTCCCGAATGAAGATTCTCGCATAAGTCTCGGCGGTGTAGGTAGTTCTCACTAGTATAAAATGTGCTGACTTCGTCAACCGATCAACTATCACCCAAACGGAATCGTTCCCTTTCTTTGACCTCGGTAACCCCATAATGAAATCCATAGAGATACACGTCCATTTCCATTCCGGAATGGGTAAAGGCTGCAGGGTTCTTGCTGGTCTCTGATGTTCTGCCTTTACCTGCTGACAGGTAAAGCATCTAGCAACATATTCTGCTATCTCCTTACGCATGCCGCTCCACCAAAAGTGTCTCTTCAGGTCCTTGTACATCTTTGTTGTGCCTGGATGCACCGTGTACCTAGAACGATGCGCTTCATCAAGCAACTCCTTCTTCAGCTCTACACTAGCTGGCATAACTAATCTGCCTTTCATTCGAAGGCCTCCGTCTATTCCAACGGTCCAATCAACTTTGGGCTCCTTGGAAATCTCCTCCTTTCGGGTTTGAATCCAAGAGTCTGCTAGCTGAGCTTTGACCACTCCATTACTCCAAGATGACTGCACTAACATAGCTCCCAAAAATGCGCTGCTCCCGTCGATTTCTGGCCTGAAATCAAACTGGCTAAGAGTGTAAAGATTTCGGTACAACGAACACCTCAAAGCCATAACCCGATGTCGATGCTTCCTGCTCAAAGCGTCAGCCACGACGTTCGCCTTCCGTGGATGGTACTGAATCGCGAACTCGTAATCCTTGATGAACTCGACCCATCGCCGCTACCTCTGGTTGAGTTCCTTCTGAGAAAATAGGTATTTCAGGCTCTGGTGGTCTATGAATAACTCAAACTGCACCCCGTACAGGTAATGTCTTCGTGTCTTCAGTGCGAAGACCACTGCTGCTAACTCCAAATCATGCGTGGGATAGTTTTGCTCATGCGTCCTTAACTGTCGAGAGCTATAAGCTACTACTCTCTGGGTCTGCATCAAAACGGTTCCTAGGCCTGCTAATGATGCATCTGTGTAGACAACAAATGTCCTATCACTGCTCGGAATAGTCAAAACCGGTGCTGTAGTTAACTTTGTCTTTAATGTCTCAAAAGCCTTCTGGCACTCTGTGTCCCAAATGAATTGTACACCCCTTTTCGTAAGGCGTGTAAGTGGCATCGCAATCTTCGAGAAGTCCTGAATGAATTTCCTGTAATAGCCGACTAAACCCAAGAAGCTACGAATCTCTGTGACGGTCTTTGGCGGCTCACATTCTAGTACTGCCTCAACCTTCGCTGGATCTACTGCAATACCCTCTCTACTGATGACGTGGCCTAAAAATCTAACCTCCGATAGCCAGAATTCGCACTTGCTGATGTTCGCGGTGAAAATTGCCTTCATTGAATTCATTGTCATCTCAAGTAATTGATTTTTTTGGTTACAAAAGATCCGGTCTTTTTTAGATCCGGTTACAACGAAATCAAAGAAAATAAAAAAGATTACAACTTTATCCTTTAGAACAAATCGCGAGCTCCTGTTTTGCGGTCGCTCGCTTGTGTGGGTTCTTTGCTAACGCCGGGGTTAATCCGTGGACCACCGCACGATCTAGATCCGGTCGGATCTACACGATTCGACGGGTATTATTTCGCGAAGGAAATAATAGCCGGGGGGGATTAGTTCACCAAGGAAATAATCGCCCTTAATTCTCGGGATCAAAGGCCAAGCTTTGATCCGGAGTGTGATCTCGTGTAGATCTCAGATCTGATCTTTACCTCTCTCGAACTCCTGCTTTTTGTGACGTGGACGCTCGCCGAGAACCAGATCTGAATCTTCAAGTCCTCAAGTCTTCAAAACTCTAAGCTCGATCTTCAATTTGGCAGAGTTTCGGCTCTCAAAGTTCCAACACTGAAAATGAACCACCCTTGGCCTATTTATAGGCACCCAGATCTGTGCCTAGGCACAGATCTAGGCTGAGGTGGCTCGGCCACAAGTGGCCGGCCACCCCTGGGTGGCTCGGCTCATGGAGTCCGAAACTGATCTTGATTCGATCGTGATTCGTCCGAGTCTGCCCTTGGTTGGATGACTCGTTGACTCTTCGAACCCTTGGTTTGATTCTACATGCGAATGGATGTATTCCGTTGCTTGCGTGCGATTCGTCAACCTTGTCGCCTCGTTGGTTTGTCGGTTTGTGCCGAGCTATGCTAGGGGACCTATAAGCAATTTTATATGCCTACAGATACCCCCTCCAAAGTATTTCAGTCTCGTTCTTTTATAGAAGAGTCTGGAATACTTTGGATATGATTGTCCCAACCTTCAGTCGGTGTAACGGGACCTTGGAATGGCTTCTGTTTTTTATTCCTTCAATCCTTCAGGCTATTCGGTGCTTTGTCGAATGTCTGTAAGGGTTCCGGTGCTGCATTTATTGTCTGACCGTTGTCGGAAATTCGAACTTGAAGTCAATTCCTGGTTTTCTGATTTTTAGCTCGTGCTTGTTGGTTGAACACAGAACTGACCCTCGACTGTCGGCGTTGAGTCTTTATTTGCGACGCGTTGTCCGGCGTAGTGTTGTTGAGTTATCCTTAAGAATATTTATAAAAATATTCTCCAGGAACTTCTCAAAAAATAGGGAATAGTTTATACTCATATACCTTATTGGAGTATTAAGAAGCAGTTTATACTCGTATACTTTTCGGAGTGGTGATTCTTTCATTACAACGCATTGATTGGCATTGACCTAGGGTTACGCGTTGACCGACATTGACCCTAGGGTTTCGAATGTCGTACGTTGACTTTTTGATCGCAACGCGTTGACTGGCGTTGACCTAGGATTACGCGTTGATCGGCGTTAACCCTAGGGTTTCGAATTTCGTACGTTGACTTTTTGATCGCAACACGTTGACTGGCGTTGACCTAGGGTTACGCGTTGACCGGCGTTGACCCTAGGGTTTCGAATTTCGTACGTTGACTTTTTGATCGCAACGCGTTGACTAGCGTTGACCTAGGGTTACGTGTTGATCGGCGTTGACCCTAGGGTTTCGAATGTCGTACGTTGACTTTTTGATCGCAACGCGTTGACTAGCGTTGACCTAGGGTTACGCGTTGACCGGCGTTGACCCTAGGGTTTCGAATGTCATAGGATGCTCAAGTCACGAGACCAACTAATAAAGCTGATGCGTCAGTGACTCTCGCATTTATAGGATTTTTGGCAAACCCCCAGCCATCAACGGGTTTGATGAGCCTTTATCGACTACCGTTTGAGTCGGGCTAGCATGCGGATTATATAAATCAGTTCCGCATATGACGTTGTGCTAAGAGAGTTAACGCTCTTAGTGCTACGATATTGAATACGTAGACTTCGTCTTTCTCACGGGAATAGACTACCCGGCGACGCGTGTTAGGCATTGTCTTTAGGATTTTTGGCTAACCCCCAGCCTTCAACGGGTTTGATAAGCCTTTACCGACTACCGTTTGAGTCGGGACTACCGTTTGAATCGAGCTAGCATACGGATTGTCTAAATCCGTTCCGCATGTGACGTTGTGCTAAAAGAGTTAACCCTTTTAGTGCTACGATATTGAATACGTAGACTTCGTCTTTGTTACGGGAACAGGCTACCTGGCAACGTGTGTTAGATGCTGGCTTATCCCTACTTAGGCTTCGGGATAAAATACCCCAGAATCGAACTCTGGTGTCTTTTTCTACGGAGAAAGACTAAACCGGCGACGCGTGTTAGGCATCGGCATATCCTTTCTTAGGATTCAGGATGAAATTCCCCATGCGTGTAAGGCATGGGTTTTGGTGTTATTAATAACAGCCTGCCACAATGTTGAATATGCGGACGTGTGTTCTTTTTAACGGTTAAGAACTAATCGGCAGCGCGGGTTAGGCGCAGACTTATCCCTGCTTAGGTTTCAGGATAGGATACCCCAGAATCGAACTCTGGTGTCTTTTTCTACGGAAAAAAGACTAAACTGGCAGCGTGTGTTAGGCGCAGACTTATCCCTGCTTAGGATTCGGGATAAACTTCTTAGTACCTGTGAGGCACAGATTTTTGGAGTTGAAAAAGGTGGTGTCTTTTCTTGGGGCAAAGACGAACCCGAAATGGGAGAGGAAGAATTTTATATTCTATCTCCCGACACTGAGGAAGAAGAATTTTATATTCTATCTTCAGCTGGAAAGGAGACTCGAGGTGGGATCTCCACCCCCAGAATCCGGAAAGGTGAAACTAAGAGTGAGATCTCCACTCTGAGAATCGAAAAGATTCGGATAACCCTAACTGTCGGAAGGTTTGATTACCGAACTAAAGATGAATTTCTCGTTTATCGAGAGTAAATCGTGGTTTTGGTCCTAATTGTAGGAAGGTTTGACCAAGCGAGAGTTTGAGGTGACCCTAACTATAGGAATGTTTGATCACTTGATTTAAAGGTGGACCTCTCGTTCATTGGAGGAATCGAGAGGGAATTTTGGTTGTGGTCCTAACTGTAGGAAGGTTTGACCAAGTAGGAGGTTTAAAACGATCCTAACTGTAAGAAGGTTTGATCGCTCGATTTGTGTGCCTCTCGTTCATTGAAGGAATCGAGAGGGGATTTTGGTTGTGGTCCTAAGGTTTGACCAGGTAAACGGTGGGTTTAGTGCTTATCACTTTATTTGTAATGATTGGGTTATCCCTAAGAAAATTACGTGTAACATTCTTTCAGGAACTTCCCGTTACATGAATTATCCACCCCCAGCTTTTCTTGCGAAACTGGGTTTATCATCGTATCGGTTGCATGATCGGGTTATCCTTAAGAATACCACGCATGGCACTCTCCAGGAACTTCTCGTGGAAGAAAGTAAATAGTTTAGACTCATATACCTATTAGAGTATCAGGGAGCAGTTTAACCTCTTATACCGGTCGGAGGATTGAGAAGCAGTTTATACTCATATACTCTTCGGAGTCTTAAGAAGCAGTTTATACTCTTATACTTATCGGAGTGGTGCCGTTCTCAACTGGCTTACTCTAGCGTTATGACGCCGGCTTCAACCAAGGTCTGAATGCTATTCTTGAGAGCAAAGCAATCCTTGGTGGGATGAACGACCCTCCTGTGGTATGCACAGTACTTCGGGTCCGTAGTGTTATCAGCTTCTTCCTGATTTGTGATAGGTGGTAGCTTGATCTTGTTACCTTCAAGCTTTTTGGAGTTTCCGATCTGAGGTCTTCTGCTGTCTCCGGGGCTGCTGTTGCGATGTTTGATTAGCACTACCAGTAGCTGCATGTGTTTTACCCTTCCCACGGGAGGCGAAGTTTGAGTTCAGAAGATTCGCCATCGGTTGACTCCTCTCGGCTTTCTTCCTTCGGAGGAAGCGTTCGGCTTGTTCACCACGCACCTTCAAGTCTTTCCAAGTGTCAGACGGTGCTGTTCTCATTGCTTCCAACACATCTAAAGAGAGGTTATTGTGGCAAGTCTGGAGAATGAACTCCTCAGTGATCGGGTCCCGACAGTTCATCGCCTTGTTTCGGAACCTCTTGACGAAGGTATCGACTAGCTCCCCGTCCTTTTATTTCTCATCGAGCAACATTCCGATGGATATCTCGGTGTCGTCGTTGAAGAATTTAGCGAGGAATTTGGTCTCCATGTCATCCCAGCCGGTGTCGTCGTTGAAGAATTTAGCGAGGAATTTGGTCTCCATGTCATCCCAGCTATTCACGCTTCTTGACTTGAGGCGACGATACCAATCGAAAGCGGCTCCGCGAAGAGTGCCAACGAAGGACCGTACCATCAGAGGCTCATTACCAGAGATAACACCCAGGTGCGATTTGAAGTAAATCAAATGCTGAGTGGGTGAACCCTTCCCATCAAACGGCGTGAAGTTGATCAGATTGAACTTCGCCGGATAGGGGATCGATTCCCATTCTCGTGGGTATGGACAAGGAATGCCCGTCTTCTTAATCTCTTGAGCGGAAATCAATGTATTGATTTTGCTCTCGAGGTTTTTGATCTTCAAGTTTTCACTTGTATCTTCGTCAGCATTCTCGTTACCACCCCCTGCATTGACGGGAGGAGCATTGGCGTTATGAGTTTCATTCGTACCTGTGTCCTCATCTTCCAGATTAATCTGGTTGCGATGACTTTGCTCGCCTCGCTGGTTTGTCAGCGCTTGGATTTGCTGGTCATGCATTTCTCTCATACTCTGCATGGCCATCTGCATTTCGTGCTTGAAGCTCTCTTGCTGTTTAGCCATGGCTTCCTCGAGCATTTTGGCCACTTGTTCCGTGCTTATCATCAGTGATTCGCGGGGTTGCCCTTCACTGGAGACTGTATTATCCGATGCAACCGCAGAGCAGGCATCCGATTCTTCATCTTCGGAAGGTAATCTTGTCTGAACCCTACCATAAGTTCCTCGCTTAATGGCTCCGGACTGTAGACGGGTAACACGCCGGGACGCTTCCAGAAACGACTTGAGATTAACCTGTGTCGATGTCTCCTTGCTGGTCATATTAGTGGTGACCTTCGGGAATTCTCTGTCTTCAACTACCGCTCTCCTTCGTTGGAAACGCCTAAGCCTTGGTTTCGGCGTTTCGGTACTGAGCCGTTCGAAAACTAAAACTCTTTCGGGGACCGCCCTAATGCAGCTGTACTCAGACAATACCGCCCGAATGAGCTTGGAACAGGGGCATTGAGTTTCTAATCCTCGAGGACTCCTCTTTCTGGTTTTCCTCGTGCTCCCATCTCGATAGTACAACTCATCGGTTTGAAGGTCTGGGTAATCTATCGCGTGTCGGCACGATTTCTCAGGTATAACGTCATAGTCATCACCAGACGATAACGTTTCCTTCTGAGAGCGAATTACCTTCTTCGGACTTTCGAGAGTCACGCGTCTCGAAACGCGCCTTTGTGGGCGTGAATTCTCGACGGGCTCCTGAGCTTCAATGCGCAAAGTAGTGCGCTTGGTTGCCCTGATTTCCTCGTCATATTGAGGATTGTGGCGACCCCCATCATGTTGATTCGTTCGGGGCTTTCTTAGTGGGCCCAAACGTCCTTGGATTGGAATTTTGCTTCGCTCCTCGGGAAGTGGACCGAGGCGCTCCAAGATTGACTTCCTTTTTTGGGATGGTCCTGTGGGATCTCCCGGAGTAGTTGTGGAAATCATCGGCGGTCTGGATTGATTCGCCAGAGGTTGAACTTTCGGAGGCTGCAGTTGTTGCTCCTTAGTCTGAATCGCCGCTTCAGACTTCGGTCTCTAAGTTTTACGGGTTGATGGCGGCTTCTTGGCCACCTCTTGGACTTGAGCTCGTGCCTGCGCTGACATTGCGCGGCGCTTGCGAATGCGCTCCTCAAGCGTCGAACGATTCCGTTTGACCCGGACCCATTCGCTCGTTGGCGGCTTGGAGGAACTGCCATTCATCGGTGGTTGAGGCTGTTTGCCTCTCCTGTTCTTCAGATCCGCGTTGTAGCGGATTCCGTCGGTTGACTCCATCGCTTTTGCGAATTCTCGGGCCAAGCGTTGGCGTCGCCTTTGGCGAGCTCTCTTTGAGAGAGTCATCACTTCTTTGGTGACGGAGGGATTGACAGAAATAGGCCTGCCCTGGTTGGAAGTTGGAGGAATCTCACCCGATGCGACTTTGGTATCAAACGGGGCGAGATCTTCGTTGGTGTTTTCTACATCTTCACACCAATGAGCTTTTCTCCTAGAGGAGAACTTCTTGGACTTCTTGGACTTGTGAGGGGAGGTAGATCCGGACGAGGACACGTACTCCTCGAACTTGGCTTGGTCGAACTCATACTCGACCTCCTCCTCGACCGGGATCGGAATCCGCGGCTGCGATGTGACGATCTCGGCAGCGAGATCGGTGGCTCCCACTGTGGTCGCCAGATTGTTCGCGGGAAAAATCGTAACTTTCTTCATTATTGAATTCATTGTGCACTCTTTGACAACAGTTTATCGGTTACAAAGATCCGGTCTTTTTATAAGATCCGGTTACAACGAAATCAAAGAAAATAAAAAAAAAAGATTACAATTTTCCTTATTTGTCGAACTAATCGCCTCCTGTTTTGCGGTCGCTCACTTTGTGTGGGTTTTTTGCTGACGCCGGGGTTAATCCGTGGACCACCGCGCGATCTAGATCCGATCGGATCTACACGATTTGACGGGTATTATTTCGCGAAGGAAATAATAGCCGGGGGGATCTAGGTTCACTCAACGAAATAATCGCCCTTAATTCTCGGATCAAAGCCAAGCTTTGATCGGAGGTGTGATCCTCGTGTAGATCTCAGATCTGCATCTTTTACCTCTCTCGAACTCCTGCGTTTGTGTGACGGTGGACGTACGCGCGAGAAGCCATAATAAAAATAATAAATAGATCTGATCTTGCAAGTCCTAAGTCTTCAAAACTCCAGCGTGATCTTCATTTGCCAGAGTTTCGGCTCTCAAAGTTCCAACCGTGAAAAAAAAAAATGAACCACCCTCGGCCTATTTATAAGCACCCAGATCTATGGCCTAGCAGTCAGATCTGGGCTGAGGTGGCTCGGCCTTTGCCGAGCCACCCTGGGGTGGCTCGGTTTTGGCCGAGCCCCTCAGGGTGTTTGAGTTCCGTCGTTTTGTCGTTGTTCCCGTTTTGTCCGTGATTCGGCTGTGCGGTTGATTTGTCTGGACTCGATTTGTTGACCTGATTTGGCAGTAGATCCGATTCCTGATTTGGCAGTAAATCCACTTCTGAGTTTGAGTCCGAAACTGATCTTGATTCGATCGTGATTCGTCCGAGTCTGCCCTTGGTTGGATGACTCGTTGACTCTTCGAACCCTTGGTTTGATTCTACATGCGAATGGATGTATTCCGTTGCTTGCGTGCGATTCGTCAACCTTGTCGCCTTGTTGGTTCGTCGGTTTATGCCGAGCTGTACTAAGGGACCTATAAGCAATTTTATATGCCTACAGCTGAACTTGGTGTATAACTGATGCTCCTGCAAGGTCTGCAATGTTAATCATAGATGCTGCTCATGCTCTGCCTCCGATCTCGAATAAATAAGGATGTCATCGATAAATACAATCACGAATTGGTCCAAATATGGACGAAAAACATGGTTCATCAAATCGATGAATACCGCAGGCGCACTGGTCAGCCCAAATGGCATGACAAGAAACTCGAAAGACTCATATCGAGTCAGAAAGGAAGTTTTGGGAATATCCATCTCCTGAACCCGTAATAGAAAATAACCAATACGAAGATCAATATTCGAGAAATGCTGCGCTCCCCGCAGCCGATCGAAC
Source organism: Asparagus officinalis (assembly GCF_001876935.1). Classification (NCBI taxonomy): domain Eukaryota; kingdom Viridiplantae; phylum Streptophyta; class Magnoliopsida; order Asparagales; family Asparagaceae; genus Asparagus; species Asparagus officinalis. The sequence goes on from NC_033800.1 coordinate 40,786,993, forward strand.
AAGTCATAAATCCTATCTAATCCGGATAACGAACTTGTTCAACTCACAATAATCTATACATAATCATAAGCTACCGTCCTTCTTCCTCACGAAGAGGATCGGTGCTCCCTACGGAGAATGACTCTGACGAATAAAGCCCTGAGACAAAAGCTCATCTAGCTGAGTCTGTAGCTCTCTCATCTCAGCAGGTGCCATACGATAGGGTACTCGGGATATCGGTAAAGTGCTCTGCTACAACTCGATGCAGGACTCAACCTCTCTCACAGGAGGTAACCTAGGTATGTCCTGAAAGACATCCTGATAAACTGAGACAACTCTAGTCTCGTAAAAATCAGCACTCCGGTCCCTCAGCATCACCTCCTCAACGTATTCCAGAAATGACTCTGCATTCTGGTTACCCTATGAGGTTGCTACTATCTATATAAACCCAACAAAAGCTCACATGCTAACTATTTTAGCAAAACAATCGATACTAACATGGTAGGATGAAAGCCAATCCATACAGAGAATGACGTCGAAATCCGACATCCGCAACACAATCAGATCTACGAGAAACTCGAACTCATCTAGACTAATGATACAACTCCTACAGGTACTCTCTAATAGGGATATCTCCCCTAAAGGAGTAGAGACTAATAACGGAACATCTATAGGATGTGCTTTAAGCTGAAGCCTATCCATGAAGGCATGAAAGATAAAAGAATGTGAAATTTTTAAATAAAACAAGGTTTAAGCTGGAATGGAAATTACGAAGAAAGCTCTGCTCCTACCATGATCACACGATACGGCTGCATAAACTCTGTTGGTGATGGAAAATATATAGGACTATCTGTCCCTCAGGAATCTCCTGGATAACGCAAATCTGGCCTATTGGCCCCTCAATCCTCGGAATAACAGGTAGTGCCTCTATCCTCCGCTGCTGGCGTAATCGCGACTCTGAGACTACCGACCCTGACCTTTGTCAAGCTAGCTTCCTGTTGGTGCACTGCGACAAGTCCTTCGCTCTTTGTCTGATCTTGTTACAATTGTAACATGTACCCCGAACTCTGGGTCGCTACGGCACTCTCAAATCATGTTATGCTCCCTTCTTATACTGTCCTTGTTGATAGTGGTAAAAATCTTTACACCGTTGTTGGGGTTATCTAGATTCCGCAATAGGCCCCTTGTCCTTGCCATCGTCACCATGCTAGTTTTGATTTCTTCATTAACTACAGGCATATCTCCCTGCTTCATTCGGACTAGCTCTAACTGCTTGTCGAAGAAGTAAATAAAGTTCTCTCAAATAAGTGATATTTGCTGCTCCGACGAAAATATAAAGTCATTGCTATCCTCCGGTGATGTCCTTTACGCTGATTACATCTAACTTCTGTTTTGTTACTGAGTCGACGTTAAGAAAATTTCACATGTTTCTTTTATTTAAAGGCTGCACATGAATCTGGTGTGCCCTAAAACTACGGTGCTCTAATTGTTTGATATCTTTCTCAATCTTACTAAGCCAAGCCTCCTACTTTGCGGCTCTATCAACAGCTGATTGTGGTGGTGGTATACTCATTGGTATTACCTCTTCACTTGGCACGACGGGTACAATCGATAGTGGAACTCCTAAAAGTGGTACTGCAGACGAAAACAGATACTCCTCTCGCTCCTCAAGTGTTGTAAAAATCTTGTTGTAAACGGCACCATGAAGTCGATCAGATACTGTGGAGTCTGCTGCGGCCCGGGCTCTGCTTGCCTAGCTCTCCGGGTACGAGTTTTACCTCGACCACGTCCTCATCCCGATATTTATAATATCAAGAGGAGAGCTTAATTGACACAGTAAATGAGGTCGCAAACATACATATATACATAACATAATGTATCACGCTTAAGTACCCATAACACATAGTATTCACACAAATACTTTAGATTAACATAAAATAGTTGTTATAAAAAAAATTCTGAAATTTTGAGATATACGCATATATCGTCCTCACTCATTCTAGGAATTTCTAGCGGACTCTATACATGAATCCTAAGAAACTCTATTCTAGCTTTACGACTCAACACAGGATGATCCTAAGGATGCTAGAACTAGAGCTCTGATACCAACTGTGACGCCCCTGTTTTCACACTTGGCTACAGTCCAAGGTGAACCCAGAGATGTCAAACCTGTCATGCACCTCCACTGTGCATCAACATGTTTCACCAATCACAGTAATATCCTCTAGTGGAAACCAATATAAATGAAGGTACAAAAGAGGCAAATAAGGGAAATAAATACTATAGACATGATACAGAAAGATATATCTCATAAATGAAATCATGTCCCAAATAAATTAAACTGTAATACAACTGATATACATATGAAGTCTAAAATAACATGATATGTCTCAACATGAATCGGCTAGAAATCGTACTAAGGCATATTGCCTTAACAATATGAGTACAAACTCAAATGACTGAATGGAAACATAAGACCACTGTGGAGTCCATACTAGTAAAAATACGCGACGACGACTATGCAAGAACTCCGTCACCCTACGACTCTCCGATGCTCTGAGCCGCCTGAAAGTTAAAATAAAAGAAAAATAACAATAACAAGAGCGTCAGAGCGCTACAGCAAGTTCACCTCCATCCGCCCCCAGGGGAAGGGCTGTTAGATGATGAAGTGGAGGCTCTATCTATTAAGCATAGTCTACCTAGATCATTTTCCCTGTATCTAATGGAATTAATATTTAGAAACTTACAACTCGAGACGTAGTACTTCGAGCGAAATAATCCAAACAAGGAAACCCTCATGTATATACCGTATGTCTCAGGTAGTAAATAACTAAATATTAACCCTGAACTAAGCAATCAAAATATAACTGGAAAGTAAAGCATCAGCATATGTATCTCGTGTACTCGTATAGCAAAGTATCTCAACAATGAGTAGAAACACTTTTGGCATCCGCCAAATACTCATGTAAATAGTTTATAATATTATCATTCTGAACTTCTTCCAACTCATCGCATCATCGTGCGGATCGACAAATAGGTATCATCGCATCACCGTGCGGATCGACAAATAGGTATCATCGCAGTCTCATTTGCGGTGTACTAACTCACAAGTAAATAGATCTCAATTCGTCATAATCCCCGTGGGATACTCAAATGCGTATTTCGTCATATTCATGACTGTAAGTATAACATCGAGCGGCTCAAACTCCGCGATCGCGTCACAAACGGTGCAAACAAACTCCAGAAAATAAAACTAGGCCAAACTGTCCAGTAAATGGCCAGGGTTACCAACCCCGTCTATCTGCTATAATAACTAATTGTGAATAGTAGCAGTACTTACTAATAGCAACAATACTTTACGACTAGTATCCGTACTCATGAATAGTAACAGTACGTATGAATAGTACTGGATGCATGAATAGTAACAGTATGTATAAATAGTACCCATACGTATGAATAGTGTCAGTACTTATGAATAGTGTCGTATGTAGGAACAATAACAGTACGTATGAATAGTACCCCCGGTATGCATGAATAGTAATAGTACTTATGAATAGTATCGTACGTATGAACATCACGGTATTTATGAATAGTACCACAGTATGTATGAATAGTAACGGTATTTATGAATAGTACCGTACATATGAATAGTAATAGTTTTTACGAATGGTGTTGTACGTATGAATAGTATCATACGTATAAAATAGTAACAGTATTTCCAGCGGTAGACATGTACGTATAGTTCTAGCTAGCAATATCATGTCTTTAGGAATTTAGTCTTATATTCTATTCATCAATTTTCATCAATATCAAGTCTTTTCTTCAATATCATGTATATTCATCAATTTTTATCAATATCATGTCTTTTCATCAATATCATGGGGCTCTGTCCCTTTTTATAGAGAGATGAGGGTAGGGGGTAGGTGGCACAGTGTGAGGAGTTGGTGGCACAGGAAAAAGAGAGAAAAAATATATATATAATATTTTATATTATTTTTAAAAATAGGATTTCAGTCTCTATTCTCAAAAATCATCAAAAATTTACCCATAGCACCGTCTCAGCATTCTAAGATCAACGGTGTAAACCTCATGTCCATATGATCAATAGCACCGTATCAAAATAGTGTTTTAGTCTCCGTCGTCAGAACTCAATGAAACTTTACCCACAACATGGTCTTGACATTCTAAGATCAATGGCGCAAATTTCGTGCCCATCTGATCAATAGATAAATTACTAAAAATAAAATAGTATCAGTTTTCAGTAGACTCGCGATACTGAGGCTGAAACTGCGAATTGATCTCAAATCAATTCCAATCTGATCCATTCATCCCAGAATGATCACCAATCATAATAAAACTCATTTATTATCATTTATAATAATATTTTTAAAATTTTCGGGGTTTTACATAATCACTCAATAATCTCACAAATATAACCCTAAACCAACCACTCTCAAGTCTCTCACAAATTCTCCCTCACAAGCGCTCAAAACTTTCTCAATTATCTGTTCAAATCTCCCCACAAACCTTAGAAATATCATGTTCCTATTTATATAAACACCCAATCCAAATCCACCCAGGAAAACAAGACGACCCATTTACCCGATTCCGGTCGATCGAGCATGTTCCCGCGGTCGACCGCCCAGACCAACGAAAATCAACTCTATAATCAGCCCTGTATAGGTCGATCGACCCGAAAATGGTTTCAAATCCTGTGCTGTGCACGAAATCGATCGACTGGCCTATACCGTTCGATCAACCGACCCGCAACCAAACTGAAGCTGCTTCCTCAATTCAAATTTGCTGATTTCCGCCGCGATTTCAACATAATGAACAACCGTCATTGTTGTGATTTTCATTGTCCTTCACTGAGTTTTTTGATGTAGTGGCTTTCGTTTTAAAAATGTCCTCTGAAAAAATCTATTTACTTTAAGCAATTATAAACTGGGGTTGTAATTTTATCCAACAAAATTCCTATTTATGAACAGAGATACTTTGGTGCCTTTGCTGGAGGTCCTCGCCAAACTATATCATAGAAGATTGATAGAATCTAGAATGAGTGGAACTTCATGACGGCACCACACATCTTGTCAAATATATATTGTAAAATTTTTACATAGTTTAGACTCTTCTAAAATATGAATTAAACTATTTTGATATCTTGATTTTTAAGAAAACATCAGAGTCGTTCCTTTTACGTGTAGCTAAAATAATGATAACAAATCTCCAAATAGTTTTGATATGTTGATTTTCCATCATGTCAGTTTACAACATTTGCAGATGGGTTGCAACCAAAAAAATATATCTATCCATGGATATATCCGTAATAGGTATGGATATATCTCTAATAGGTATGGATATGATTACTAATTATACCCGATAATGTTGATGACTGATATCAAACAGTCAATGAGAGAAGTTATTTGGTTGACGAGGGTCCTCTAACCCTCCAAATGTCTGATG
>NC_033800.1:40792457-40802952 GCF_001876935.1 Asparagus officinalis
GAGTTGGGTTCTCCAATTGTTCCTCTGACGATCAAGTTAGTAATTTGCTTGTGTAGAGAAGCAACTAAACTGTAGAAGTTTTTAAGCACGATGAGTAGAGATAAAGATCTTACCTTTTTGTTAAAATAGCATCCCTATTTATAGTGGTTGTAGAGGGGTAGGATGGTAACTTAGACTGAGTATGGGTTGGCGGTCAAGTCAGCATTTGCTTTACAGGTGTAGGCCGACAAGTGGAGGGGATGTCACTTTCGTATTTAATGTGAAGTGGCTAGAGGCATGCGGTGCCGACGTAATCCGATGTGTCATAAAGACTATTGAGGACAGAGATATGATGGTGCCAACTATGCATTTAATGACATTTATTGTAAGGTGATGACTGTGAGTGCGCGGGAGGGGGCTCGAGGCTCAAGGTAGTCGTCACCTTTCTACTCGTCCTGTAGAAGGTCGTGAAGTACCGCTATTTGAGTCACCTTTGGGGGATGTCGGTCGAGTAGGTTGATCAAGAAGTCGACCTAGCCAGGGGTTGACATGTAACGCCTTTTAAGTAACCCTCGCGAGATGTCGGCGCATGGAGTCGTTCGAGTTAGGTCTTTGCCTATCCTGAACTGAAGAGCTAGCTCGATTACGCATAATGTGGGACACTTGTCTGCTAATGATTGGAGATTATGTTTTAGCACTAAAACAACTATAACAAACAGGGCCGGCCCTGGGGTAAGCCCACCAAGCCCCGGGGCTGGGGCAACCCAGGGCCGGGGGGTTCTGACCGCAGCTACATATTTCCCTCATCCAATAGCCGCCAAAATCAACAGCTGTAATCGGACCATCATCTCGCCTCCTCCCGCTTTCTTCTTCTATCTCTGACGATTTTGGCGGCTAGGGTTTTGATGGGGGCGTTGATGAGGGTTTTGGGGGCCTAGGGTTTTCGAGATGAGCACGGTCAACATCACGAACGTGACAGTACTCGACAACCTTGCGGCGTTTCTCAATCGGTTCCAGTTCGAGATCTCCTACGAGTGCCTCGTCCCTCTCGAAGACGGTACGGATTCGATCAAGATCTCATCTTTTCCCTTGTTTTAATGCTGTGTTTGGATTTCAACAGGGTAAGGGAAGTTATTAAGGGAAAATAGGTGAGAGAGAAAAGAAGGGAAGGAATTCCCTTCCCTTTACACCCCCAATTTGGGATGAACTAAGGGAAACTAAACTAAGGGTTCTGAGTTCTGATTGCATTTGTTATATCTTCTCGTTGCTTGATTTCCTTAAGTCAGAATTTCTAAGCAGAAGTCCTGCTTCCACTGTGGCTAATTGAACCTAGATCCATTAATACCTATTTTGTTGCAATAAGCGAGCTAATGATGAAATTAGCTTCTTATTCGATTTGAACCTAGAACCTTTTGGACATCACATCTAGTTTTTACGACTGAGTCAACTTCAGTTTGTTTGATGTAGTTATCTTGGTTGCAATGTCAATATTGATCTACCTGCTTGACTCACATCTACTGACCTTCATTGTCGGAGTTAGTTTTGTTTTGTTGTATCTTTATTTGCATTGTCATCTTTGTGTGGGTTTCTTGTTGCCCATAGCATAATATTTACCTTTCATTTGGCTAATCATACAGCGTTGACTTTATTATCAGCGGATAGTTTTGCAAGTAGTAAACCTTTCATTATTTTGTTTGGGAGGCTTTCTTCTTTGTCATGCTTGTGACCTGTTACTAGCTTGGTTGCTACCAACCTGGCTGTAAGCAAATAGTATTCAATACCTATCACTATACCTTGACTTCCACTGGTTGCTCCCTTTGGGTATTTGAAATACACAAATGTGTGGTGAACCAGGTGCTCATAATATGTTCTGACCCAAAGAACCGGTCTTAAATTTTAAAAAGCACTTTCGTGTAATTGATTGGTGTTCTTGTTTCTCGATCTTCTTTCAGTAATCTATTTTATTAAAAAAATATCTGTTATTTTATTTATAAACATTAATGACTGGATGCTTAGAACTAGTTCAATCAAGAAGTTGAACCAGTTTAGATAATAGATTCGTGTTGATTAATATCGTGTAGCTTAGAACTAGTTCAATCAAGAAGTTGAACCAGTTTAGATAATAGATTCGTGTTGATTAATATCGTGTGTTCATCAGATTTTTTATCGTTATTGTTCGTACCAAATTTTTAATAGAAAGGGCAACCAAAATTGGATTAGGCTAGGGCAACCCAAACCTCGGGGCCGGCCCTGATAACAAATATGATATGGTTGCATATACACTTGTCTGCAACTATTTTCATTCTTTGAATGATGGATCTGAGGTTATAATTTTAGCAATAAAAGATATAACGCGTTTTGTTCTCTCCATGTACATCTGCTTGTACATATGTATGTATCTATATCTGTATCCGATTGTAGTGAATATGGACATAAGTTTTCTCGACCGAGGCGTATTCTCATTCATATTTGTATCCATTAGTGGTAATCGGGTATGAATATAATAAGTATCGCTTCCGAGACTTGTTCGGACCTTTTGAACCCCAAGTTGCAATACAGACCATTCTAATTTTTTTTTTAATTAAAAAGGAATCGTACCATACCATCCATGGCAACCATACCATCCAATAAACAGTTACGGTACATCTTAATAAACATAAATTTGTTGAAGATACGATTCGATTAGAAATGATTAGTATCTCCTCCCTTTTATCTTTTCTTTCTAACGAAAAAATTCGAAGCAGAACCAAAAACAAGTTCATCCCCACCCTCCTCCCATTTCAAATTCCAAATAATCTTTCTACCCTCCTCCTCTCCGTACCTACGTAGACCCCCCCACCTACCCTTTCCCTTCCTTTCCTTGCTCTCCCCACTCAGCCTGCCCCAAAAGCAGATCATCCCCAAAAAACCCTGAAAATGTCGATCATCAGCACCGTCCCCATGGGCGACTCCGAGACCCTCTACAACGTCACCCTCACCTCGAACACCTCCTCCGTTCACCGACTGTCACCTCCTCCTCTGCCGATGTCGTCGATTAGATCTCAAGCGTCCTCTCCTTCCACGCCCATCGCCTCGACAGCCTCATCGTCGGCCTCAACGTCGAGTGGCGCCCCAGCTACTCCCGCTACAAGAACCCCGTCGCCACCCTCCAGCTCTGCGTCGGCACCCGCTGCCTCCTCTTCCAGCTCATCCACTCCGACTCCATCCCCTCCCAGCTCTCCTCCTTCCTCTCCGACCACCGATTCAAGTTCGTCGGCGTCGGCGTTGACGAGGACGTGGAGAAGTTGGTCGGGGATTGCGGGATGTCGGTGGCGAACCCTGTTGATCTGAGGGCCGTTGCGGCGGAGGTTTACGGGAGGAGGGAGATGCACATGCAGCAGATGGGGATCGTGAAGCTGGCGGATGAGGTGTTGGGGATGGAGGTTAGGAAGCCGAAGAAGATCACGATGAGTCGGTGGGATCAGGAGTATCTCACGCTCGATCAGATTGGGTACGCTTGCGTTGATGCTTTCCTTTCGTTTGAGATTGGGAGGAGGCTCATTGCCGGATGAGCCTCCGCTGGTGAGCTGGTAATTTGTTGTTTATTGACGTTAATCGAAAAGTAGTATTATGGTTTCTTTTCTTGATGGTTGCTCATCGCCATGTTGGTTATAGCTGCGAGATGATTCCCTATTGTCGTGAGGGTTATTTCATTTTTTATTACATGTCCTATATTTGTGGGTTTTGAAAAAATTGACTCCGCTGCGTGCGGCCCGGTTTCGGACCATAAAAAGGGCACGCTCAACCTGGGGTATGTTAGAGTATAAAAATACTAACCCTTAACCCTCACCACGACTTTACTTTGGAGTTTTTGTGTAGTGACACGGCCCTTTGACGTGGTATTAAAGCAACATAGGTTTAGGTCCCACCGACCACGAATTTAAAGGCGATTTCAAAGAAATTAACACAGCAGCGTGAATTCGGGTTTTAGCCCATAAAAAGGACGCTCAATTTGTGGTGTATGCTAGAATATAAGGTACTGTTTGGCAAAGGGTTAAGTGAGGGGTTAAGGAGACTTAACCCCTTCTTAACCTGCCAAACACAACAAATCTATATAAGGGTTAAAGTGAGTTAACCCTTCATAATTTGCCAAACATAAAAAATATAGAAGGGTTAAGTTAACCCCTCTAGAAGGGTTAAAATGAGTTAACCCCTCAAAATGAGGGGTTTACTAATACTCCTATTTAGATGGAATAAGAGTTAACCCTTCTAATTATAAAGAAAATAGTCAAAATCATTGTTATTCTCAAACACTAAAACTGATCATAAGGGCTAAAATAAAACTTATTTAGCGGGTTAATAATTTAGTCATTCGGATTATCAAATGGGCTAAGTACATTAATCCTTTTCTTTAACCCATCTTCATTAACCCTTTGCCAAACGGGGCCTAAAGTAATAACCCTCAACTCTCACTATAACTTTGGAGTTTTGGTGCTCAGCCTTTGACTCTGCCACTACACTAAAACTCCGAAGTTGATTTTTTCTTGATCCAATTAGGTATCTTGTGCAACCATAGATAGTGTTTGAGTTTTATAGAGTTGGCCATAAATAGTGTTACTACTTTTTAAAAAATCTTTGGTACTTTGGAATGTGTAACATTGACTAGTTACACAGTTTTGACAGTCTAGAATTGGTAGATAATTCATTTATGCTTGATTCATTAAACTAGCATGTAAGCTTCAGTTATTTATGATGCTCATAAGGGATAAGGCTGTCCTTTATTGACAATTGAAAGCACAAACCAAACTTCATGGACATAGCTCCATTTAAAAAAAATAAGGGAAAAAAAAGAGAATCATATAACAGTGGAATTTTCTCAACGCCTAAAGATACATAAGAACTATACGTCATTAGAGATTTCAAAGATAGGTGAATTCTTACCTAATTGTGAAAAATAACCATTAGGATGCGAAACTATAGACGAGTCAAAGACCCTGAAACTAAAGCACACGTCAACTTCTGTACCATTACAACCAATCAAGAATACACAAACACATCACAAATCATCATGTATCCTTAGTTTCCCTAATCCCTACACACTTAGCATCAATGCAAGCATCCTGAATTTATGCTCCAGAAAGGTTCTTAGCCCCCTACACACTTAGCATCAATGCAAGCATCCTGAATTTATGCTCCAGAATGGTTCTTAGCCCCCAACTCGCTCTAGTAACATGCATTGGCTTATCCATGACAAGTACCAGGATCTCTCTAGCGTAGCCCTTCAAGAGCCCGATTCGCGCTGAACTTTCCATGCCAACCTTAACCAGACCTGTAAGTTCGGGTATGTGTAAAACATAACTAGGTACGGGTTGGAAATCAGTTTAATCCGTCTCAGTAAATAGTGGAGTCACCTATATGTTTGTTATAAACTTTTAATTGATACTGCTTCACCCAAATAATCCATTTAGTTATCAAGTTTGTTATTTTGTTTTGCTTATATTTTCTTTATATTGTTGTTAATTGAAAAATTGTTGGTAACTGAAGTTTTGAGAATTTGTTACTCACTACAGTCCACAGGTGTTAGACGTAATATATTCTTTTAAAAGTTATTTTTAAAATCATAAATGTTAGGACTTTGGAAACTTTTACCAGACCATAGCTAAACGAAACCCTCTTTATGCGTCTGAGTCCTATATCCAAACTCGTCTGAAATATTAATGAAGTATATGATTCCCTTTTCTTTGTGATCTACCACTTGTTTTATTCGTAGCCTTACACTTTAAGGATCTTCAGACCGCAGCTTTATGTAATTTATATTTCTTTACTGGCTGTGGCATCTTCTATCCTTTTCAGATCAACTTTTGTTTGCATTCATGCCTGTTGGTGTCATATGCATGAGTTAACGCTACAATCTGTATTATCGCTAGAGCTTCTTTTTCCATGAGACCTGACATGTTTATCAACTTAATTCAATTGAACTTTTTTTTATTGGTACATAAGTTTGTGCTACAAATTACAGGAAATTTGCGAAGTATATTTTATATAATATTCGATTCCTATATATTTTTCAGAAATCATCCTTGCAGCATTGTTCCTTCGGTCATGAACCACATTTGTAGAGTTTGTTACTTGTCTCACCTGCAGATTGTCCTTTAATGTGAGCTATATCAGAATATGGTGTTCTGTGCTATGTTGTACCACATTGACATTTTCTGTGTCCATACAAGTGCCCATGCTTCTTAGATATCCGTGATTTAATTTTGGTTTTATATATCGTTGAGTATAACTGGACTTTGTGACCAGTTTAAAAATCTTTTGATTTTGAGGAATGTTTAACATGAACTAGTGACATAGTTTGAGAGTCTGGACTTGATAGATAATTTTTTGTGCTTGACTCAGTAAACTAGCTGTAAAGCTTCCTTAATCAATTAAGTGTTTTATTATGCTACTCATAATGGTCTTTATTCACAAATGGAAGTAGACCAAACTTCATGGATAATGCTCCATGCAAACATAAAAAAAAAATCCTATCACAGTAGAATTTTGTCATGCCTACAAATACATAAGAAAATCAATAGAATGCAAAATAAGAAATTGAGTCGAAGACCCTGTAGTTAAAGCACACAGCAACTTTCGGACCATTGCAACCAATCATGAATGCACACGAACACATAGGTAATCGCCATACATCCTTAGTTCCCTCCAACACTTTGCTGCTTTGCTGCCGAACTATAAGACAAAAGCATCAAGGCTGGCATACTGAAAGTGGGCTTTAGGAAAGTTAGCAATACATGACCTAGATGGAACGTGAATTAGAGAACGCATACAGTAATTTATTACATCATGTACATCTACATAAAATTTGTTTAATTAGGATATATCTCAACAACCTCTCACTGAGCCTATGAATGTATGATCAGCGATCATTTCTTGTGTACAGATTACTGAGTCAAGTTCGAGCCCTATATCCAAATGCATGTGAAATATTTATGAAGTACATGATGCCCTTTTCTTTGTGGTCTGCCAATTGTTTTGTCATCATCTTATGCTTTAAGGCTCTTTCAGGCTTCAGCTCATGTACTTTATAGTTTGACACTGGCTGCGGCACCTTCTGTTCTTTCCAGATAAACTTTTCTTTACACATACATGTTTGTTTCTTACGTATGAGTTAACTCTGCCCCTGTATTAAGAGCATAGTTCACTAAAGCTCTGACATGCTAATCAACTTAGATGGTTTAACTTATATTTTCATGATGTTTTAAGCAAATATCTCTTCTAACTGCATAATTGTATATATTTGGATTGCAGAATGGAATCCTTGGGGTGTTCTTGAAGATTGTGAATGTTAAAGTACTCCACCGATCCCTGCCTCTCCTTGAGGAGTTCCACAGAACACTAGACATAATTTCTTCAAAACCTGCTTACATGCAGGAAACATTCACCGAGTAAAGCCTAAGACTTAACATAGTTTTATATCAATGAATATTATAGTTTGGGGGCACGTGTTAGTGCATTGTGTTGTGTTTACCATGTTGCTTCTGGATTAGTGTTTGCCGTGTAATTACGTAGCCTTTTATTTAGAGAAAGAACAATGTTTGGCAGGCACACACCTTCTGATGATTTTCGTTAATTTTTAGCTGTCTTTTTCTCATCAAGAATTATCTCATATACTTGACAGGCTATTGGTTAATTTGATATCCATCAATGTGTATTCAAGTTATCACTGAAATTACCAAAACACTAAACTTATCCTTCAACCTCAGCATCTTGTATTAATTGACGGAAATCTCACTTAACTATATAGACTCATCACTTATCTACATCCCTATACGTATTATTATAGTGTAGGCTTCATTTACTGAAGGATCTGCATGATTGATTGCCTTACCTTTACATTGTAGTACCAATGATGGTTGCATTCTATAATAATAAAGGAAAACCATCACAGCTCAATTGCAACAGCGTCAATCATATGAAAATACTTCAACCATCATAGTAATGTATCACATATTGATAAACACTGTATCATAGCACAGATAGGCATACTAGTACCCCAAAAGCATCAATTTGCTATATTCTCATCAACATTGAGAGTTTGTCAAAAACATCTTTTCGCATTCTTACATAGTCTTCACAACTATTAGCATATACCTTTTAAATACGCTATCCATTAAATTATTCCAGTTCATTGCATTCAATCTCTTTATGAATCTAGTTGCACGAGTGATACGTCTTCGTCTAGATTGCAATCTCTTTCAATAACCAACCATCAACACTAATGCAGTCATAGCACCAAATTAAATACAATCCTCGTCATTGTTTCCTCCTCCACATCAACCATCTATAACGTCGAACATGCATATAAATTGTTATCTATTTAAGCACATATGCTAAACATAAACATGCACTACCTCCAGCTTGTGTAAAATGGCCTCGTTAGTCTAATTAAAAATTTATAGACAAAATGTATGTAATTATCCACTACATGTATACTTAAGCATATATATTTACTAATAAACATGGACGGCATTTAATGTCACTAAAATATACTTGTTATTCTAGTTAAAAATTAATAACCAAAATGCATGTCATTATACATTAACGATTATTGCGTGCATCATCTAAAAACAAGCTTTTGGAGCATCTCATATAATAATAAAAAATAAGAAAAAGAAACTATCAAAATAGACCAAGTTATCGTACAAATTTTTCTTTTTTGCTTGATTAACTGGCATGCATAGATCAATCTTTAATATACACATACAAATTACATACAATTTTTTTTGTAAAATACATTCCAGAGGGCAATATTTATTTAAATTCAATTAAAATAAATGAAATTTATATAGATCTCTCATGAAATTAACAGTTATTAATTAAAAAAAGTACTACCATTAACAGTTAATTGTTTGAATAAAGAAAAATGCCCTAACTTCTATAGAATGAGGTCCACATCAATGGTAAACTAGTACTCCCGGCGCACCACAGAAAAAAGCCATAGCGCACCACAGAAAAAGGTCCTAACTTCCATAGAATGAGGTTCACATCAATAGCAAACTAGTACTCCCAGTGCACACGATGCATGCATATACAATATACATTATGTGAAAAAATTGTTAGTGGCAGCTTAATAATTTATGATAAGTAATAATTCATTTAACATATTAGAGGAAAATTTTTCTAGAAAGAATTTGAATTAGGCACTTTATATTGAGAGAGAATTTTTAAAATATAAGAATAAGGAATAAAATTTTATTATCTTGCTTATTACCAATATGTCGAGACAGGTGCGACGTAAAATTGGACGGACATAGGAAGAAATATCCTAACATGATTTATAGGATTTGGGTATTAATGTTTTTTAGGGAAATTAATGAGTGTAGCTTGAGTGATAGTAGAAGATGACATAATTTTGATCACTGTTTTTGGCATAAGATAGTTACATAGGAAGGGGCAGAGAATGTTATAAAAAGAGAAAGAAACGGGGCTGAGGAAATCATGGGATTGCTTGTTTGTTTGTTTGTTTGTTTTTAAAGTAAGTTCAATTAGTTGAGATATTTCAGATTTGATGAGTTTGTAAGGAGTAGAATAGGAAGCCAGAACGTGGAGGAGATAGTTTTTTACCCGATTACCCTGATTTTTACCCGATTACCCTTCTTGAATATTTGAAAGTAATGTAACTTCGTGTGGTTATTTTTGGAGGCATTTTTGGGTTAATTGAAAATGAAGATCACATGCCTAAACTTAAGGCTTTTCTTAAATAGTAGAAACAGAAAAGATAATAGATAATAGATATTTTTAAAATATTTTGTGGGAAGTTAATGAGAGGATTTTTGAGATTGTGGGTGTGAATGTTATTTTAGTGGTTTACCATTTTGTCCATTACAAATCATATCATACTCCCTTTAAAAGCACGAGTTCGGAAAAATCTTCTGTAGACAAAAATACCCTTATAAAGTTTGGAACTTCTTATGCTATAATCAAATTTATAATTTTAAATTTAATGTGATTGAGTTTGATTCTATGTGTTTGTTTATGGTGTGTTATATTTCTTATTTGATTAATAATATCTTCTTGTGCATAATCTCCGAATCAAATTTCCTAATTACCTGGTAACCCAACAACATAATTGGGGATTTATTCTATGGGTTTGTTATGGTGGTTATATTAATTTATACGCAATTCAGAGATTTTGTGTTTATAGTTAAGGAAAGAAGCTGAATTAGGGGGAAATATCCGTTTGTTTGTTAAAAGCGTGTTCTAAAACAAATTTTTGGAGAATTTGTTTGTTTGTTATGTTTTGAAAACACAACTTAGAAATCTGTATGTTTTGTAGATAAAATTAGATAAAGTTTAAAATAAGAATTTGCGGGCCCTCACTCATATAGCAACCGTATTAAATTTGAAGAAGGGCGCTACATGTATCATAATTTCGAGAATAAATTATAGCTTGAAACAATATTATATCCTAATTAACCGAGTTATTTTGAAGTGATCAGAAGCACTAATTATCTGAACTAATATTATCCCAAACACT
>NC_033800.1:40803952-40810600 GCF_001876935.1 Asparagus officinalis
TAAATACTATAACTTGACACGGTTGTGCACTTGCAACCTTTTTGGTACATGTTTATGCCGCATCAATGTACCAATTGAACATCTCAAGGGATCACAATTGGTGAAGACCCTAAATATTTTAAAATGATATATATTGAACATCTCATTATCAAAACATCAGAAGAACTTAAATATGGATAAACTAATTTATACCATTTTTTGCGTGTGTCTATAAAGTATAATATTAGAAATGTAAAATATTTAAAATAAAATGTATTAAATCAGAATTTAGTTTTAAATTAAGAGCACTTATTTGAATAATTTTATATACATAATTCCTTTTATTTATCATATATATTGAACATTTTAAAAGCCTAAATATAGTAAAATATACATAACTTTATATACATAATATCCAAGTTTTCACTTTTCAAACTATCGTTTTTAGTTATAAAAAAATTAAAAATAAAAACCTTTTCCACTGAGTTTGTTGCTTATAGTAAAATGTTGTATTTTTCCTATTTGATATAGTAAATTATTAAGTAAACAATATATCCATGTTTAGTGCAAATAGCTATGCCAATAAAGTAAAATATTTACAAAGCTAAATATAAAAAAAAAAATACCCTGTTTACTTTGGATGATAATCAGATAATCCCCCATAACTTTAAAAATATCATAAACTCCACTAAATTTTAGGGTTATCAGAATACCCCTTTAACTTTGAGATTTTATCAGGAAACCCCTCTAAAAGCTATAATTTTTGAGGAATTTTCTGATAAAATCTCAAAGTTGAGGGGCTTTTCAGATAAGATCTAAAAGTTAATAATGGTTTCTTATAATCACCATATTAATGGGATTTCATAATTTTATATTTAAAAAAATAGATTAATTTTAGAAAAACCACCTTAACTATTTTAATATGAGGAAACCCCCACAAGTTTAAGCATATTGTAGATAAACCCCCTCAATTACGAAACTTTGAGATAATTCCTTGAACTCTCCTCACTTAACCCCCTCAAATAAAGAAATTTTCTACGGAAACCCCCTCGAATATTTTAATTTGAGAAACCCCCTTAGTTTTGAGCTTAATATAGATAATGCCCCTCCAGTTTGAAAATTTAAGAAATCACCATAAACTCTTCTCACTCTACGTCTTGAAAAGCTAACATTGTTACTGTGACGCCCCTATTTTCACACTTGGCTGCAGTCCAAGGTGAACCCAGAGATGTCAAACCTGCCATGCACCTTCACTGTGCAACAACATGTTTCACCAATCACAGTAATATCCTCTAGTGGAATCAAGTAGACGTGAAGGTACAAAACAGGCAAATAAGGGGAATTAAAATACAATAGACATGATACAGAATGATATATCTCATGAATAAAATCATGTGCCAAATAAACTAAACTAGAATACGACTGATAAACATCTGGAGTCTAAAATAACATGAATCAACTAGAAACCGTACTAAGGCAAATTGCCTTAACAATATGAGTACAAACTCAAATGAAACATAAGACTACTGGGGAGTCCATACTATAAAAAAAATACGCGACGGCGACTATGCAAGAACTCCGTCACCCTGCGACTCTCCGATGCTCTGGGCCGCCTGAAAGTTAAAATAAAATAAAGAAAAAAATAACAACAAGAGCGTCAGAGCGCTACAGCAAGATTACCTCCATCCGCCCCGGGGAGGGACTACTAGATGAAGTGAATGTTCTATCTATTAAGCATAGTCTACCTAGATCATTTTCCTCGTATCTAATGGTATTAATACGTAGAAATCTACAACACGAGACGTAGTACGTCGAGCGAAATAATCCAAACAAGGAAACCCTCATGTATATACCATATGTCTCATATAGTAAATTACTAAATATTAACCCCGAACTAAGCAACAGAAATATAACTGAAAATAAAATAGTGAAGTGCAATATCATAAGCGACATCAATATATGTATGTGTCTCGTGTACTCGAACTCATAAGTAACTCAGTAAAAAGAGCAATTCAACAATGAATCACATCACAATAAGTGTCCACCAAGGACTCAAAACAAGAGGCTAACAATCTTGTCATTCTCTCTCTTTAGTCTCCCAATAATTCATGTACTTGTATGAATTAGCAAAAATGATATCATCGCATCATTGTGCGGATCGACGAATAAGTATCATCGCACCATCGTGGGGATCGACAAAATAAGTATCATCGCATCATCGTGCGGATCGACAAATAAGTATCATCGCATCATCGTGCGGATCGACAAATAAGTATCATCGCATCATCGTGCGGGTCGACAAATAAGTATCATCGCATCATCGTGCGGGTCGACAAAATACATGTAGTGGGGTGAAAAATCCCCGCGGTCTCATTCGCGGTGTAATAACTCACTAACTCAACAGTGTAATCGTAAATAAATGTGTAAAGAAATGCGGCCAAACCCCGCGAACCCATCTCAAGTTTTCGTAAGCCAAAACCGAGGTAGGAAAAATAAGCCTGAGTAGTTAACTACTAATCTTTGTAATTAACTAATCTACTGCAATTAAATTTCTCACGAAATCGACCCGAAAACAAGTCTACACAACAGGGACAAACAAAGGAAACACAGTAACCAGTCTCTGTTTGCTACAGTAACTTTTTATATTTTCTTTTTCTTTCTGATACGTTAACTATTGCTACAGTTCTATCTGTTTATTTTCTTTTCTTTTCTGATGCGTTTATATATATATACGTATATTTATGTATTTATTTACATATCCTTTTAATTCATTGATTCTTACCCTCAAAATCCACACAACTTGATAACTACATAACCACATATATTTCCTTAGCAATTAAAATAAACTATTAGGATTTATCTAATTAAAATTGACATCCCAATAAATCAATTCTCTGAAATTTCATGTAAGCTATTCACATGATTTATTACACATGATTTAACAGAAATAAATTTCATTTAACTGTTTACAATATGTAGGTAAACACAACCTAGGAAAATTAGCATCATTTAATTATCATGAAAAGAAAATCAACTGGTTATTTCTCAAAAAAAAAATTTATAAGCATGATAAAGAAATTTATTTCCATTCCTAATTATCATGATTATAAATCAAGCATAAACAATAATGAAATTACGAATCTAATATTTATTTAGAGATTATCAAAAAAAAAAATCTAATTGTTAGCAATTTTATCCTTGAAAAATATAGCTAATTCTTTAATAAAATCTATTTTAACTAAAAGAAGGTTAGGATGCAAGTAATCTTGCCTTAACGTTGAAAATCCCAAACAAAAGTTCCCGCGAGATCACTTGACTGCAACTTCTAACTCCTGTTTCCTCTCTGCACAGGAAACTCTATTTCGTTTCCTCCTTCACCAACGTCTCACAAGAAAAATCCCAGGAGCTTGAACTTGCAAAAGGATATTATTATTATTATTATTATTATTATTTTTGGAGAGGAGGAAGAGAGGCTTGGTAGAGAGTTGGAGGTTGGAAAGATGGGTTCGGGGTTGAGCCTGACAGTGATTTCTTTAGAGAAGATGGTTACTGTGTTTCCAAGAAATTGGTGGTTCTCAGTTTTCTTTTAGACGGAAGAAAAGAATAGGTAATTATACAATTCTTTAGCCCTTATCAGTACAAATCAATCATTAAATCAAGCTAGAAGAGCTCGCCATCCCGTACCGCCGCCCGAAGTCGCACAGCGCCGATCGCCGAAGAAACTGTGCAGTTTGCCACAGTGATTTAAATAAATCTACAGTAATTTCCGTGTTGAGCTACAGTACCATGCTACAGTGTTTCGCAAATAGTGTTCTGCACAGAATATACGCATAGGAAATACGCTACAAAATATAATACATATATAAGTTATGTATTTTAGCTATAACTTTCTTATCCGACCTCGGAATAAGGTAAATTAAGATTTGTTGGAAAGATGTCGAAGAGACCTACAAGTTTGGTCTTTTGAGTTTTCCCAGATTTTATTTTTATCAGTATGTAAAATGCAAAAACCTTAATCTGGTCATTTCACCGGATTTGCATTTGCACTCGTATATTCACGTATATAAATTGAATTGATCTCAAATCAATTTCCAACATACTCAAATATCAAAATATGATATTTATCATCATATAACACTATTATTATTATTTATCACAAAATATTCAATTTTACGGGGTTTTACAGTTACCCTAACAACCATATAAGTTAACATTTTTTTCACTTAACTTGATTTTTTTGGCAAAAAGCCCAAAACATCAGACATTTACAATTTTAAGATTTTTTTTTAGGTTTTCATAATTATTGAAATTTTCAAGACATTGATTATAATTTTTAGATTTTTAGGAGATTTGCTTCTAATTATAGATTTTTGGGTGTTTTTTGTACTTTTTATATTTTTTGGGTTTTTAGTAATTTTCTAATGGTTCATTGCAATTTTCTAATTTAAAGGGTTTTTTATGATTTTTCAAAATTTTAGGGGGCAGTTTACAATTTAAATTTTTTTGGACGGTATTTTTCATATTTAATATTTATTGGACTTTTTGTTTGTTATTTTCATATTTTCATATTTTTTTTGAATATTTAGATTTTAGGGGCTTGTTTCTTAATTTTCAAAATTTAAAGGAGATTGTTTTAAAATTTTGCATTGGTTGTTTATAATTTATGATTTTTTATGGATCATCTATAGTTTTAGAATGATAAGAGTCTTTTTTCACATTTTTAGATTTTCTTAGTGTTTTTTTGCAATTTCATGAAATCCTCAAAATTAACATAAAGGTAAATCTTACTATACCCCTAATAATTTTACTATTTGGAACTAAATCTCAAATATCTTTAAAACTCACAAAACGCCTAATAATCTTTTGCAGAAAATCCTCAAACTTAACATCATTAATTCATGTGTAGTCAAATAACCAAAGTATACCCCAATAACCCAATAAGTTTTACGTTTTTTCACTCAAGCCCTAGTAAATTTTAGCAAAAAACCCAAAATACTGGTCATTTATAATTTTTAGATCGTTTCAGAGGTTTATTTGTATTTATTGGAATTTTTAAGAGGGTGATTGTAATTTTTAAATTTTAGAGAGGTTCGTGTTTAATGTATGATTTTTCAAATATTTGTTTATACTTTTTAAAATTTTTTAGGTCTTTCTAATCTTTTCAAAGTTTCTTTGTAGTTTTCTAACTTAAAGGGTTAATTTATTATTTTTAAGATGATTAGGGGGCTGTTTGAAATTTAAATTTTTTAGGATATCATTTGTAATATTTTACTTTTTATGCGATTTTTTGTAATTGTCATATTTTTTACATGTTTGTGTGAAATATTTTGATATTTAGGGTTGTTTATAATTTTTAAATTTTAAAAGAGTTTGTTCGCATTTTTGGATTTTTAAGAAGTTGTGTAATTTATGAATTTTTGTGTGTCAATCATAATTTTAGAATTTTAAGAGTATTTTTTTCAATTTAAAGATTTTCAAGGGTTTTTTTTATAATTTAGGGGCCCATATGTTTTTCTATAGTTTTCAAAAGTTTTTGAGTATTATTTATAATTTTTGATAGCTCTTTGTAATTTTTCCTATTTTTATGTTATTTACCAATTTATGGATTAATTACAAATAAGATTGATTTAAGCCATATATACTATCCTTGAAGGTTAATTTTAGCCGATGTGAAATTTTAGGGTGAAGACATTTTGGAACTTAAGTGCAAAAATTCAAAATATTTTGGGTGTTTTCTGAAATTATCTAACTTACCAAGGATTTTATGAAAATTGAAGATATTTTGGGATTTCAATACTCAATTTAAAGTTTTGAGAGGTTCATTGAAATTTACTTTTTAAAATAATTAAGGAGAGAGAATGATAATTTTTTTGATTTTTTTTACTTGTGGATAGTTAGAACAATAGAACTTGTTTAAAATTAGCAAAAAATTGATTATCGGAATATTCTATTTTTTTATGCGTAGAAATTTCTAGTAATGAATATAAATAGTTTTAATCCAATGAGAATTCTTAGAAAGATAGAACTAGTTGGACACATGTTATCTTTTAACAGGATAGAAAATTAGTTCCACTTTTTGATCTCTTTTAATATCAAATTTTGGTTAAAGATTTTAGGGAAAATTGCTTCGAGGCCCCAAATTTGAATTTTCAATGTGCCCTAGCCCCTTCTATTTTTTTAATGTTCTTTAGCCCCTCCTTTTTGAAAAAAAATATGCCCAGGCCCCTCCATCATGATTCCAGCTCATGCCAGCAGTTGATTAGACATGTCAGCTCATGATTAGACATGTCAGTTTACTTAAATCCCAAATTTACCCTCTTCTTTCTCATGTCAGTTAATGTTAACTCTTTTCTGTAACATGTTAACTCTTTTCTATAACATGTTAACTCTTACATATAACATATTAACTCTTACAGCTAACATGCTAACTTTTACAGCTAACATGTTAACTCTAACAGCTAACATGTTAGCTGTAAGAGTTAACATATTACAGAAAAGAGTTAACATGTTACAGAAAAGAGTTAACATTATTGTGCTCACGCGAAGTTCCTCAGGACGACGCCGGTGCCGGAGCGGGGGAGGGGGCAGAAGGGGACCGGAGGAGGAGGAGGGAGGTGTAGGGGAAGGTGCAGCGGGGGAGGGAGGCGAGGGAGGGGAGGGAGGCGGGGG
>NC_033800.1:40810610-40864281 GCF_001876935.1 Asparagus officinalis
TAGGATTTGCGGCCTTGAAGCAATTTTCCAAGATTTTATCTTTAAATTATTTGAATATATTAGGATAAAATTAGAATAAGATATCCAAAAGGATTAAGGGTAAAATTAACCATAGAAAATTTTTCTCAAACTCACTCTTTTATAAGATAAATATAAGAAAATATATACTAGTTGAGATGCACGTGCAATACACGTGGTTAAATATCATGATTATTTAAATTGATAAAATAGAGTTCAAATAAAAAAGAAAATAAAGTTTTTTTTAAGATTGATCATCAACTCAATAATCTCTCTTAAGTAAAATATTTTTCCTTCAACCCAGACTATAGCTACATGGTCTACTATTTGTGAGTTATAAACTGTATGTTGGAAAAATTGCAATGAAAAGAACAAAAGAAAATTGACTTGTATTTCTTTGATTCCGATTACAATTTGATTACAAAAGAGAATAGAACGAATTTGGTTCTCCCCTTTGTTTAAAACTGGGTTCTTCTTAGTAGCGATGGAGTGCCTCCTTCGATTGTTCGCGTCGAATTTGCTCTCCGTTGACGATCCGACCGTCTTTTATCTCGTGGGAACGATGAACTTCTGTGGAAAGTTTTATGGGTAACTCTTTAACGAGTTTAAGAACTCTGAACGAGTTAGAACTCTGTGAATAGAGTTGTTAGAACCAAAAATTTAGTTAATGACCAAGCAGATATTCTGTTGTTGAAGAATCTTTTCAGATTTGATCTTCTGAACTCGATTCAAAAATCCTATCTCCAAGGATTTTGCCTTCCCTGCCTCTCTGTGCGGTTGAGATCCTAAGGAACCTCCAAACCCGTGCGGTTTAGATGCTACCCAATCTAACTTGCTGCTTCTCCGTTGCAAAAGCCAGCCTGAACTCCATTGAGTTTACCCATATTTATAGGGAATTAAGGGGTGTAACCACCCCTTTAATTCTCTCCATAATGGGATTGAGAGGGGTGTATCCCCCCTTTAATCCGCTCCCAAGTGGGACAGAAATCCCTCAGATCATGGAGGGAAAACGGTTCGTACAACCGTTCAGCTTGTGTTTGAACGAGTCAAACGCCCACATTGGCGTTCAGGACCCTAACTCCGCATTTTAGACTGGAGACACGGAGTTGGGTACCCGCTGGGCATTGAAAAACACGGGTCCGACCCCAGCGTTTTAATGTTGTAACGCGGGTCCGACTCCAGCGTTTTGATGTTGTAACATGAGTTTGACTCCAGCGTTTTGATGTTGTAACGTGGGTTCGACCCTCGTGTTTTACTGTTGACACACGGGGAGGACCTCCGCATTTTGGTGTTGATACACGGGGAGGACCTTCGCGTTTTGGCCTTAGAGCGAGGTGATGAGTTCCGCGTCTTGCTTTGGAGAGATTATCAACAAGTAATCTCTTATGTCATAGCTAGCGTTGCAAAGATCATTGTCTTGTAATCTTCATCTTGGATCCTTGAGAATATGAGAGTCGTCAGATTATAACTCCTGATGTTGATTGTGAATGCTGTTGAACTAGAGCTCTTATCGGTTGTCGTGAAAGTCTCCAAATTGTAGCCTTCTAGAAGTCGTCAGATTGTAACTTCCATCATCGGTGTTTGATGGGGGATAAGCTATCTATTGTGATTTTTAGACAGCCTACATAAACACATTAATTTAGTACAACATCTCTATTTATTAGTATCTTGAAGTCTTCAAAAGGTGGGCGATCATTCAATTCGCAAAAGAATTTTACATATAAATTTACTTGCAATTAATATGTCCATTAAACTTTTAGTTGTGGTTTGACTTATATTCGTATTAACTTTTAGTTGATGTTTCGCTTATATTTATATTATCTAATATTCTCATTCAATTTTATAGCTCATTCTTTGTATCATAGAAGTAAAATTGAAAGTATGAAGAATAATTTTCTTACAAAACTAGAACAGGGAGATTATGATATATTTCGTCATTTTCTCTAAATATAAAAATTTCTTTTCCTTTGATGAAAGGTCCCTATTAAATCTTACCCCAAACGATGTGAATGAAAAATATTATTATAACTCACTGGTCTAGGACAATTGTATTGTATATAGGATACATAACTCATCTAGAATATCTATATCTCCTAAGTGGATTTTGCTGTTGTGAGAGCAACATGTTAGAGACTCGTATTCAAACTTTTTGGCTCTATAAAAGACACAAAAATTTAAAGTGCATAGCTTATATATCGTAAAGAGCATATCGATTCATGAATAATTTTTTCTAATAATGATATTATTATAATGATATCATTATTCACTATTGAATTAAATTTATTATATAAGATTATATGACCCTTTTAAATAAATTATGAAGTATACACATAGAAATCTTGATGCTTATAGCCAGCAGTTGGGCACCACAAAATAGGTTAACTTTACATTATAGTTTGCTATTTGTAGTACTGTTGGCAATGTCATTATCTTTCCTATTTATCTTTTTATTCACATTTTTATGTAAGTTTTATTTTGCTAATCATTCAATTGGCCATATTTAATTTTTATAATATCAGCGGTTAGAATTGCTAGACCCTAGGGGGGTGATTAGGATCTTATGCTAATCTAATACGATTGTATGCTAATTAAAACTAATTAACACGTTATCCTAGCAAGTATGAAATACAACAAGATATGTGAGGTAGGATAAGTGATATACACAAGGGTAAATAAAATAAACAAGATAGTGGATGATATAAATAATGAGCAATGGATAATAACGATAATAAATATAAACACAAGAGTAAGTGCGCCAATGCAAACTCAAACATATAATATGTTCACGGAGTTCGGTCAACCACTTGACATATGTCTCCGCTCCTCACCTCGAGGAGATCTCCACTATCACAACCGGGTTTTCTACGCTAACCCGAATAACGTTTACACCTCATAATAAACACTCTTGCAATCACACTTTACACCCTCTCAAGTGTTGGTCTCTAGCCTGTATCTCCCTCAAGTGTTAGGAATTACAACCTACCTCTAGGCATTACCACCTACCTCACTCCTCTCGATGACCCTGTCTCTCACCACACACTCCTCTCAGTGTATAAGTGTATTACAAAGTGATCTTCACAAATAGGCTCACAATACAATAAATGATTTATTCTCTACAATAAACGAGAACTCAATTAAGCTCACACTCTAGGTCACAAACCCACAACCCAAATATACTATGAATGTAAATATAATAAGCTCAAGAGTTGTGTGTGAACAAAGAGATGTAAATCAAAACTAAACTCAATATAATTCTAGCTTAATAAAAATGATAAAAAATATATAAAAAAGCTAGAAATAGAGTTTAGAAAACTTCTCAATGGATCAAGAGATAGAGGGAGAATAGTTAAATGCTCAAACACCAATAGATGATCTCCTCAAGCTCTTGTGAAATTGATTTCACAAAATCAAACGTTTAATTGCTTAAAAGCTTCTTAAACAAACTTAAACCAAAACTTAAACCCTTGTTAAAACTTTCTTAAACTTGTTTAAAATACTCTCATAGTATATGAAATGATAAATGCAATGAGATATATATATAAGGTAGAAGAAAACAATCCCAAACCCCAAAAAAACACTAAAAGATAAAATTCAGCAAGTTATTGTTACTGTGCAACAGTAACATTAGCGGTCAACCGTGAGAAAAAAACTATAAAACTACTCTATGGAATACAGATGGTCGACTGTGGAGGTTGATCACACGGTAGCATGGTCGACTGTTACGGTCGACCGTGAAAACTGACAGTTTTTGAAATCTGAAAAACTTTGTATCTGGCTTTATAAAATTAATTAAAAATAGTAAATCAATTCCAAAAATCATGAAATTTTGAGGAAGATTTATAAACATATATATGGATATGTTAGAGAAGAATTTCTAAAATATAACTTCTCATTTATGAGAAATAATTGTTTGAACATATATATACAGTTTCTAAAAAACTGCTAAAAACATGTTTTTATAAATTCAATTGAAAATAACAAAACAACTCCAAAATTAGTAAAACTTAGGAAAATATTTGTATATATGAATATAAACATGTAAATGAAAAAAAATTTCAAATTTCACTTCCTAATTGTAAAAACTCATCTATTTTGTAAAAACATGCACGAACATGTGCACAAACATGAACTTATTTAAAACTTGATTTTGTAAATTCAATTAAATATGACAAATTAATTCCAAAATTGATAAAACTTTGGAAAACATTTATAAACATAAAATTAAACATGTTAGAAAAAGAATTTCTCAAATTGAATTTCCTATTTGTGAAAACTCATGTATTTTGCAAAACTTATAAAAACATGTGCACATAAACTTCTTGATTTTTGACTATTGAGTTAAACAATGTTTTAAAACCTTATAAAATAATTTTATAAACTTAATAAAATATGTATATAATGATTGTTAAGTCCAAAAACTAATAACTTAATATTTTATCAAAATTACTCAAAATCAAGAATTGTGTGTATGTGTGATATAGAGCTCAAAGTATTAACAAACAAGTATAAACCCTAAACTAATTTACCCAAGCTATCTTGATCTTCAATTAAATTCGTCTTGGTAAACTTGTGGATGAAGCTTGAACTTGCATCTTTAACTTTAATTGCATTGGCTTCATACCGATATTCCGCCAACAACCATTGGATACGACCGTTGATGCTCGATTTCATCCATCCTCTGACACATTATTTGTCTACAATAAATAGGAAAACACAAATACTAGACAAACAACATTAGTGGTCAATTATTTGTTAAACATCATCAAAACAAAGAGGCGAGGATATTGCCATTTGTTCATATTGCATATTCTTGCTCATAACGTATTGTATATCTATCTTGCAAGAATAATATTTGAATTAGTTTTAAATCGGCATAAAATCGGATTAGAGTAGCATAAGGCCCTAATCACCCCCTCTAGGTTCTAATAATTGGTATCAGAGCTTGGTGCTCTTTGATTTAAGGACTAATCACCTTGAGTTAAAGATCCAATATATATATATATATATATTATGGATATGCATGGTACACCTTGTTTAGGTTATGCCATTAATGTTGCTCCTCGTTTAGATAATTTTCCCTATGCCAAATGATGTGTTAGATTTACACTCTTTGTTCAATCTAGATACTTCGATTTATGGGAAATTATAGATGATGCTTATATTGTGCCCACATCAGAGAAATCCAAGTGAAATAAAAATGATCATTGAATGTTTACAATGAACAATATTTTGTTAGAATATTTGCTAAATGCTTTTGATTTATCTATGTCTAACAAGTTTATTCATTTTGATAGTGCTTACACCTTATGAAAACTTATTGAAGCACATCAATGGGACTTGAAGGCGATCCGACAAGCTTTAGAAGATCCCGCTTCAAGTTCAAAAGGAGCATCATGCACATGAGTACTAGGCGATAGACCTAGTAAGGTTTGCGCGTTCAAATCCATTAATGATTTATGTAATGATGAACTTGCTTGTGTTTCCGAAAAATTATTGCATGCCTATAATAAATTGTATAAAGATTTTATTGATTTACAAAGCAAGCATGTACTTTTAAAATCCAATCATAAGAAGCTAGTGTCCAAATTTGATATCATTACAAAAGAAAATACTATGCTTAAAAAAACAATGACTTATTAAATTTGGAAAATAAAAAATTAACCTTATCAATTGCTAGCCTATTTCATGCTAAGATTGATGCCATGTTAGAAGTAGAGAATAAAAAAAATGATACCGCTTCTTTTATAAATGACTATATATGTTCTACTTCTAATAAAAATGCAATTGTGCCTTATAATGCTCATCATAAACATGCACGTGTGTTTAAATGTGATCTATGTGGTCGGTTTGACCATTTGACAAAGTTTTGCTTTGATTTGAAAAAGATTTTACTTTTGCCAAATAATTTTAAAAGAACACAAAAGTTTAAGTGTGATCATTGTGGTTGTTTTGGTCATTTGACCAAATTTTATTTTGATTTGAGGAGAGTTTCCCGTTTACAAAATAATTTTAAAGAACAACATATTTTTGCAAATGGTTCCCATGTACGAGCTAATGGTCTAAAAAACAAATGGATCTCTTTCATTGCACATATTACAATCGGATTGGTCATTTGAGTGATTATTGCTTTGACCGTGTTAGTGCACTACATGTGCCAAAGAGGGTTCATAACCCTAGGTTTTTGAGCTTTATTGATAGGGGTCATGTCCCTAAACAATCTGGAACCAAGAATATTTGGGTGCTAAAATTATTTTAAACCAAGATTTTTAATGTTTTTATTTTTTATGTCTTGGTCTTGAAAAACACGTTTTAAAAATTTTCTTTGAATATGAAAACAATTTTTCTTTGATTAATTCTTTTGTTTTCATGATTATTAGTTTCGATTTTGATGAGAGGTTTGTGTTTATATAACCCCCTGATTTATTGGGTGTTTATTCCAAAATTCTGTTTGTCGGGTACTAATAGTTTTTATATGGGTTGGATTATTACCTCTCTTCCATTTCTTTTGTCAAATATCTGTTTTGATTTGTTACTTTGAATTCACTATATAGCACAATCAAATATGCTTTATAATGTATTCTATGAGTGGTTTGATCAAGTCCTACAAAGAAAGTTTTCTTTATTGATCAAACATCGTTTTTGGATATAAACTTTGATTTATGATTTTTTTTGGTTGATTTGTTTTCATTTAAAAACTTTTTGCATGATTCTCATGTTCCTCTTCTTTTGATTTCATAAATCTATTCTTATACATGATTTTTATGTTAGTATAATGAAACACTATCTTTATAATGACATATCTATATGTATTCTCATTGTCTTCTTGTATGTGAGTTAAATTTAGCATATTTTTTATTTATGCTTGCTCACATATTTTGCCTTAGCATTCATTTCATGTATCCTATGAGGTATTTTGATAGGGGAGCAATCCCTATATTTTTTTTGTTATGCTCACCCATGCTCATTTGTAGGGGGGGCTTTCACTCTCTTCATTCTTTTGTTTTCCTCTTTTTGATGTTGTCAAAGGGGGAGAAATATTATTATAAGTTTATTCTTTTTATTTATATGCATGATAATTACAATATTGTATATTCATTTCCTTTCATGCATATATCCGTTTTGTAAATTGTTTGTCATCATCAAAAAATGGGAGATTGTTGGTTTCTTTATTTTTGATGATGTTTAACAAATTATTTACCACTAATGTTGTTTATCTAGTATTTTGTGTTTTCTTATTTATTTTAGACAAATAACATATTGGAGGATGGATGGAATCGAGCATCAACGATCGTATTTAATGAAGGTTGGCGGAATATCGGTATGAAGCCAATGCAATTAAAGTTGAAGATCCAAGTTCAAGCTTCATCTGCAAGTTTACTAAGATGAGCTTAATTGAAGATCAAGATAGCTTGGGTAAATTAGTTTAGGGTTTATACTTGTGTGTTAATACTTTGAGCTCTATATCACACATACACACAATTCTTGATTTTGAGTAATTTTGATAAAATATTAAGTTATTGGTTTTTGGACTTAACAACCATTATATACATATTTTATTAAGTCTATAAAATTATTTTATAAGGTTTCAAAATATTGTTTAACTCAATAGTCAAAAATCAAGAAGTTTATGTACACATGTATTTATAAGTTTTACAAAATAGATGAGTTTTCACAAATGGGAAATTCAATTTGAGAAATTCTTTTTCTAACATGTTAAATTTCATGTTTATAAATTTTTCCTAAAGTTTTATTAATTTTGTAATTAATTTGTCATGTTTAATTGAAATTACAAAATCAAGTTTTAAATAAGTTCATGTTCGTGCACATGTTCGTGCATGTTTTTACAAAATAGATGAGTTTTCATAATTGGGAAATGAAATTTAAAAAATTTCTTCATTTACATGTTTATCTTCATATATAAAAACATTTACCTAAGTTTTACTAATTTTGAAGTTGTTTTGTTATTTTCAATTAAATTTACAAAAATGAGTTTTTAGCAGTTTTTTTTGAAACTGTATATCTATGTTCAAACAATTATTTCTCATAAATGGAAAGTTATATTTCAGAAATTTTTCCTCTAAAATATTTATATATATGTTTATAAACTTCCCTCAAAAGTTTATGATTTTTGGAGTTAATTTACTATTTGTAATTAATTTTACAAAGCTAGATACGCAGATTTCCAGATTTCAGAAACTGTTAGTTTTCACGGTCGACCGCAACAGTCGACCGTGCTATAGTATGATCGACCACCACAGTCGACTATCTACAGTTGAGGAACAGTTTTATAGTTTTTCTTCTCGTGGTCGACCGTCACGATCGACCACCAAAAAAACAGTAACGGTAACTTGCTGAATTTTGTCTTTTAGTGGTTTTTTTTGCGGTTTTTGGGGTTATTTTCTTCTACCCTATATATACCCCATTGAATTAATCATTTCATACACTGTGAGAGTATTTTAAATAAGTTTAATAAAGTTTTAACAAGGGTTTAAGTTTTGGTTTAAGTTTGTTTAAGAAGCTTTTAAGCAATTAAGAGTTTGATTTTGTGAAATCAATTTCACAAGAGCTTGAGGAGATCATCTATTGGTGTTTGAGCATCCAACTATTCTCCCTCTATCTCTTGATCCATTGAGAAGTTTTCTAAACTCTATTTCTAGCTTTTTTATATATTTGTTTATCATTGTTATTAAGCTAGAATTATATTGAGTTTAGTTTTGATTTATATCTCTTTGTTCACACACAACCCTTTAGAGCTTATTATATTTACATTCATAGTATATTTGGCTTGTGGGTTTGTGAAATAGAGTGTGAGATTAATTGAGTTCTCGTTTATTATAGAAAACAAATCATTTGTTGTATTGTGAGCCTATTTGTGAAGATCACTTTGTAATACACTTGTACACCGAGAGAAGTATGTGGTGAGAGACGGGGTCGTCCCAAGAGGAGTGAGGTAGGTGTTAATGCCTAGAGGTAGGTTGTAATTCCTAACACTTGAGGGAGATACGGGCTAAAGGCCAACACTTAGAGAGTGTAAAGTGTGATTAAAAGAGTGTTAGATTGTAGAGTTTTCGGTTAGCTAGAAAACCGTATTGAGGTGTAAACGTTTTTCGGGTAAGCGTAGAAAACCCGGTGTGATAGTGGATTTCTCCCCGGGAGTGGGGAGCGGAGAAGTAGGATGAAAGGTCCGAACTCCATGATTATCTTTGTGTGTTTGTGATTGCCTTGGTGTCTCACTTATGCTTATTGTTTATTTCATTCTTTTTGCCATTATCTATTGCTCATAGTGACCACTATCTTGTTTGTATTTATATTACCCTTAGTTTCATATACTCGCACATATATCTCATAATATATATCATTGTTAGGATATTGCCATTTGTTCATATTGCATATTCTTGCTTATAACATATTGTATATCTATCTTGTAAGAATAATATTTGAATTAGTTTTAAATAGACATAAAATCGGATTAGATTAGCATAAGACCCTAATCACCCCACCCCCCTCTAGGGTCTAACAATTGGTATCAGAGCTTAATATATACACATAGTAACAATAGTATATACTTCATTGCAACTCAAATATTGGCTAGAAGCCATTTAGAGTGAAGTCTTTTCTATGCTAGAATGATGATATAGTGATTACACGTCTAAAAGTCAAAGAAAAAATTTCTACAGAGAAAAAGTAATTTAATATGTCAAATTAAGAACTAACTTATAAAATATACATGGACAGTGCAAATAGCTATAGAAAGTAATGTATATATCTTCATAAAAATTTTATAGTGAGTGACCAACTACAATCATCCTAATTTAAGCATAAATAATTGTTATTATAGTTACTAATTTGATACACGTACCTATGGAATAAATCACCAGTAAAAATAGGAATTGAGATTGTATGATGTTGTAAGTAAATAAATAAATGTTATTAGAGCTCCTCTTTATATTGATTTAAAAGTAATAATTTAAATTATTAAGTATCAAATGTTAGCTCATGTGAGAAAGTAAAGTAATCTATGGTCTATATATGTATATAGTCAATCAATCAAACGTATTAAAATTATAATAACCGCAGTCAAAATTATGTGGTGGGTTCACATTAAATTATTTATAAAAATAGTACATTAAAGTGAAAATCTTTTTAACCACTACATAGATTTTCTAAATTTTTTGCAAATATAAACTATACTGTCTAGGAATAGTGATGTGCACACTTAACTATGGTTTAATAATCTTAAGAACGACTTTTTCTTCAATATCATCATTAATTGATGTATACATTACACTAAAAACACAATAAAGATTTAGAAAACTATAAAATAAACAATCTCAAAAGTTTAAAAAAGAACTCTAAATTTATAATTTATTAATACACAAAACTATAAAACATTACGCTAAAATCAAGAAATTACAAAAATAATCATTAAAATTTTAAAACTTTGCAGGGGTAATTTGCAATATACTAAACTTTAAGGGTATTTTTATAAATTTTAAATTTAATAGATTCTTAATTACTTATGTTCTTTTCAAAAAAGTTATAAGTAATATTTACCACGAAAAGTTTTTTCTAAATCTATACTTTTAAAAGGTGTATGATAATTTTATAAAATTTTAATTTTCTAAGGGTTGTTAGTATTTTGCATATTTATTTTAGTGTCTATAGGTTAGAAATTCTCATGGAGTTTTTTTATAAATTATAAATTTTAAGGACATTTGCAATTTTTTCTAAATTTATAGGCATTTTCTACAGAATGTAAATTGTTTATAGACTATTAATACTTCCTATGCTTTCAATTTACTAATGAATTTGAAATTTTTAGTGTGTTTTTTAAATTTGAAATTTTAAATGTTCAGAGTGTGTATTGTAAATTCTATAAATTTTTGGGGGTTGTTTGTGTTATTTATAGGTTTTTAGTATATTTATAAGTTTGACATTTTGAAGGTGTTTTTTATAAATTTTAAATTTTTAGGAGTGTTTTTGTAATTTTTAAAACGTACACGATATTTTCTCCAAAGTCAAAAAACTTTCATTTTCTGGTTAGCATATATTTTTTAGATTTCTCACTGAATTTAGATAAGTAAAATTTCTAATTTTCAAGATGCTTTAATAAAATTTTGAATTTGTAGGAGCATTTTTGTAATTTAAAAAATTTGGAGAATATTTTTTACAAAGTCCAAAAACTTTTAGGTGTTGGTTAGCATATGTCTTTTAGATTTCTCCACAAACTGAAATAAGTAAATGATTTGAATTATATATGAAATGTATCTATTTTATCCAATAACATGTTAAGTCTCATTATGAATAGAATAAATCTTTTTGTTACCAATTCAAAGAAGATAAGATAATTAGAATAGATTAGGATAATAATGTAATATTTAAAAAAATCTAAGGGTAATATTGGTCATAAAAAGATTTTCCCGAACTCGTACTTTTAAACGGAGTATGATATGATATGATATGATTCCTACATATCAAGTAGTTCTAAAAATAGTCCACTAAAAGCACCAAGTCTCCAGATCTAAATGTTTCAATCCCCAAAATGATGGTTCGAAATGTTTCGAAGTGTTTATACCAACATCAAACTTTTCTATTTCTCAATTTGTCTTTCCCGAAAATGATGGTTTGAAATGTTTCGAAGTGTTTATACCAACATCAAACCTTTGTACTCCTCAATTTGTCTTTCTTTGTTGGCTTCAAAACATAGATATCATCATGCAATTTTTGTCACCCATTTTTTTTAAACATAATTTCATTTATCAATTAATTGATATATCCCTATCCACATCCAACTTTTCTAAGAACTATCAATTTTTCATTTTACCCACACCATATTCTCTTTTTTGTATATAACAATTAGCATATTCTTCTGGGGCTTTTGCCTATTAACCGAAAGTTTTGCCCCCAATTATTTTAGAACTCACCCACATTCATAAACACTCGAGGACCCTCTGCATTGGGTTCTTTCGAGAGGTTACCTAGGATAACATCTGCATCTATAAATGTTAACTCTCTCTCTGAGTCATATATCTTGTGCATGTCCTTGTACATCACTTTCTCTTTGAATATCACATCTCTGCTCCTGTCCACCTTCTTGTTTTTATTGTCCTAAATAAGATAGTCGAACTCATCTTCACCATAGCTGATGAAAGTGTATTTCTTTGACTTGGGATCAAGCTTATTCCTACCTTGATCACTAATATGCACGTAAGCTACACAACCAAAAACTTTAAGATGTGAGAGTTTTACCTCCTTTCCACACCATACCTCCTCTGGTATTCTGTGCTCCAATGGAACCGATGGAACTCAGTTGATCAAGTAAGCTGCTGTGTTGATTGTTTCTACCCAGAACTATTTCGGTAGGCCTGACTGTACCCGAATGCTTTTGGCTCTCTCTATCAACGTTCGGTTCATCCGCTCAGCTACACCATTTTACTGAGGCGTGCCGGGTACGGTTCTCTCTATTCTGATCTCATACTCATAGCAGAACTTCTTGAAACCGGTGTCTTCATACTCACCACCATTGTTAGTCCTGAGCTTCTTTATTCTCAGACTGGTCTCATTCTTGACCATGGCTTTCCATCTCCTGAAAGCTTCAAATACTTCTGACTTATGCTTCAGAAAGTAGACCTACTTTACGAGAGTGATCATCGATAAAAATCATAAAGTAGTGTTTCCCACCAATAGACGCGGTGGTGGTTGTTCCCCAAACATCTGAGTGAACGAGCTCTAGCTTTTCTTTCCTGGGGGTTCTGCCACTTGTCTAAAAGATAACTCTCTTCTGCTTTCCAAGTATGCATTCTTCACACATATCCATCTCCACTGACTACAGTCCTGGGAGTTTTCCCTTTGTATGTATGATTTTCATCCCCTTCTCACTCATATGACCGAGTCTCTGGTGCCACAGCTTTGAAGTCTCATTGCCTGCTGCAACTGAGATCAAACAACATGCACCTGCTATCATATACAGGGTACCAGTCTTCTTGCCTCGGGCAATCGTCATTGCGCCCTTTGAGATCTTCTAATCATCTCCATAGAAGGTCGTAGTGTATCCTTCGCTAGCCAACTAGCCTACGGATATTAAGTTTTTTCTCAGGTCGGGAATATGTCTGACATCCTTCGACTCTCATACTGACCTGTTCAACTTAATTTTTACCACATCTTTTCCCATAATAGCACACAGTTGATCATCACTAAGGTATACGTATCTAAGATTTCCGCGAACATACTTCTCGAAGAATCCTTTCTGAGAAGTAGCATGGAACGACACTCCTAAATCTAACACCCAAGATTCCTCCTTGCTCTCTAAAGAGCATATCAATGCGTCGTCTCCTCTTGAGGTGGAAGTGATATTCACCTCTGCCATCGTTTCCTTCTCCTTCTGTGCACTCTTGCACTGATTCTTGTAATGCCCGATCTTTCCATAATTCCAACACTCGATAGCCTTCGAGTTGTTACTTGGATTCCTTAACTTGGACCTCTTGTCCTTTGATCTATCTCTGTAGTTTGATTTGCCTCGTCCGTTCCCTCTAATTGAATTTCTACCTCTTGACTCTGTATGCAATACTAAAGAGGTTGTAGTTTCACCCGATGCTCTCCGTCAGATCTCCTCGCTGAGAACCAGATCACGAACGTCATCGAACTTCAACTTGGTGCTTCCTAACGAGCTACTCACAGCTGTGACTGTAGCGTTCCAACTCTCTGGTAGGGAAGACAAAAGTATCAACGTCCGAACTTCTTCATCAAACTCAATTTCAACTGAACTCAATTGGGTTGTGACCGTGTTGAGTTTATTGAGGTGTTGTGCTACTGACGCGCCTTTCGCCATTCTCAAATTGAATAACCGTCGTATTAAATAAACTTTGTTCACGGCTGATGGCTTCTCATACATATTTGAGAGAGCTTCCATAAGACCCACCGTGGTCTTCTCCTTCGCTATGTTAAATGCAACATTATAAGTCAACTTCAATCTGATAACTACGAGGGCTTGTCTATCTAGAATGTTCCACTCATCTACCTTCATAGAATTCGGCTTCTTCCCTGATAGTGGCTGAGACAGATTTTTCTGATACAGAAAATCCTCTATATGTATTTTTCAGAATCCGAAATCTGTTCCATCAAACTTCTCAAGTCTCATTTTTCTTTTATATGCGGTCATGGCTCCCACTTGAATCTGACTTCCTCTAGATCGTTTTACGCTCTGATACCAGTTGTTGGGAATACTACCCACCAGGGCTAAGCAAAACCCCTAAAATAGCAGAAACGCGGAATAGAGAAAAGTACACCATGTTTGACGAGGTTCGGCAACTGCCTACGTCCTCGGGAGCCACACAGTAAATTTCTTATTAATTAACAAGAAATTACAAAGCTTGAGCCAATCTCAAACTAAGATCTCTCAGTAAATACAAGTGTAATAGTGTAGCTACTGTGTTCCTTTTATATACCACTCTAATTTCCTTCACCCCCTCTTTAATTTTTTTCTTAATGTCTCCCTTCAAAATCATGATTGAGAGCTGGAGATGAAAAATGAAAAAGAGAGAGGGAGAGAAACAAGGGGATCCCCCGCCAAAGGGGATTTCTTAAGATCGCGAGAGAGGAGCTACAGCGGGATGAGCTCTCGGTTTACCTTTTATAGGGAAACCCTAGGGTTCGGCTGGCGACAGGCTATCGCCAGCCCACACACACCTCGAACCCCGCCAGCTCGCCTTGAACTCGCCTACAACACATGCCCTCGAGCTCACCTAGGTGGAGTCCACCTTCTCCAAAAACTCACTAGACAAGATCTCTCCTGCCTCGAGCAACCTCGCCTGATGAAATCTCGCCCAGATCTCGAGCTCGTCTGCTTCCATTCAACCTCGCCTGAATCAAGGTTTACACCCGATTTTAATAATCTCCAACTTGGAGATCAAACCGTCATCAGCAGGCTATCTCATAAAGCACCTCCTCCTGTGTGGCTCCGCCCTCATCACCTATGTATGAAGGCCAACTGAAGTGGCGCACAACTCTAATTTCTGAACGATCACCATCTTTGTTAACATGTCTGCTGGATTCTTACTTCCTGAAATCTTCTCCAGTTTTAACACGTCATCTTCCAACAGGGATCTGATGAAGTGGTATCAAAGTACAATATGCTTTGTTCTAGAATAAAATACGGAATTCTTAGTCAAGTGAATCGCACTCTGGCTATCGCTGTACAAAACATTCTTCTCCTGTTTGAATCCTAGCTCTCATAACAAACCCTGAAGCCAAATCATCTCTTTACTGGCTTTAGTCATTGTAACATACTCAGCTTCTGTATCGGATAGAGTGACAATCTTCTGTATCTGTGACATCCAACTAACAACTGTAGTTTCGATAGTGAATACATAGCCGGTGGTGCTTCTTCGGTGATCGACTTCACCGCCAAAGTCTACATCTACGTACTCTTGCACTTCTACCTCTCCCTTACCAAAGTACAAACACTTCTGTTCGATGCCTCGTAGATACCTTAGAATTCACTTGACCGCCTCCCAATGAGCTTTTCCTGGATTTGACCCAAACCTGCTGACCACTCCCACTGCATGGCCAATGTCTGGTCTCGTGCAGACCATTGCGTACATCAAACTTCCGATAGCTAAGGCGTAAGGGACCTTAGCCATACTCTCTTTCTCTTCTTCTGACTGAGGATACTGATCCTTCGATTGACAAAAATAGCTAGCCAGGGGTGTGCTCACTGGTTTGGCGTCACCCATGTTGAATCTCTGCAAAACACGGTTGATGTACTCCGTCTGAATAACTGCAAGAACTATTTCTTCTTGTCTCTCATGATTTGTATTCCAAAGATCTTCTTCACTAGACCCAAGTCCTTCATGTCAAACTCTTTTGACAGCTGCTGCTTCAAACTCCTGATATGCTCCATATCTGCACCTGCAACCAACATATCATCAACATACAGCAGTAGGATGATATAACTGGACTGATATCTTTTGAAGTAGCAATAGTGATCGGCGTTACACTTCTAGAAACCTTCCTTATGCATGAAGCCGTCAAACTTCTTGTACCACTGCCTTGGGGCTTGTTTCAGGCCATATAAGCTTTTTTTGAGTCTACACATCAGGTTCTTCTTCTTTTCTTCTAAGAAACCTTCTGACTGGTGCATGTATATCTCCTCTTCTAGATCTCCATGAAGAAATATCATCTTCACATCTAACTGCTCGAGATGAAGATCTTCAATTGCTACAATACTCATCACTATCCTGATAGTATTTAGCTTCACCACGGGAGCGAAAATATCGGTGTAGTCAATTCCTTCCTTCTGCTAGAATCCTTTAATAACTAGCCGGGCTTTATATCTTCTAGAACCATCATGCTCCTCTTTCACCCAGTACACCCATTTGTCATGGAGTGTCTTCTTACCCGTGGGTAACTCAGCTAGTTCCCACGTCTGGTTTGAAATGAGAGACTTTATCTCATCTTTCATGGTAAGCTCCCACTTGCTCGCATCTCCACTCTGACAAGCTTCATCAAAGCTTTCAGGCTCCCCACCATCTGTCAGCAACAGATAGTTCATGTATCTCTTGTTGGGTACAGGAGGACGAGAAGTTCTTCTTAATATCGGAGCTAGTGCGTCGCGCTCCTACGCACCTTCTTGTCCAACAGGCTCTTCTGGCTGAGGACCCTCTGCATTGGGTTCTTTCGAGAGGTTACCTAGGATAACATCTGCATCTATAAATGTTAACTCTCTCTCTGAGTCATATATCTTGTGCATGTCCTTGTACATCACTTTCTCTTTGAATATCACATCTCTGCTCCTGTCCACCTTCTTGTTTTTATTGTCCTAAATAAGATAGTCGAACTCATCTTCACCATAGCTGATGAAGATCAAGCTTATTCCTGCCTTGATCACTAATATGCACGTAAGCTACACAACCGAAAACTTTAAGATATGAGAGTTTTACCTCCTTTCCACACCATACCTCCTCTGGTATTCTGTGCTCCAATGGAACCGATGGAACTCAGTTGATCAAGTAAGCTGCTGTGTTGATTGTTTCTACCCAGAACTATTTCGGTAGGCCTGACTGTACCCGAATGCTTTTGGCTCTCTCTATCAACGTTCGGTTCATCCGCTCAGCTACACCATTTTACTGAGGCGTGCCGGGTACGGTTCTCTCTATTCTGATCTCATACTCATAGCAGAACTTCTTGAAACCGGTGTCTTCATACTCACCACCATTGTTAGTCCTGAGCTTCTTTATTCTCAGACTGGTCTCATTCTTGACCATGGCTTTCCATCTCCTGAAAGCCTCAAATACTTCTGACTTATGCTTCAGAAAGTAAACCCACACTTTCCGAGTGTGATCATCGATAAAAGTCACGAAGTAGTGTTTTCCACCAATGGACGCGATGGTTGTTGGTCCCCAAACATCTGAGTGAACAAGCTCTAGCTTCTGCTTCCTGGGGGTTTAAAGTAAGATACTTTAGGAATTTTGTTATAAAATAATTCATAAGATGTTTTCTTTAAAATAGGTCGTAATAAAACTCTATTTAATACATAACAAGCTGTTGATACGACTTCTGCCCAAAAATATTTAGGTAAATTACTATCACATAACATGGTTCTAGCACATTCTTGTAAGGTTCTATTTTTCCTTTCTACAACTCCATTTTGTGGAGCAGCTCGAGGAAAAGAGAATGTGTGTGATATACCATGTTGATCACAATAATTTGCAAATAATTCATTTTCAAATTCACCTCCATGATCACTACGTATAGAGATAATAGAAGTTGATTTTTGATTTTGAATTTTCTTGCAAAATATAGAAAACTCATTAAAAGCATCATTTTTATGTTTAAGAAAAATTACCCAAGTGAATCTAGAAAAATCATCAACAAGAACAAATGCATATCTACTTCCATTTAAAGATGCTACTCTAGATGGACCAAAAAGATCTATATGAATTAATTCTAATGGTCTATTTGTAGATATTATATTTTTAGATTTAAAAGAAGATTTGTGCATTTTTCCTTGTTGACATGCATCACAAAAATTATTTTTAAATGACATCTTAGGCAAACCATTTACTGAATCATTTTTAGAAATCTTAGACATATGTTTAAAGTTAACATGTCCAAAACGTTTATGCCATAAAATAGAATCATTAGATGATGCAATAAGACAATGTTCATTTGAAATATTATTCATTGATAACACATATATGTTATTTTTTCTATAACCTTTAAAAATAATGGTTATTAAATCAATATCATAAATTAAGCATGATTCTTTTTCAAAAACAATTTTATAACCTTTATCACAAAGTTGACTAATACTTAGTAAATTATGTTTAAGACCATTAACTAATAAAACATTATCAATGATAGGTTTGTTTGGATTACCTACGGAACCAATACCGATGACTTTTCCTTTGTTGTTATCTCCAAAAGTAACGGTACCTCCATCCTTGTTTTGAAAAGATGACAACAATTGAATATTTCCAGTCATATGTTTAGAGCAACCACTATCTAAAATCCACCTATCTTTCTTGGGTACCTGAAAAAATAAACATTTACATTTTGGTACCCATACTATGTTGGGTCCTTTAAATTAGCCTTTAGGAAACCAAACCCATGAAGAGTTTGATTTACTTAAATAATTAGATGATAAACAAATATTTTTAATAAAATCAGAAATATAAAAATTCTTATTAAAAGAAGATAATTCTTTTGGAACCCAAATAGAAAAGAATTTTGATTTCTTTTTATACAAATTTTCATATTTATAATCATGCAAATCACAAGAAGGTTTTACAAAAATTGTATTCTTTGATTTGTTTTTATTAATTTGAAAACCTAATCCTTTTGTCTTTTGTGATTCTCTTTGAAAAGAAAGAATATTATTAAGATTTTCTTTTCCTTTATTAAATTTGCTTACATTTAAACATATATCTTCATATCTTGATTTAAAAGAAGAAATATCTTTATCTAAACTATTAATTCGAATATTTAACTTATTACATTCTGATTTTAAATATTTATTTTCATTAGATAAATTATCATTTTCTTTTAGTAAAGAAAAATTTTCTTCTTTTAATTCAACTAATTGAGAATTAGTATAAGTAGAGGAATTTAAATCTGAAATTTCTTCACGTAACCTTTTATTCTCACCTTTAAGAAAATTATGTGAAATTTTTAATCTTATAAAAGTTTCATATAATTCATTAAAAGCATCTAAAAGCTCTTCATTTTCACTTACATCATCTTGTGCCATGAAACACATGTGAGCACTTTCCTTTTCTTCAATTTCTTCATCTGAGGATGATTCATCACTATCATCCCAAGTGACCGCCATTGCTTTCCTCTTCTTGTTATTTTGAATATTGTTGAAGTTGTTGAAATAACTTGATTTTTGTTTATTCTTCAACATTGGACAATCTTTCTTCATATGCCCTGGTTTATTACACTTAAAACAAAGAGGGTTAGTTGAATTTGAATTCTTAAATTTAAAATTACCTCTTTTGATGAATTTTCGAAATTTTCGTGCAAACATGCCCATTTCTTCATCATTATCATCTGAATCTTCTTTATCTGAAGTAGTATTAAATGCAAGAACTTTCTTGTTCTTAGATTCTTCATCATTCTTCCTATCTTCAAGTTGTACTTCATATGCCATAAGATTACCAATAAGATTTTCAACCGTAAGAGTTGACAAATCATTGGCTTCTTCAATAGCGGTAACTTTCTTTTCCCATTGTGGAGTAAGTGAACGAAGTATCTTTCTTACCATCTCCACTTGAGTATATGTTTTTCCAAGACCAATAAGAGAATTTGTGATGTCGGTGAATCTTGTGAACATTTCTCCAATAGTCTCATTTTCCTTCATCTTGAATAATTCAAATCTGTGCACAAGAACAGAAATTTTAGATTCTTTAACTTTAGTAGTACCTTCATGAGTTACCTCGAGTGTGTGCCAAATATCATATGCGGATGTGGCCGTTGACACCCTATTGAACTCATTCTTGTCAAGTGCACAAAATAAGGCATTCATTGCTTTAGAATCCAAATTCGCATTGTTCCTTTGAGATGTAGTCCATTCCGCGAAAGGAGTTGTTGGTTTCTCATATTTTGTTTCAACGACGTTCCAAAGTTCGTAGCCAAGAGATTGGAGATAGATCTTCATCCTACACTTCCAGTAGTTGTAGTTCGTGCCATCGAACATTGGAGGACGATTTGTAGAGTGACCTTCCTTGAATTGTGATGTATTTGACAATGCCATCTTTCACCTTGCTCTGATACCAAATGTAGGATCTGAAATAGATACACTTGAACACTAGAGGGGGGGTGAATAGTGTTCTTTTAAAATTATTGCAAAGTAGATAATAAATTGCAAAGAAAAAATGGCAATCTCAGAAATTTGCAAACACAAACACAAGGATTTTATACTGGTTCCACCAAACTGGTGTACATCCAGTCCCCAAGCAAATCCCGCTTGAGAGTTTTCACTATGATTTTGAATAAACTTACAAAATCAAATGCAAACCTGACCAATTTGCAAGTTCCTGCAAA
Source organism: Asparagus officinalis (assembly GCF_001876935.1). Taxonomy (NCBI): domain Eukaryota; kingdom Viridiplantae; phylum Streptophyta; class Magnoliopsida; order Asparagales; family Asparagaceae; genus Asparagus; species Asparagus officinalis. Next base: position 40,831,170 of record NC_033800.1, read on the forward strand.
TTGCAACACCAATTGACAAACTCCTTGTCAATTTGAACACCAATCTCTAACCCAAGAGACTAACCCTCTCACAACCGAGAGAAAACTTGTTGAAGAAGAACACAATGATCCTATAAGCCTTGAATGTGTAATAATGTGCAGCAGTGGCTTAGGATTCTTTTAATCTTTGTAAAATTGCCTAATTGATTTGTTTTTGATGAAAGTATATAGGCAATTTCAGAAACTCTTCTTTTTCAGAAAATCAGAATGTTTTTCACTTAGGAAATTGCTCAAGAATCAAAGCTTATGGGTATGTATATTTCTCCAATTTTTCTGAACAAATAACCTATATATACCCCTTGAAAAGACAAGTTTTTAAAGTTTGAAAACGTTTAAAAACGGCCAAAAACTGTCAGATATTCAAATTCTGAAAACTGAAAAACTGTCTCTTGTAGTCGACTACTGTAGTCATTAGTCGACTACACTGAGTTCAGACAGACTCTGTGTTTTCGGAAAATGTTCTCAGTAGTCGACTATAATGATAATTAGTCGACTACACTGAGTTCAGACAGAAACTTGAAAATTTATATTTTTCTTCAGTAGTCGACTACTGTAGTCATTAGTCGACTACACTGTAAAAAGACAGAAACTTATGTTTCTGTCAAACATCTCAGTAGTCGACTATAATCTCTATTAGTCGACTATACTGTAAAAAGACAGAAACTTGTATTTGAGTTATATACATGAGTAATCGACTACTATCCTAATTAGTCGACTATTAAGATCAAAAATTCAGAAATAATGAGTTTTTATAATTAAGTTTTAACTATTATTCTAATGGTTAACATAGGGGATTTCTATAGTTAACCAACACACTAAGCCTGTGTTAGTGTATTCTAAAAATGTGTGTGTGTGCGTGTGTGTGATCAAGGCTTGTACAAATATTCTAAGCAAAGAAAAATTCAAATACATTATCTTTTGTTCTTCATTTTCTTCACTTCAAAATGCCTTGATATTCACTTGCACTTGTACATATTCTGATATTGAAATCTGCATATGAAAGTTAGTGCACACAAAATATAAATTGTTATCATCAAAACATTATCATGGAGAAATGATATTCAACATTCTCCCCCTTTTTGATGATAACAAATAATTTATGCATCATATTAAATTTTAAAACATGTAATACTTACTCCCCCTGCATATATGCAAAGTTTTTAACATTCATAATAAAAAATATAAAACTTAACTATTTCTCCCCCTTTGTTATCAACAAAAAGAAGAAGAACCTAAACATAACATAATTTCGTCAACATGAGTTAACACTTCAAACAAATCATCAAGGTTATGAACATAGTCCATAACTTCACCCATCCATATTGGTAGGCAAAGACTTGCCATAAAGACCACAAGTTCCATAATGTTCATCACCATTATCTGTTTAAAATATATAGCAGTTATATTAACGAACAAAATAGTAGCAAACTTAACACATATAATAGCAAACTTTTCATAATAGCAGGCTTAACACACAGTTATATTGTAGCAAACTTGACATAAAAGCAACATAACCACATAGTTTTAAACATAATAACAACCACATAGTTTTAAACATAAGAACATAATTGTTTTGACCAAAAAACAGAAACAAATTCTAAGGTGCTGGAGGAGGTTGTTGGCCTTGAAAATATGAATTAAGCTTTGAGTCCAAGTCTTCAAACTTTTTGATTAGGTCTTCTTGATTGCTGATGATATATCTGTTTTGTGCATATATAGCTCGTTGACCTGTTTCCAGTTCTAGGATACGTGCACTCAAAGTATTGTATTGCACGTCTGAAAAACATGAAGGTTCAGTAGGAAATGGTGGAGGTTGACTTGAAGAGGCTCCAGCTTGAGTTGAGGTTTGTGGAATATCTTCTTGTTGAAGTTCAGGTTCATTTTGAACAGGTTCATTTTGAGGATTGTGATCTTGGATTTCAAAATTTGTCAATTTCATCCTAGTTAGGGCATTTGAATCAAAAAATTCAATTGAACGGACAACAGATTTTTCAGATTTGAGATCAACATGGAATTTATCAAAGATCTTAGTCAGGAATGCACCATAAGGAAGAAATCCTCTAGGAATGGTCAGAAAATTATCAAAATAAACCTCAGCCCAATTAACTTGAATATTTCCCATAATAGCATATATAGCTTTTGCTAATTCTAGGGAAATGAAATGAAAACTTCCAGTTTTTGGAAATAAGTTATAGGCTAGGATACGAGCAATGAACCTAGGAAATGGACGAAGTTTGTTTGAATTGTTCAAAGGTTTTCCATGTCCTGGAAGAAATATGTGATTGGATAGCAAGTCTGAATCATTCATCCTAACAGAGCTAAGAGAAACTCCTTGATAAGGAATGTTGAATATTTTACCAATTGTTTTAGTAGTTAATTCAATCTCCATTCCTTTAACAAGGGTTTTAATTTTTTCAGAACCACCAATTGTACCCACACGTTCTATATTGGTATAGAACAGTTGCACAAGAAATGGGTATGATGGTTTCTTATTTTCAGCAGAAAATAACTCAAGCAAGCCCACATTTTCAAAATAAGAACTAAAGTTCCATGGGATGAAATCATCGAACTTCACAAATCGTCCTGTAAGAATTTCTAAAGTTGAAAGTCTGTTAAATTCTTCCAATAATTCAGGACTTCTTAAATAAACAATGATTTCATCATTGAGAGAACTGTGAGTTTGCTTAGCTTTCTTAGATCTAAACATGATGAACTAGATAAATAACAAGAGAATGAAAGATCAAGTTTAGAAGTATACCCCAAACAGTAGAAACCCTAGAATAGCCGACTATAGCCTGGATTAGTCGACTAATGAGCCTGATAGCTTGACAAGATTGAAAGACAAATAAAGAAATTGATGAGGAAATTTTAGAAACAAGAAAAGCCCTAACCTGGAATCGGTGAAACTGAAGAGAAGAAGATGGGGAAGATGGGTTTTCGGTTTTGGGTAGAGTTAGTGGGTTATTTTTGCTTTTTAATTTATCTTTTAATAATGTAAGGTTTAGATTAGATGGTAAATAGAATGTAGGGTCAAGATTAAATTTTAGATGAATGGTTAGGATTGGTGCAGTTAAAAATGAATGGTTTAGATGATTTTTACTAAAGTAAAACGGGTAGGGTTATTGGATATTGGGTTTAAAACATAAAAAATCCACTTTTTTTAATAAACTAAAGGTTCAGAATTAGTAGTCGACTAATAGTCAAAATAGTCGACTATACTGTAAAAGATAGAAGGTTAAGTTTTAGTTTTTAACTCTGAGTAGTCGACCAATATGTGAATTAGTCGACTACACTGTAATCAACAGAGAGTATTTTTAAGATTTTACATTGAGTAGTCGACTATAAAGGTAAGTAGTCGACTATAATCTGATTTTTCAGAAAAATAGTTTGTAAGAATTGTGCATGTAGTCGACTATAAGTTAGATTAATCGACTACTTAAGGTTTAAATTTATGTATTTTTGTTTTAAAAATTAATTTAAATCTTCAATTGAACATATACCTAATTCCCTTCTTAATTTAACATAAACTTCTTCTTTTAGTGGTTTTGTTAATATATCTGCAATTTGTTTATCTGTAGGTATAAACTCTAATGATATGTCACCTTTAAGAACATGATCACGTAAAAAATGATGTCTAATATCAATGTGTTTTGTACGTGAGTGTTGAATAGGATTTTTAGATAAATTAATTGCACTAGAATTATCACACATAATAGATGATATGGGACAATTTATGCCATAATCAGTTAAAGTTTGTTTCATCCATAATATTTGTGCACATGCAAGACTTGCAGCAATATATTCAGCTTCAGTTGTTGATAATGATACTGAATTTTGTTTCTTACTAAACCAAGATACAAGTGAATGTCCTAAGAAATGACATGTTCCACTTGTACTTTTTCTATCAGATTTACATCCGGCAAAATCAGCATCACTATATGATATTAAATCAAAAGAACTATGTTTTGGATAAAATAAACCATAATTTGTAGTATCTTTAATATATCTAAATATTCTTTTTACTGCTTTAAGATGTGAAACTTTAGGATTTGATTGAAATCTTGCACATAAACATACACTAAACATAATATCAGGTCTACTAGCAGTAATGTAAAGAAGTGATCCAATCATACCTCGATAGAGCTTTTGATCAACATTCTTACCATTTTCATCTTTGTCAAGAGATGTTGTAGTGCTCATAGGTGTTGGTTTGCTTGTTGAATTTTCCAATCCGAATCTTTTAAGTAAATCTTTTGCGTACTTGCTTTGATTGATGAAAATTCCTTCTTTCAATTGTTTAATTTGAAGTCCAAGAAAGAAATTTAGTTCACCCATGTGACTCATTTCAAATTCATCCTGCATATTCTTAGCAAATTCTTGACAAAGATTATTGTTAGTAGAACCAAAAATAATATCATCTACATATATTTGAATTAGTAAAATATCTTTATTTATTTTCTTAATAAACAATGTTGAATCAACTTTTCCAATATCAAAACCTGAAGTTAAAAGAAATTTCTTTAATCTATCATACCATGCACGAGGTGCTTGTTTAAGACCATATAATGCTTTCTTAAGTTTAAAAACATGATTTGGAAAACTTTCATGTTCAAAACCTGGAGGTTGTTCTACAAAAACTTCTTCATTTATAAAACCATTTAAAAAAGCACTTTTAACATCCATTTGAAATAATTTAAAATTCATAAAACATGCAAATGCAAGTAAAATCCTAATTGATTCTAATCGTGCAACTGGTGCATAAGTTTCATCATAATCAATTCCTTCTTCTTGATTATAACCTTGAGCAACTAATCTAGCTTTGTTTCTAACAACTTGACCAAATTCATCTAATTTGTTTCTAAAAATCCATTTTGTTCCAATAATGGATTTATTTTGAGGTCTAGGTATAAGATCCCAAACATTATTTCTAGTAAATTGATTAAGTTCATCTTGCATAGCTATTATCCATGAATCATCAAGAAGTGCTTCTTTTATATTTTTAGGTTCAATAGTTGAAATAAAAGCATTATGAGCAATCAAATTAAAATGTGATCTAGTAGTTACTTTGTCAGATATATTTCCTATAACTAAATCATGTGGATGATTTTTAACTTCTACAAAATCTTTAGGTAAATCATTTTGTAGATTATCATCTTTTGTAATATCTATCATAGGAGTATCTTGTATGGTATCAATTACATCATCATCATTATTTAGTATAATAGGTATTTTTGAAAAACTTTCATTAAAAGAAACATGTAAAGATTCTTCAATAACTTGTGTTCTTTTGTTATAAATTCTATATGCTTTACTGTGATTAGAATATCCAACAAAAATTCCTTCATCGGATTTTGAATCAAATTTATCTAAGTTATCCTTTGTATTTAAGATAAAACATTTACAACCAAAAACTTTAAAGTAAGATACTTTAGGAATTTTGTTATAAAATAATTCATAAGATGTTTTCTTTAAAATAGGTCGTAATAAAACTCTATTTAATACATAACAAGCTGTTGATACGACTTCTGCCCAAAAATATTTAGGTAAATTACTATCACATAACATGGTTCTAGCACATTCTTGTAAGGTTCTATTTTTCCTTTCTACAACTCCATTTTGTGGAGCAGCTCGAGGAAAAGAGAATGTGTGTGATATACCATGTTGATCACAATAATTTGCAAATAATTCATTTTCAAATTCACCTCCATGATCACTACGTATAGAGATAATAGAAGTTGATTTTTGATTTTGAATTTTCTTGCAAAATATAGAAAACTCATTAAAAGCATCATTTTTATGTTTAAGAAAAATTACCCAAGTGAATCTAGAAAAATCATCAACAAGAACAAATGCATATCTACTTCCATTTAAAGATGCTACTCTAGATGGACCAAAAAGATCTATATGAATTAATTCTAATGGTCTATTTGTAGATATTATATTTTTAGATTTAAAAGAAGATTTGTGCATTTTTCCTTGTTGACATGCATCACAAAAATTATTTTTAAATGACATCTTAGGCAAACCATTTACTGAATCATTTTTAGAAATCTTAGACATATGTTTAAAGTTAACATGTCCAAAACGTTTATGCCATAAAATAGAATCATTAGATGATGCAATAAGACAATGTTCATTTGAAATATTATTCATTGATAACACATATATGTTATTTTTTCTATAACCTTTAAAAATAATGGTTATTAAATCAATATCATAAATTAAGCATGATTCTTTTTCAAAAACAATTTTATAACCTTTATCACAAAGTTGACTAATACTTAGTAAATTATGTTTAAGACCATTAACTAATAAAACATTATCAATGATAGGTTTGTTTGGATTACCTACGGAACCAATACCGATGACTTTTCCTTTGTTGTTATCTCCAAAAGTAACGGTACCTCCATCCTTGTTTTGAAAAGATGACAACAATTGAATATTTCCAGTCATATGTTTAGAGCAACCACTATCTAAAATCCACCTATCTTTCTTGGGTACCTGAAAAAATAAACATTTACATTTTGGTACCCATACTATGTTGGGTCCTTTAAATTAGCCTTTAGGAAACCAAACCCATGAAGAGTTTGATTTACTTAAATAATTAGATGATAAACAAATATTTTTAATAAAATCAGAAATATAAAAATTCTTATTAAAAGAAGATAATTCTTTTGGAACCCAAATAGAAAAGAATTTTGATTTCTTTTTATACAAATTTTCATATTTATAATCATGCAAATCACAAGAAGGTTTTACAAAAATTGTATTCTTTGATTTGTTTTTATTAATTTGAAAACCTAATCCTTTTGTCTTTTGTGATTCTCTTTGAAAAGAAAGAATATTATTAAGATTTTCTTTTCCTTTATTAAATTTGCTTACATTTAAACATATATCTTCATATCTTGATTTAAAAGAAGAAATATCTTTATCTAAACTATTAATTCGAATATTTAACTTATTACATTCTGATTTTAAATATTTATTTTCATTAGATAAATTATCATTTTCTTTTAGTAAAGAAAAATTTTCTTCTTTTAATTCAACTAATTGAGAATTAGTATAAGTAGAGGAATTTAAATCTGAAATTTCTTCACGTAACCTTTTATTCTCACCTTTAAGAAAATTATGTGAAATTTTTAATCTTATAAAAGTTTCATATAATTCATTAAAAGCATCTAAAAGCTCTTCATTTTCACTTACATCATCTTGTGCCATGAAACACATGTGAGCACTTTCCTTTTCTTCAATTTCTTCATCTGAGGATGATTCATCACTATCATCCCAAGTGACCGCCATTGCTTTCCTCTTCTTGTTATTTTGAATATTGTTGAAGTTGTTGAAATAACTTGATTTTTGTTTATTCTTCAACATTGGACAATCTTTCTTCATATGCCCTGGTTTATTACACTTAAAACAAAGAGGGTTAGTTGAATTTGAATTCTTAAATTTAAAATTACCTCTTTTGATGAATTTTCGAAATTTTCGTGCAAACATGCCCATTTCTTCATCATTATCATCTGAATCTTCTTTATCTGAAGTAGTATTAAATGCAAGAACTTTCTTGTTCTTAGATTCTTCATCATTCTTCCTATCTTCAAGTTGTACTTCATATGCCATAAGATTACCAATAAGATTTTCAACCGTAAGAGTTGACAAATCATTGGCTTCTTCAATAGCGGTAACTTTCTTTTCCCATTGTGGAGTAAGTGAACGAAGTATCTTTCTTACCATCTCCACTTGAGTATATGTTTTTCCAAGACCAATAAGAGAATTTGTGATGTCGGTGAATCTTGTGAACATTTCTCCAATAGTCTCATTTTCCTTCATCTTGAATAATTCAAATCTGTGCACAAGAACAGAAATTTTAGATTCTTTAACTTTAGTAGTACCTTCATGAGTTACCTCGAGTGTGTGCCAAATATCATATGCGGATGTGGCCGTTGACACCCTATTGAACTCATTCTTGTCAAGTGCACAAAATAAGGCATTCATTGCTTTAGAATCCAAATTCGCATTGTTCCTTTGAGATGTAGTCCATTCCGCGAAAGGAGTTGTTGGTTTCTCATATTTTGTTTCAACGACGTTCCAAAGTTCGTAGCCAAGAGATTGGAGATAGATCTTCATCCTACACTTCCAGTAGTTGTAGTTCGTGCCATCGAACATTGGAGGACGATTTGTAGAGTGACCTTCCTTGAATTGTGATGTATTTGACAATGCCATCTTTCACCTTGCTCTGATACCAAATGTAGGATCTGAAATAGATACACTTGAACACTAGAGGGGGGGTGAATAGTGTTCTTTTAAAATTATTGCAAAGTAGATAATAAATTGCAAAGAAAAAATGGCAATCTCAGAAATTTGCAAACACAAACACAAGGATTTTATACTGGTTCCACCAAACTGGTGTACATCCAGTCCCCAAGCAAATCCCGCTTGAGAGTTTTCACTATGATTTTGAATAAACTTACAAAATCAAATGCAAACCTGACCAATTTGCAAGTTCCTGCAAATTGCAACACCAATTGACAAACTCCTTGTCAATTTGAACACCAATCTCTAACCCAAGAGACTAACCCTCTCACAACCGAGAGAAAACTTGTTGAAGAAGAACACAATGATCCTATAAGCCTTGAATGTGTAATAATGTGCAGCAGTGGCTTAGGATTCTTTTAATCTTTGTAAAATTGCCTAATTGATTTGTTTTTGATGAAAGTATATAGGCAATTTCAGAAACTCTTCTTTTTCAGAAAATCAGAATGTTTTTCACTTAGGAAATTGCTCAAGAATCAAAGCTTATGGGTATGTATATTTCTCCAATTTTTCTGAACAAATAACCTATATATACCCCTTGAAAAGACAAGTTTTTAAAGTTTGAAAACGTTTAAAAACGGCCAAAAACTGTCAGATATTCAAATTCTGAAAACTGAAAAACTGTCTCTTGTAGTCGACTACTGTAGTCATTAGTCGACTACACTGAGTTCAGACAGACTCTGTGTTTTCGGAAAATGTTCTCAGTAGTCGACTATAATGATAATTAGTCGACTACACTGAGTTCAGACAGAAACTTGAAAATTTATATTTTTCTTCAGTAGTCGACTACTGTAGTCATTAGTCGACTACACTGTAAAAAGACAGAAACTTATGTTTCTGTCAAACATCTCAGTAGTCGACTATAATCTCTATTAGTCGACTATACTGTAAAAAGACAGAAACTTGTATTTGAGTTATATACATGAGTAATCGACTACTATCCTAATTAGTCGACTATTAAGATCAAAAATTCAGAAATAATGAGTTTTTATAATTAAGTTTTAACTATTATTCTAATGGTTAACATAGGGGATTTCTATAGTTAACCAACACACTAAGCCTGTGTTAGTGTATTCTAAAAATGTGTGTGTGTGCGTGTGTGTGATCAAGGCTTGTACAAATATTCTAAGCAAAGAAAAATTCAAATACATTATCTTTTGTTCTTCATTTTCTTCACTTCAAAATGCCTTGATATTCACTTGCACTTGTACATATTCTGATATTGAAATCTGCATATGAAAGTTAGTGCACACAAAATATAAATTGTTATCATCAAAACATTATCATGGAGAAATGATATTCAACATTCTCCCCCTTTTTGATGATAACAAATAATTTATGCATCATATTAAATTTTAAAACATGTAATACTTACTCCCCCTGCATATATGCAAAGTTTTTAACATTCATAATAAAAAATATAAAACTTAACTATTTCTCCCCCTTTGTTATCAACAAAAAGAAGAAGAACCTAAACATAACATAATTTCGTCAACATGAGTTAACACTTCAAACAAATCATCAAGGTTATGAACATAGTCCATAACTTCACCCATCCATATTGGTAGGCAAAGACTTGCCATAAAGACCACAAGTTCCATAATGTTCATCACCATTATCTGTTTAAAATATATAGCAGTTATATTAACGAACAAAATAGTAGCAAACTTAACACATATAATAGCAAACTTTTCATAATAGCAGGCTTAACACACAGTTATATTGTAGCAAACTTGACATAAAAGCAACATAACCACATAGTTTTAAACATAATAACAACCACATAGTTTTAAACATAAGAACATAATTGTTTTGACCAAAAAACAGAAACAAATTCTAAGGTGCTGGAGGAGGTTGTTGGCCTTGAAAATATGAATTAAGCTTTGAGTCCAAGTCTTCAAACTTTTTGATTAGGTCTTCTTGATTGCTGATGATATATCTGTTTTGTGCATATATAGCTCGTTGACCTGTTTCCAGTTCTAGGATACGTGCACTCAAAGTATTGTATTGCACGTCTGAAAAACATGAAGGTTCAGTAGGAAATGGTGGAGGTTGACTTGAAGAGGCTCCAGCTTGAGTTGAGGTTTGTGGAATATCTTCTTGTTGAAGTTCAGGTTCATTTTGAACAGGTTCATTTTGAGGATTGTGATCTTGGATTTCAAAATTTGTCAATTTCATCCTAGTTAGGGCATTTGAATCAAAAAATTCAATTGAACGGACAACAGATTTTTCAGATTTGAGATCAACATGGAATTTATCAAAGATCTTAGTCAGGAATGCACCATAAGGAAGAAATCCTCTAGGAATGGTCAGAAAATTATCAAAATAAACCTCAGCCCAATTAACTTGAATATTTCCCATAATAGCATATATAGCTTTTGCTAATTCTAGGGAAATGAAATGAAAACTTCCAGTTTTTGGAAATAAGTTATAGGCTAGGATACGAGCAATGAACCTAGGAAATGGACGAAGTTTGTTTGAATTGTTCAAAGGTTTTCCATGTCCTGGAAGAAATATGTGATTGGATAGCAAGTCTGAATCATTCATCCTAACAGAGCTAAGAGAAACTCCTTGATAAGGAATGTTGAATATTTTACCAATTGTTTTAGTAGTTAATTCAATCTCCATTCCTTTAACAAGGGTTTTAATTTTTTCAGAACCACCAATTGTACCCACACGTTCTATATTGGTATAGAACAGTTGCACAAGAAATGGGTATGATGGTTTCTTATTTTCAGCAGAAAATAACTCAAGCAAGCCCACATTTTCAAAATAAGAACTAAAGTTCCATGGGATGAAATCATCGAACTTCACAAATCGTCCTGTAAGAATTTCTAAAGTTGAAAGTCTGTTAAATTCTTCCAATAATTCAGGACTTCTTAAATAAACAATGATTTCATCATTGAGAGAACTGTGAGTTTGCTTAGCTTTCTTAGATCTAAACATGATGAACTAGATAAATAACAAGAGAATGAAAGATCAAGTTTAGAAGTATACCCCAAACAGTAGAAACCCTAGAATAGCCGACTATAGCCTGGATTAGTCGACTAATGAGCCTGATAGCTTGACAAGATTGAAAGACAAATAAAGAAATTGATGAGGAAATTTTAGAAACAAGAAAAGCCCTAACCTGGAATCGGTGAAACTGAAGAGAAGAAGATGGGGAAGATGGGTTTTCGGTTTTGGGTAGAGTTAGTGGGTTATTTTTGCTTTTTAATTTATCTTTTAATAATGTAAGGTTTAGATTAGATGGTAAATAGAATGTAGGGTCAAGATTAAATTTTAGATGAATGGTTAGGATTGGTGCAGTTAAAAATGAATGGTTTAGATGATTTTTACTAAAGTAAAACGGGTAGGGTTATTGGATATTGGGTTTAAAACATAAAAAATCCACTTTTTTTAATAAACTAAAGGTTCAGAATTAGTAGTCGACTAATAGTCAAAATAGTCGACTATACTGTAAAAGATAGAAGGTTAAGTTTTAGTTTTTAACTCTGAGTAGTCGACCAATATGTGAATTAGTCGACTACACTGTAATCAACAGAGAGTATTTTTAAGATTTTACATTGAGTAGTCGACTATAAAGGTAAGTAGTCGACTATAATCTGATTTTTCAGAAAAATAGTTTGTAAGAATTGTGCATGTAGTCGACTATAAGTTAGATTAATCGACTACTTAAGGTTTAAATTTATGTATTTTTGTTTTAAAAATTAATTTAAATCTTCAATTGAACATATACCTAATTCCCTTCTTAATTTAACATAAACTTCTTCTTTTAGTGGTTTTGTTAATATATCTGCAATTTGTTTATCTGTAGGTATAAACTCTAATGATATGTCACCTTTAAGAACATGATCACGTAAAAAATGATGTCTAATATCAATGTGTTTTGTACGTGAGTGTTGAATAGGATTTTTAGATAAATTAATTGCACTAGAATTATCACACATAATAGATGATATGGGACAATTTATGCCATAATCAGTTAAAGTTTGTTTCATCCATAATATTTGTGCACATGCAAGACTTGCAGCAATATATTCAGCTTCAGTTGTTGATAATGATACTGAATTTTGTTTCTTACTAAACCAAGATACAAGTGAATGTCCTAAGAAATGACATGTTCCACTTGTACTTTTTCTATCAGATTTACATCCGGCAAAATCAGCATCACTATATGATATTAAATCAAAAGAACTATGTTTTGGATAAAATAAACCATAATTTGTAGTATCTTTAATATATCTAAATATTCTTTTTACTGCTTTAAGATGTGAAACTTTAGGATTTGATTGAAATCTTGCACATAAACATACACTAAACATAATATCAGGTCTACTAGCAGTAATGTAAAGAAGTGATCCAATCATACCTCGATAGAGCTTTTGATCAACATTCTTACCATTTTCATCTTTGTCAAGAGATGTTGTAGTGCTCATAGGTGTTGGTTTGCTTGTTGAATTTTCCAATCCGAATCTTTTAAGTAAATCTTTTGCGTACTTGCTTTGATTGATGAAAATTCCTTCTTTCAATTGTTTAATTTGAAGTCCAAGAAAGAAATTTAGTTCACCCATGTGACTCATTTCAAATTCATCCTGCATATTCTTAGCAAATTCTTGACAAAGATTATTGTTAGTAGAACCAAAAATAATATCATCTACATATATTTGAATTAGTAAAATATCTTTATTTATTTTCTTAATAAACAATGTTGAATCAACTTTTCCAATATCAAAACCTGAAGTTAAAAGAAATTTCTTTAATCTATCATACCATGCACGAGGTGCTTGTTTAAGACCATATAATGCTTTCTTAAGTTTAAAAACATGATTTGGAAAACTTTCATGTTCAAAACCTGGAGGTTGTTCTACAAAAACTTCTTCATTTATAAAACCATTTAAAAAAGCACTTTTAACATCCATTTGAAATAATTTAAAATTCATAAAACATGCAAATGCAAGTAAAATCCTAATTGATTCTAATCGTGCAACTGGTGCATAAGTTTCATCATAATCAATTCCTTCTTCTTGATTATAACCTTGAGCAACTAATCTAGCTTTGTTTCTAACAACTTGACCAAATTCATCTAATTTGTTTCTAAAAATCCATTTTGTTCCAATAATGGATTTATTTTGAGGTCTAGGTATAAGATCCCAAACATTATTTCTAGTAAATTGATTAAGTTCATCTTGCATAGCTATTATCCATGAATCATCAAGAAGTGCTTCTTTTATATTTTTAGGTTCAATAGTTGAAATAAAAGCATTATGAGCAATCAAATTAAAATGTGATCTAGTAGTTACTTTGTCAGATATATTTCCTATAACTAAATCATGTGGATGATTTTTAACTTCTACAAAATCTTTAGGTAAATCATTTTGTAGATTATCATCTTTTGTAATATCTATCATAGGAGTATCTTGTATGGTATCAATTACATCATCATCATTATTTAGTATAATAGGTATTTTTGAAAAACTTTCATTAAAAGAAACATGTAAAGATTCTTCAATAACTTGTGTTCTTTTGTTATAAATTCTATATGCTTTACTGTGATTAGAATATCCAACAAAAATTCCTTCATCGGATTTTGAATCAAATTTATCTAAGTTATCCTTTGTATTTAAGATAAAACATTTACAACCAAAAACTTTAAAGTAAGATACTTTAGGAATTTTGTTATAAAATAATTCATAAGATGTTTTCTTTAAAATAGGTCGTAATAAAACTCTATTTAATACATAACAAGCTGTTGATACGACTTCTGCCCAAAAATATTTAGGTAAATTACTATCACATAACATGGTTCTAGCACATTCTTGTAAGGTTCTATTTTTCCTTTCTACAACTCCATTTTGTGGAGCAGCTCGAGGAAAAGAGAATGTGTGTGATATACCATGTTGATCACAATAATTTGCAAATAATTCATTTTCAAATTCACCTCCATGATCACTACGTATAGAGATAATAGAAGTTGATTTTTGATTTTGAATTTTCTTGCAAAATATAGAAAACTCATTAAAAGCATCATTTTTATGTTTAAGAAAAATTACCCAAGTGAATCTAGAAAAATCATCAACAAGAACAAATGCATATCTACTTCCATTTAAAGATGCTACTCTAGATGGACCAAAAAGATCTATATGAATTAATTCTAATGGTCTATTTGTAGATATTATATTTTTAGATTTAAAAGAAGATTTGTGCATTTTTCCTTGTTGACATGCATCACAAAAATTATTTTTAAATGACATCTTAGGCAAACCATTTACTGAATCATTTTTAGAAATCTTAGACATATGTTTAAAGTTAACATGTCCAAAACGTTTATGCCATAAAATAGAATCATTAGATGATGCAATAAGACAATGTTCATTTGAAATATTATTCATTGATAACACATATATGTTATTTTTTCTATAACCTTTAAAAATAATGGTTATTAAATCAATATCATAAATTAAGCATGATTCTTTTTCAAAAACAATTTTATAACCTTTATCACAAAGTTGACTAATACTTAGTAAATTATGTTTAAGACCATTAACTAATAAAACATTATCAATGATAGGTTTGTTTGGATTACCTACGGAACCAATACCGATGACTTTTCCTTTGTTGTTATCTCCAAAAGTAACGGTACCTCCATCCTTGTTTTGAAAAGATGACAACAATTGAATATTTCCAGTCATATGTTTAGAGCAACCACTATCTAAAATCCACCTATCTTTCTTGGGTACCTGAAAAAATAAACATTTACATTTTGGTACCCATACTATGTTGGGTCCTTTAAATTAGCCTTTAGGAAACCAAACCCATGAAGAGTTTGATTTACTTAAATAATTAGATGATAAACAAATATTTTTAATAAAATCAGAAATATAAAAATTCTTATTAAAAGAAGATAATTCTTTTGGAACCCAAATAGAAAAGAATTTTGATTTCTTTTTATACAAATTTTCAGATTTATAATCATGCAAATCACAAGAAGGTTTTACAAATATTGTATTCTTTGATTTGTTTTTATTAATTTGAAAACCTAATCCTTTTGTCTTTTGTGATTCTCTTTGAAAAGAAAGAATATTATTAAGATTTTCTTTTCCTTTATTAAATTTGCTTACATTTAAACATATATCTTCATATCTTGATTTAAAAGAAGAAATATCTTTATCTAAACTATTAATTCGAATATTTAACTTATTACATTCTGATTTTAAATATTTATTTTCATTAGATAAATTATCATTTTCTTTTAGTAAAGAAAAATTTTCTTCTTTTAATTCAACTAATTGAGAATTAGTATAAGTAGAGGAATTTAAATCGGAAATTTCTTTAAGTAACCTTTTATTCTCACCTTTAAGAAAATTATGTGAAATTTTTAATCTTATAAAAGTTTCATATAATTCATTAAAAGCATCTAAAAGCTCTTCATTTTCACTTACATCATCTTGTGCCATGAAACACATGTGAGCACTTTCCTTTTCTTCAATTTCTTCATCTGAGGATGATTCATCACTATCATCCCAAGTGACCGCCATTGCTTTCCTCTTCTTGTTATTTTGAATATTGTTGAAGTTGTTGAAATAACTTGATTTTTGTTTATTCTTCAACATTGGACAATCTTTCTTCATATGCCCTGGTTTGTTACACTTAAAACAAAGAGGGTTAGTTAAATTTAAATTCTTAAATTTAAAATTACCTCTTTTGATGAATTTTCGAAATTTTCGTGCAAACATGCCCATTTCTTCATCATCATCATCTGAATCTTCTTTATCGGAAGTAGTATTAAATGCAAGAACTTTCTTGTTCTTAGATTCTTCATCATTCTTCCTATCTTCAAGTTGTACTTCATATGCCATAAGATTACCAATAAGATTTTCAACCGTAAGAGTTGACAAATCATTGGCTTCTTCAATAGCGGTAACTTTCTTTTCCCATTGTGGAGTAAGTGAACGAAGTATCTTTCTTACCATCTCCACTTGAGTATATGTTTTTCCAAGACCAATAAGAGAATTTGTGATGTCGGTGAATCTTGTGAACATTTCTCCAATAGTCTCATTTTCCTTCATCTTGAATAATTCAAATCTGTGCACAAGAACAGAAATTTTAGACTCTTTAACTTTAGTAGTACCTTCATGAGTTACCTCGAGTGTGTGCCAAATATCATATGCGGATGTGGCCGTTGACACCCTATTGAACTCATTCTTGTCAAGTGCACAAAATAAGGCATTCATTGCTTTAGAATCCAAATTCGCATTGTTCCTTTGAGATGTAGTCCATTCCGCAAAAGAAGTTGTTGGCTTCTCATATTTTGTTTCCACGACGTTCCAAAGTTCGTAGCCAAGAGATTGGAGGTAGATCTTCATCCTACACTTCCAGTAGTTGTAGTTCGTGCCATCGAACATTGGAGGACGATTTGTAGAGTGACCTTCCTTGAATTGTGATGTATTTGACGATGCCATCTTTCACCTTGCTCTGATACCAAATGTAGGATCTGAAATAGATACACTTGAACACTAGAGGGGGGGTGAATAGTGTTCTTTTAAAATTATTGCAAAGTAGATAATAAATTGCAAAGAAAAAATGGCAATCTCAGAAATTTGCAAACACAAACACAAGGATTTTATACTGGTTCCACCAAACTGGTGTACATCCAGTCCCCAAGCAAATCCCGCTTGAGAGTTTTCACTATGATTTTGAATAAACTTACAAAATCAAATGCAAACCTGACCAATTTGCAAGTTCCTGCAAATTGCAACACCAATTGACAAACTCCTTGTCAATTTGAACACCAATCTCTAACCCAAGAGACTAACCCTCTCACAACCGAGAGAAAACTTGTTGAAGAAGAACACAATGATCCTATAAGCCTTGAATGTGTAATAATGTGCAGCAGTATACATCTCCAATTTTTCTGAACAAATAACCTATATATAGCCCTTGAAAAGACAAGTTTTTAAAGTTTTAAAAACGTTTAAAAACGGCCAAAAACTGTCAGATATTCAAATTCTGAAAACTGAAAAACTGTCTCTTGTAGTCGACTACTGTAGTCATTAGTCGACTACACTGAGTTCAGACAGACTCTGTGTTTTCGGAAAATGTTCTCAGTAGTCGACTATAATTCTCATTAGTCGACTACACTGTAATTTGACAGAAACTTGAAAACTGATATTTTCTTCAGTAGTCGACTATAATGTTAATTAGTCGACTATACTGTAAACAGACAGAAACTTGTATTTGAGTTATATACATGAGTAGTCGACTACTATCCTAATTAGTCGACTATTAAGATCAAAAATTCAGAAATAATGAGTTTTTATAATTAAGTTTTAACTATTATTCTAATGGTTAACATAGGGGATTTCTATAGTTAACCAACACACTAAGCCTGTGTTAGTGTGTTCTAAAATTGTGTGTGTGTGCGTGTGTGTGTGATCAAGGCTTGTACAAATATTCTAAGCAAAGAAAAATTCAAATACATTATCTTTTGTTCTTCATTTTCTTCACTTCAAAATGCCTTGATATCCACTTGCACTTGTGTATATTCTGATATTGAAATCTGTATATGAAAGTTAGTGCACACACAATATAAATTGTTATCATCAAAACATTATCATGGAGAAATGATATTCAACACCTACACGCGGCTCGAGACAGAGAGAAGATGATGAACATTGCTATTCGAGTCACAGAAGCTCATTTGACGATGACAAGTGCATGAAAGGAGTCGACAAACCATGCAAAGCAACGGAACTTCGGAATAACGGAAACACGAATGGGTCGGGAGCTAGGCGTCGCTTACGAAAGATGAAGCGCCCCTCGTGTCCTGTTTACTTCATATATGATTCAATTATGGAAGCTCATAGATCTTCTCGTCAGCTTTCTGACGCATTTTTAATCGCGTGATTCTGAGTTCGGACGATGAAGATACGACGGAAATGGACATAACACGCCAAACCAAGCTCAGGCCAAAGCTAAGACACTTATAGGTGTCTCGGCCAAAGCTTGGCCGAGACACTCATAGGTATCTCGGACCTTGTAGAGCCATTTTTCATATGATACGCTTTGAATCTGAAGAAACTCAAAAAATGAAAGTTGTAGAGCTCCTTGTTAACTTTCTAACACATCTTAGATCAACTCATTCCGAGATCGTATGAGAGTAATAAAGTCAAAATACCAAAGATAATACAAATTGCCTCAGAATTCCGAGACAGTGTTGGTGTCTTAGAGAAGAATAAAGATTTTAGCCATGATTCTAGTCGAATATGAAAAAGCTCAAAAAACAAAAGTTATAGATATCTTCATCAACTTTCTAACACATCTTGAATCATATTATTTGGAGGTCATATGAGGAAGTTAGGACTAAAGTACCTGAGACACCCACGGGTGTCCACAGCCCCGAAAACTGATTTTTTACAGTTTTAAGCTATTTTTTGATGTTAACCATCTGGATTTGTTCTAACTGATAAAATATCATCCAAAAACGTAGTTAAGTGGTTACAACTGAGGATAAGAGTGAATCAACCATTTTTATCTAAAAACAGAGCTCCCGAAGCCTATAAATACAGTCCTAGAGCCTTTATTTTTCAGATTTGGAATTCTCAATCGTTGGCGAAGCCCTGCCGAACTGAAGACTGAAGGAGCACAAATTTCAAAAGAGAGGAGGAGATCGGAACGAGTTCCTTAACACGAAGAAGAAGAGTTCTTTAGATCTGTAGTTCCCATTCCTTATCCTTAAGATTGCCCCTTAACGGTGATCTCGAGAAGAGTAATTATCTCGCTGTTGCCGAGATAATTGCTTCGATTTCTTGATTCCTTCGCGAATCAACGAAGCTCCGGATCTGATCTGATTGTTTAGTGGTCCATAGATATCAACGTCCTCGTCACAGGTCAAGATCCCACGCAAGCATCGGGCGATAAACACCCGTTGCGCTGTTTGATGAGAGTTGTAATTTTTTTGTTTTCATTGTGTAAGGGTCTTATAAAAAGACTATCTAACTTTTGTTTTTATTGTAACGTTTGAAGTTATAATGAATACAGCAATGAATAAATCAACTTTCTTCCCAAACAAACTGGCGACCACAGTGGGAGCCAACAGCCTAACTGCCAAGGCTGTCGTGCCGCAACCGGCGATCACGATCCTGGTGATCGAAAAGGTCAAATATGAATTCGACCAACAGAAATTTAAAGAGTATATCCCTTCCTCCTCCTCCAGATCCGTCTCTCTTCATAAGTGCAGGAAGGTCTCCTCCTCCCGGAAGATCTGTTGGTCTCCAGATCTGAAGACTCAAGAAGGCGATCTCCCCGCTACCGCTGCTGCAGTTGCACCTCATAACGATCCGTCGGCGTCCAATGAAGCTAGATTTGCAGATCTGAACTCCTCCTCGATCAAGGAGTCGACTGCTGAAGGCGTGCCAACTCTATCAAAGAGAGCACATCAAAGGCAACGCCAACACCTCGCGTGCTAATTCACTAAAGCTTTGGATCAAGTGGACGGACTCTGCTACCAAGCAGATCTGAAGTCCAGGAGACGCCAAATGGTTAAACCATCACCACAGTGAGCTTCGAAAACCTCCTTCCAACCACCTACTAATGAATGGGTTTGTGTCAAACGGAACCGGTCCACTCTTGAGGAGCGCATTCAGAAGCGTCGCGCACTTCTTGCACACTCCCGGATCCTTGTGCATAAAGTAAAAGAATTACAAAAAGAAGAGGTATTCAAAAGGCCATCAAGATCTAAGCAGGTTTGGGTGTCGAAGGCCAAGTCAGCACTTCTACCGACAAGAGACACCAGTCGTGTCACTCGCTCGATTCCTGATCCAAAGCTGGTTCCCAGCTTTCGTCAATTTCAGATCTCGCTCCTTCTAATCTCGCACCTCTGGTGAAGCTCCGCGACAGTATGGACATATCCAGAGGTAGGAAAGCAATAGCAGAATGCCTAGATCCTGTGCACGAGGATCAAGGTAAAGCTCCAGTCGAAGAACACTTAGGCATGATGAATGAACCTCGAGCAACTCATCGAGCTGGGGACCGCACTCGCCATTACAACAAGTCTGAGCCTTCTCATAAAGGGAAAATTCCATTAACCGACCGCATTGGATTGCGAGTCAAAGTCCAAAGCCCGTTGAGGTCCCATGCTCACAAAGGCATAACTCCAAACGTGTGACTCTTGAAAATGCTAACAAAGCGTTATATCCCCAGAAGGAAATGTATTCGTCTGACGATGATAACGTTATACCTAGGAAGTTGTGCCAGTGCACGATAGGCTACTCCGGCAAACATGCTGATGAGTTGTACTATCGGGATGGGGGTACAAACAAATCTCGAAAGAGAAGTACCTAAGAAACGGACTCTCATTGTCCGTGTGCTAAGCTTATCAGAATAGTATAATCAGCGTGTAGTTACCCTAAGACCGCTTCACAGAGGGTCTCGGTATTCGAGAGAATCTCTAACAGAAAGGTTAAGTCTAAGCCAAGGCGTTTCCGTAGAAAAAGATCAGCTACGCAAGATGACGAATTCCCAGAGGTCACTATCAATATGGTCGATAAAGGAACGTCAACGCAAAGTTTCAGTCCCCGTCATTTTTCGGACGTATCCCAACGTATAACTCGGTTACGTATGGGAACTACTAGACGTAGGGACTATCAGAGAATACAGAGGGGATTATCCTTGGATGATAAAGCGTTAGATGCCAACTCTGCAATCGCTTCTGACAATACAGCATCCAGCCCAGGACAATCCCGCGAGGCACTTATGATTAACACCGAAGAAGTAGCCAAAATGGTTGAGGATGCTTTAGCCAAGCAGAAAGAAACATTCAAAATTGAAATAAAAATGGCTATGCAGCAGATGAGAGAAGAGCATGACCAACAGATTCGGGCTCTGTCCAATCAACTTGGTGAATCCAGCCGTCACACCATTACTAACCAAGCAGATAGCGATTCAGATATGGATGAACACCTCAATGCTGATAACCCTCTCGTTGACCAGAACGCTAGGGGTGGTCCTACTGAAGACAACGACGTCGGGGGTGGCCACGTTGTTCCTCTTAGAAATCGTCCAAAGCATGATACAGATGAGGACGAAAAGATGAAAGACCTCGAGAGAAAAATCAATGCTCTAATGTCTACATATGAGGTGAAGAAGACCGACATTCTGTGTCCCTACCCGAGAGAGTGGGAGTCGATCCCGTATCCGGCGAAATTCAACCTGATCAACTTCACGCCGTTCGACGGGAAAGGGTCCCCCACTTAACACTTGATTTATTTGAAATCCCACTTGGGCATAATCTCTGGCGATGAAGCATTGATAGTTCGGTCATTCATTGGCACCCTTCGTGGGCCCGCCTTCGATTGGTACCGCCGTCTCAAGCCTGGAAGCATCAACAGCTGGGACGATTTAGAGAATCCGTTCCTCGCTCACTTTTTTGATAATGACACCAATGTATCAATCAGGACACTCTTCGATGAGAAACAATAAGACGACGAGACAGTCGACGACTTCATCAAGCACTTCCGGAATAAGGCGATGAACTACCGAGATTCGATCACAGAGGACTTCATCCTCCAAACCTGTCACAACAACCTCTCTTTGGATGTGTTGGAAGTTATGAAAGTAGCACCCTCCAATACTTGGAAAGAGTTAAAGGTGCGTGGAGAGCGGGTCGAACACTTCCTCAGAAGGAAGAAAGCTGAAAGAAGCCAACCGACGGCTAACCCTCCGAACTCGAGCTCCGTCTTCCGTGGTAAGGGGAAGGCACCTGCAACAGTCATTGACGTTAATCAGACGTTATAACAACAATCCCAAAAACAGTAAAAGACTTTTGATCCTAGACTCCAAAAGGAGTACTCCTTCAAGGAAGAAGATGTTCCAGCTTTTTTTGAATCCCTACTTGTGAACAACAAGATTAAGCTACCACCTATCGTAAATCAGGAGGAAGCTGACAATACTACACATCCGAAGTACTGTGCGTACCACATGAGGATCCTTCATCCTACCAAGGCTTACTTCGCTCTCAAGAATAGCAACCAAATCTTGATTGAAGCCGGCATCATAAAGCTCAATTAAGCTGAATGAAGACTCCAACAAATATAAGAGTATAAACTACTCCTTCTGACACTCCGAAGAGTATACGAGTATAAACTGCTTCTCTATCCTCCAACATGTATATGAGGTTAAACTGCTCCCTGTATACTCTAATAGATATATGAGTCAAAACTATTTCCTTTCTTTCACGGGAAGTTCCTAGAGAGTGTCATGTCTGGTATTCTTAAGGATAGCCCGGTCATCCAACTAAGTACAATGTTAGACCTAGTTTTGCAAAGGAAGCTGGGGGTGGATGATTCATGTAACGGGAAATTCCCGGAAGAATGTTACATGTAATATTCTTAGGGATAACCTGATCATTACGAACAAAGTGATAAACACTAAACTCCCACCGTAATTTCCAAGCACTCTTTTGCTGAGACGAGATTCAATCACTTCGTTGGATTAATTTTTCCTCACAAAACTCTCATTGGTGTTTGATGACTCACAGTCTTCCACCACAAAATCCCCCACCGATCAGACTAATTGACGGTGAGACCACCAAAATTCCTTTCGATTGAATCCACTCAAATTCCCGCTACATCTGTACACTCAATACTCCCATTGTTAGAGTCCAGACATAGTACTCAGAATTTAATATCCTGATCGTTGACGATTGTCAAACTCTTTTGTGTTAAGTATTTGTCACTTAATACCAGGAACCCTCTTTGAGTGATCTGTACGAATCAACACTCCTACTGTAATTTGTACTCCCACTCTCACTGTTCATTTGGTCAAACCTTCCTACAGTTAGGGCCAAAGCAAAAATCTCCTCTCGATTCCTTCCATGAATGAGATGTCTACTTTCAAATCGAGTGATCAAACCTTCCTACAGTTAGGGTCACCTCAAACTCTCGCTTGGTCAAACCTTCCTACAGTTAAGGCTAAAATCACAATTCACTCTTGATAAATGAGAAATCCATCTTTAGTTCGGTAATCAAACCTTCCGACAGTTAGGATTATCCGAATCCTTTTGATTCTCAGAGTGGAGATCCCACTCTTAGTTTCACTCTTTAGATTCTCAAAGTGGAGATCTCACTTGGAGTTTTCTTTACAACTGAAGATAGAATATAAAATTCTTCCTCTCTAGCATCGGGTTCATCTTTGCCCCAAGAGAAGACATTACTTTTCAAACACCAAAATCTGTGCCTTACACGTACGAGGAATTTTATCCCGAATCCTAAGTAAGGATAAGTCAATGCTCAATACGTATTGTCGGTTTAGTCTTTCACCGATTAAAAAAGATACCAGAATCCGAGTCTGGGGATTTTTATCCCGAAGTCTAAGTAGGGATAAGTCAGCGCCTAACACGCATTGCCGGTTAGTTCTTGACCATAAAAAGAATAAAAGCCCATATATTCAACATTGTGGCAGGTTGTTATTCATAACACCATAATCCGTGCCTTACACACGTGGGGAATTTTATCCCAGATCCTAACAAGGGATAAGTCAACGTCTAACACGCGTTGCTGGTTTAGTCTTTCTGTAAAACCCCATATTTTTTTATTTTGTTGTTATGAAGATATGTGAATTATTAATGATAAATAATTCTATTGTGGTAAATGACTTGAGGTCATAGATATACTTGATAACAAGTCATTAGAGATGTATGAGTGTATTTTTATAGAGTTTTATGCATTAGTTTTGACAAATTAGTAAAAACATGCATGTATCTGGAAATCTATCTGCTCAGTCGACTTATCAGTCAACTTATTTAGTCGACTGATGAGCCGACCTATGAGTCGACTAATGGGCTGATTTCGGGTTTTTCTTTTAGTTTGCGGGTCTGTTCGGTTTTGTTTCGGGTTTGACTGCTTATATATATATATATATTCTTTTACCTGAAACCAACCCCAAATCCATCAGATCTCAGAGAAACCCTAGCCCCTCTCTCTCCCCTCAAACCCTAACTTCGTTGTTGGAGATTTTTAGGGATTTTTCGGAGGATTTGCAGCAGGATTTTGTGGTACTGTCGAAGGAGGATCGATTCCTCGAGGGTTCAGGAGTTTTTACAGCATACCAGAGGCGAGTAACATCTCCCCCAGCCCTATACCCACTATTTGTATGATTTCATTGAGTTTTATTTTGGATTTTTGAGCCTAAAACGTATTTTGTGCATAAAGATAGATTCTTTATAATATGGGTTGCAAGATTTAAATGTTTCAGTTGATAAAAACTCACCAACGTTTTGTAATTTAGATCCATATATGGAATTAGATTTATACATGGGTTTCTTTGTAATTTATTAATTTTAAATCCATTTTTAAACATGTATAAATATGTTTAGTGTTTTAGTGTAAGTAATTACATGCAAATCTTTCGTTTCAGTTTGTACACTTGTTAGAATCGAAAATATGCTGCTGAAAATGATGAAAATGTTTGTACACTTGTTAGAATCGAAAATATGCTGCTGAAAATGATGAAAATAGTTATTTTAGTTTGAAAATTTTACAAATCACACATCATATGCGAAACTAGAAGATTATCTGCTCAGTCAACCTATCAGTCGACTTGTCAGTCGACTTATGGGTCGACTGATGAGTCGACCAATGAGTCGACTGACGGAAAATTTTTAGCTTTCTTCTTTTCTATCTGTTAGGTCGACCAATGAGTCGACCGATGATCCCAGTCGACTCATGAGTTGACTGACGAGGAAATTTCTAGTTTTCCTCGATTTGGATCAGTTTGGGTTGTTTCGTTTTAACCGAAACTGTTTGGGCATGTTTACTATTTTTGCATACTTCTATGTGAACGAGGAGTCACCTCGAATATCTAATATTAGATATTTATATTTATTTTGAATCTCTACATGTGAGATGACTTGCGGACACGAGTCTAGGTTAGCACACTGAGGCACATGTGAAAGTAGTGTATATGTATCTTATCATATATTTCATTTAGTCCATATGTTGGACAATTATTATGTGTAGTCCATGTGTTGGACATTTATCACGTTCAGTTCATGTGTTGGACATTCATTTCTCAGTCCATATGTTGGAAATTTTACATATGCAGTCCATGTGTTGGACATCCACTACATCTAGTTTTAGTCCATGTGTTGGACACCAGTTTAGACCTTGAGTATGACACTTATACTTGCATAGGCTGGACATGACACTTATGTGAGTTGTGACATGACTCAGTATTTTAAGTCCTGAGATGAGTTGTCTTCTTTTTATTATTATTCCTGTATTAGATTTTGGGTTTGGTGTTTAGGGATTTACAATTTGAAATACAAGGTATATACATGAGGGTTTCCTTGTTTGGATTATTTCCCTCGACGTACCTATGCTCGTGTTGTAATTTCCTAAATACTAAAATCCTTTTATTGTTAGGGATTTATAATTTGAGCTACAAGGTATATACATGAGGGTTTCCTTATTTGGATTATTTCGCTCGACATACATATGCTCATGTTGTAATTTCCTAAATAGGATCAGTGATTTTATGTATATATATGTGTGTATTAACTGTATTTTTTGTATACAACGAGCCATATCCCTTGGGGTTGGTTGTGATATTGCTCGCTAGAGCTTTGACGCTAGTTGTTCCTCCCCTTTTAGGTAACGAGCCAGGTGCCCGGAGAGTCGCAGGTTGATGGCGATGCACTTTAGTGATTCAGCTGTCTATTTTAGTTATATTTTTTTTGAGCTCCGCTGTCGACTTTTGTTTAGACATTTGAGGGTTTTATTCTAGAAGTTATAAATGTTGTGTGCCTTATTTCCTCTTATTCAGACATTTTATATTTGAGACTTGTTGAGAAACTCTAGTTTATTTATTTTAGACATTAACTTGTATTTCAGTATATTAGATGATGAAATATAAATTTTGATCTCTATTATTTCATCAGTTGACTCTTGTATTATCTTTTACTTGCTTTTTTACCTACACCTATTATTGACTCTACTAGAAAGATAGTAATTGTGATGGTAAAATATGTTATTACACGCTGTGATGCATGACAGGTTTGACATTCTTGGTTTCACCTTGGACTGCAGCCTTGTGTGAACCTAGAGGCGTCACACTTTCACCGATTGAAGAAGACACCAGAATCCAAGTCTGGAGAATTTTATCCCGAAGCCTAAGAATGGATAAGTCAGCGCCTAACACGTGTTGTCGGTTAGTCTTTTACCGTAAAAAGGATAAAAGCCCACATATTCGATATTATGGCAGGTTGTTATTCATAACGCCAAAATCTGTGCTTCACACGCACATGGAATTTTATCCTGAACCCTAAGTAGGGATAAGTCAACGCCTAACACGCGTTGGCGGTTTAGTCTTTCACCGATTGAAGAAGACACTAGAATATAAGTATAAGGACTTTTATCATTAATCCTAAGAAGGGATAAGTTAACGTCTAACACGCGTTGTTGGGTAGTCTATTCCTGTAAGAAAGACGAAGTCTACGTATTTAATATCGTAGCACTAAAAGAGTTAACTCTTTTAGCATAACGTCACATGCGGAATGGACTTAAACAATCCGTATGCAAGCCCGATTCAAACGGTAAACGGTAAAGGCACGTCAAATCCGTTAAGGGCGGAGGATTTGCTAAAAATCCCGAGTCTGCATCTGATACATGCGGCCGGGTAGTCTATTCCCATGAGAAATACGAAGTCTACGTATTCAATATCGTAACACTAAAAGAATTAACTCTTTTAGCATAACGTTACATGCGGAACGGACTTAAACAATCCGCATGCTAGCCTGACCCAAATGATAGTCGGTAAAGGCTCATCAAACCCATTAATGTCTGAGGGTTTGCTAAAAATCCTATGCATGTGAGAGTCATTGATGCACTGACTTCATTAGTTGGTCTCGTGACTTGAGAATCCAACAACTTCAGGATAAGATCCATACCTGCAGATGAATCAACTTTAATAGTTGCTCCTGCAACCTAGACTACCACGCGTTGTGATGAAAGTCAACGCAAGTTAATATATTGTGATGGAGATAATCAGTTCAAAGTCAACTTAACGATATGAGCCAAAATCAACTCACCAGTTTCGATTCGAGACTTCGACGACGGCCAGATGATAAACGCAACGCCAGAACAACTTTGGTTATTCATTAAGATATTGAATAGACTAAGAATCAAAAAAGTCAAGAGTCAAAGATAACTATAGGTCCTTTTACACCAACTGAAGGTTGGACCAATCATATCCAAAGTATTTCAGGCTCATCTATAAAAGAAACGAGACTGAAACACTTTGGGGGGGGTATCTGTAGGTGTCAAAAAATTACCTATAGGTCCCCGCATGCGGCTTGAGAAAGAGAGAAGATGATGAACGTTGCTATTTGAGTCACAAAATCTTATTTAATGATGAAAAGCGCATGAAGTGAGTCAACAAACCATACGAAGCAATGGAACTTCAGAATAACGGAAACACGAATGGGTCGGGAGCTAAGCGTCGCTTACGAAAGATGAAGCACCCCTCGTGTACCATTTACTTCACATATGATTCAATCATGGAAGCTTATTGATCTCCTCGTCGGCTTTCTGACACATTTTGAATCGCGTGATTCCGAGTTCAAACGATAAAGATACGATAAAAATGGACAGAACACGCCAAACCAAGCTCAGGCCAAACCTAAGACACCCATAGGTGTCTCAAACCTTATAGATCTATTTTTCCTATGATGCGCTTTGAATATGAAGAAAATCAAAAAATAAAAGTTGTAGAGATCCTTGTTAGCTTTCTAATACATCTTAGATCAACTCATTCTGAGATCGTATGAGAGTGATAAAGCCAAAATACCAAAGATAATACAAACTACCTCAGAATTCCGAGACAGTGTTGGTGTCTCGGAGAAGAATGAAGATTTTGGCCATAATTCGATTTGAATATGAAAAAGCTCAAAAGATAAAAGTTGTAGATATCTTCGTCAGATTTCCAATATATCTTGAGTCATATTATTTGGAGGTCATATGAGGAAGTTAGGATCAAAATACCCAAGACATCCACTGGTGTCTCGGCGAGGCCGAGACACCCAGAGGCGTCTCGGCCAAGCCGAGACACCCACGGGTGTCCACAACCCTGAAAACCAATATATTTTTTGTGGTTTTAAGTTGTTTTTCGACATTAACCTCCTAGATTTATTCCAACGGATAAAATATCATCCAAGAATGTGGTTAAGTGGTTACAACTAAGGATAAAAGTGAATCAACCATTCTTATCTGAAAATAAAACTCCCGAAGCCTATAAATACAGCCTCAGGGCCTTTATTTTTTCGGATCTGAAATTCTCGAACATTGGCGAAGCCTTGCCGAACTGAAGACTGAAGTGTTGGCCTTCATGTTTTGATGATGATTTACAAACAATTTACTACTAATGTTGTTTGTCTAGTATTTGTACATTCTTATGTATTATAGACAAACAACGTAGTTGGAGGATGGATGGAATAGAGCTTCAACGATCATATCCAAAGGAGGTTGGCGGAATGTCGGTGAAGCCTTGCAATTCAATGTTAAAGATCAAGTTCAAGCTTCATCCGCGAGATTACCAAGTAGAGCTTATTAAAGACCAATCAAGCTTGGGTAATTTAGTTTAGGATTTATATTATGTGTGTTAGATATTCTAAGCTCAATATAATATACACACACGTATTTGGTTTCTATGTATATATATAGTTATATATATACATGCATGGTTTTAGGTTTTCATGTTTTGGACATACTTGCAAAATACATGAGTTTTCACAAATGGAAATTCAATTTGAGAAATTCTTTTTCTAACATGTTTGTTTTCATGTTTATAAACATTTCGTAAAGTTTCATCAAGTTTGGAATTGATTTGCTATGTTTAATGGAATTTACAAAATCATGTTTTTCGTTCGTGCATGTTCATGCATGTTTTACAAAATAGATGAGTTATCATAAATGGGAAGTGATATTCAAGAAATTCTTTCTTTTCCATGTTTATATACATGTTTAGAAACTTCCCTCAAAATTTTACTATTTTTAGAGTTGATTTACTATGCCCAATTGATTTTACAAAATCGTATATGTTAACAGTTTTTCAGAAACTGTAAATTTGTGTTCAAATGTTTATTTCTCTCAACTGGGAAAAGATTTTTCAAAACTTCTTTCTCTGAAATGTTATTCTACATGTCTAGAACATTCCCACAAAATTTCATATTTTTTGGAGTTCATTTACTATTTTAAATTGATTTTACAAAATAGCTGCGCACTGCTATAGTAACTCCGGTCGACCGGACCGGTCGACCGGAAATGTCTCTGGACGTTTCTCAGCTTTGCATATGCCTCTTGGTCGACCGTACCGGTCGATTGAAGTACTGTAGCAGACGACCGTTGCTACAGTAATGGCTAGTTCTGGTTTTTGTTTATTTTAATGTTTTGGAGGTGTTTTTCTTGGTTTTTAGACTTGTTTCATGAGCCTATATATACCCCATGCCCTCATACTTCTAAGGGTACTCAAGAAATATTTTAAACAAGTTTAAAGAGTTTTAAACAAGGGTTTAAGTGTGTTTAAGAGTTTATTTTTGTTTGTAAAGAAGTTTTCACAAGTGGAGGAGATCATCTTCTTGTTTGGGCTCCAATCTCCATCTCTCCATCTTGTCATCTATTGGAGAAGTTTTCTAAACTCTATCTAGCTTTACATTTGCTTAGTTATTTGATTATCATTCTTTAACACTTGAGGAGGAGGACACGGGCTAGGACCAACACTTAGTGTGTAAGGTGTGATTGCATAGTGATTGTAGTGTGAGGTGTGAACGTTGTTCGGGTGAACGTAGAAAACCCGGTTGAGTTAGTGGATTTCTCCCCGGGAGTGGGGAGCGGAGACGTAGGACGGAAGGTCCGAACTCCGTGATCATATCGCTTGTTTGAGTTTGTCTTTGGCGTATTTGTTTTTGCATTTATTTTTTATCGCCAATTGTGCATTGCTCATTCATTTTATCCACTATCTTGTTTAGATTGTTTATCCCTTGTGTTAGTTTATATATCCTTGTATATATATATATATATTCATCATATAGGATATATCTCTTTGTGTATATTGCTTATTCTTGCTTATAACTCTTGTATATCTATCTTGCAAGAATACAACTTGTTAATTAATTTTAATTGGCATAAAATCGGATTAGATTAGCATAAGACCCTAATCCCCCCCCCCCCCTCTAGGGTCTAACATGAAGGAGCACGAATTTCAGAAGAGAGGAGGAGATCAGAGCGAGTTCTTTAACACGAAAAAGAATAGTTCTTTAGATCTGCAGTTCTCGTTCCTTATCCTTGAGATTACCCCATTGCGGTGATCTCGAGTAGAGTAATTATCTCGCTGTTGCTGAGATAATTACTTCGGTTTCTTGATTCCTGCGTGAATCAACGAAGCTCCGGATCTGATTTGATCATTTAGTGGTCCACGGATATCAACGTCTCTGTCACAGGCCAAGATCCCATACAAGCAGCGAGCGATAAACACCCGTTGCGCTGTTTGACGAGAGTTGTACTTTTTTGTTTTCATTATGTAAGGGTCTTATAAAAAGACTATCTAACTTTTGTTTTCATTATAACTTTTGAAGTTATAATGAACACAACAATGAACAAATCAACTTTCTCCCCAAACAATATCCATGTCCTCGAACATTATCAATATCAAGACCAAGACCCGTTAGAGCCATCTGCAACTCCTCTAAAAGTCCAAGGCCACTTGTGTCATCCACATTAGAAAATTGTATGAAATACTCATCCACTTTAACTGGACTAGCAGTGACATCCACACATCTCAAAATCATAGTCATCTATTCTTGGTGATTAATATCAGAAGTATAATCAAGTATAACAGAAAAGTATTTAGCTTCTCTAACCCGAGATATGATTGCACCTCGGATTTTAGAAGATATCATGAATATCAACTCATTTTGGATAACATTACTTATATAATGATAACAGATCTATTTATTCTGAATGCGACGAATATGTTCCTCCATCACTTTATCATGCTGTGCCACCATCTGAACTAATCCCATAAAATTTTCATTGTTTTCTTTATCAATTCTCTGATTTTTGCCCTGAAAAGACAAATTGTATTTAGCAAGATATTTCACAATTGAAATCAACCTTCGTAACAGTTTTCTCCAATGCTCCTTCTCTTTCATGATATGATCTTGGAAAGATTTGTCAATTGTCTGACCCTTATCCAATCTAAGGTGCAACTCAATCCAAGTAGCCATGTTATGAATATGCATCTTACTAACTTCATGTTCATTAAGCCACACACCCACATGTGACCAATCATTATATCCTTCATTTTCTAGCTGAGTTATCATAGGCTTTTTCTTAAACAATTTACAATAAAAACAAAATGCTTTATCAATCTCCTTGCAGTATACAAGCCATATTCTGTCAGATGTCTCTCTATTATGTATGTGTCGAATGTATAATCCTGAAGTAAAGCGTTTATTCAATCTATTTTAGAACCTTTTTTTATCGGCGTGTCTCTTATGGGACCTTTTACAGCTAACAGATCTCTCCGTTTATCATTCAGACTATCCCAAACTCTAGGATCATAAAGGTTCGCTGGAACTTGCTCACTTGGTTCCTCAATTAAGTCATTAAGAACTACAACCAAATTCTCATTAAGCCCTTCTTCATCAGATTCGGTGTCATTATTCTCATTGTGATTCATATCATCAACATCTGCATTGCCATCATTCTCATTAGGACTTGGATCACCACCGTGATTTTCATCAAGTCCCTCATCTTCAATCAATTCCTCATTATCGTTGTCATCGTCTTCATCAACTAAATCTTTAGTTGAAATAGTTGGACGTTCTCTGACAAAGAACCTGTCAAGAGCATCTCGTTGTGATCGAGTCAATTGTTCCCCCTTCTTTTTTTTGTTTCCTCTTTAAACTTCCAGATTTGTACTTTCTAGGTGGCATTATTTCTAATCTTGAACAAAAAAATAATTAAATTGGAAACAATTAGCAAAACAATCTAATTTGAAAAATCAATTTAATAAAGGTTAACCAAAATCAAATTCAACAAAACAACCAAATTAAAATTGGGGATATATACCTATTACCTAATATCTCACTGCATTCCAAGATTTAAAGACTAATTTTGAAAGGAATTGAAGCTATATGGACCAATTGTACCTGAAGATGAAGAGATGATCAAGGAGAAAACTCAAAATCCTCGACTGCACAAGGGGACTTCGGTTCCTGTTGGATTCAAGAAATGAAAATGAGGATAAGAAGTTAGAAACAATGAACAATCATCCCTAAAACATTCCCAAAATCGAATCAAGAGGAGACCCAAAACATCAAACCCGGTTTTGACGGATGTAATCAAACACAAAAGACAAGCTAAAGACGTGCGGTTTACCTAAATCAAGAGGGGATGAGCTCGAAGAGGAAGAAGAACTGAATCTTGATGAGGTGTTGAAAAGCTGAATCTTTTCTATGAGCGAAATTTCTGCCGCTCGCCCCAGGTTTGATGAAATCTATGAACGAAAAATCGAAGAATTAGCATTGGGGATATATACCCTAATTTGATGAGATCTATGAGCGAAAAATCAAAGAAAAATGAAAAAAAACCTAAATTTCTTCAGCTCGTCCCAGGTTCTCCGATGAGTCCGCTCGCAGGAGACTTTTTTGCACGATTTGGAAATTGGGGGCACCTCTGGTATAATATTTGTGTGATTTGGAATTGCC
>NC_033800.1:40865281-40876884 GCF_001876935.1 Asparagus officinalis
AAAAGAGAACCGGTGATAATTTACCCCATCCACCTTATTCTAATATATTTAATTATTAAATCCTACATTTCCATCTAATTTCTGACCATTTCCTCTTATTTGAGAGGAAATGATTTCTACCCATAGTGTGGTGTTTTCCTCACTTTTAAGAAAGACTTTCCTAAAAAATTTTGGTAAAACGAAGGAATAAGAAAGGTGTGGAACTTTTTTGGGTTCTCTGATAACGTTAGAATAATTTTCGAGGATTTTCGCTCTAAACAAACACGCCCTTAGCAATGCAGATATGCATCAATATCAAATATGAAAAAATAGCTACGGATGACGTTATCATCATTGAATCTTAATTGGTGAGGTATTGGTGGCAATAAGCAGTAATACCTTTAACGCACTCTCTTCCTGACGTAAAACCTCTCCTATTATACCTTGTTTTTCTTTTGACTATAATAGATTGACTTGACTTTATAAGGACTTTGGTCAGCGTCTTCCTGGCGGAATTTTTCTTTAGGTGCTCCATGAGCACTAAGATGACATTACATCATCCAATTGGAGGCATCATTAGCACAAACCACCCATCACCTTCTTATTTGCGTGTGGTTTACGCTATGTGGCCACCTCCTATTAGAGTGGTGTATGCATTTTGGTGCTTATGGAGCACCTAAAAATTTCTCCTCCCTAACATGTTTATTTGTGATCGCTAGCTATCCAATCCATTAGTCCCCTAATAGTTCAGAGATTAGTCAATCCGGCTTCTCTTCGCAATGTCTCTTGATCCTTGCTTTAACAACATACATAAACACCGTATCGCTATTTGGGACTTGTTCTAGACCTTTCCACGTCCAAGCCCTTTGGAGCCATAGGGCAACCTACAGTAACTTGTTATCCAATATTCTCCATAATTTCATGTTATAAATTAGTTTGGGACTCAAAGTAAAGGAACCAAATGTGAGACGTGTGATGTGTCTCTATAGTAGCCACTCATAATGCATATGATCATACCTTAAGAGTACTACTTATTAAGCCCCAACACTTAGGATTTATATCGTTTGAGGATCTTTTAAACTTTATAAACATACAGTGAATGCTCTCAACATTTCTTAATTGTGAATACACTATTTCTCAATCGTGACTACAACATTTTTTTAAATTAGTGAATATACCATATTTGTGCTTCCAAGTTCACGATGTTGGGTCAAATAATTATCCAAGAGATCAGGAAAGTCCTCAAATGGCCAGTTGTCATTTTCATGAGGAAAAGCAGGGGAAGAGCAGTAGCAATCTAGGATATTTTGTGAACCAACGTGGAAAACCCTGTGATGACTTCAGATAAAGTGTCTTCATAGACAAACAAAATTGCTTCAAATTGGGGGATTTGTTTTGGTGGACACTAGATGCACGTCTGTTTTGGCGGTCCAAGTGATTGTTTAGGCTAAAAAGTTGAGTTGTGGTAAGTCTCTTTGTACCAAAGATAGCTGGCAAAGTTTTTTTTTTTTTTAGGGGCTGTTTGTTTTACTAAAAAAAGAGGGAAATCAAAGAAATGAAAAACTATTAAAATGAAGAATTGGTTTGGGAGTGTTTGGTTGGCTAAAAAAAAGAAGGAAATCAAAAAAATAGAGATGAAATAATGTTAGTTGTCAAATTATTATTGGATGATGTGAGTGATTTTTTAAGAAAACTAGTTTTGATGTTGTTTGGTTGGCGAAAAAAATAAGGAAATAAATTATAAGAAACTTATTTCCTGTAGTTTTGTTGTTTTCTTTTGTTTGGTTCATTCTTAAAAATAAGAAATGAAATGAGATGATGTGAGTTGTCATTGTATTATTGGGTGATGTGAAGAAAGATTAAGAAAAGTGTTTTCATAACTTTTTGGGATGAAAATGGAGAAATGAAATGTTAATGAGATGAGGTGAATTGTTATAATATTTTATTGGATGATGTGAGTGATTTGAAATGATGAAAAGAGATGAGTTGAGTGATGTTTGGATGAAAATAATATTTTATGAGATGTGGTGGATGAGTTATTAGATGAAAATAATATTCTATTAGATGTGGTGGATGAGTGGTTAGATGGAAATAATATTTTATTAGATGATGTGGATGAGTTGTTGGATGAAAATAATATTTTATTGGATGTTGTGGGTGAGTTTTAGGGATGAAAATGGAGGAAATAGTATTTTTTGAGATTTTCATGTTTTCCATTTCCATTTCTTGGTTTTCTTGGTTTTTAGGAAACCAAACAAACAGCCCCTTAAATGAAAATGAAATGATTTTGGCAATGTTTGGAATAAATTACACATATAAAATGGTCTCTCTGCCATCAAATAAAAACTAAGTGAATCTAGTTTAGTTTATGAAATGCATTAGCAAGGAACTAACTTGAATTTCGCCTTACATCATCGTTGATTTAATGTTGAGTTGGACAATTTTGAATCATGATGTTATTTCCCTTTTCTATTGGATGTAAATTTTCAATTTTGCAAATGAGTTACAACCAGGGGTATGAAATAATATCCATTTAAAGATAAATCTATATCTGTATCTATGTTGGATACATATACGAGTACTAAATATCTACATCCATATGATATGATTGTGGATACAGAAATGTAATGGAATATCTGGATCTATATCGAAATATCTAGATACATGCTAATTATGTAGTTGCAATTATGTGTGTATGTGTATATCCACATGTACATCCGGGGTATATATCTACATGTATAGTAATATTTATAAATCTGCATGTATATTCATATTTGTATTCAATTTAATAGATGAATACGACTTTTCTTACTGAGACTTATTTATATCCATAATTGATAAGCGGATATGATTATGATAATTATCATATATCGACGCTTCATATCCAATCCTTTTGCCCCCTTAGACACAAGGCAATTGCACTCGCCTTTTACTTATTAGTGATGTTTATGTATTCACAAAGATATAATTAAGAAAAGAAAAAAAAAGATCTTATGGTCAAGAAATCTAACCAAAATCATCATTTAATTTAGGAGTACATCAGGATGTAAAATTTCATTTTGCATTGGCTCAATTTTTCTGTTTGTGCTCGTGTATCCGCGCACTTTTCTCAACAGGGTAACGCTGCATCAAAGTAAATTTGAGCAATCAGCCTATAAGGTATCAATATTCACCGAGAGATAAAATTGCCCGTTTGTATTGAAAATTGTTAACTTGCATTAGTCCTTTCTAAGTATACTAATGCGGTTCAAATGTTTAATTTCAAAAATTCTCCACAATCCTTATTAGAAATTTCTTCTTCTTTCAAATTCCTTTGTAAACCTATATATCCTGAAAACTAGAAAATTAGATACGTGTTACTCATCAACTCTCGATTCCGAAATGCATATACCATCTTTAGCCCGTTTGAAAGCTATGTTAAAATTTAATTATTATAAAGTCTTTTATATTCACTAATTTTCCACTTTTATCGTTAGCTTGATTGCTGTAGAAACTTTGTCGGCAACAAACTTCAAAGTTGTTATGATTGCGAGAATTCTAAATGTGTACTTAGCAGCCAACGGTAAGCACAAATTAGTGCAAATTTAACAGTTAACTCTCAGTCTACAAATTTAATTAGAGACGAGGTGAAAGATGGATTAGGGTACACACTACTTGCAGCCTCGCAGGTTTTCTTGAAACCCCATTCAAAGGCATTCTATCTGATAACACATCCATTTATCAAAGTTTATTATAAATAATAACCAATCCCCCATAAGCATGTACAGAAAAATTAACATGCATGCACACTTAATCCTTTCATATTAAGATCATTTAGTCCACCTGCTAAAAGCTCTTGGCTTCCAGACACGGATGAGGTGGAGGTCATGGCTATATAATCAGCAGCGGAATCTCACCATAATCGTTTCTTTAACTATATATTTTCCTTCATTTGCCGAAATAATTATGGAGTAAACTCTCCGGCGCCATACCATTTTTGAATTAAATATCGTTAATATTAGGTCATGTGTGGCGATCTCTTGTTTCTGGACAGCAGCAGATACATTTTCCTTTCTTATTTTCTTTTATTTAAACAGAAGCATCAGATACATCTTATTTACAGAATAAGGAACTTTAGATAACCTCTGTGAAATCCTATTAAGATTATTGTCAGTTCATTCCCTTGGGACCGCCACATGTATGCAATTCAATATATTTCCCTCGGCTGATTGATGTAGACCAAAATAATACAATATTATCTTAAAACCATTAAAAAAAAGAAACAAACACTGTGTGTTGGGATTGTGTCGTTGATTCTTTGTATAACTTCATCAGAATTAGATAAGGTTAGAGATCTATCATGATTAGGAGATTGAGTCTCATCAAGCATCAGATACATCTTATTTACAGAATAAGAAACTTCAGATAACCTCTCTGAAATCTCATTAAGATTATTGTCCGTTCATCATAATTAGGAGTTTGAATTCTATTCTAACTAGAAAGTTAGGCTAGAGATCAGATTTTTGGTTTTTCTATATATATTCTTCTATTGTTAAAGGAAAAACCAATAAGAAGCGAGATAGCCAATATTCTTGTAATCTAGGGTTAGCAGAGAACGTAGCCTGATTCAAGAATATTGTGCAAGAGGCGATTGTTTCATAATCTTTGTCCGTGTAAAAGATTACATTATTGGGAGAGGGTTTCGCAGTATTCGTCCGCTCAAAAGATTATAAGGAGAGGGCTTTGGAGAGAATATGAGAGTTGATTTTGTATGTGAGGTTGAGAGATTGAGAGACGAGAGTTGATTTGTTCCTCTTGTAGTTCTCCCTGATACATAGATGATTTCTCGTATTGTTGCCCCGTGGACGTAGGTCGAAGTTGGTCGACCGAACCACGTAAATCTCGGTGTTCTTTCTTCTTGATTGTGATTGTTTTATATCTTGTTGATTGTGGGTTGGCTTCCAAATTATGCAGATCGTAGTATGCGGGGAGACTAAAATTCCCCAATAAGTGGTATCAGCGTCATGATGATGGATCCGGGAGCGAGTTCGCAAGATAGACGCCGTACAAAAGTGAGGATCAATGGCGTTACAAGAATCAAGATGAAGAAGAAGAAAAAGAAAAAAAAGGAAGGCCGAGTGGCTGCAAGAGCGGGTGAC
Source organism: Asparagus officinalis (assembly GCF_001876935.1). NCBI lineage: Eukaryota > Viridiplantae > Streptophyta > Magnoliopsida > Asparagales > Asparagaceae > Asparagus > Asparagus officinalis. The sequence continues at coordinate 40,870,399 of NC_033800.1, forward strand.
AGCAAGATCAGTAACATAGGTGGTTTTTGGTTTGTTTGTTCGCGTGCAAGAGTCGAAAAAGTAGCAGCACGTGAGGAGATTCACATGTGTGGGAAGAAAAGGAAATTTAGCCAATGTGGTCCACATGAAAGAATTATGAGAAACAGTTCATGTGATCTGATTGTCTAATTGCGACCTGCTGATCTAATGTGGAGTTTTGTTTGGTGTTTGGTGTTGGTGTTGTGGATGCACATCGGATGGTCCAGATAGTTTTGCCGATAGAGTGGTGAATCAGAGGTTGATTTCAGTGATCCAGGAGTTGATTCCTAAGTTTTAGAGTGCTCTGACGCGATGGGAGAGTTTGATTTTTTAGATTTTGTTCAGATTGGTTAGAAAGTGCTAAAAAGTTCTGATGTTGATGACGAGACACATCTGATGACAGATTGGCAGATAGGACAAACGAATATGCAACAGATGAGACTAACGTAGATAATCAAATGTGAATCTAGCAGTAGAGTTATCAGCATATAATTATTCAGAGTCATCGCAGGAGCAGTAGTTGGTTGGTGTGTAGACTCGAGGACAGTGCCAGATTAGGTGGAGCTTGCAAGCAGGCACGGCTGAGTGACACACATGTTGATGGAGATGATGATATTGGACTTGAAGACGATGAACGCTCATATTCGGTCCAAGCCAAGTGATGAAGGAGATGGAGGCATATGGCTCGTAGTGTGGAGTAGGAGAGGTGCACCAATATGATTCGAGACGAGCGATGTAGATGGAGTACGAGGACATGAAGTGAGGCTACTGTTAAGTTCAGTTTGGGAGGAGAAGCATGATTGATTTGCTTCTAATATCAGAGGTGGCGAAGATCTCTTGGTGCGCATAAGAGAGGTGGAGGCGACACAGCGAGACAAATGAAAGTGAGGGTCATAAGCACATCCAGTTGAAGTGCGAAAGAAATAAAAGACTCTAACGGAAGATGCAAAATTTCAAAACGACGATAATATATCTTCAAGGGAGTTTAGGAATCAAATCCAATGTGAAGATTGTTGGGATTGTGTCTTTGATTCTTTGTATAACTTCATCAGAATTAGATAATGTTAGAGATCTATCATGATTAGGAGTTTGAATCTTATTCTAATTAGAAACTTAGGTTAAAGATAGGGTTTTTGGTTTTCATATATATATTTTTCTATTGTTGGAGGAAAAACCAGGGAGAAAGGAGATAGATAATATTTTTGTAATTTAGGGTTAGCAAATGTCGTAGTCTGATTCAAGAATATTGTGCAAGAAGCGAGGATTTCGTAGTATTTGTCCGTGCAAAAGATTACATCATTGGGATTCAAGAATATTGTGCGAGAGGCGAGGATTTCGTAGTCTTTGTCCGTGCAAAAGATTACATCTTTGGGAGAGGGTTTCACACTTTTTGTCAGTCAAAAGATTGTAAGGAGTGTGCTTGGGAGAGAATATGAAAGTTGATTATGCATGTGAGGTTGAGAGATTAAGAGACGAGGGTTGAGTAGTTACTCTTGTAGTTCTCCCTAATACATAGTGGATTCTTGTATTATTGCCCCGTGAACGTAGTAGGTCGAAGTTAGTTGACCGAACCACGTAAATCTTGGTGTTCTTTCTTCTTGATTGTGGTTGTTTTATATATTGTTGATTGTGGGTTAGCTTCCAAATTGCATAAATCGTAGTAGGCGGGGAGACAAATTCCCTAACACTGTGCATATGAATAGACAAATGCGAACATAATCACACAACAATATTGTTCAGGAACCAAAGGTTCATTTTGACCCGAGGATCCGAGCGAAGAAAAAGAGCCCACGAAAGCTGCTATTTTTCTTAACCGTTTCATTCTTTAAGTATCTTTTCATGTCAGAGACTTCTATTCAAAATGAATTCAAACATTATACACCATAATAAGATAACTTCACATTCTCACCGTTTTGGTATATCTTCAGGTATCTGATTCTCTGGCTGTGAGAAGAAATGTTTGGCATTTTGAGCAACCTCTGCTTCAAGTATTGCTTCCAGCACAATATCTGATCCTTTAGGCTTACCTGGGCATTACATCAAAATCCAAGATTGCTTTAAGATGAGCATATGCAAGTAAAAGTAGGGAGTGAAATAGAAAACAATAAATATATAAGACTAATATTAATTTCTTACACTTTTCTAGGACACTTTGTCGATGTCGTAATTTATGATTATTAAATACTTACGTCATACTAATTGTGTACTAACTATTAAGATATATATATATATTTATTATTCATATATGTTAAGACCAAATTAATAGAAACAAATTGAAACAGAGATTCACATATAGCAAAGTAAATATGCTTCAGTATAAGAGAGGAGATAGATTGGTTGTTATATAGAAAGATGTATTTAGACCAATTCCCTGATAGAGCGGACCTAGGTAAACATAATATCAAGATTTGAAATATCAGCAAATACCAATAAATCAGCTGTACTTATCAGGAAATTAAGCACGTTGAACAGAACTGATCAGCAAATACCAATAAATCAGCTGTACTTATCAGGAAATTAAGCACGTTGAACAGAACTGCCCAAAACAATTGATACTGTCAATATTAGCTAAAAAACACGTTGAACAGAACTGCCCAAAACAATTGATACTGTCAATATTAGCTAAAAAGGACTAACAAATATTGTATTGGCTAATAACACCTAACATGAGTAAGATTACATTTTACCATAGTTAATTTTATAATATCATATTAGGAAAACTGAAAAGAAATCAATCACAAGAAAACTTAAAATTAAACAAACTTATTTCATATGCTGATACTTCAACGCAAAAGTGATGAAACTGTCAAACTACTGCCACCAATACCAATAAACACGAACTAAAACCACAACAATTCTGTGCTTTCACACCTTCCATTAATACATTATCCTATCATAAGAACTTAGAAAAGTGTTCTTACATTTTGTTTTCATGAGTATGAATTTCTACAAATGCATGCATAGCAGACAAAGAATAAGTGAGATTTTTAAAGGAGCGTTGATACGAAAAACTCCCTTCTCTATTGGCAAGTTTAACAGTAGCAGCACAACAGGCTCATTTGATGCAAGACCAACTGATTGATGAACACCTACAAATCTCTTAAGAAATGTGGTAGGCTTAGATACTGACTGGAAGAAATATATTACTCTAGAATCTAATAAGTGAAATTAGAAACTGACGAAAGTCTGAAATAATAGTATATTAATAGGGAAAATAAACTATTCCACAAATGTTCTTCTCAAGGGTAAGAACTTTCTTCGGAGGCTCTTCTTAGAACAATATCAAAGTCTTCTGACTTGGAAAAGACTAGCTTAGATGCGATCATGGGGTGTTTCAAGTCCTTTTTTATTGTGGCTGGCTGGGAGAGGAATAATGCACAGAAATGAAAAAATTGATTAGACTAATACACAAATTGGTGTTTCCGAATCAACAACCCCACTGCGGCAATGAAAACCTTCTAAACTCGAATACACGTAACTAGAAAGTGATGATGCATCCTTTTGTAGACTACATGAGATCAAAGTTACTGATAGAACAAAAATCAAAATTTTCTTCTTGGCGTACATCACACAATCTCAAGAGAGGTTTTTTTAGGCTGTTCTAAAACAAGAATGCCATACTATCATTAAGAAAGAGGTAAAAAAATTTTAAAACAGCAATGTTCCATTGCTAACCTAGCAAGGGAATTCGAGCACTAATTACCATTATTATTTATGCTAATATTAAATGGGATCAGATAGAACAAGCCCACTGAGTAGAGAAATCAAAGGAAAGAAGGAAAGAAGTTCGGCAAACATAAAATGCTCATGGTACGATAATTGCTAGGAAACAGATAAGTCAGAAATCTCAATGGTTCATGCACATTCTTAAAGAGTATCAGCTACTCTTAGAATAAAGAACCCAAAACATTGCAGATTTTATGCAATGCTTGCCTTTCGAAGAATAGTTTAAAAAGTGCTTAATAATGCAACGATGACAGCTCTCCTTATTCATCTATTCAGGCTTTTTACTGCTCCAAAAATGGCTGTAACATCTACAGATAGCAAAATGATGTCTCACTGCAGAGGGCTAATCATAACCATAGGTCCCAACTTTGCAGAATAAAAGCATTAACCTTGCCAGGAATGGCGATCGTAACACCAAAAGACCTGAAATGTTCACCATTGCCTTGAAGTGAAACAGGTCAGTCTCGATTTTCTCGCTAAAGTTATAGTCCATGGGTAAACATCATCAAAGCTAAATATTGTTGCAATGCGGACAAATCTATCTACATCAGCTCCTGGGATTTTAAATTAGTTGTTCATCTGGCTACTTGATCAGTCAAACAGTAAGATAATCCCATAGAGGTGGATATAACTCACCAATTATAGAAAACAAAAACAAAAAGAGCCATCTTCAGGGTCACCAATTATGGCATCTATGATCAGATCAGAATGATAAATTTGAGGATGAAATAAGCGCTTTTCAGCCAACTAGGGATGACAAATTTGATGTTTCAAATGATGGACACTGCTCTATATACGAGGCAAATGACATTCTTCCCTTGGGCATGTAACTTAAAACAAATTTTCAGCACAAATACATGTGAGAAAATAAAACAATGACAATAATCCACTAAAGCTAAAAGAGTTTATGATAGCAAATTTTGATGTTTCACAGATATGAACATTTTGAAGAGCTCTTTACATTAGAAACATGAACAAGCAAAAATTATATCAGAATGGGAGTCGAAAGTTCAATGATCGAAGCCAAAGCGATAGCAATAATATCACCACTAAAAATGTACAAGGTATATACCATTATGCTTTGGAAGAAATCCAGCATTTTCAGCAGAGACAGGAAGAACAGCTAACAAACCATCCCTTTCATCATCGATCTTCCCTCCACCATCACCATTCTCAACAAAATGTGATTTTACATTCGGTGCTTCAGCCAATCTAGCATAAGTCATAGCTTGGCTGTGCAATCTCAAAGAGTCCTTATCCTCTAAATTAAAGCTCTGCGTACAAGAAATAAGCACATAAATATGAATACTAACATATAGAAAATAAATAAAATAAAAGAACAATTTTTCACTGTAGACCCGATCTGCGTTTTTATTACCAAAACCGACCGAAATTTTTTTTAATTATCAAAATCGACCCGTTTTATGCCACGTAGGCTTAAGCCCATTTCCTAATTAGTCGGGGGGCATAAAACGGGTCGATTTTGATAATTAAAAAAATTTTCGGTCGGTTTTGGTAATAAAAACGCAGATCAGGTCTACAGTAAAAAATTGTTCAAAATAAAAACTAAGTAAAAGACCTTGGGAGTATACAGTGTAGGCTTGATTTCTTCATTAGGCATCACATTAGCACTTGTACCTGAAAATATCCCAAAAAAATATTTTCTAAACAAGGAAAAATCATACAAATATTCTAAATAAAGTACCATCATAATTACTGTTATTCGACATACGGTCTCCCGTTGCCCCATCGATCCTCCTTGTGAACGGAACAGGATTCATAATTGAAATGCTCCGAATCTCATACCGAATGGCTTCTAATTGTGCCATAGTATCTTGAAGCTCTTTATGCACCTATAATGTTATGTTGCAACAAATTAAAAAAAAAAAATTAGATATTCGAAACAAATATATAGATAAAATTTCATTTCCCCCCCCAAAATTCGGACCTGGCTTGCTTGGGAGTGTTGCATTACATTGTCGAACTGACCGCGGGCCATCTGGACGTACCCGATGGCGCGGCCCACTAACCGACCTGCTGTCCTCGCGATCACTGGAAGATCTTTTGGGCCTAGAATCAAGCACATATGAGTTTAGAATCTGATGCATCTAAAGTGTTCGTGAAAATGTCAAAGAGAGAGATGAGAGAGTACCAATGAGAGCTGCGGTTGCTCCAACGATGAGGAAGAGCTCTCCGTATGAGATTCCGAGCATGACTCAGATATCCTCAGCCGTGGTGGTGGTGATGGGAGAGGACGGGAGATGAGATTCGGTAGGGTTAGTTTCTCGAGCGTGGATGAAAGCAGTAACCTATGGGGGATCCAACAAATCCTAGGATGGGCCGTGGCCCGTATTTCAGGATATTAGGCTTGGTTACGTTGTTGACATGGATGCAGATGCAGATATATCTGATAAAACATGGATGGATGTATACAAACGCGGCTAAATTACCACACTGGTATATTTAGAGGCACCTATTTACCACAAGGTATATTTATTGGCTCTGGCGATGTAAGGCATGAAAAGTGCTCTTGTTTTGCCATTAAGGCCTCACCAGTCACAGGCGGAGAGATTTGAGCTCATCCACTCCGACTCCATCCCCTCCCAGCTCTCCTCCTTCCTCTCCGACCCCCGATTCAAGTTCCGTCGGCGTCGGCGTTGACGAGGACGCGGAGAAGTTGGTCGAGGATTACGGGATGTCGGTGACGAACACGGTTGCTTGCAGGGCCGTTGCGGCGGGGGT
>NC_033800.1:40876894-40896323 GCF_001876935.1 Asparagus officinalis
CGGGGGTTTACGGGAGGAGGGAGGTGAAGCAGATGGGGATCGTCAATCTGGCGGATGAGGTGGTGGGGATGGAGGTTAGGAAGCCGAAGAAGATCACGATGAGTCGGTGGGATCAGGAGTATCTCAGGCTCGATCAGGTTGGGGTACGAGTGAGTTGGTGCTGTCCTTTCGTTTGAGATTGGGAGGGGGCTAATTGCTTGATGATTCTCTGCTGGTGGTGTTTAGTTCCTCTTTTGGGTGATTTCGATGTTAGTCCCTCTAGTCTTTCATTGAAATTGCTCTTGGCTAGGTTCACAGATCCTACGTATTTTGAAATTAGTCGCTCCATTACAAAATGCATCCGATATTTGTTAACCATGGTTGGGTTAGAGCTTAATCATGGATGGGTAATTACCAAACTACCTTCACTAAAGAACCATTGGGAAGACGAATGTTTAAATGTGCTTTCATTGGGACGGATTGGGTTGTGTAAGCGAGTATAAGCTTGGGTTTGTATTTGGAAGGGTATAACTGGCATTTGAGCCCAAACGATAGTTCCCCAAGTTCAAGTGGGTGCTAACTAGAGTGATCATTTATGTATCGTGGATGTGTTGGATTTAATCTAATAAATCTAATTGTGGGCACATATGATTAATCAATGTGTATTGCTATCTTTCAGGATAACCCACTAAAGTGATCAATTAATTTGGGTTAATTCGGTATTTAAATAAGTCATGGGGTTATATGTGCAGATACCAGGTTGTAATTGTAATTTGTTGAGGAGCCAAATTACAAATGTACAACATCTATAAATAAGGGGTTATGGTCCCTAACCTAGGGTTACATTCTCTAATTCTCTACACCCCCATCTAGTAAGAGAAATTCGGATTTAGAGGAACCCTAAGGTTAGAAGATCATCAAAAACCCAAATCAAGTTTTCTTCTATGGATTCAAGTATAATCTTCCGTACTCTTTTGATTATTGTTAATCTCTTCGAATTAATCATGGACTACCTAGCAATCAGATCTGGTCCAGAGCTTCGTCGATCCGCAAGGAGATCTAGAAACTTGAAGCGCCTATCTCGATAAAAGCGAGATAATTGCTCTTCTTAGAATTACCACAACAGGATAAGACTAAGGATCGGATGCGGGTAATGTAGATCTGACGAAGAAACTCTCTTGTGTTGAAGTGCTCGATCACTCTTCACTCCGGCAGGGCTTCGCCAATTCTCCAAAATTCCAGATCTGAAAAAATGAGGCCTAAGGCTTGTATTTATAGGCTGAGGGAGTGCCGGAGCGGGTTAAAACCACCTAAAGCGGCCAAATCCGCGTTGGGAGAGACACCCATAGGGTGATCTCCCAAATCGAGACACCCACGGTAGGGTGTCTCGGCTTTGCCGAGACACCGTTGTGTGCATTCGTCCTCCTGTCCGAACGTGATGCTAAATCTCTTCAAGTACCGGAACTCGGATTGAGTGATTCGAAGTGCGTTGGAATAGGCGACGAGAAGTATCTATTAAGCTCCAATGATTAGTCATCTGTGGAAATCACACTTGGACAATGACAGGGGCCGTAGCGCCCTTATTGGTTATCAACTAAAAAAACACGCGACGCTGGGGCCTCTCGATCAATTCGATCACTCGTTATTCTGAACTCCGATGCTTCACGTAGTTCGTCGATTACTTTCAAGCGTTTGCGCGTCATCAAGCTCTGTCGAACCGGATAGTGACTGATTCATCAGTCGTCCCTTAACACTGAAGCATATTCGCTTGGAGACAACTATAAGGCAATTTTTTGGCATGCCTACAATACCCCTCCAAGCACATTCCAGACCAGTTCTTTTATAGAAGATGCTGGGAATACTTGGATGTGATTGGTTCCAGCCATTCGGATCGGGCGTTAAAGGAACCTGTAGGTAAGCTTCAACTCTTGGCCTCTTCGATTACACTCGCACAGTCAATATTACATTGGCTTTGACAAATAGCTCCGAAAGTCTTATCCGGCGCAGCGTTTATCGCCTCGGCGTCGTCAGCGAGTCTCGAGTCATCACCACCAGCTGAGTTGAGTTGACGCACTCGAGACTCCGACGACGGCCAAGCGATAAACGCAGCGCCGGAAGAACTTCGGCTATTCGTCAAAACATTGAATAGACCGAAAATCGAAGGAGCCAAGAGTTGAAGCTAACTACAGGTCCTTTACGCCGACCGAAGGCTGGACCAATCACATCCAAAGTATTCCAGCCTCTTCTATAAAAGAAACGAGTCTGGAACGCTTTTGAGGGGGTATCTGTAGGCATCAAAAATTACCTATAGGTCTCCACGAATAGCTCAGTGTTAAGGAACAACGATGAACGTCACTATCCGGTTCCAAATGCTTGAAGTGAATCGACAAACTACGTGAAGCATCGGAGTTTCAGAATAACGAGGATACGAATTGATCGAGAGCCCCGCGTCGCCTACAAAAGGCGCTACGCCCCTCATGTCCAAGTTGATTCCACAGATGATCTAATCATTGGAGCTTATAGAACTCCTCGTCGGCTTTCCAACGCACTTCGAATCACTCAAATCCCACTGTGGTCGCCAGTTTGTTTGCGGTGAAAGTTGATGTTTTCATTGCTATCGAATCTATTACAATTTTAGTCGTTACAATAAACTCGAATGAAATAAAAAGTTGATCTTTTTATAAGATCTCCTTACACAATGAAAATAAAAAGTTTACAACTTTATCAAACAAACGCAGAGATCGTTTATCGGTCTTCTCCTTGCGTGGGATCTTTGCCTGTGCCGGGGTTTATCCGTGGACCACCGTCGATCAGATCTGATTGCTGAAGAATTAGGCAGAGCTTCGTCTATCCGCGAAGGGATCGAGAAACTATAGCGCTTATCTCGGCGAAGCGAGATAATTGCTCTTCTTAGAATTACCACAATGGGATAATTCTAAGGATGGGATGCGGGCGATGCAGATCTGACGAGCTCTTCTTCTTTATGTCGACGAACTTGATCAGATCTCTACTCCTCCTCCTCTTTAAAATTCGTGCACCTTCAGTCTTTGATCCGACAGGGCTTCGCCTATTCTCCAAAATTCCAGATCTCAAAAAATGAGGGCCTGGGGCTTGTATTTATAGGCTTGAGGGGTTGCGGAGCGGTTAAAACCACCTAAAGGGCCTAAATCCGCGTTGGAGACACCCTAGGGTGTCTCCCCAAATCCGAGACACCCTAGGGTGTCAAGGCTTTGGCCGAGACACTCCGTTGTGGTGCATTCGCCCGCTTCCACTGTAAATTCTTTGTCCGAACTCGGATTTGAGTGATTCGAAGTGCGTTGGAAAGCCGACAAGGAGTTCTATCAGCCCCAATGGTTGGATCATCTGTATAATGAATGAGACACGAAGGGTATTGTTCCTTTTTGTAAACATCGCAGGGCTCTCGATTAGCCCGTACCTTCGTTATTCCGAAATTCTATCAGTTCACGTAGTTCGTCGATTCACTTCAGGCGTTCACCAACATCAATTGAACTTCTGGGAACCGGATAGTTACGCTCATCGTTGTTCCTTAACACTGAGCTGTTTGTGGAGACCTATAGGTAGTTTTCGATGCCTACAATGAACAGTAAAGTTTTTTGTTCGGATGAACAATAGCGAAATTTTTTCGGATGAACAGTAAAGTTTTTTCGGATGAACAGTAACTGAAAATCACTGGTGAACAGTAGCTTTTTGAAATTGTTGGATTTTTCGGCTGTTTTTTCTTGGATCTGGATCAAGAAAACTCATTTTTCGATTCTAGATCTGTTTTTTGATTTAATGGCGGCGGTTTCAGTTTGAAACCCTAAGGGTTCGTGCGTGAAAACGTGACGAACATTAAGGAGGTGGTTACCTCAAATTTTGGCGAAGCGGTAAGCTTCAAACGAACCTCGCGTTCGTTCAATTTTAACCGAACTTCGCGTTCAAACGAACTTTGCGTTCGTTCTCAAGTGAGCCTCGCGCTCAACGAACTTCGCGTTCATTCTAATGTGAGCCTCGCGCTCAGTTCTAAGGTGAACCTCGCGTTCAGTTCTAAGTCGAACCTCGCGTTCGTGCTTCAGTCGAACCTCGCGTTCGTGCTTCAGTCGAACCTCGCGTTCATGTTTCAGTCGAACCTCGCGTTCTTGCTTCAATCGAACCTCGCGTTCGTACTTCAGTTGAACCTCGCGTTCATTTTTTTTTAACGAACCTCGGGTTCGTTCTCAAGTTGAACCTCGCGTTTATTTTTCAAACGAACCTCGCGTTCGTTCTCAGACGAACCTCGCGTTCGTGCTTAAGTGAGTCTCGTACTCAATACAGTCGAACCTCGCGTTCGAAGTCAAGCGAACTTCGTGTTCACTATGATTAAGCCTCGGCTTTTCACGGGTCCACTTTGGTATACTTAATTTATTTAATTAAGTTATGTGCCCTAATTAAGCTGTGAGACCCCAATTAAGTTTTTTGGAAATTCAGTTGATTTAAATTAAAACTTTTTAATTTAAATATAATTTGGTTTTTAATCAATTATTTAATTTAAATATTATGACACTAAGGAATTAAGGTTGTCTATCACTCTAATTGATTAATTGAAACAAGAAGTTGCCAAAGTAACCTCTCTTGTGTAGATTGTTCATGAGGAATGTGAGATGTTTGTGTGTATGCTTTCGTGTAAATATTTAATCGGCCCAAAGGAAGGTTAATATTTATTTAGACTGTATACACATCTGCGATGATAAGCGTGTGACAATTATAAGGTTTACATGTGAATAATGAATCGATCCAAAGATAGTTTCATTATTTGACATGAGTTATTGTCAATGTTTGATCATTGCAACAAGGTATCACTTACAAGTTAATATTACTGTCCAAAGACTTGATATTAATGTTGTGCCGGTATCTTGGATGGGGATTGTTATTATTTGAATTTTATTGATTATGGTTATTGATGTGAGCATTTTTGTTTTATTTCAGCTATAATGCATCTGCTGCAACAATTTCTGCTAACATCAACTCAATTCCCATGCTAAATGGGACAAACTTCAAGGTTTGGAAAGAGAACATATTAATTGTTCTTGGCTGCATGGATCTTGACTATGCATTAAGAACTGAACAACCCCAACCTCTCAATGCGGATAGCACTCCTGATGCAAAGAAGGAGCATGAGAAGTGGGAGCGTTCAAATCGCATGAGTCATATGATTATTAAGCGCGGTGTTCCGGAAGCCTTCAGGGGCATAGAATCCGAAGGGATTACTAAGGCTAAAGATTTCCTTGCCGAAATTGAGAAGCGTTTTGCGAAAAACGATAAGGTAGAAACAAGCACGCTTTTAGCTCGCTTGATTTCAATGAAGTATAAGGGCAAAGGAAATATCAGGGAGTACATTATGGAAATGTCTCATATTGCTTCAAAGCTTAAGGCACTTAAACTCGATCTTTGTGACGAGTTATTAGTGCATCTGGTTTTGTTGTCTCTTCCTGCACAGTTTAACCAATTTAAGGTCAGTTATAACTGTCAAAAGGAGAAATGGACTCTAAATGAGCTCATTTCATACTGTGTGCAAGAAGAAGACAGGTTGAAGCAAGATAAGACAGAAAGTGCTCATTTGGCCTATGCCTCTAAGGATAAGGGCAAGAAAAGGAAGAATGATAAGGAAGCTGCTAAGGGTCCAGTTGAGAAGAAACAACATAAGGATAATCAGGGTTGTTTCTTCTGTAAGAAGCCTGGACATGTAAAGAAGGACTGTACAAAATATCACGCCTGGCGTGATAATAAGGGTACGTTCCTTGCTTTGGTCTGTTCTGAGGTTAATTTAGCTTCAGTACCTAGAAACACTTGGTGGTTAGACTCTGGTGCTACTACTCACATAAGTGTTTCTATGCAGGGTTGCCTGAGCTACCGAAAGCCAAGTGATGTTGAAAGACACATCTTTGTGGGCGACGGACAATCGGTAGATGTGGAAGCAATTGGGCACTTTAGGTTGTTGTTAGGAACTGGTTATTATTTGGATTTAAAAGATACTTTTGTAGTACCGTCTTTTAGACGGAATTTGGTTTCTGTTTCTGTATTGGACAAATCAGGTTATTCTTGTTCATTTGGAAACAGTCAATTCAGTTTATCTTTTAATTCAAATGTTGTGGGAACCGGTTACTTGAGTATTTATGACAACCTATATTTGCTTGATACAATTGCTTCTTACAATGAATCCTTGCATGTGGAATCACGTGGTACTAAGCGTAAATTAAATAAGGAAAATTCGGCGACATTATGGCATAAGCGCTTAGGTCATATCTCAAAAGGTAGAATTGAGCGTCTTGTGTCTGATGGCATTTTGGATTCCCTTGATTTTTCGGACTTCGACGTATGTGTTGAATGTATCAAGGGAAAACAGACCAAAGTGAAAAGATTAGGTGCCAACAGATCTTCGGATGTCTTAGAATTGATACATACGGATATTTGTGGGCCATTCCCTACGGAATCCTGGAATGGTCAACAATATTTTATATCATTCATAGACGATTACTCACGTTATGGGCACCTATATCTTATTCATGAAAAATCTGAGTCTCTGGACATGTTCAAAGCCTATAAAGCTGAAGTTGAGAATCAACTCAACAGAAGAATTAAAACCGTCAGATCTGATCGTGGTGGTGAGTACTACGGTAGATATGATGGTTCAGGTGAACAACGTCCAGGACCATTTGCTAGATACCTAGAGGAATACGGTATCGTCCCACAGTACACCATGCCGGGTTCACCTAGCATGAATGGTGTAGCTGAAAGACGAAACAGGACTCTTAAGGATATGGTAAGAAGTATGATTGCTCATTCTTCTTTACCAGAGTCACTCTGGGGAGAAGCACTTAAGACAGCAGCTTACATTCTGAATAGAGTACCAAGTAAAGCAGTTGCTAAAACACCTTATGAGCTTTGGACTGGTCGAAAGCCCAGTTTAAAGCATTTACATATTTGGGGATGTCCAGCTGAGGCAAGGCCTTATAGGCCAAATGAAAAGAAATTGGACTCCAAAACAGTTAGCAGCTACTTTATTGGATACTCTGAACGCTCTAGGGGCTTTAAGTTTTATGATCCCACTATAAGGAATATTTTTGAGACGGGAACAGCAACATTCTTTGAGGATGTTGAGTTTGGGGGGAGAAATAAGGTTAGAGACATTGCTTTTGAGGAGGAATTGGACTCAGATCCAATCCATACAGTTACTTCTGATAATATTCAGGTTCCTATACCTGTTGTTGCTCAAGAAGTAAATCCGGAACCTCAAGATGATAATGTTGAACAACTCCCTGTTCCAGAAGAACAAACTCAACAACCTCAAGAACCAGTGCCATTAAGGAGATCCACGAGAGAAAGGAGAAATGCTATTCCGGATGATTATATTGTATTTCTCCAAGAACATGAGGAAAGTAGTGGAATGTTGGAAGATGATCCAATCAACTTCTCTCAGGCCATGAAAAGTTCTAACTCTCAATAGTGGATTGATGCCATGAATGAAGAGTACAAGTCTATGCAAGACAATAAGGTTTGGGAACTTGTCCCATTACCAGAAGGTGCAAAACCAATTGGTTGTAAATGGATTTTTAAAACCAAGCGGGATGCAAACGGTAATGTGGAGAGGTATAAGGCACGTCTTGTGGCTAAAGGCTATACTCAAAAGGAAGGCATTGATTATACAGAGACTTTCTCTCCGGTTTCATCGAAAGACTCTTTCAGAATAATCATGGCACTTGTTGCTCATTATGACCTTGAGTTACATCAGATGGATATTAAGACTGTATTTCTCAATGGAGACATTGATGAGATGATTTATATGCTGCAACCAGAAAACTTTGTGTCAGGAGACCCAAAGAATATGGTTTGCAAATTAAGGAAATCCATCTATGGACTCAAGCAAGCTCCTCGTCAATGGTATCATAAGTTTCAACAAATAATTATCTCGTTCGGTTTTGAGATGAACATTGTTGATGACTGTGTATATCACGAGTTCAGTGGGAGTAAGTATATTTTTCTGGTTCTGTATGTCGATGACATCTTGCTTGCCACTAATGATATAGGCATGTTGCACAAAACCAAGAGATTTCTATCAAAGAATTTTGAGATGAAAGATCTTGGGGACGCCTCTTTTATATTAGGGATCCAGATACATCGAGATCGCTCTCGGGGTATTCTTGGATTATCACAAAAGAGCTATATCGATAAGGTACTTAAAAGGTTTCACTACAACAGACAGGTCTTTTAGCGACCAACTTTTTTGCGAGAAAATTATTTTCCTCAACAAATATCACTTTCGACGAGGAAAATATTGTTTCCTCTGTAAATATCAGTAGGTCTTCTACGAGGAATATATTTTCCTCACAGTAGACCACCTTCTACGATGAAAATTTTAGTTCCTCGCTAAAGATGATCATAATTTGGTCTCCTAACTAGTTGTTTTATTGGCGAGGAAATATGTGATTTTGGTGATGAACTTTTTCATCGCGAAATGCACATTTAACGAGGAAATAATCATTTCATCGCTGTTCTTTTGGTGAAAATAGAGGAAAATCCGCCAAATGTAACAGCGACAAAGTATGATCTCCTCGCTGAAGATCCATAATCTGCGAGGAACCGTTTCCTCATCAAAAGAATCAATTAGCGAGGAAATAATAGTTTCCTCATTATTAGTTTGGCGGGAAAAAAAAACCCCTCCAATTTCAATGGTGGCAAATTTAAGGCTTCCTCGTTAAAAGTTTTTGTTTTTACGAGGAACCGTTTCCTCGTTAAAAAGAACTTATTAGCGAGGAAATCATAGTTTACTCACTACTAATTTGGCAGAAAATTTTACAACACCTGCCAAATTCATTTACGACAAATTAAAGGTTTTCTCGCTAAAATTTATGTTTTACGAGGAACTGTTTCCTCGTTAAAAAACCAATTAGCAAGGAAATAATAGTTTCCTCGTTATTAGTTTGGCAGAAAATGTGCAAAACCCACCAATTTCAATAGCAACAAATTTAAGGCTTCCTCGCTAAAAGTTTTTGTTTTACGAGGAACCGTTTTGTCGTCAAAAAGAACCTATTAGCGAGGAAATTATAGTTTTCTCATTATTAATTTGGCTAAAAAATGTGCAACACCAGCCAAATTCATTGACAACAAATTGAATGTTTTCTCACTAACTTTTTTTGTTTTACGAGGAAGCATTTCCTTGTTAAAAGAATCAATTAGCAAGGAAATAATAGTTTCCTCATTATTAGTTTGAAGGAAAAATGTGCAAAACCCGCCAAATAGATATAAACCAAACATGCAATGAAATCTTTTATTCCTATTTGTCAATGAAAATAGATATAAACTACATTAGCTTTGAGATGTGGGAGATTCTCCTCACAAGTTTAGGCATTACTTCGATTCTAAACACTCATTAAATCATACATTCTAAGCTTGTATAGATATATCCGCCTCAATTAGATATTTATGCCTCAGCAAGATATTTCCACTTTGAGTATGTTTTAATGCCTCAACCGGGTATCCATTGTAGTAAGATCTTTCAATCTTGATCACAACAAATTTTCTCTTTGAAAAGATAGCTGAAAGATATACATATGTTTATATTTTCCCCTAACCCCTAAACCCTGAACCCTAAACTCTAAACATGGTCAAAGTAAAATATCAAATTTAACCCTCTTAATAGATATACTCTCTTTGATGATGTGTACATGGAGAAATATGTAATTTAAACAAGAAAGAGTCAAAGCTAACATATATACCGTCAATCTAAAAGAAAAGCGGGATGTCCTGATGAGGAAGCTGGAGAAATTACATGTATCGAAAAAATAGCGGGAGAAATAGCGACCAATCTAAAAAAAGATCAAGGTCTGATTATCGTCAGACTTTAAATGACTTGAGTTAATTTCAATTGCCCTCTTAATCTCTTATTTTAGATTTGATTATTTGTACAGTTGGTGAACTCTAATTGAATTTTAATGGACAGTATTATTGTTTTGAGTTTTGGTGATCCCCGAATTGAGGTGTGAGTTTTATTTTTATCCGTTATTATAAAATCTGATCTTTTCTGTCTATTTGAAACAATTGCTAATTATATCTTAAAGTAAAATTTAAAAAATAGATATTTTTATTAAAAGGTGGGAAACTAAATTTGTAGGGATTAAAAAAAACGGGGGAAACGAATTATAATTACCAAAACGCGTTGATTTTTATTTATCCCTCAAAACCGCTCCGCTCTCATCCTCCCACCCGCGAATTCCCCACGACCCAAAACCTAGCGATTTATATTTCCCCTCAAAACCCCTCCAATCTCAGCCTCCCACCCGACCAGTACCTCCCCACGACCCAAAACCTCCTCTCTCAAAAACCTCCGATCTCACATCGATCAAGACCAGAGACCTTCGCTTTCCCTTTCCGATCAAGACCAGAGACCTTCGCTTTCCCTTTCCGATCAAGACCTCGATCAAGACCAGAGACCTTCGCTTTCCCTTTCCGATCAAGACCTCGATCAAGACCTCGTGCAATTGTGGTTGCGTCTCACCCCTTTCCGAATTCTGGCAATTGCATGTGTTGATCGCCTCACCACCACAAAGGTATTTTGGATTTTCCTATTTTTGAGATTAAATTATTCATTTAACTTGTAAAAATTCCCAATCCCTTGTTAATTCTGTGCATGTAATTCTGGCAATTACAGTTCTGGCAATTGCATGTGCTGATCAAGACCTCGTGTAATTATTTGTTTCGTTCATGGATTTTCTATTTTCCAACTGTTTACTTTTTCTGATTTTTCCTGATGTTGGATGCTGGTCGAGGATGTATTTTTTTGGGATGAAATATACCTTGATGTGTAAATATTTTTTACAGCCACACACTTCATTTGCCGGGAAAGAGATGGTTTCAATGCTTTGAGATAGTAGAAGAGAGATGTAGATAGCAGATGCACATGTAAAATCCTGTTTTTCTGTTGCTGGTGTCAAATGGTTAGGGGTGGTAAAACAATCAAATGCTTAGAGATGTGAAACATTTTAGTTATTTCTATTTTTGATGTAAAAAGGTGAAAAACATTTTCCTTAAATATGTTAGTAACTAGTCTTGAATCTATATCCTTTTCCAAGATGAGCAGATCATTTAATATTGTAATTTGACTTGGCCCTCAAGGATTTTGAGACAAAATCACTTTACTGTTGGTATTTTCGGATGGTAAAAGAAATATTCACCCACCCAAAATGGGTATAAAACATAGACAATGATTATTCTCTAGTCCTCCCTGATAATGAAGCTCAACCATGTAGTAACTAGTTCTTTTATGCTTGATTTTGTCTATGGCTGTTGAAGTGTACCTCAATAAATCAATAATCAACGTTAATATCTCATTTTTATCACTTAATTAACAAAAAAATATTATAATTATCGATTAACCACATGTAAGTTAGATCATAGGTACAAGTGTTGGTTATGTATCTTTTTTATGATTGGTCATACTGTTTCTCAATGGGGAACCCCTTGTTTTTTATTATAGGTACATGATGGACAGAAGTTGGATGTTTGTTAGAGATAGGTTTCACAACCCTGACTTCACCAATGGTTTACAAACATTTCTGGATGCTGCGAAACAACACCTAGATCATGAAAATAAGACGCGTTGCCCCTGTGTTAAATGTCAAAATGTCTTGCCGTGTCTTTCTCTACCCGAGATACGCAGACATATACTTGTAAATGGGTTTGCACAACATTACACGACATGGACTGAACATGGGGAAGATTTTGTTGATGTCGCAGACGACCAAATGTATGAGGATTTTGAAAGTGACAGCGAGGATGATGATGATGACAATGCTGCGATGTTGGACATGTTAAATGATGTCCAAGGGGCTATAAGTATGGAGACAGATGATGAGAACGATATTTATGTTAACAAATATGATTATTTGTTTAATGAAGCTCAACGAGAACTGTACCCGGGTTGTACAAAGTTCTCTGCATTATCTTTTATTATAAAATTAATGCAGATCAAGATAGATGGTCGTTGGAGCAATAAAAGTTTTAAAAATCTACTGAAATTGTTAAATGACTCGTATCCAAAAGGTGCATCCATACCAACATCGAACTATGAAGCCAAAAATATGTTGCTAGAATTGGGTTTGGGGTATGAATCCATACATGCATGCAAGTATGACTGTGCACTGTTTTATGGGAAAGAGAATAAGAAACTGGATGAATGTCCTTTGCTGCAGATTGTCGAAATGTGAGGTTGGGGCTTGCTACAGATGGTTTTAATCCATTTGGAAACATGAGCACTAGTTATAGTATGTGGCCAGTTATGCTAGTGCCGTACAATCTGCCTCCTTGGAAATGCATGAAAGGAGTGTATTCAATGATGTCATTACTCATACCTGGTCCTCGAGCACCTGGGAAAGACATTGATGTGTATCTTCGTCCATTAATAGACGAATTAAAAGAATTGTGGGATATTGGAGTTGAAACTTTTGATGCCTCTGTTGGGAGAAATTTTAATTTGCGGGCATGTGTATTGTGGACTATAAATGATTTTCCTGCTTACGGAAATTTATCTGGGTGGAGCACAAAAGGGTACAAAGCTTGTCCTGTTTGTAACGAAGATGTAACTTCAGAGGGGTTGAGAGGAAAATTATGTTTTATGGGAGCTCGACGAAATTTGCCTGAGGATCATGAGTGGAGAAGGAGTAAATATTTTAACGGTTTAGTTGAAGATCGTCCTCCTCCCAGATTATTTTCTGGGGATGACATATTGCGGCAATTAGATCGTGTTTATAAAGCTAGGCCTGGAAAACATCCTGACAATCCTGATTTAAAGCGACACCGTGAGCCTCATGAGCTAAACTGGACTAGAAAGAGTATTCTTTTTTGAGTTAGAGTATTGGTCCAAGCTCAGGTTGAGACATAATATTGATGTGATGCATGTTGAAAAAAATATATGTGATAGTGTCATTGGTACTTTGTTGAATATAGATGGGAAAACAAAAGACACCAACAAGGCTCGTTTGGACTTGGCAGATAGGAAGATAAGAAAAGAATTGCATCTCACACGCCAAGGGAATAAATTGAAGAAGCCTCATGCTAGATATGTTTTGAAATTGGAATACCGTAGGCTGTTTTGTAAGTTCCTCAAAGTTGTCAAATTTCCTGATGGGTATGCTGCCAATATTTGCAAAAATGTGAACATTGTCGATGGGAAGATACATAATTTAAAAAATCATGATTGCCATGTTTTACTTCAACGCCTCCTCCCAGTTGGTATTCGTTCATATTTGGACAAGGATGTGTGCACTGCAATTGTTGAGCTGGCCATTTTTTTCCAACAGATATGTGCAAAAACTTTAAAGGTGTCAGACTTGGAAAGAATGGAGAAGGAGATTGTTATAATATTGTGCAAATTAGAGAGAATTTTTCCACCGGCTTTTTTTGATGTAATGGTTCACTTGGCAGTCCATTTACCTCGTGAAGCTTTGCTTGGTGGTCCAGTTACCTATCGGTGGATGTATCCTATTGAGAGAAATTTAGGAACATATAAAAAGTATGTTACAAATAAAGCTCGACCTGAAGGTTCTATTGCAGAAGCATATATTGTCAATGAAGCAGTGACATTTTGTTCTATGTATTTTCGTGAGATTGAAACCCGTATCAATCGGGCAGAACGAAATGTTGATGTAGAAGATGACCAAGTAGTAGATGGTTTATCAATTTTCTCTCAGAAAGTTCGTCCATTCTGCGGAAAAAAATATATACTATTGGATCGGAAGGAAGTGAATAAAGCTCATTGGTATGTACTATACAACTGTGACGAGGTGAAACCTTATCTCAAGTAAGTGTCTTTTTACATTTGTGTGTATTGAGTTCAATTTTTTTAATTCAGATTAGAGATTGAATTATCTAATTTGTAAATTATCTAATTTGTACCTGTAGGGAACATGAGGATGAGTTAAGGCAAACAAGTAACCATAAGTTGTATGAAAGACAAGAAAATGAGTTCCCCGATTGGTTTGAAAAAAAAGTAAGTTCATACACAATTTTAAAGAGTAGTTAGTTATTGTATATGACCACTATGCTAACTTTCTTGTTTCAATTGTTATTATTCATAGATGATTAAAAAGAGAGAAAACGGATTGATGGATGCAACCGATGAGAAGCTTTATTGTCTAGCATGTAAACCAGATTTACGCGTTCATACGTACACTGGTTGTATCGTGGATGGAGTTAGATATCATACAAAAGATCTTGATGATCATCGGACAACTCAAAATAGTGGGGTGTATGTCCCTGGAGTTTTTATTGGCGGAAGTCATGATTATTATGGTGTTTTGCTAAGTATTGTGAAGTTAACGTACTTAGATATGAATCAAGTTTTCTTATTCAAGTGTAAATGGTTCAACACCGACGAATCAAGTAGAGACGAAAGGAGAAGAATGATACGGTATGATTATAATCTTACTAGCATTAATACAAGCTCTACGTGGTATGATGATGAACCATTCATACTTGCTATGGAAGCCCAACAAGTGTTTTATCTCGATGACTGTAAGTTGGGTTCACCCTGGAAAGTTGTACAAAAGGTGCAATTGAGAAACGTGTGGGATGTTCCGGAGGTCGAGGATACAAGTGGAGTGATAGTTGAGGATGATGTAGATCCTGTGACAAATGATGCTTATCAACAAGACGAGTTTAATGATGTTCACTGGTTCGTTCAAGAAGAGGGCCTTGAAACTCCAGAATTGCATCTTAATGATATTGACCCAGAAATTGTTGCTTCAGAGGTTGTGAACGATGATTGGATGAATGATGTTAGTGAAGATAATTTGATAAATGATGATACTGAAGAAGAAGATGATCCGGAAGATGGTGATGAAGAACCAATCATTTCAAGTGATGATGAGGATAGTGATTAGTTTATATCATAATTTTAATGTTTTTATTTTGTGCGAGATGTTTTTGTTTGACATAATTTGATAAATGTAGCTATAATTGAATGGCTTTGTTAGTCCCAGTTTCCTCTCTATGTCCATTTCCCATTTTCATAGGAGCTCTGTGATGTTACAATGGTTTCAGGATATATCATCCATATTCCCTTTCGTATTTACGTTACACCAAATGTTGGTTTTTACTAGGTTGTATCTCAAACTTTATGCACTTCCCATACCTTTCTCTTCTTAGTTCTTTCATTTGACCCTTCTTTGCTTGTTGTAGAACAGCTACTCCAATTCTCTGTTTGTATTCCTGCAACGTTTTTTGCATTATGTTATCTATCTTTGAATTTATTTTACTTTCTTGCAATAAACAAAATGGTTTTTTTGCTCTTTTCTGATAGTATCAAGCACATACCACATATAGCAAGGTTTTGTTCTATCATATGTACTTCTGATCTAATTTTCATATCTTGGTATTATTATCAGCCACCATTAATTTCTACTCAAGAAAGTTCATTACAATCTTTATATATGCCCCAATTTTCAAAATGTTTTTGATTTGTTGATATGATACTGTTTCGATTCACTTAGGTAATCTGGTTCCACTCTGGTTCTTCCCACCTGCATATTCAAATATATCAGATTTTGTAGCCTTTGTTGCAATACTATGATTTTTTCACAAAACTTAGGTGATCTAGCTCTGCCCTGGTTCTTCTTACCTGCATATTCAAATCCATTGACTTCTGTAGCTTTGTTGCAAAATTATGACAATTTTGATGGTTTATCTTTCATTTTTCATTCCTTCAATGGGTATTAGAAAAAAGTGTAATACTTAGTGAACTTTAGGAAATGGAACACCAGGAGTGATTTGAGTTTATAATGCCATATTTTCTAGGATTATAATTGAATTCTGACCTATTTAACTTAATTCCAGGAATTAATGGTGTCATGTGCGACTTAAGGAAAAAGTTAAAAAGCTCCTGCATTTTGTTACTCGTGATCCTTCTGTGGTTTGAGCACGAAAACAATAGGACTAGGAAGTGGTGATGTTGTACTGGACATAAGACTGTAAGCAAGGTCAAGCATTTGGTGAGATAACTGCTACTGGTTGAGCCCTTAGCTTGACATTAGTTTTATTTGAAGAAAAATTTGAGCATTCTGTCCTTTCAGATGTTGCTGGAAATGGACTGATCTTTATCCAGGCATAATATGGAAAATTAAGTCAGAGCTTGCTTCTATCATTCACCATCTTCTCAGAACTCAAGCAAGTACAAACATTTATATTAGATATTCCAAATGGATAAATGTGGTCCAAGTATTGACTCATTGCAATCATAAAACCAGATTATTTTTCCTAGTACCTTGAAATGATATCATTTTTATACCGTTTCATTAACTTTACATTCTAGACTTTTTTATTTTTGTTTATGGCCATATGAATCTCACCAGTTAGATGTTATACTTTTTGAGGGAAAAGTATGTATATTGTATTTGACATATTGTGCAAAGCTCTATTTATAATTACAGCAGTGATGGAAGCTTTCATAGCTTTGTGTCATTGTTGCGCATTATGTCTTGCAACTAGCTGTTCACTGTGCTAGTGTTGAAAGCATTTATAAAATCCACATTGATGTTTATCATCAAATTGCATGTTTTTTTTCTAATTTTCTATGTCTTATTGCTTATATAACAGATCAAGTTCTAATTTACACTCTCTTTGCTCTAGATGTGCTTGAAGGAGAAATATTTCTGCAGAAATTGCCCAGTATAGTTGCTACTCGTGTTCTAGGTATTAACTCAACAATATTTTACTTTATGCCTTTGTTCAATACCATGTCATTTGGTTTCATATTTACATGCTTTGTACATGGATGCTACAAACTATTTTCTGTAGGCTTTCGAGTCCCATGAGGAAACCTCTTTTTTGGTGGTTCTGCTTCTGTGGAATCAGGTTCTTTGAAGGTGTTTTTGAGCCTTTTAGATGGTTCCTGGGCATTAGTCATCTGTTTTTTTACTCTTTTGGGTTGCCTTTTCTGCTTGGGCTTATCTTCACCCCTATAATCATCATCATTAAGGTCTTCATCCATCTGAGAGTTGTTTAAGGTCTCAACAACCCGATTTTCTGCTTCAGCTTGTTCTTCATCATGCCAGGGCTGTACTTGATTAGCCACACACACACACACACACACACACACACGGATGTTCCTTGATCAGAAAAGAAAATATGGATAAATAAGGGAGAAACATGAGATAGTTTTATCAAAAGAGTCTTACATCTCCATCCAATGTATCAATGGCTTCAAACTCTGGCGATCCAGTAGGATAGAGGTCATCTCCTTCATTTCCGATGTAAGTTTTAGTATATAAACGGAATTTTGTGCAGGCAATGTATACAGGCTGTAGTTTCTGTCGTAGGGGCTTTGTTTTGAAACTCAGGGACACGCGTACGCGCGCGCATACACGAAACAGCAGTCAGGATATACGATGACAAACTATGGAATTGCTGTAAAATTCATCGAACAAGTGGTACTGATTCCAACTTGAACGACGGTGCTGTGACTGGGAATAAGTAGCATGTCTAATTTTCGCCATTTCGAAGATAAATAGAAAGTGAACAGATCAGAGAAGTGATGCTTTCAATACCATGATTTTAATTGCTAAAACTCTGAAAATTTTGATTATGGATCAATTCTTTTGAGTCATTATGGACCCAAGCAAATTAGTCCCCAGCGAGGTCATTCTTGAGCTCTTGTAGATCATATTTATATTTTAGTAACCCTCTATATTATATATTGACGTCCATATGATTTCCTTATCCAAGTTATATAGGGTGAATTCTCCACAAGACTGCTGACTATAATAAACATTATCCAAGTTAGAATTGGCTTACAACTTGCTTTTACTACCCATCACTTCTAGAATAACTTCCTTTTAAACTGGTTTTTTCTGCAGTTAGAAATGTTAATGCTAGAATTATAAAGTCATCACGTCCTTCTTCTTTTTGCTTTCTTTTAGTTTAATCTAATATAAGCATTATTAAAATGCAAATTGCCAGTCAAATTCTCAGATACAATGCTTCCCTTTAGTTTCAATCTTAATGCAGTTGTTTTCCCAAATTAGTGTTGGTGGAATCATAAGCCAAATCCAATACTAACTTCACTGCGCAGAGCACTCGTAGGATATGCTACTGAGGTAAGCTATATGTTCGATGGTAGCCACTCTTGGTTGTCAGTTTATGAACCAATCAACCATTTCCAGCAGCAAGCATGAATATATTTTTCATTTTTCTTGATGCTTAATTACCTGGAACAGTATTAACTTCAACATGGCATCTGGATTTAGCTTGTCAAAAGTTGATTTTGGCTCCTTGTAGGTCGCTAGTTGATTCTTTTTCATGACTTAGGGGGGAACATTCCTATAGATCTTATTACTACAACAAGGACCAGCTGTTCTACCATAGTTTACACCAGCATCCCTGTGAGATGTGCTTAAAGCCCTTTCTTGCTGAAAATTTGTGTATATGTTGTAATATCCTCGAGAATGGATGAATTTGATAAACCAAGGTGTCCATATCCTATCTCCCATCTTCTTATACCATCCTATCATGTGGTAACCTGCATATATTATAAGTTGGTTTACAGTTAAGAGAATTTCTGTGATATGCATTTCTGGAGATGTAATTAAAAGTTCCATGTACCTGATTATCAGTAGCCCTACCAGAAAAAGATACAATTATTAGCAAGAATAGCAGAAAAAATTTCTTTGAGACTCATATAAACATGGTAATGATTCAAATAGATGAATGTTACATTCTTTTGCATTTTGACCATTCTAATTGTCTGATAATAAACAGTGAGAAGATGTACCGTAACAAAACGCCTACCGTTCAGAGTTCTACTTCTGGTAAGTAGTGCATATTTCTCTTATAATTCATGATTCATTCACTTGGTTGATTAGAATATTATTATCAATTTAACGTTTATGTAACAACAGGTAATGCACCAAGTAATCAATCACATGCAGAATTATTGAAAAAGAAACGTTCTCATGCAGCAACTAGTTATCTGCCATACGTGAATTCTATAGGGAATGGATCCGGTTCTAATCCGAGTAAATATGCAATCTTTATTTTACTGTTAGAATATTTAAGTACTGTTAGTTTTTACTTATCTAACAAGTCTGTGTGCTAATAGGTACAAAACGTACTCGTCTGCAAACTTCCAATCAAGAATGCCAAAATTCTGTAGCAGATGGACTGAATTCTAGTAGTACTGTTGTCACCACAGAACGAACTACTACTGGTAAGTGGTGTTGAATTGAGCTGAATTCAGTTGAATTGAGCTGAATTCAGTTGAATTGAGCAAAATTGAATTATTTTCCTCTAAAAGGTGTAGAGAAGCTGAATTGAATTTTATTTTCATCAATTGCAAATTACAAGGGTATACCTAAAATACAAACTCGAATGACAGGGATTAGAGTTAGTGCACGTCTTCAGCAACAAAGTGTTAATGATCAGCCAG
>NC_033800.1:40897323-40909823 GCF_001876935.1 Asparagus officinalis
TCATATCAAATGGAGGTTGGCGGAATGTCGGTGAAGCATCGTGCAATTCAAGTTAAAGATCAAGTTCAAACTTCATCTGCATGTGTACCAAGTTGAGCTACAATGAAGATCAAGATCAAACTTGGGTAATCTAGTTTAGATTTTATATTATGTGTATTAAGTACCTTAAGCTCAATATCATATACACACACGTATTTGGTTTCTATGTATATATATAGTTATATATATACATGCATGTTTTTTGAGTTTTTATGTTTTGGACACACTTGCAAAATAATGAGATTTCACAATTGGAAAGTGCAAATTAGAAAATTCTTTTTGTAACATGTTTAAAATATCATTTGCAAACATTTCTCAAAGTTTCATCAAGTTTGGAATTGATTTGTTATGTTTAAAGGAATTTACAAATTCACATTTTCGTTCGTGCACATGTTCGTGCAAGTTTTACAAAACTGATGAGTTTTCACAAATGGGAAGTGATATTTGAAAAATTCTTTCTCTGACATGTTTATCTACATGTTTAGAAACTTTCCTCAAAATTTTACTATTTTTGAAGTTGATTTACTGTGCCTATTTGATTTTACAAAATCGTGTATCACAGCAGATTTTCAGAAACTGTATGTTTGTGTTCAAACATTTATTTCCCTCAACTGGGAAATGATTTTTCAGAAATTCTTTTTCTGACATGTTATTCTACATGTCTAGAACATTCTCACAAAATTACATAATTTTTTGAGTTC
Source organism: Asparagus officinalis (assembly GCF_001876935.1). Taxonomy (NCBI): domain Eukaryota; kingdom Viridiplantae; phylum Streptophyta; class Magnoliopsida; order Asparagales; family Asparagaceae; genus Asparagus; species Asparagus officinalis. The sequence goes on from NC_033800.1 coordinate 40,898,064, forward strand.
ATTTACTATTTTAAATATATTTTACAAGACAGATGCGCACTGCTACAGTACCGCCGGACGACCGCAATTTTCTCCGGTCGACCGACGGACTCTCTGGACGTCTCCTGCGATTCTGACCTTGTTTCCGGTCGACCGCGATTTTCATCGGTCAACCGCTGGAGTCCCAACGGCTCTTTTTAGAGCCGTTGCAAGTGGTTTTTTTTTTGTCTTTTTGTAAGGGGTTTTGGTCTGAGGTTTTGGAGGCTATAAAAACCCTCTTTGATCTCAGTTTTCGCTCTCTCTAAGAAGTTTTTAACAAGGGTTTTAAAAAGAAGTTTAAGCTTTTTTAAGGGTTTGGTTTAAAGTAGTTTTAGCTTTCACAAGTGGAGGGGATTATCTTATTGTTTGGGCCTCAAATCTCCATCTCTCCATCTTGATCTTGAGAAGTTTTCTAAACTCAAACTCTAGCTTTATATTTATATACTTGCTTGATTATCATTGTTCTTAAGCTAGATTTTATATTTGAGTTTAGTTTGATTTTGATTTATATCTCTTTGTTCACACACAACCTATTGAGCTTATTGTATTTACATTCATAGTATAATTTAGGGTTGTGGGTTTGTGACATTGAGAGTGAGCTTAATTGAGTTCTCATCTTGTTAGAGAGAACAATCATTTGTTATATTGTGCTTATTGTGAGAATCACTTTGTAATACACTTGTACACCGAGTGAGGAGTGTGTGGTGAGAGTCGGGGATCGTCCCAAGAGGAGTGGCGTCGGTTGACGTGCCTAGGGAGAGGTTGTAACCGAGCACTTGAGGGAAACACGGCTAGGTCCAACACTTAGTGGGTGTAGAGTGTGATTACAAGAGTGTGAGTTGTAGAGTTTTCGGTTAGCTAGAAAACCGAGTGTGTAGAAGAAGTTCTGGCTTCCAAACCGGATTGTGTTAGTGGATTTCTCCCCGGGAGTGGGGAACGGAGACGTAAGACGGAAGGTCCGAACTCCGTGATCATATTGCTTGTTTGAGTGTGCTATGGCGTTCATTTATATTTATGTTCATATCTTATATCGCCATTGTCCATAGCTCATTATTTATATGATCCACTATCTTGTTTATGTTTTTATCACCCTTAGTTACATATCCTTGCATATATCATATTGTATATCTCTTGTTAGGGATATATCACATTGTGTTAGTTTTATATCCTTGCATATACATTGCCTATATCTCTTGTTAGGATATATCTTGTTGTTCACATTGCTTATCCTAGCTCACATATCTTGTTGTATTTCATATTGCTAGGATAACTTGTTAATTAATTTTAATTGGCATTTAATCGGATTAGATTAGCATAAGACCCTAATCACCCCCCTCTAGGGTCTAACAATTGGTATCAGAGCTTGGTGCTCTTTGATTTAAGGTCTAATCGCCTTGAGTTAAAGATCCAAGTTAGCTTATTGTGCTAATCTAATTTTGAGCTTTTATTTGTATCTTGCTTGCCTTTTATATTATGGATATGCATGGTTTAGGTTATGCCATTAATATTGCTCCTAGGTTAGATAATTTCCCTTATGCCCAATGGTGTGTTAGATTTAAACTATTTGTTAGATCTAAACATTTTGATTTATGGGAAATTATAGATGATGCTTATATTGTGCCCATTTTGGAGAAATCCAAGTGGAATAAAAATGATCATCGTATGTTTACTATGAACAACATTTTGTTAGAATATTTGCTAAATGCTTTTAACTCATCCATGTCTAACAAGTTTGTTCATGTTGATAGTGCTTACACCTTATGGAAATTAATTGAAGCACATCAAGGGGACTTGGAGGCGATCCGACAAGCTTTGGAGGATCCCGCTTCAAGTTCATGTGGAGCATCATGCACACGGCCACTAGGCGATAGCCCTAGTGAGGCTTGCGAACCCGATAATGATTTATCTAGTATTGAACTTGCTTGTGCTAGTGAAAAATTATTGCATACCTTTAACAAATTGTAAAATGATTTTAATGATTTAAAAAGCAAGCATGATGTTTTAAAATCCGATCATGAGAAGCTAGTGTCCAAATTTGATGTCATTGAAAATGAAAATACTATGCTTAAAGAAAACAATGACTTATTAAATTTGGAAAATGAAAAATATCATGCTTAGATTCAACTTTAAAAACATGCATTGATAACCATAAGAAACTTATGGACATGTGTGCTAAGTCTCATGCTAAAACATCTAAACATCCTATACATCATGCACACATGTATAGCAAAGTCTACAAATGCACAAATTGCGGTCGTAAAGGCCATCTTGCTAGATTTTGTTATGATGCACAAAAACATAAGAATATTAATCCTTCTTGTGCATCTCATCAAGTTTCTTCATCACATGTACACACACATGCACCTATTTCTCATCATAAGCATGCTCATGTGTATCAATGTGATTTTTGTGGTCGATTTGGTCATTTGGCCAAATTTTGTTTTAATTTAAAGAGAGTTTCACATTTGAAAAATAATTTTAAAAGACCATCCATGTTTGCAAATGTTTCTAAAGTTTCCCATGCACAACCGTTTGGTCAACATAAGCAAATGCTTTCTTTCCATTGTACTTATTACAATCGGAAGGGTCATTTGAGTGATTTTTGTTATGACCGTGTTCGTGCACCACATGCGCCTAAGAGGGTTCATAACCCTAAGGTTTTGAGCTTTATTGATAGGGGTCATGTCCCTAAACAATCCGGCACCAAGAATGCTTGGGTGCCAAAATAATTTTTAAACCAAGAATTTTTGTGTTTTCATTCTTTTCTCTTTCTTGGTTTTGAAAAATGTATTTTAAACTTTTATGAAAACAATTCCTTTTATTGGTTAAATTCTTTTGTTTTCATGATTATTGGTTTTGCTTTGGTGAGAGGTTTGCACTTATATAACCCTCCGGCTTTATTGGGTGTTTATTCTCAAATCATGTTTACCGGATGCTAGAATGATTATATGGGTTGAAACAAGCTCAAGAGCTTGATATATTGTTGCCTCTTTTAAAATTCTTTTGTTAGAGATTTTGTTTTGATCGGTTGCTTTGAATTCATTATACTTCACTTATATGATGATATGTATGTGTTTGTGCTTATGGACCATCTATTCGTGGTTTATAATGTATTCCATATATGGTTTGATCAAACCTCACAAAGAAAATTCTCTTGATTGATCAAACATCGTTTTTTGATTTACACATTGATTTATAATTTCATTTGATTGAGTTGTTTTCATTTGAAAACTTTTTGCATGATTTTCATGTTATTCTCTCAATTGTTTTTATAATTTTATTTTTACATGGTTTTTATTTTTTTGTGTTAATGAGACACTATTTTTTCATATTGACATTTTATGTGTTCTCATTGTCTTTTTGTATGTGAGTGGTGTTTAGCATATTTCTCATCTATGCTTGCTCACATATGTTTGCCATGGTCTTCATTGCATATATTCTATATGGCTTTTTGATAGGGGGAGCAATCCCTATATATATTCTTTTTATACTCACATATGCTTATTGATAGGGGGAGCTTTCGCTCTCTTATTCTTTTTGTCCCCTTTTTGATGTTGTCAAAGGGGGAGAAATATTATGAGTATATGTATATTCTTTCTTGTTTATATGCATGTGAATTATAATTTATATATTCATTTCTTTTCATACATATATCCTTTTTGTAAATTGTTTGCCATCATCAAAAAGGGAGGGATTGTTGGCCTTCTTGTTTTGATGATGTTTAACAAACAATTTACTACTAATGTTGTTTGTCTAGTGTTTGTGCATTCCTATGTTTTGTAGACAAACAACGTAGTTGGAGGATGGATGGAATTGCGCCTTAACGATCATATCAAATGGAGGTTGGCGGAATGTCGGGTTGAAGCCTTGCATTTCAAGTTGAAGATCTAAGTTCAAGCTTCATCCGCAAGATCTAGTTTAGATTTTAAATTATGTGTATTAAGTACCTTAAGCTCAATATCATATACACACACGTATTTGGTTTCTATGTATATATATAGTTATATATATACATGCATGTTTTTTGAGTTTTCATGTTTTGGACACACTTGCAAAATAATGAGATTTCACAATTGGAAAGTGCAAATTAGAAAATTCTTTTTGTAACATGTTTAAAATATCATTTGCAAACATTTCTCAAAGTTTCATCAAGTTTGGAATTGATTTGTTATGTTTAAAGGAATTTACAAATTCACATTTTCGTTCGTGCACATGTTCGTGCATGTTTTACAAAACTGATGAGTTTTCACAAATGAGAAGTGATATTTGAAAAATTATTTCTCTGACATACATGTTTAGAAACTTTCCTCAAAACTTTACTATTTTTGAAGTTTATTTACTGTGCCTACTTGATTTTACAAAATCGTGTATCACAGCAGATTTTTAGAAACTGTATTTTTGTGTTAAAACATTTATTTCTCTCAACGGGGAAATGGTTTTTCAGAAATTCGTTTTCTGACATGTTATTATACATGTCTAGAACATTCTCACAAAATTTCATAATTTTTGGAGTTCATTTACTATTTTAAATTTATTTTATAAGACAGATGCGCACTGCTACAGTACCGCCGGTCGACCGAAATTTTCGCCGGTCGACCGACGGACTCTCTGGACGTCTCCTGCGATTCTGACCTTGTTTCCGGTCGACCGCGATTTTCATCGGTCGACCGCTGGAGTCCCAACGGATCTTTTTAGAGCTGTTGCAAGTGGTTTTTTTTTGTCTTTTTGTAAGGGGTTTTGGTCTGATGTTTTGGAGGCTATAAAAACCCTCTTTGATCTCAGTTTTCACTCTCTCTAAGAAGTTTTTAACAAGGGTTTTAAAAAGGAGTTTAAGCTTGTTTAAGTGTTTGGTTTAAAGCAGTTTTAGCTTTCACAAGTGGAGGAGATTATCTTATTGTTTGGGCCTCAAATCTCCATCTCTCCATCTTGATCTTGAGAAGTTTTCTAAACTCAAACTCTAGCTTTATATTTATATACTTGCTTGATTATCATTGTTCTTAAGCTAGATTTTATATTTGAGTTTAGTTTGATTTTGATTTATATCTCTTTGTTCACACACAACCTATTGAGCTTATTGTATTTACATTCATAGTATAATTTAGGGTTGTGGGTTTGTGACATTGAGAGTGAGCTTAATTGAGTTCTCATCTTGTTAGAGAGAACAATCATTTGTTATATTGTGCTTATTGTGAGAATCACTTTGTAATACACTTGTACACCGAGTGAGGAGTGTGTGGTGAGAGTCGGGGATCGTCCCAAGAGGAGTGGCGTCGGTTGACGTGCCTAGGGAGAGGTTGTAACCGAGCACTTGAGGGAGACACGGCTAGGTCCAACACTTAGTGGGTGTAGAGTGTGATTGCAAGAGTGTGAGTTGTAGAGTTTTCGGTTAGCTAGAAAACCGAGTGTGTAGAAGAAGCTTGCATATATCATATTGTATATCTCTTGTTAGGATATATCTTGTTGTTCACATTGCTTATCCTAGCTCTCATATCTTGTTGTATTTCATATTGCTAGGATAACTTGTTAATTAATTTTAATTGGCATTTAATCGTATTAGATTAGCATAAGACCCTAATCACCCCACCTCTAGGGTCTAACACCAATACCACTAATAGGATATTCATGATCATTACTCATGAGCACGATATCCCCTCTTTCTAACTCCTCAAAACTGGAGAACCAATCCCTTCTAGGGTAAATATGGTATGAAGCACTCGAATCCAATATCCACTCCGTAGAGTCGGCAATACAAACTGACGGTAGTGCGGGGTACGAGTAGCCTAAAGAATCCGAGTCTGAATTATCACCACTAGCGTTGACAACATTCACCTCTGAAACTTGTATAGCTTTCCTCTTATTCTTCCCGGCTCGATCTTTTAACTTTGGACATTCAGACTTCCAACGTCCATCTTCTTACAAAAGGCATATTGATTCCTACCAACTGAAGGATGTGCTCCTCTAGACTACGACCTCCTACTTTGGTTTGTACTCTTTCCTCTTACGACCAATGCCCCCGCTACTGTATCAATTGAAGTCTCCTTATCTTTCTTCCTAAGCTGATAATTCACAAGAGTAGCGGTGACTTCACTATACGAAAGAGATGTCTTTCCATTAATTAGGGTAAGAACATAGGTATCATATTCCTCGTCTGGTAAGGAGCTCAACAACAACAATGTCTTGTGCTCATCCTCGATCATAAAATCCACATTCGTCAAATCCGTAAGAAGCTTCGTGTAGTTGTTCATGTGATCACTAATCGAGATTTCCTTCTTCAACTAGAAGCGGTAAAGCCTCCTCTTCAAATGTAAGCAATTCTCCACACTCTTTGTCAAATACTTTCTCTCAAGAATCTTCTAAATCTTCTTTGCTGAAGTCTCATTGATCACATCATACTTTAGATCTTGAGTTAAACAAGACCTAATCACATCGCACGTCGTTCTATTTATCTTCTTCCAAACCTTTTCTTCAATGTCGTCCGGTTTCCAACCAACTCCAAAGTATCTTCCAAATTTTACGCGTGCAGCGTATCCAAACTTCACATCTCCATTTTCTAAAGTTGTTCGTGCCATTAAAATTTTATCATATCTATCTTCATAGAGTGGATATTCAAACTTTGAACGGTCTTCACGCCAGAAGAACCACCCTCAACACCTCCTTTCTCAGTCATCTTCCTCAAAACACCAACAAACCAATATGGAACAAACTGAAAGATAGATCCAAACTGTAAGAAAGGTAGATTTTTACCTCCAACTGAAATCCTAATAAGAGCCTCCAAAAGATGTCACCCCCCACACGACAGAAGACAAGATCCATAATAATAAAAATCCCACTTTTGCCTCCAACTAAAGCTCTAGACGAGCTTCCAAAGCGGTCTACTCCTCCACCTAATCCCAAGCGTAGTCTGGTGCTCTGATACCACTTGTTGGGTCCAAGAAAATCCACGCAAACGCCGGGAGAAAGACACACAAGATTAAAATAATATCACAAACACAAACAAATGAATTTTACGTGGTTCGACGAGTTGCCTACGTCCACAGGGCAAGAAGGGGATAGATTTTCACTAATAGAGAAGAGAGTACAAATAAAGATTACAAAATCTCTCAAACAAATCTCTCTAATCTCCCAAACAAAACCCTAAACCAATAGCTCAGAAAAACTCACTTTTCTATGCTCAAAACAACCCTTTCTACTGCTCCACAGAAACCCTAAAACATGTTCATATTTATACCAAACACTAATCCCAAATAGAACAGAAAAACCAAATTTGGGCCTAACCCGGCTGGCGGTCAACTGTAGAAATCGTCGCGGTCGATCGACCAGAGAGATAGAAAAACCCAATATCGATTATAGGGTTTGGAGGTCGACCGCCAAAATCATCGCGGTCGACCGTCACTAAGTCCAGAAAACTCCCTGAGGCTGTGCACATTTCCGGTCGACCGCCCCAAAGCTCACGGTTGACCGGCAAGTACTCGAAGCTCTGCCTGCTCCAAAAATCCTGTTCTTCTTCAATGTTATCGCCGTTTCTACAGATTAAGTGTAATTATATCATTGTTTCTTTATGAAACATCATCCTTGACCTTGCTCGTATTAACAAGAATTCAACACATGATTATTTGTTATTTACTGTTTGTAATTAACATTTCATGAAGCATTACTACATATCTGAGTTCTATTTGAAGTTATTAATTAAAATAAGTTAACTTCTAAAAGTATGATATAATTTCAAAAGATATTGTACCGTGAAGTCCATTTTATTAAAGATTTGTAAATCGGCTAAATTATAACATTGGTGTTTTAAGTAAGTCCTATTATCAATAAAGTATTTTCAAAACCCCGGACATCATTAAGGTATTTTATTTTGATATCTTTTACCAATAAGATGCTTCACCTCACTAGAGGTGAGAATTCCTACTTGAACTGGGTTTTTTTTTTTGGGAAAATTTCTTCCGCTCATGACATCTCAAAGTGATTGAATATACACCCTTCTTTTCCTTCGGCCTCCTCCAATTTTTTTTTTAACTTCATTTACCAAGTAAGATCATCTTTCACCCTCCTTTCTTTCTCATCAACAGAGCCCTCTCATTTTCCTTCAATCTTCTCCAACTTAAAGCCAAACCCTAACTCAAAATTAACAACCTTCATTCAAATTAATATCCAACCCTTCAAGAAAATTGTTTCTCTGTCATCGTAACTCTCTCCTGAAATTACACTCCCCCCCCCCCCTCCCCCCCCCCCACCCCACATTACATCACACACACAAAAAAAAAAATTAATTCTATTGCTATTAAACCCACCTTTAAGTTCTACGAGTGTCGAAGCTACTAGAAAAACCTCAAGATGATCATTCCCTTGTTTTGATTTGGGTTTGAATGTGAATTGAGGATGCTTTCTCTAAAATCGGTCGTGTGACACTTAAGGTTCAGTGGTTCAGGTCGTAGAGGATACATTCCAACGAGAGGAAGTCCCTCCTGATTGGAAAGACGATGATACGACCAAGAGCTATGTTTTTTTTGTTAAAGAATGTGAAAACGGCGAAGGAACTGAGAAAAACATGATGAATAAGCAAAACAGATTCCACCACACCCTGGTGTGATATCTGCCACACCGGTGGTAGAATCTCCCTGTTTGTCATGGGTGTGGTGTCTGCCATACCCTGGTGTGGCAGAATCTGTCCTGTTTACCATGGGTGTGGTGTGTGCCACACCAGGGTGTGGCAGTCTCGTTTTTAGAATCATAATCTATTTGGGATTGTGTTTTGTTATAAATAGAACCATGTTTTTTAGGGTTTCAAAAGGAGAGAATTAGCATTGTTTTGAGCACTTTGAGAGGGAGATATTGTGAGGGAGTTGAGAGCTTTGGTTAGGGTTTTATTTGAGTGATTTTGTGAGTTGTAACACGTTGTATTTCTCCTCCATATAGTGAAATCTCCCCATCCTCTCCCCGTGGACGTAGGCAATTGCCGAACCACGTAAATTCCTGTGTTTGTGTGTGATTTTGATCGTTATTTTGTGAATTGCACTCGTGTTTGGTTTTTGTTTTCTTCTCTCATCGATCACCGACTCGTTTGGTTGTCGAGCACGCTTCCACACGCGCGCAACAATTGGTATCAGAGCACAACAAGGAACGCATCAGATAAGGTAGAATGATTGACGATCTGATGTGATTTTTTATAAGGGCATAGTGACTTTACTGTTAAACTGACTCTAATTAATATCAGTACTACTATGCTATAAATCTATCTCTATTGCTGTAAAATCAACATAAATGAAATTGCTGTGAATAGAGCTCAAAGAAAGTAAAGATTAAACTACTATTATCTGACAGGGTTAACCTTTGGAGCTTGATTGATTGAAAAGCAGTAAATTGCATGAAAATTATGTGAAGGTAAACTGAATTAAAGTAAAGAAATTAACTTACTGGTCTAAATTACAACTTAAAGAAGCGAAACGCAAGGAACAAAACAGCAGCAAAAAGTAAAGGCAACAAGCTAAATACAGTAATATAATGTTTTGATTTTGGTTGTGGGAGCTCGTTCTAATTGAATGTCATCCAATAAGTAATTGTCTCTGATCCCTTGATGACCACTTAGCTTATTTTTCGAAACACAACTGCTCACTAGTATGTTAGCCTTATTTCAGGAACTTCCTTTTACCCACGATCTCTTGTGAGCGGCGGTCTTGAATGGGGTTTACTTCGGATCTTAGCCAGTAGTCAAAATTTTCCTATTCTTACTAGTTTTTATTTTACTTTTGGTCCGCAGCTGTACATAATTTAATAAAATAGGGTGTAAAAGGGATAGATTGAAGGATAAAAAGGAGACTTCATTGACAAGAAAGAATGAGTGTCGTATATATATTGGGTAATGGGGGAAGAAATTTGAATTGGGGGAGGTTGAAGGAGGAGGAGGGTGTAGATTCAATTGCTTTGAGAGGTTAAGGGGTGAAAAACATTTTCCTAACAAATTATTATAGTACGCATATGAATTCTTTCCGAACAAGAAAAAGGATCTCATTAAAAAGGGCTGAAATAAAATACTTAAAGATGCCGTAGTATTTAAAAGTACCTTATAAGTAAGAGTGGTCAAGTAAAAATACCAATTTGGTAACCTAGCCTTTATATTTATAAATCAGTTGGTCCATGAAGTTAAGTCAATTACGAAAACATCCACTCACTTACCGTATACTATAAATAATGACTTGTTATTGATCCTTAACCTTCTTCGGTACTTCACCTCGGAGGCTAGATACTTAGCCAGTAATTACTTCATACAAATGACTTAATCATGAAGGCCTTTTAAATAAAACGTGGGGACTTTGTCTAACCATTTCACTTCAAAATTAAAAATTAAAATAGCTATAAACCGTGTGGGCCAATGAAATTAACCCCAAAATTCCTCTATTTCAGGCCCCACTCGCACACTCAATAATTACTTACGCCGCTAACCAACTCATCAGACTTATTCAGCGTAACCGCGTACCGCAGAGTCCTTGCCTACATAAACGCCACCCCTCTCCTCTCCCTAACTCCAATCATACACACTTAATTTTCTTTGATTAATTACTCTCGATTGAATCACATCAAAATGGCGAACAAGAAATCTCCGGTGGCTGGTCGAGCCTGGCGCCTGCTGCGTCTAGCGCTTCTCTGGGCTCGAAAGGGCGGAGCATTCAGACGCGAGCTGATGCTCGACCTGCGCACTGTCTTCAGGAGCATCCGCGCGCACAATGCACGTGCAGAGCGCATTGGCTACTGCGAGCGGGAGTTCTCGTTCGACGAGACTCCACTCTTCACCTTCAAAATGCACAGGCCCGCATCAAAGCGACTGTCCAAGATCCCCTGCATTACCCCGGCAGTCGACGATTTGGAGAATGATGATGATTGGGTTTACTACAAGAAATATTTCGCTGAGAAGGAAGCAAAAGAAGAAGAATATTTGAGCGTTGAGGAGTCTGAAGAGACGGGGGAATTGGAGGAAGACGAGGAGGGGATCGATTCGAAGGCGGAGGAGTTTATAGCGAGATTTTACGGGGAGATGAAATTTGAGAGGCAGGTATCGCTGTTGGAGTACGATCAGATGCTTTATAGAGGAATAAATTGATGATTGAAGCTGTAATATTGGAAGGAGTTTTGATCCTTTTGCTCGTTTTGTTTTGTTCTGCGGCATTATTGTGAATACTAAGGGTTACTTGGGAGAGATTTTAAGGTTTAACTAAGAGTATGTATTGGGATTATGAGTTGCATGCATGTATGGGCTCCTCTTTGAGGAGTAGTAGGTTATATTTCTTGTACGCATAAAACGATATTGTTTTTTTAAAATGTTTTCGTTGTATTGATCACAAAAGCATGTAGTACAGTTTTGTTATGAAAGAATTATGCTTAGTCCTAGTCTAGAAGAGGGGGAATAAAAAGAAAATTCACTTTAGCTATATTGAAAGGTATTTACTTCCATTTGAACACAGCCTCAATTTTATTCACTATTAACCGAAGATCCCTGCTTGTTTCAAGTTGATACAAATTTCTCACATGAATAGTATATGATGCAGGGATCATCCCAAAAGGGGAAAAAAAGGTTGAGGGTTGTGCAGATAACTCTCCCCTTGAACTATTTTAATTTCAAAAAACACACATGACTGGTTTGATGCCAGCCAAACTCTAATGATACACAACCAACTTCTACGACCCAACGTGCTTTCACATCGTGGAGACTTTCGGGGCCATCTTATTATATGTCCACGGTGTAAG
>NC_033800.1:40912323-40914325 GCF_001876935.1 Asparagus officinalis
AAAATTAATATATTCATTTGAGTGATTTTGAGGTGGAGGTTGCTTCCTGTGTGCTTGAGCTTGCCTCTGTTTGAGAGAAGCAACCGACCACTGAGTTGCTTCCTGTGTGTTTGGTAATAATATTCACTTTTAATTTTTGGGGAAATTGTAATAATTATTTTACTTTTAATAAGATTTTTAAAAGCTATGGGATTTACGCGTTGGTTGTGAAGGTTACGTGTTGCTTGTTAAGGTTACGCGTTGGTTGTGAAGGTTACGGGTTGGTTGTTAAGGATAAGCGTTGGTTGTGAAGTTAACCTTCACAATCAACATTGGTTGTGAAGTTAATCTTCACAATCAATCCATAACCTTAACAACCAACCCGTAAACCTTTACAACAAACGCGTAACCTTAACAATCAACGTGTAACCTTAACAAGCAACCCGTAACGATTTATTGTTAAGATTATGGTTTATTGTTAAGGTTACGCATTTACAACCAACTCGTAATGGTTTATTGTTAAGATTACGGTTTACAACAAAGCTCATATATTGTTAATAAGTATTCAATGAAACATCTGCAAATATAGAAACAAAATGCCTCCAAATTTTTAATGTAAAAATTATAGGGCCAACATATTCCTAATTTAGAAAAAACTATTCATAGTAATTTTATTTTAAGTCAACAAGAGCCACTGACAATTGCTATGTATTAGAAATATTATTGGTCTATTTAAACTAAGCGTATTTACTTATGAATCATAAACTAGGACACTTGATAAGTGAGATTTGGCCAAAAATTTAACCAGGAGCTTTCTATTCTTGGTACAGGAGCTTGCAAATCCACTAGCTAATATATATAATTCAATGTCTTAAGGTAATGAAGTTGGTTGTTAAGGTTATGCGTAACCTTAACAATAAACCGTAATCTTAACAATAAACTGTTATGGGTTGGTTGTAAACGCGTAAGCTTAACAATAAACCGTAATCTTAATAATAAACCGTTACGGTTTGCTTGCTAAGATTACGCGTTGGTTATTAAGGTTACGCATTAGTTGTGAATGTTTACGGGTTGGTTGTTAAGCTTATGGGTTGATTGTGAATGTTAACTTCACAACAAACGCGTAACCTTCATAACCAACGGGTAATATTAACAACCAACCCCTAACCTTCACAACCAACGTGTAACCTTAACAACCAACTCGTAACCTTAACAAATAACTCGTAACCTTAACAAGCAACACATAACCTTAACAACCAACTCGTAACCTTAACAAGCAATTCGTAACATTAACAAGCAACGCGTAAATCCCTTATCTTTTGAAAATCTCATTAAAAGTGAAATATTATTACAATTTCACAAAAAATTAAAAGTGAAATATTATTACAAAATCCAGCTCACTCCCACCACCTAAAACAAAATTCAAGTTTTGAAAATCTAATTAAAAGTGAAATATTATTACAAAATCCAGCTACTTCTCAACAGATCTCAAGGAAGTTCCGGTAGCAATCATCCTGAAGCTTACCATTGCATCGTTCTCATCATAAGTTACAGTAAATCCAAGCTTCTCAACAAATCCAGTGATCTTGTTGCTGACGTGGCACTAGCAAAGACGGGCCAGCCTGACATTGGCGGAGGGTTTGTGAAACATTAATAGGCTCCTTTGAAAGCAAAGTTAAAGTTTGGGCCCTCTTTCTCTCTCTAGTTGCATTCGTGATGTTAGTGATGTTGGGGCCTGAGAAAGCGACTTTCTTCCCACCTGCCTATGCGCAATGGCCAGTTGAGATGTTCCGCTCCGCCTCCCGCCGTCGACCCTCTGACTCCCTCCCGTCTACTCGCCCATCTTCCCCTCCTCCTAACCCTAACCACAAATCCCCTCTCCTCCTCAGACGCCATCCAAAACCCTAGCCCTAGACACCGACGCTAAGCTCGCCCTCTACATCGCCTTGGCCCACGCCTGCCTCGCCCTCTCCCTCCTCCTCCTCTACGGCCTATACTGCCTCCTCCACTTCTATCCTCCCGA
>NC_033800.1:40914336-40928303 GCF_001876935.1 Asparagus officinalis
CCCCGCCCCCCGCCACCTACTCCGCCACCGCTGCTAAGGGCGGAAATGGATTCTCCCACCTCCTCCGCTGGCCTTGCGAGCTCTCTCCTCAGCACAAAAAAAAAAGAGAAACAAATGGTATTTTGAGAAGATTTATGTTGGTTTTAGACAGCATGTCACGAGGGGGGTGTTTTAGGGGCTAGAGGAAAATCGGGCAAGTTTTTAGGGGTAGAACACTCGTTTGAAAAAGTCCTGGGGGGTGGGACGCACGTTCTGACTCATTTTAGGGGCTTGAAGCATTTTCCCTAATATTATAATATTTTTTATTCAATATATTATCATTTAAAATACTATATCGTAATTAAAATATAGTATAATATTATATGATAATTACTATGATATATAAAAATATCAAAATTTTATTATATTATAGTACAATAATATATTTATTAAATTAATATAATATAATCACATAACATGATTTATATTATACTATATTTTCTAATTAAATATAATATACTAACATATTTATTAACTTTAATATGTTATATTATATTATACTATATTATTATATTGGTTTAATATAATACACTATAATATAATTTCTACAATAAAATATCAACTACAATTAATATAATAGATTATATAATAATATATGCTATTAAATATTATATAATATTATAATAAATATGTTGTACTATTATATAATATAGTATATGATATTGCATAATATATATAATAAATATCATAAAATAAATTATACATATAAATTAAACTATAATAATATTTTATTTTATTACTTGATAATATAATATAATATATTATTACTTTATATTTTATATATCATGTCATATATTTATAATATAATTAACATGTATTAGTTAAGTAATACAAAAAGGTTTAAAAACTATCTCAATTACCTTTAAAGTGGAACAAAATTATTCTAATATGGAGAATGAGGTAAATTTTTTACTATTGGGATAAAATTTTTGTATACGAATGGGGTAATTTTATCCCAAGTGGTGAAATTGTCTCATTAGTGTTACAAAAAACCAATAACACAAAAAGGTAATATCCTTATTCCATTGTCCCAATGAATAACACTAAGAAATAGAATTCCTAAAATTATCCCCAATAAAGGTGAAACATCATTTCTCTCTTCTATTTTTCCTTCCACGTTCTGTTTTGCAAAAAAATAGCTAACATCAGGGCCGGCCCTAGGGGCAGGCGGGAGAGGCCTGCGCCTAGGGCCCCCAAAAAACAGGGGCCCCCTATGTAATTTTATATATATACATATGGAAATTGGAAAAGTAAGAGGATTTTTATGCAAAAGTGTTAGAGGCTATAAATACAAAAACGAAAAACCCTTGGTCTCTCTGATTTCCGAAGTGGCCGTCTGATCGCCGACCTCTCTTCTTCTTCTCTGACTCTCTCTGAAGTGACGTTTCTTCTTCCCGACTCCGTCCGGACCGTCCGCAGTCCGCTATCTGCGCCTCCTCTGGCCGGCGACTACGTCAAGGTTACAAGGTATATAAGTATATTTGAATAATTGAATATTTCTATAATTCTATACAGATAACAGACTATACTTAGTAACTTAGAATAGCATGATATCTTTGTTTCATCACTTCATGACCTAATAATACTTTTGCTTTGTTATTGATTCTATACAGCAAGAATCTGTGCATAACATTATTAACATACATGAATTAGTTGTATAAACAAAGTATGAATCTATGCATAACATATATGAAATTATGAATATAGGAGGGCCCCTTTAAGATTTTTGTTCAAGTTTTTGCCTAGGGCCCCCGAATGCTCAGGACCGGCCCTGATCCATTATATTGATGTTTGCGTAATAATTCTAGAGTTACTGTTTGCTCTAAAATTAACCGTCTGACCCTAATTGCAAGTTTTGCAAATTCTAGAAACTTTATATAAGTCCTGCTTAAAAAATGTGAGAGTATATGAGTACGAGTTCTAAAACTTTTAGAAAATGTAAGTGCTGTTAAAAAACAAGTGTGGAAATATAAGTGCAAAGTAAAGGAAACTATAGGTATTTAAGTGCAATTAAGCCTTGATGCCAAGTAGCTATTGCAACCACTGTTTGCGTTAATCTAGGAGGACAATTTTTTTTTTAAAATCGACCCTTTTAAACATTTGTTTACAACTTTCGACCTAGTTTCATGAAACTATATCAAAATTGCTAACTAAATCTTCATGGGATTGTCAATCTCATGAAGTTTTCTATATTTAAACTTTACGAGATTGTCAATCCCGTAAACTTTTATTCACCAATTTCGACCTAGTTTTATAAACCTAGATCGAAATTGCTAATTAAGTTAAGACTAAGTTGAAAATTATAAATAAATATTTAAAAAGGGTCTATTTTTAAAATTGGTATTAACCCAGGATCCATTGTGCTTCTAGAGTCTGGACTCTATCAGCTTCATTCTGAGATGTGAACAGCTGGTATTCTGAGATGTGAACAGCTGGTAACATCTGAATTAAAAAACACAAAATAGAACAAGCCAGATTTCGCATCACATAAATAAATAATAGGACAAGTCACTGTTTTAATTGGTGGAGGGATGTTTGAATTTTATAATTAATTTTCCACACTAAAAAAACGATAAGAACAAAGTTCTTATTAAACTTAAATGGATATGAGCACTTGTCCATTAAACTTTTTATCTTTTGATTATGCTTTGAGATTTGTGCTTCACATCAAGGATATTTTTAAGATTTGTGACTTTATTTGTACTATATGCTAGCACAAATCTCAATGTAAAATCAATGGATAAAAAAAATAGTTAACAAAAAACTTCTATCCACTTAAATTTATAAGAGTTTTATTGGTGATAATAAATTATAATAATTGTTTCTTGATTATGAAAGGTACTGTACTTTAGGGCCTGTTTGGTTGGGCCTGAAGAGCCCAAAAAAAATTGAAGCCTACCTGACACTCAAAGATTGTTCAGATTTCTTAAAAAAATTTATTAGAGGCTGTTTGGTTGTGCTTTTTGCGTGGCTAAGGGGGGCGGGGGAGAGTTGCCACATTGGGTTTATTGTCAGATTTCTCCAAACCACACCCTTTGCATGCACATAAAAAATATGGGGTGGCACACGTTAAGCTGACTTGTCCCCAGAAAAACAAATACCCCTAAAAACTTTCGAAATGTGCAGAAAAGCTGAACTGTTGTAAAACTAATAATAATAAACAAGTAACAAACTGAATCTAGTTTAGGGGCTGTTCGTTTGGCCATTTTTTTGGGAAATCAAAGAATAGGAAACCTATTTCCTATAATATTTGTTTTGAGGTTGTTTGGTTGGTTTAAAAAAGAAAGAAATTGTAGAATATGAGATAAGATGAGATGAGTTGTCAACTTATTATTGGATGATGTGAGTGATTTTAAAAAAAAATTTGTTTTGAGGTTGTTTGGTTGGTTAAAAAAATAAGGAAATGAATTGGAGGTATATTATTGGATGATGTTTTGAGGTTGTTTGTGTTTGGTTCGTTTTTAAAAATAGTAAAATAGATGAGATGAGATGAGTTGGAGGTATATTATTGGATGATGTGACACATACTTAATGAAACCAATTTCTTGTTTTTTTTGAGGAAATGGATGGAAAGGAATGTTTAATGAAATGAGATGAGTTGTCACAATATTATTGGATGATGTGTGTGATTTTTAAAAATGGGATAAGATGAGTTGTGATGAGTTGAATGATGTGACACATTTCTTGTGTTTGGTTTATTTTTAAATGTAAGAAAGGAGATGAAATGAGATGAGTTGGAAGATAAAAATAATATTTTATTAGATGTTGTGGGTGAGTTTTAGAAATGGAAATGGTAAAAATATTATTTTATTGATTTCCTTGTACCGATTTCCTTTTCTTGATTTTTAGGAAACCAACCAAACGGGCCCTTAGACTTGCCCTCTCTCCTTCCCTCTTTCTTCTTCAGCCGCCAGCAAACTTCTCGTTTCCTCCATTTTTTTCTCATCAATCAACAAAGACCTTCCATCAAACTTCTTCTCCACGATCAGATCAGCTCCCCAACTAGTATCGCCTCCATTCCTTAATCAGCAATCAACCTCGCTCGTAGCCCACAAACTCCCCCCACCAAACTCAGCCCTTTCACCCACCACAATGTTCCCGTCACCCATCAATCAAGACCCACTAGCTAGCTCACAACCCCACCAAAATGCCCACCGCAGCGAGCTTCAATGCATCCCACCAAATTTAGGAGATTTTGGGTAACACGGCGAAATTAGGATTTTTGATGGAAAACCCTTAATTTTACGGTGTCTTGAGACGTCTTAAATACTTGAGGGAATTTCACGAATTCTTTCTTTGAATTGTATGAGACCCTTTCATACTACTAGTTGCTGCTTAATATAATCCTCATTCAGAAAGCAAATTTTGGCTTTTGCATGACTTGCTTTATAAATACATCAGCCACTATCTACATTGTATATAGGCCCAATTGATATTGTTTGCATTACCAACCATTGTTTACGTTGTATATAGGCTTAACTAAGATGTTATCGATTTATTGATATTTATTACTTTTTGGTTTGAAATACCAATACATTACCAACCCTTTCTTCTTTCTTTCCCGCCTCAAATCCTTTATTGTAAAAGCTCCAAGCCCTAGCTTATTTCTTGCTTATTTTCTCAAATTGATTGTGGAAGAAACGAATGGTTTTTAGGTTTTTGCTCGAAGCCCTAGATTTATTGTGATTTGTTGGTTCGTTTTGAAGGGATCTTCTGGTCTTTGGTTTCCTTTGTGCTCGATCTCCGGGATACATCTAATTTTCTGTAGACCTTTCGTATTTTGCTCAAGGGGAGGATTAATCAAGCAGGTGGAAGGTATAATTCTGGTATCTCCCACTTTTTTTTACGTATTTTTTCATCTTTTTGTTGTCAATCTTAATGTTAAACAACTGCTTAAGTAGTAAAATTTAAGTTTAAAAAATGAATTTTTAGAAAAAAAAAATTAGCATGCATCTCTAGTATCGTGCTAGATGCTATTATTTGGGTAATATTTGCCTTGCATTGATCAATTTGTAGGGGCAAAAAGAGATTGAATGCTTAAAATTTGAACATTTAATACTTATTTGGAATTGCATGTATATTATTTGTTGTCTTTTTAATTTTTTGGTACATTTTTAATAATTGTGCGCATATGTTTCATTTGTATTTGATAAGATTATATGTGTGTGTAAGTTCTTTCTGTTAATGATTTGCAGTGTCATTCTTAACAAGTATGAGTTTAAATGATTTGTAAGTTTTTTTCTATTCGATCGGCTTTTTTAACATAATAATTTTTTCTTAAATCTCGAGTATTATAGATGGATTCTATGAAAGATGAAATTGTTAAGAGAATGTATCCTAAAGCCTCAATGTATGTTATTCTCCTAGTAATTTCGATGGTGAAAATCTCTCGATTGACTCTCGGTTATCATGTTTTTTGGTTGTTGACTATTCTATGATGATTGTATATTTTTAACCAAGATCAATTTTCATAAATTTTTTTGATCTATGGGTCGTGGTTGATTTTTCATCAATAACACATGTTATGCCAGTCATATGTTGCAATGATGATTATTAATACACTTGATGTAGCAACCCCACACTGAAATTTGAGTGTATTAGTCTAGCTATCATTGATGTATTAACTCTAATATGAGCTTATGCACATAAATGATGAGGCAAACCCTCTCATTGTGTACATAGAAAAACACGGTTTGATTTTCTTCTACTTCTCTTATTTCCTATAGTATGACCCCCTTCATTGGTATTGACTATTCTTAAAAGACCCTCTTCATTTTCCCAAGCAAAAAAATTGCATTTCCTTTTGGGATACATAACACATCCCCAGAAACGTTTCTCCATGTTCTTCCGGTACTTGCAGGTCATCAGTGGACTTGGAATGTTGCAATGGCAATGCACTTCAAAATTTTGAGATGTAAGCATGTTGAATTGCCTACAGGGTGAACACAATATATTTGCAAAAAATTTATTTCTTTTTTCTTTTTCCTTTTTATTTTATTTTTTATTTTATTTTTATTTTTATTTTTTTGTGATTGGCAAATGCCAACAATAATTTATTTTTAGACACATGTCACTGTTGCTCATATAGTTGTTGCCCCTTATTTTTTTTACCGTTGGATATTAATGCTTAACTTCATGGTAACCATGTGTGATAAGGTCGCCGATGGTTAGCTCACATTTGTTTCCCATGATGATCTCCTTGCATCCAAACAAGAAAATTTTGAGGAAATCCAAATCTTAAATTAAAGTTTCCTATTTTTTGGTTACCAAACCAAACAGAGGATTTAATGCAAAATAATTTCTTGGCAAGTCTTTTTTTCCTCTTTTTTTAACAAATAAAAACATACCACTTTATAAGAAAGATGGAGAAACTCATGGAGAGGCATTTTCGCTCATGGAAATGCATTTTTGGTCATGGAAAGACTTTCCAAAATTATATAATCTCTATAAGAAAGATGGAGAAGCTTCATGAGAAGGGCAAGTGCTTTTCATGGTTATCGGTCAAATAAGTTGCCCCTTTTTTTGAAACAAACAAAAAAAGCACTGTAGAATATGTAGAATATTCAACATTCTACCATGTTCATGTGTGATTATGAAGGTGTTTGGAGGAGCTTATTTTAAGAAGCTTTTAAGGTGTTTGGACTTTGGAGGAGCTTGTTTTTACAAGCTTTTAAGCTATGTCAGCTTTTGGTAGCTTTTAACTCTTATGATAAAAAAATATAGAACTTATTTGGGCAGAGTAGTAATTTGTTTGGCTAAATCTAGTTTATTTGGGCGAGCTTATAAGCTAGTTTTTTGAAAGCTAGGGTAACTTTTCAAAATTGGACTTAAAGGCAACTTATTCAATGTTTTAACAAACATGTACACATGAAAAAACCAACTTAAAGCGTAATTTGTGCAATAAAATTAACCTTCCCAAACCCCTTATATATACTAACACAATAAATGGCTGTTTGGTTTAGTTTTTTTTAATAGATTGGGGAGGGAATGGGAATGATAGTGTCTGTATTCTCAAAAGTTATTTCATCCAATTCCTATTCTTAAGTTTGGTTCGCTTTTATTTTATAGAATGTATATTCTATAAAGTAGATAAAGATGAGTTTTTTTTATGGAAACCCCCATCCTCTCAAATTGATAGGAATTAAGATTAGAACTCTGACACCTACTAATACATTTCATCCATCTGTATGCTCCTCTCCTATTTTTTATGGAATGAACTAAACACAAGAGTACAAGTAATAAAGCATACCATCAACTTCTAATTTATATAATAAAAAAATTAAAAGAAAGACGTGCACAAGCTATTTTAGTACCCTATTCCTTTTTTTAACAGAATGAACCAAACGGCCCTCAATATTCAACATTCTAACCTGGAAATCATGAAAGAGCGACCTGGCTACCAAACTACTTGGAAATTAAAATGTCTCTTCTTTTTCGCCATCAATTTTCCAAATACGCACCTCTCTATAGTTTTCTTCACTGAGGGGCTGTTTGGTTGAAAAAAATTCCCTTGAAAGCCTGCCAAAGTGTCATTTCTTTGGCAAGCTTTAATAAAAAACGCCTCTAAAAAAGAGGACTTTGCTTGAAAGCCTGCCAAAAAATGACACTTTTGACAGACTGTTTTCCCTCAAAAACAGGGAACCAAACAGCCCCTGATTGTTTTCTTCGTCTTCTCTTTCTTGAAACCCTAACCGTAGCACTAATGCTTGGGCGGCGGCCGGAGAATCTCGATGGATGCTTCTTTTCACTTGACGGAGGTTCAAAACCCTAGGCCAGATTTAGGGTTTTTGGAGGCTGCTTCCGTTTCTTGCTAAATGGGATGCGGATTGATTTGTAGTAAAGAGATTGTTTTCCCTCTTACCTTTGTGCATTCTCTCAACATTTCAATGGATTCTCCATACATTTTGATTGATCGCGCGTTTTATTTTGTCACATCTTTTAGGTGAACCTTGGATTCCATTGTATCGAAGAGTTCTTAAATTGTTGGATGAATTGCTTGCGCTTTGCTCAATCGAGTTATAGTTTAATAAAGTTTGCATCTTTCTGTGAAATTGTTTTGTCTTTTTGTTCAACTTATTTGCATTTAGTGAAGGTGTTCTAATACTTATTGTATCTGAAAAAAGATGAATTTTGACATGGTTTAGAGGAATTTAGCTGTAATTGAAGATTAAGAATGGGTGTGGATAAAGGGGGTGCTAAGAGTTGTTCCCCTGTTTGATTGGAACAAAAAAAATCCCCGAAGAAGTTGTTGTTCAGTGGATCAGTTTCACTGGTTAACTTTCTTCTTCAATGTGAAGTTGTATAACTCTTGTTGCATTTGGTATGCTATTTTCTCCTTTTAATTTGTTGTATTGAGGGGTAGCCATATGTTTATATTTATAGTTCTTATTATAATTTCTAGGTTGATGATGACGGAGCTGTAGGAGTATCTAGTGGGAAGGGGAGTAGTCACTATAGTTGTGCATCATCGGTGACTGATGAAGAAGGAATCTCCATTAGGGCCCCGGGAGTAGTAGCCCGTCTTATGGGATTGGATTCCGTGCCTACATCAGGTTGTCTCTGAACTCAGTTCCACGCCATTCTTTGATACGCAATCTCTATGCGACCAGCAAAACCATAGTCCTGAATTTTACATTAATGATCAGTTCGATCACGTAGTTGACAGAGCTGATGGATATGCTAGGAGATCTATGGAGCTGTGAGCTCAAAAGATGCTGAGCAGTCCAATAGAGAGATTTCAGACAGAAACTTTACCTCCAAGGTCTGCTAGGTCTCTCCCATTAGTCACCACAAGCTGTTGTCACCGATTAAAAACTCTAGGGTTTTCTCATCCAAAAATGCAGCACACATTATGGAGGCGGCTGCAAAGATTCTTGATCCTGGATATGGTTAAAGTTTCCTCATTTGCGTCATTTGTCTATTCCCTTGAGGGTTCGTGATTCAAAGGAGAATATGGTGGTTCCTGAGTCCCGGAGAACATCTAGGACTCTAGAGTCGGTTAGAATCCCTGTTGATTCAATGGATTTTAGGCATCTTAATAGAGGGAAACCCTTGAACAAGAGTTGGAATGGACCAGAAGATACTGCAGTACCAAGACGGTCTCCAGATCTCAGTGATCCCAATCTAGCTGATGCGAAGAAAAAGAAGGAATCCATGTCTTTTACAGTTCAGACTAAAGTTAATGCTCAGAGAAGGGAGGGCTTTAAGCTCATCCCTTAGGAGCTCCCTAGCTAAGAAACAGAATGATGAATGCACTTTTAACCAACTGTTCAAGAGTCAACAAAACAACCTAAAGAATAAGCAGCAGAAAAAGTCATGAGCAAGTAATTCTTCAGGTGTTCTCAGACAAAATAACCAGAAGTAGAATTGCATGTCGGGCAAGAGTAAGTTATCTTCAAAGCAACAGGTTTCTAGTCAGCATGGCTGAAAAGTTCTTACAACAGACCCATCTTCTACTCAGAATAGGTCTTTAAACAAGTCTTCTGGAAACCCAGCTTTGGGAACAAGAAGGAATGTGCATATGCCACTGACTTGAAAGGAAAGGATCAACATTGAGTAAGAAGTATTTTCGGCAAAAGAAAAGACTGATTGAACGGGACTTCATTTGTGAGAGGAATGGGTTTTCAGATAATGTCGTGGTGGTCGGTACCGGAAATATGTTCAACCAAATGTTATAATAGATGAGTGTACACAGTCAAGGTGGAAAGAAGATAATAGAAGTGATGGAGCAGATGTAGTATCCTTTACATTCATTTCCCCTCATAAAACCATGTTAGAAAGACGGTTCTCCAGACCTATGAAGCACGGACACGCATAACATGAAGCCGTATCGTGTCGTGTCCGTGTCGGACACACGTGTCGAACACACGTATCCTATGTATTTTTTAGGATTTGCCTTGTGTCGGCGTGTCGGATGGCCGTGTCGGATCCGTGTCCGTGCTACATAGCTCCAGACAGGTCGTGGAAATTTTGGATAAAAGGAAGATGTATTGCTTTGATACTCATAACCAAACGAAGGAGGAAGATGCAGAGGATAAGAAACTAAACTCTCGCGATCTCTATGCAATAAGTGGTGATGCTTTGAGTCTTCTAGAACAGAAATTGAGAGAATTAACTTCCGGGGTGGAGCCATATTACGTTAGTATTCTCGAAGATAAAAAAAGATGATAGTTCTTCGACATCTTTGCCTGCCTCACAAGAATCTGTATCTAGATTCACCAGGAATATTGCCAGAATAGAACGTGGAGTGGTGTACCAGAATGGTGTATGTAACTATAGACCTGGTGGTATATTTGGCTATGATGTTTCTTCAACTGCTAGTCAGATGTATGCAGCCAGAACAGCAAGTAAGTTGCACTTTTCTGAACTTGTCTGCTCCATCTCTCAAACTAGATGTTTTCATTGTATAGAAAGGTGATATTTCTTTGGGTCTGTTAAACTTAATCCCCTAGAAATTTCAGTTAGTAAGTGGCTATACTAGAAGAAGTTAATTTCACCCAGGAAAAGTAGTAAATTGTGTTGTTTTTATTAGTGTTACAAGCTGCCTTTCTCTATTTCACCAATTGGACTGTCCGAGTTCAAATACTAATTATACACAAAGTTTTTTAATAGAGTTGATACAAAAGGAAGAAAAACATTACTATCGGATGATTTGGGAAGTCTTAAGATAAATGTGATTTGAGGAAAACAATTTTAAACCAATTAGCTATTGAAGCTAATTCTAAGTCTTACAGGTTATGTTGCATGTACACTTCTATCATGAAGCAATACCTGCACCCGACACTTTCCGTTTTCGTACCGGACACCGATACTCCTTGGACACTACTTGAATATATGCATATATTTATTCAGACTTATCCTAAATTGTATAACACATGTTTTAATTTAAAACACTCTTCATAGTTCATACACTTCTTTTATGCTCCACACTTCACATCTACCTTTTGAAACTTTTTGGACAAGGATCGGGTTTGTTTCAGCGCATACTTAGCTGACGACTATGATTTTAGAGGGGTATTTTCCTATCTAGTTAAAAAAGAGTGATCTTCCAATTTATGATATACATAATAAGAGAAACATAAAAATATTAAAGGTATTTTGATTCTCATACCATGTGGATAAAAAATAAAATTGGTCTCATGTAACTTATTAATTTCATTTATATAGCCGTGTGTCCACACCCTACATTTTATAAATTTTCCGTGTTTCCTATCCATGCCAGTATTTGTACTCATACCCATACAACATAGCTTACAAGGCAAGCAGAGGTGCTCTTTGGATTTTCAATATACAAAATACCGGCACATGCTTAGGTGGGGACAAGGGGTTCTAGTAAAGAAATTGTTTCTCAGGGTAAACACCTTTGACTTTATAAACGGGGGATGCACGGTTTGAAAATCTCTTAGGGGAGCAAATTTCCCTCCTTTTTTCTAGCTTGGTCGTACCAATTATACCATTCAAATATCTCTGTAGGTTAGCTTTGCATATGTAGCATGACCCCTTATGTCCGTAAGACATGTTTTATAACTTCATGAATGATTGAAATCATCTAATTCTATCACAATAGAGTCTCAGGATTGGGCACCTCTCGGATGTCCCATGCACCCTTAAGTATATTAACCTTACTGTCACTTGTGAAACTTTAACTCATTAAGGCTCTTAACCTTTAAAAAGACTCTTAAAACTTAAAAAACTTACTCAAAATTACATTTAGGTTGAGATATTAATGTCTAGTATCCATCCAATCAGGGGATGGTGTGGCAACAAACTACAGTATATATTTAGTTCCATCCTGTGCTAAGTATATAATGAAAGGGACAATTAATAAGTTTATATACAAGAATATTATTGTCAGTCTTTTTTCAGTTGAAGTGCATTAAATCCAATTAGGCAATACTTTACATTTCGTAAAATTACATATTGTGTAAGATATTAATATCTCGCATCTATGTGATTACTAGATGGTGTTTGGCAAAGAACTAGAATAATAGGTTAGTCTTATAGCAATATAATGAAAGACGGACAGTTAAATAAGTAAGTATATATACACAAGATTATCTGTGCTACTTTTTTATGGTTTGAAGTGGTTCAAAAACCAATTTGCAGTTCGTCAGTCCTAATACTGTCTGATTGGCAAACCACAGTGACAAGTCGCTGAGTGAGTTCATGGATCATGACTGTGGCTTTTGTAATGAACTTGCATCTGTTGATTCGAGACTCTTTTAGCATGTGATCTGGTTGCTGCTTTATTTCATGTGTTATTATACAAGTTTTATTCCATAACTTTGTATCCCACCCTAGTACTTCCTGGTGGGTAGACATCAGTGGCAAGTCTCTACTGATCTTTGATTAAGTGGCTTCAGCATGAACTTGGATCTGGTTCTTCAAGACCCTATTAACATATGATCTAATCGCTGCTTGTTGCATGTGTTATACTTGTAACCTGATTCTAACATTAGCATTGGCTAGATTTTCACCTAATTATTTGATCTGCAAAGTGATTTTCCGGTGTTATTTGCATTTTGTTTTGGTTTAGACTCGACAGTGAGTCAAGATAGAGTTTTTTCGGACTTGGATTCTCTCAAGCACCTCACTGATCAAGTGGTTATGTTGAATGTAATTATATGGATTCAGCCCCTTGTCCAGTAAAATGAAATGGTAAACAAATAAGTAAGCCAGTTTGAGTCCAAGATTCTATCATGTTTATTCTTGTGGTCAAAGTGGCGCCAAAGTTATTGCCACATCGAGCCATCTCATGGCTTTTGGTGCCCCGACCATCTATGATGACATCTGTAATTAGAGTGGATGAAGACCATCCCAGAAAAATCGACTTCGAAGGATAGAAATGGAACGTAATCTTATGAAATTAGCATTAGAGTGACTTAAAATTTTTGTTATTCATGTCGCTCTTTTTCCGCTACTATTAAGACTGTTCGCCAACAGAAACAACATCACTTTCTCCAGTGTTTGGTGTTTAGCTATGTAATACCTTTCTCCCTAATCTTAATCCCAGTTCTTTCTAGTGGACATGCTACAGGCCTAACAGACACTGTTTGTTTTTAGGCTGCAACTATTAGGATTTTCTGGAACTAATCTGCGGAAATATGCACAACCAAGCAGAATAATAACACCAATGAAAATAGTACATACAAGCAAACACCAAGATTTAACGTGGTTTAACGTTGTGCCTACATCCACGGGGCAATCCAGAGAGAATATTCCACTATTAAATCATAGCCCTCATGTCGATGCTTAATCTTGAGGATTAAGCCATAAAAGATAATGGAAAAAATTAGGGAGTTACCTTTAGGGCAGACAAGCCCTAAAGATTGTCTCACCACCAATCTCCAATATCCATTTAAAATCCAACACTCCACCCTTGACGTGGTCACTGTCCTGAAGAAGATGGCTCTTGAATTGCTGAAATTTTGATCACCAAGCAAGCCTACAACTCAAATTTTCTCTCGCTGCGCCTCCAAAACAGGTGCACAATCTTTGTCCTCTATGTTTGGACCTTTTAGTGCAGTGCTTTTTCACGAGAGGATGTGTTCTTTTATTTAAGGGATAATTAGCGTCAACCCCTCCGTTCCTGACCCAATTACCAATGGGTCCAATATCCTTCTCC
This sequence comes from Asparagus officinalis, assembly GCF_001876935.1. Lineage (NCBI taxonomy): Eukaryota > Viridiplantae > Streptophyta > Magnoliopsida > Asparagales > Asparagaceae > Asparagus > Asparagus officinalis. The sequence continues at coordinate 40,928,000 of NC_033800.1, forward strand.
ATATAGGATGCAATCAACAATGGACCTAATTTAATTCATGTGGACCCTGATTTGGGCTAGACCACATAAGTTGGAATTATTTTCTTTATTGCAAATGTCCGTTTAATCTATAATTAAGGGTAAATCTCTTAGTCCCTCTTGAACTTTGGGGGTTTTCCATGTAACACCCCTCAACTTTGTTGATTCCAATAAGCTTGGTGAGCTATAACAGATCAGGTGACATACATGCAGCATAAATGCACAAAATTGCCCCTCGGATTTACTCCTTTTATCTTTCTTTCTTTTTCATTTAATGCAAAAAAGT
>NC_033800.1:40929172-40932163 GCF_001876935.1 Asparagus officinalis
CAAATCTCATTTCATTTCTTGGCAAATAATCAAGCAATAGTTATCAATGATTCTTTGTTCATGGAGGTAGCAACAGCATAGGTGCCCAATGTAGAATATGGGCTAGAAAGAACCAACAGTGAAGTTAGAAACTGATTAAGGGTTGAAGAGGATTTTTTTTTCTCAAAGTCTTGGATTGGATTAATGGTCTTCTGAAATTTACTTTTCCCAAAAAAAACCCTTAAGTTTAGGGGGTTTTGTTAAAGTTTATGTTTATTGGGTTTGGGGTGGGCTTTTTTTTTGGGTGGTGGAGATCCAATATTTCAAACCGTGTGAATTCAAATTTGGAGTTATTTTTCAGAGATGGCATCTTGGTCATTTCACCGATGACCGGAAATGATAGAGGGAGACGGTTGAAAAAACTTTAGAGTTCAGGGGAGTTAAGTGAGACACCCTGAAGTTTATGGGTTCTTACTATCGGAACTGAAGGAATTGAAATTTGGGGTTAATTTTCAGAAAGGGCATCTTGGTCATTTCGTCGTTGACTGGAAGCAACGTCAAGGGGTCAGTTGTAAAAACTTTAAATTTCAGGGGAGTTAAGTAAGACATCCTAATAGGAGGGTTAAGTAGAATAAACAAAATTGAGGGGGTTATGTTAAAAACCCCTAAAGTTCAGGGTGTTGAGTGAAATTTACCCTATAAATAATGGTGCAAAGAAGGGCCTATTGCAGCTAATACACCAAAGATTGACAATACACATGAGAAATTTCATAAATTTATGTGGAAATACGTCTGTTTAAACTTAACTGAGTTTGTCAGAAATCAAATTAATAGTCACTGTAGTATAACTTAATGCATGCTATTAGTCTCCTATCAAATATGAACAGTGGATTTTTGCTAACTTGTGCACGTTTATAAAAGTGATTATGTGCATATGTGCTGTATTTTCTCACTGGAACTGAAACTAGAAATGAAACATTTTAAGCTAAAAAGTCTTCCAAAAACCTACATACAATGATGTCACATTCTCAAAATCTGTAGCCGAAACCGGAAGTTAAACCCAGTTTCAGACCTTGCATAGGAAAGAAGTGACAAAATATAGAATAAGATTCAGGTGAAAATGTATGTCGCTGAAAAAATGAAAAAAAAGACTATTTCACCAAGGCTTAACTTTTTAGTCTTGACCTGAAATCAAATGTGCATATCAGCCTAATACAAATGTTAAGAATACCATCTGTTTATTGGAATTATTGCTGCATGCTTTGTAAGCTTTCTGTGTCAGTTTCTTCTGTAAACCATGACAATTTGGCTTGTTTGACTTTTTTCAAGTAATGTATCTCTGGGCATCAACAGTTTTACTTTGGTGTCGATACTGCTATAAGTAAAACTTCCCATTCCACTTTATTGCTTCCCTAAAGTATTCTATGTTTATATAAGCTCACCCACTTCGTAAACACATGCATCTTCTCATTAATAGGATTGTTCTCCAGGGTGGGTAAGATGTATAACCAAGATCCAATTGCATAAAGAAGCTTCATCTTGCTTATCCAATGCACAATACAAAATATCGTTAGCAGGATTTTCTCCAAGGGGAAAGATGTGTTTTAAGCAATTGTATGAAGAACCTGGAATCTGCCTTGATAAAGTAGGATTTTCTTTATAGGAAAAGCATGGGGAAATATCAAGTATAGTGCATGCATGTAAACTGCATCCTTTTGCGTCAGTCATCTTATACATTAAAAACTGTGTCTGTGATTTCATGAAGAATTTCTTTAAGATTATAAAAGCGGATTTATAAATATTAAATTCTTTGACGTTATAAAAATCTTGTATATTATTGATCAGAAAGTGAACAGACTTGCTTGAACAATATCTTGTTGAACCCCCTATGGAGAGGAATCGCGTACAAGTTCTTTTATGGTTACATATCAAGATGTCATTCCTGTTTCACCACATATTCCTGATTGTTGTGCTTTTCAAACTCTTTTCAGGTAGAGGAAGATTGTAGCCGCAGCAGTGATGCCCGAAAGTAGTTTGATCATGAACACAAGTCTTTTCTCCATGCTCGAAGCCTCATTTTCCAATGAAGGCTATAACCTAACAAAAAGCTCGGACAGCACTGATGGTAAAGACTAAAAATTAATTCCTGTATTCCTATTCCTTCTTAATATACTTTTGTAACATTTTATTTGCCAGGAAGCAAGACATGTACATTTTACAGTCGAGCTCAAAAAAGTATATGGATTCTGCCTCTTCTTCGATAACAGAGGAAACACCATATGTAGCAGTAGTCAGCAATTAAAATCTGACAACTGCAAGCGATCAGGACTTCAATTACACGAAAGAAATATTACTGGATTCAGACCTACATTTTTTGGTCCTTGCTGGTGAGAAACTGAATCTTCTTCTTTTCAGCAAGTTGGAAACTAAGAGATGGAAGCAGGATAAAGATCGTAGGTTGAGGAGAAAAGTGTTGTTTCATGGTGTAGTTGAGTGTTTAGAATTAAAACACAACAGATACTTCAGGGCTGGCTAGCGATCGTGGTTGAAATGTGAAGCGGTCATTGGGAAGGAGAGTTTGGCCGAGGAGATATATGATGAGATCTCACGGTGGGTGAACATGGGAGATTGTGACGTAGATGAACTAGTTTGCAAGGACATTGAGTGCTCACTTGGGTAAGTGGGTACATTACGAGACAGAAGCGTTTAGATCTTGAACAGAGATTGAGAGGGAGATTGTAGATTCATCCATTAGTTGATGAACTGATGACAGATTGCCTGTAAAACAAAAATCCTTGCTCATAAAACAAAAAGTTTCCTGTTATCGGTGTTAGTTTTAAGTTATAACCTTCATCTGAGTTACAAAGCATGTACCTTGTTCTGGACTATACAAATTTGTTAATGGAGGTAAGGAATCACTTGGCTGGAATTTTATTTTATTTTTATTTGCCTCCGAGTATTCTACATGAATCCTAGCTAAGACAATTAATGGAGGTGCTTATATTTTGCTTC
>NC_033800.1:40932173-40980158 GCF_001876935.1 Asparagus officinalis
CACAAGCTTTGTCAATGTGAAACGGATTGGCTGTAAATAATTATTCATTTTCTGATTAGGGACACTGTGTATGACTTATAATATTATAAATTGTATACTTGAATTAAATGCTAGTGTTGCTGCATATGCAACTCATTATTTTGTTGAGCTACCAATTATAATAGAAATGCTGTTGAGAGAAGTGAAAAGGGACTTGTTTGATTAATTACTAGTGACCAAAAGTGAAAGAAATGTTACCTTTGAATTTTTAGATGCATAGCATCAAGTTTATAACTGGTACTGTAGTATTGTAACCTATGATCAATTTGACTGCAAAAGGTTAGGATGTATCTGCAACAAAATGCCCAATATTTTATCTTATTTTTATTTTGTTTTTTTTTATTTTCTACACTATATTATTTACTTCATGAAACTTAGTAAAAGGGTTAATTTAGTTTATGAAAGCCCCCTGAACTTGTGGTGATTCGCACAAAAGCTTCCAAACATTGAAATTTTAGGAGGAAATCCATCAAAACTCGTCTCATTTGATGTATTAGAGAAGAAGATGGTGATTATTTTCTTTTTGGGGCTGCGATGAGAGGGTAGTGCTTTTCTTTTCGGTAATATTATTCATAGAGAAATGATTCAATTTATAAAGGATTTTCACCCACTCACCTCCACGGTTCCACCCCAAAATATCGGCCTCCCATAAAATCCAGTTAAGAGCCATTTAATAGCCCCAATTAAACCTCATTAAGGACATTTTAATTCTCCATTAATAGCCCACTTAACGATCATTATTCTCTGAATTTTAAGACATTTGTTATTTGCTCAATTATTTCTAACATCATCAACATCAACATGATTAACTTTAATGGATCGCATACTCCTCTGGTGGATAAAACCGGACAATTTTGGCAAGGACTCATGAAAAACTACTCTTGAAAGATGGGGTTATTTGTCGAAACAATATATTTTTATCATTTTGATTAAACTTTATAACTTGTTTGTGTTCTTATCAAAAGTTCGTGGTGTTTTGTGAAACCCGCCAGGAGTCTAGAGTTGTTTAGTGAAATTTTCTTCAGGAATCAGGAGTGATTATTGTGCATCTCATCCTAAAAAGTTCATGGATCGCAAGCTCAGGGGTTTTTGTGAAACCCCCTGAAGTCTAGAGTGGTTTAATGGAATTATCAAAGTTCATGGGGGTTCTCTGAATTTTGTCTTAGTAAAATCCTCTTCTTTCACCGGTGCAGAAAAAAATGCAGCGCAGGCTATTCACACAATTAAAAACGTGTAACTCCAAGTGAGATGATAAAAGCTACATTCAACTCAATCCTATTCATATCATTCAATGGTGGATGTTTTAGAGCATGTTTGAGAACTTTCAGATAATTTAGAGTGTTTGATTATTCTAGTGGATTATAATTGGATATTTTATTAAAGAAAAGGCAATTTAACATGTTTTACATATTTTATTTTCATCGGCAATTAATACATGTATAATGGCTATATAATTATGGCGAACGTTACCGTATTAATTACGGGTTTATTGCGTAACGGTCGACATTATGATGTACGTTACTGTATTGATTGCTAGGATTTGTAACGGCTCTCTAAGACCCCTATATAAGCAGCCCTTCACATTCTCGGAAAAACAACAAGAAAAACAACAAGTCTCTTCTCTCCTCTTCATATTATTTCTTCATAGTATTGGTTTTATTTTTGGGCAACTTTCTTCATCTGAGCAGAAGCTCTGTACTCTCGCTCAGGTATAGAGATCGGCCGATTCTGGGGTTTTTACCGCTAGGAGAGAGGGGATCATCTGTGCCAGGGCGATAGGCGGGTCCTTAATCTTCTAGGGCAGTGAATACACGACTGCTCCCGATCAGGCCAGATTTAATTGATTATTTTATTCAGATTTATTTCATGCTATAATCTTAATTATTTGATAAATTTCTAACATTTTTAATAGTAAATTGTTTGACAAATGGGTGGATAAAACCTATTATTATTGTCTGTATTTTGTAATTTTAGTGGATTATAATTCATTTTTAATAGAAAATTATTTGACAAATGGGTGAATTATAATCCATCATTATCGTCAAAATGATCAAAAGGACATGAGATTGGTCGTAAGTTTGAGGTTTTAATTTTGTGAAATCATTATCTTTTTCTTGATCAAAATTCATAGTTTACAAACCATGAAAAAATAAGCTGAATACACTATCAATTTTTTATGCATTATAAATCAAAATAACCTATTTGTCAACTATCTCAAAATGTCTTATAAGTCACTTGGACAATTCGCCAAAATACTCTTTAGAACTACCTTTCTATTTGGAAGCATGCAAATAAATATTCTTCTAGCTTTGGTATACAATATTTTCAAAACTGTAAGCACTTTCACTGTCTAAATATTACAGCATTATCCTAAGAATTTTTCACCCAATAGTTAAATAGCCAAAACTTTTGCCAAAAAAACCATGTTTATTCGACACTTTTTCTTTCCTTGAGATTGTGCATTAAGGTCATATTTGGTTATCTTCTTAAAATAATAGGAAACTATTTTCAAGCTTAAAAATGTATTTCCACGAGTTTCCAAGTGTTTTCTAGAAAATGTTTTCGACTTGAAACCTAAAGAGAAGTTGTCCGCTATAGAATTCGTTGTTTGGTTGATAATTAAAAAATAGAAAACTAGAATAAAGAAAGACAATCAATGGTCTTCCATTCAATTATTTAATTGACAAAATAATAACTTTCCACCCTATTTAATTGGCAAAATAAAAGTTTAGACTCGGGTTTCTTTAGAATAATGATGAAATGTGGCGTATCAAGAAACTCAAAGCCTCCTTTTCAAAGCGAAGCCAAACTAAGAAATAAAGAATAATTTGGGAAAAACTAATTGCTTTTAGCGGGTGTCAGAGAGTTTTCTTATTTTTTTTAGGGTTTCCAGCTCGAAACAAAGAGCCCATAAGGTTTGGTTTGATAGGAGAGGAGGTAGAGTAAGGTAAGAGATAAAAGCAAAAATACTTTTTGTAGGAGGTATTTTGAAGGGAATGTAATGTAGAGTAGTGTAAGATAAGGTAAAAATGAACTAGATGTTAAGAGAGAGAAACATCTCTCCGAATCGGAGAGATATTGTGAGATTGAGAACATTTACACTGTAATTACACATTTATCCTCACAAAATAATTACATAATTAAATATATGATCTCATCAAAACCCTAAATTTGAAACACACCCCCCCCCCTACCCTATTTAGGTATTTGGAATTAGACCCCAAAATTTGCAAACTTTGGAATTAGTCTCCTTTTCTTTCAATTTTTAAAATTATTATTCCTGAAAATCTTTACATAATTTTGAAGAAGTCCTACAAAATTTTGTATTTGAAATTAGTCCCCCAAATATTTCTACCTTCTTTCTTTTATTTATTTTCTCTTTTGTTTTAATAAATCAAATACAATCTTTATTAATATGATTTCAGAAATATTCTAACAAAATCGTATTATTGTATTTTAACTAACCCATTTTCTCACCTCCCATTCTCATCTCCTCTACCAAACAAGAAAAAGTCATATACATCCTCTCACTTTCCCTCCAACCAAATAAGACGCTCAAAAGGTATATACTTCTTTGTACTTCATTACGCATCACTCTATTTCACCTTCCCCTCAGGTAAGTGCTCTATCAGAATCCCACACTATGTGGGGTTCTGATAGCCACACAAGGAGAGCAATATATAATAGAACTGCCCCCTTGCTAATCTCAAAATAAGGCTCACAACCTCCCGCATGGTGCGAGAAATTCTGATAGAACAATTAATCTCTTCCCTTCTCATACCCCTAGCAAACTAAGCCTAAAAAGTTGGCATCATGCTACTGCGTTTGATTATTAAAGTATGTAAATTGTACGAGCTTTACCATGCTCGAACTCTCAAATAATCCCAAACCGCTGCTCTGTCCGCCCCTAATCCCACCCTAAAACCAAAAAAAACCAACCCGAAAAAAACCACTCCTTGCTCTCATTCTTTTAAGGGGCATTCTAGTAAATAAATTCAAGTCAAGGGCGAAAGCAGCGCTTATACAGTTTCTTTATGTCACCAGAGAGATCCTCTACCAGGAAGCTTGTAGAGCGCTTTCACTTAGGGGTGTAGGCTGTATAAAAATCACAATAGATAGCCGATCCCTATCAAGCCCTGATAATGGAAGTTACAATCAGACGATTTTCTAATCATTGCATCCGCAACTCTGCAACCGCTATAAACATGGCCTCATCTCTGAGATGATTGATCTTGATGGCTGTGACAACAGCGTAACTAATATTATATTAGCAACTATGAGAGATGCTGAGGAGCAGTGTAATGATTTCAGAAATAAAAAGGTTGGACTTAGTTGGTGAGTTGCTTGGCAGAGAGCTGTGGGCAAATATTCGTCCAGAAGACACTATGGATGTTGATTCCCGTCAAGCTCCAACAACGGAAGCTACAATCAAATAGCTTTCGCGCCGACAATCGAAAGCGGCAAATGGGAGACTTTTCATACAGATCGAGAAGAGTTACAATTCGACGACACTTCCGACAGCTGATGAAAACTCTATTCAGTGGCCTTCACAATCGATGGTGAGAGTTACAATCTGACGACTCTCATATCTTATAACAGGCAAAGATCAATAAGCAATGGCCTTTGCAATGTCATATTAGACGAGGTTGCAAGTCAACAACCTCTCTCAAACGCAGAAATTCACTTCTGCGTTTTTCAAATTTGAAACGCACATAACCTGTGCGTTCTCCAGCAACCATCTAACTCTGTAACGCAGAGTTGAAGCACAAAACGCACACGTAACGTGCGTTCTTCGACAGACTCAACTATGTGCCCCAAACTCTGGACGCAGAGTTGAACTTCAACGCACCAGCGACATGTGCGTTTCCAATTTCAGAGTGCATGCGGCCAGTGCGTCTCAAATCCCCAACGGAGATTTAACCTTGCGTCCTAAGTCTTGGACGCAGAGTTAAAGCCCAGAACGCCATCTGAGGCATTTTGACTTGTTCAAACGCAAGCCAAACGGCCTCAAAACCGTTATCCCACGTTCTGAGGGATTTTTGCCCACTTAGGAGCGGATTTAGGGGTCGGTTACACCCCTAATCCCCCTATAAATAACCGACTTACTCAACTGAGTAGGGGGTTGATCGGTTTCTAACAGTAAAACCGCATAAGGTTAAGGAGAGCTGGCATCAAAACCGCCTAAGGTGAACAAATCTCAGCAGTTCAACAGCACGAAGAAGGAGATCTTTCGAAGATCAAGGAACTGATCAACGATCAGTTAATCAAATCCCAGAGGATCCCTTCGTCAACGACATAATCCACTTGGCAATTAACTGAATCTTCGGTTCCAACAACTCTGTTACAGAGTTTCAACTCGCTCTGAGTTCTGAAACTCATTTAAGAGTTCGTAATTAGGCTTGCAACGCAAGTTAATTACATCAAACCAGTTATTCGGTTCTCAACAACTCTTATCAGAGTTCTCAACTCGTTCTGAGTTCTTTGCACTCGTCAAGAGTTCTAAACCGAATTCATCAAACAAGTCAATTGTTCCAGTGAATCAAGATGGTCGGATCATCAACGGAGAGCAAGTTCGACACAATCAATCGAAGGAGGCACTCCATCGCCACCAAGAAGAACCCAGTTTTAAACAAAGGGGAGAATCAAATTCATTCTCCTCTCTTTTGTAATCGGAATCCAAATTGTAATTGATTTTGAGAGGAATACAAGTCAATTTTTCTTTCATTGTCTTTTTACTGCAAATTTCCAACAAACAAAAGATGGCGACTCTGCTGGGGACTAGCTTCTCTGACGAGGAAGTGGTGGCGCAATCCGACGTTCACCTTACTGGAACCACTGTCGAAACTCTTGTCGTAGAGTTCGACCAAGCCAAGTATGAGGAGGCCCTCTCCTCTGGGTCGCTTAGCCCTAAAGCTAGGCGTGATACTCACAGGACCTCTAAGGAGGTCATCACTACTGCTGAGATGCCAAAGAAAACCCTCTCCTTTGGCCACGACCTTAAACTCGCTCTGCGAGTTAAAGACTCCTCCCCCGTATCACTACGGCACATAATAGGTCAAAAGAGACCTATGTCGGAGGAAAACCCGACCAACGCCGACGATGCTGCGGCCAAGGCCTTGAAACAGGCCAAGAAAAATGCTGCTCGACGAAGGAGAAGATCCTTACGGCGAGCATACTTGCGGAATAGCCGAGCTACTGCCCAACGCAAAGACTGCGTTTCTGAGCCTTTGACCGAACTGTGCGTTTCTGCTCAAGAACGCACACTTCGTGGCAATGAACCCGACTATGAGCCTCGGGTTATCCAACTCAAACGCGACCCTCAATGGCGCGTTGTTCAACATAGACGCACACCTCAAGAGTGCGTCCCAAAACGTGGCCTCCAAAAGCACGTTCAATCATTCAAACGCACGCCGTGCGTTCAGTCAGAACAAGACCCTCAAGGGTCTGTTCAAACAACCAAACGCACACCACAAGTGTGCGTTCACACCCAAAACAAGACCCCCAGTGGTCTGTTCAATCATCTAAACGCACACCACAGGTGTGCGTTCAATCAAAACCCGACCCTCAGAGGTCTGGGTCATCAACCAAACGCACATCACAAGTGTGCGTTCAAACAAAGAACGATCCTCAGGGGTCTGTTTCATTATCAAAACGCACACCTCAAGTGTGCGTTCAACCAAAACAAGACCCGTAGGGGTCTGTTTCAACATCAAAACGCACACCACAAGTGTGCGTTCAATTAAGACAAGGTCCACAAGGATCTAGTCCATCAGTCAAACACAGGTCTCGGCCTCGTGTTTATAAACCTAAACGCGACTCTCGTGTTTCTTCTCAAGAACATGACACGGTCCGTCAGGTTCAAAAGGGACAGCATGGATTTAAGATTCATGCCCAACCCATCCAAGGGCAGGGGGTTCCATCCCCACCTTCACGAGATCTTTCTCAGGTCTCCGACCTACGTGAATTGCTGTCAAGAGGAAGGCCAACACAGCAAGTGGCTCATTCATGCCAATGTGAGCGGCTCATATCCGCTGTCCTCTCCGAATGTAGCTGTTGCTCATTAACGCCTAGGCAATCAGTGTTTAATAGGTTGACGAATGTTGCTAGACCTCCCAAACGATAACGTCGCCAGAAGAAGACCTCTGAAGTCGACTACCCCGAGGTTACTATCAACATGATCGGCAGAGGAAGAGCCTCGCATTCCGATTCTGACGAGTCACAAAGAAGTCATTCCCCAACTGTTAGGGACATTTGTGACCAGTTCGAAGGAGTATATAAGCATACTCGGACTCGGACAGGAGCTATTCGCCCGGTTAACTATCAAAAGTTAGCCAAAGGAATCACAACAAGTGATGAACATTCGGCAATAGCCGAATCTCAATCTTCGAGCTCGGTCAGACCATAAGAGGTATCTGCTTATATGGCGGGAAATCCCGAGGACATAGCCAAAAGAGTGGACGAACATCACGTCATGCTCCAGGCGCAACAGGAGACACTTCTCCAATTGAAGGACATGATGGCCCAACTTATTGCTGAAAAAGGCCACAAACCTGAATCTTCCCGGAGAACAACCTCCAAAGGAAAACAGAAAGCGACCGAACATTCGGATCGTGAGACTCACAACCTGGAATCCTCTTCTGAATGAAGGTGAGAAGGAGGTGGAAAAAGAACTGCATCCTCAGTCCACTAAAATGGATGAACTGGAAGCTCGCCTCAATGCAATCGCCAACAGAAGTGAGCTCCGCGAAGAAGGAGTGGTGAGGCCTTATCCTGCTGAGTAGGATATAGCTCCATACCCACCACAGTTCAAAGCTCCAACCTTGCAACCGTTCGATGGCACAGGATCGCCAAATCAACACATCTACTACTTCAAATCTCAAACTGGAGATGTGGTGGCGAACGATGCCATCTTGACACGCTTGTTCATCGGCACTCTTAAAGGAGTAGCCTTCGAATGGTTTATGAAACTGCCTGCCGGATCTATTCAGAAATGGGTAGATTTAGAAAGGCTTTTCCTGGCCAGGTTCTTCGAGGACGATACAGAAGTTTCGGTCCCGACTCTTCTCGCTACCAAACAGAGGAAAGGCGAATCAATCAAGGCCTACGTGGAGAGATTCCGCAGCATGGCATTGCGATGCCCCTCAGGTATGACTCAGTCAACCCTGGTTGAAACTTGCAGGCACAACCTGCAGACTCAGCTCCTTGCCCAGATGGGGGTAGCAGAGTGTCGCTCCTGGAGACAACTTGTTTCGCAAGGAGAACAAGCTGAAGAGATCGTAGCTCGGGTGAAAGCCGAGGAAGCTGCACAGCCCAAGCAGCAACAGCAACATCAATAGCAACAGCAACCAGAACAACACTCAGCGGTCTAAGGGAAAAGAGACCCTAGCAGCCGACTACTCTCGGGTACCACCGCCCACGAATCAAGGCAAAGCTCCCAATAAGCAAAAAGTGCCCAAACAGTATTCCTTCAAGGAGGAGCATGTGGACACCTTGTTTCAGCTACTGCGGAAGAACAACAAGTTACAGCTTCCAGAAATTAGGAAGCCAGAGGAGGCAGGAAAGGTAGATAACCCTAATTATTGCTGCTATCACAGGTTTCTGGGGCATCCTACCAGAAGATGTTACATCTTTAAGGACATCCTCCAGAATTTGGTGGACGCTAAAGTGCTTACTCTGAAACCCGAACAGAAGACTGTCTCTACCAACATGATAGCAGTCCAGTTCGGTGACTTCCCTCCGGTGGCGACCGCAGATGGCGTTATCCCAATCCACAAGGGAGAAATGCGTCTGAAGAATACTGACTTGCACAGTCAGAAAGACAAAGGGTTGATACCCCTCACCACCTCAAAAGGAGAAATCATGTGGGTTCACCCTAATCTAGTGGGAGACCAACAATGGACGAATACCTCGTCCAAGAAAAAAGGAGGCAAAGCTAGGTCTTCCAACATGATTAGCCCCTCCATTACTGAGAATGATGATCACCTCAAGACCCTCACAGATTCAGAGGAAGAGAGGATTGCCCTGGCTGCATACCCAGGAGACAACCCTGGCACACGGTCTGGACCCAAGTCACTCAGATCTCCGAAGATTCTGAAGATCAAACTTGTCGGCAATGTCTGCAAGCGGCAAGAAGTTTACCCTGCATATCATTTACTCAAGAAGACATGCAGGTCAAACACAAGCACGACAGGCCGTTATACTACACAGGGTATATCGGATCCTCTGAAATCAGACGTGTCCAGGTCGACCCGGGCTCAGCACTCAGCATCATGCCCTACAGGGTCATGCAGGTCTTAGGAATCCCTATGCACAGGCTACACACCACACAGACCACTATCTTTGGGTTCAACGCCAATAGTACTCGACCCCTGGGAAAAATCAAACTCAGGTGTCAAATTGAAGACCTCAAATCTGAGGTGACGTGCTACATCATAGATGCGGACACTTCCTACAATCTGTTGCTAGGACGACCATGGATACATGCAAACCGCATTGTCCCGTCTACCCTACATCAGGTCATGAAATATGCCAATGATGAGGGAGAAGTTCGAACTAATTGTGGAAAAGTATCCTTTCCGAGGAGTGGAAAACTTTCACACCGACTCTGTTTTCTACTTGGAATCTCAGGAGAAGGAAGATGTTGACAGTGGCAATGAAGCTGATATCGAACCAGATCCTGAAGAAGATTGTCCGTGGGAACTGAACTTGGATGTAATGGGTCAAGATGAGAGTAATAATAATGTACCGAGCGAGGGTGAATGGTGCATTAATGAAGATTTTCTTTTAGATTACTTGCCTGACATGTCCTCTAAAAATAAATCAGTAGAGAATAATTCTAATGCAGGTACCAACCCATGGCACACACTGTGCACAGAGGCATCATTTACGTTGCCTATCAAGTCATTCTTTGTTTCAGACGAAGAAGCAGAAGACGTACAGAAGGCTTTCTTCAAAGTCTCATCCAGAAGGAAAGGGCAGAAGCCGATCTGTTTTGGTAAAGTCAAACCCGAACAACTCAAACGAGGAAGTTCAGAGGAAGACAGCGGAGTCCCCCAATTCCATTACCATGAACCCAATTCTATATACTTAATGAAACAAATGGGGTATAACTTCAATGAGAAACAGGGTCTGAACTTCGGGAAAGGTAGGCGAACCCCAATCCGGATGTCTCTAACCCCTGAAGGAAAACCTCCGGATTACTATCAAAAAACCGGAAGGGGGTTAGGTTATGTCACAACTCCCCCTGCTTCAGAAAATGAAATCAGTAATTATCTGCGTCAGGATCATTCATCCGGAACCTCTTCCTGGGAATCCGACGTCAGTGTTGGACCTTTCTTTAAAAGTTTGACTGTGAACATGGCTTCAACTAGTCACCCCGATGAAGATGCAGGGGGTGATGAAGAGTTAATCGAATCAACCGACGACCCTTGGATCAAACGTCTTAACATTTTGTGGGATATGCGCTTCGAACAACGCGAACCACCCACTGAAGATAAAGTGATCCAGGTCAACATGGGAGATGAGTCTGACCCCAAGCCTATCTTTATAGCCGAAGACCTATCATCATCCGAGAAAGAGGACCTTATATCTCTCATCCGAGAATATATATAGATATCTTCGCTTGGAATTATGAAGATATGCCTGGCCTTGACCCGAAGGTTGCCATGCACCGTCTCAATATCGATCCGGATGCAAAACCCGTTAAACAACAGCAACGCAGGTTTCGTCCAGAGATCATGGAAACAATTGAGTCAGAAGTTAAAAAGCTTATAGACTCAGGTTTTGTTAGGGAAGAACAACACCCTGACTGGGTGGCCAACATTGTTCCAGTTCCCAAGAAGAACGGTAAGGTCCGGATATGCATTGATTTCCGCAATCTTAATGCAGCATGTCCAAAAGACGAATTTCCTCTTCCTATCACTGATGTCATGATCGACAATACTTGCGGATATGAAAGGATGTCTTTCATGGACGGATTCTTCGGGTATAATCAGATCAAGATGCACCCGGAAGATGAAAAGCATACCTCTTTTAGAACACCACTGGGGGTGTATTGCTACACAGTGATGCCCTTCGGCCTGAAAAACGCAGGTGCGACCTATCAATGTGCAATGAACACCATCTTTCATGAACACTTACTGTTCGCGGGGAAAACTGTTTTCTTTTTCATTGAAATAATTGTCATCTTGGATTACAAAGATCCGGTCTTTTATAGATCCGGTTACAACTAAATCAAAGAAAAAAAGTAAAAATTACAACTTTCCTCTTGTGAACAAATCGCGAGCTCATGTTTTGCGGTAGTGCGTGCCATCCAAGACATGCCACCTCCGAAGAATCTCAAAGAGCTCAGAGGTTTGCAAGGCAGACTGGCCTACATTCGAAGATTTATATCAAATCTGTCAGGGCGCTGCCAACCTTTCTCTAAACTCATGAAGAAAGGAATATCCTTTGTTTGGGATGCAGAGTGTCAAAGAGCATTCGAGGAGATTAAGAGATATCTAACTCAACAGCCAGTCCTCGTGGCCCCGATATCAGGAAAACCATTCCTGTTATATGTGAGGGCCATGGATCATTCTCTGGGTGCTTTGTTAGCCCAGAACAATGATTGTTGGCCCAAAACAATGATCAAGGTCAAGAGCAAGCCATCTATTACCTGAGCAGGACTATGATGGGAGCCGAACACCGGTATAATCCGGTCGAAAAAGAATGTCTCGCCTTGGTATTCGCAATCCAAAAGATGCGACATTACCTAGTTGGACAGACCATTCAGGTCATCTCTAAGGTAAATCCTTTGAGAGTTCTGATGACAAAACCATCATCTCTAAATTGCCGGCTTGCAAAATGGGCCATTCTCTTGTCGCAATACGACATGCAGTTCATGCCTCAAAAGGCGGTCAAGGGCCAAGCACTGGCAGACTTCTTAGCCGATCATCCAGTATCGGGAACGTCTAAGTTGTATGAGGAATTACCTGACGAGGTTGCTGAAGCTTGCGCTACCCAAGAAGCTACGCAAGTGTGGAAGCTATTCTTCGACGGTGCATCCAGAGCAAATCCTCATGGAGCAATCACTGCGGGAGTAGGAGTAGTGTTAATCTCTCCGAACGGCCACGTAATCCCAAGGGGATTCTCCTTAATCGAACCTTGCACCAACAACGTAGCCGAGTATAACGCTCTGCTATTAGGCATGCAATTTGCTGAAGAACTTGGTATTCAGCATCTTGAAGCTTACGGTGACTCTCAGCTCATCGTTAATCAAGTCCGAGGAGAATATGAAGTACGTCATGAGGATTTGATCCCGTATTACTTCGCAGTGCTAGAGCAGGCTCAAAAGTTCGAAGGCTTCTTTATCGAATACGTGCCAAGAGCTCAGAATGCATATGCCGATGCTTTAGCCTCTTTGGCAACTTCCCTAGCCTTGCCACCAGAGGTCGAAACAACGATTCCGGTCATGGGACGTAAGCTATACTTTTCTAAGATTCCTACAGTGGAAAACTCAGACGAGACGACGTCGGGAGAAGTCTGTACGGCATTTATGGAGTTCGAATCTAGGGATTGGCGATTCTCGTACATCGACTATGCCTTATATGGAATTCTGCCTGAGGACCCTAAGGAAGCGGCTGCAATCAAACGAAAAGCCCTCCAATTCTATTATGATGCAGTTTCTCAAGTCTTGTATCGTAAATCACATGATGGAGTCTTACTTAGATGCCTTTCCCAAAAGGAAGCGAAAGAGGCTCTCAAGGAAGCTCACGGCGGAATGTGCGGAGCTCATCAACCTGGAGCTAAATTAGGAGATCGACTCCGACGAATCGGCTATTATTGGCCGAGGATGTTTTCAGATGCAGTTGACTACGCTAAACGATGCCACGCATGCCAAATTCATGGAGATTTTATCCACCAAGCACCAGGGAACTTACACCCCACATCGGCGACTTGGCCATTCGAAATGTGGGGCATGGATATCGTCGGACCGATCTCCCCTCCGACGTCCAAAGGACACCGGTTCATTCTGGCCGTGACCGATTATTTCTCCAAGTGGACGGAAGCAATCCCGTTGAAAGAAGTCAAGACTTCAAACGTGATCAAGTTCATCAAACATCACATCATCTATCGCTTTGGAGTCCCAAGACGAATAGTTCACGACAACGGGACACAATTCGTCAGCTTTGGGTTTCAGAGATTTTGTGATAAATTCAGAATCCAAAGTGTTGCATCTACGGCGTATTACCCACCAGCAAATGGTCTTGCAGAAGCTTTCAACAAAACCATAGTGAAGCTTCTCAAAAAGTTTGTTTCCAAGAGCCGACGCGATTGGGACGAAAGACTTGGTGAATATCTATGGGCTTACCGCACAACGGTGAGAACCCCTACAAGGGCTACGTCATTCTCTTTGGTATACGGCTGCGAGGCTGTACTGCCATTGGAAATCCAGATCCCTTCTCTGAGAGTTGCTATCACAACTGGACTAACAGAAGAAGAAAAACATCAACGACGTCTGCAAGAACTTGAAGCTCTAGATGACAAACGACTTCAAGCGCAGCAACAGATTGAGCTGTATCAAGCCCGTATTTCCAAGGCCTACAACAAAAAGGTCAAGGAACGGATTTTCAAGAAAGGCGATCTAGTTTTGGCCAACAGACGACCCATGGTAATGACCCACAAAACCAAAGGGAAGTTCAATCCCAAATGGGAGGGGCCCTTCGTAATAGAATCAGTCTATTCGAATGGAGCTTATCGTCTCATCAATCAAAAAGGAGATAGGCTCATGATGCCAATCAATGGGAAGTTCCTTAAGAGATACTTCCCATAAATCATGTAGCCCCCTGAACCCCAGCTAAATCAGGCTGGGGGTTGCCTATTTATAATGTAACCCTGTCTTGTATTTCGTCATGTTAACATTACACCTCTGACGATTGAAATTTGCTAGAATCGGTATAATAAAGAAAATTTCAATTTCATGCCAGGTTAACACTATACTTATGGCATTTGCTTTACTTTTCATTGTCCTGAACCAGATTTCAACAAAAGAGATGATGAGAGCCAAAATGATATCATTTTCATTCAATATTTTTGATTTGAATACAAAATGAATCGAAACGAAAATGATACAAAATTATTCCTAGCTAAAAAGCAATCCAAGTCCTAAACATCGGGGCTCATCAGTCTAAAAGACTTGAGTTTAGCTTTCAGCGCCAATATTTTCTCCTCACGAGCCTTTTTGACTTCCTCTGTTATCTTGCTCTTGAGCTCCTCTTCATTTGGCGCTGCTTCTGCAATCTCCCGCCTAACTTTGTCAGCAGCAACAAGCTCATCACAATAGCCCTTGAAAAGCCCGTCACAATAAGCAATTAACCCTTTTATGACTTCCATGTCGCCCGCTAATCGAGCAGTTATCTGAGCTTGCTCGATACCAGCACGGGTAAGCTCAATCGCAGTATCCCGAATACCTGCAGCAAAAGTGCCCAAGTCCACTTGCACTTGAAGATGTTCCCCGCGCAGGCGAGTAATACGAGAATCTGCTTCGTTTAGACTCTTCTGAAGAGCCTCTTGCTGATGTACCTTCAAAGCTCTGGCATGAGAAAGAGCCCGATCCACTTCTGGTTCGATGGCATCGCGTTGTAGCATTGAAAGGAATTCCAATTCGTATTCCAGAACAATAATGCTCTCGCGACAATGTTCAGTCCACGATGTATCCCCCTGGTCCCTAATCTTGGCAAGACACTTCAGCAGATGGGGTTCGAAGACTTTGAAACTCACGTCCCCGAGACTAACGACATCAATAGTCATCTGCATCCAGTACTCTAATTGCTCGATGAGTTTCCTCAAAGTCTCCGAGCTTGGGGGTGGAGCAGTCGGCGGATAAGTGAAGCAATTCTCATAATCAGTGCGAATGGGAGCGTTTACAGCTTTAGATGATATCTTTTCGGGCACATCTGGCACTGAATCTGGGACAATCAATCCCTGCCCACCTGTCAGGATTTCAGGACTAGGAGGAGCAGCTGGAGGTATAGTATCCCCGCTGTTTTCGGGAGACGAAGCAAGTGCAGACTTCATGGCGTCCCCCATCAGCTTAGCTCTCTTAGAGTTCTTAGCTGCGACAGGTTTTCGTTTACGAATTCTTCTATCGTATTCGCCTACCTCCTCAGCAGTAAGAGCCCGCTTCCCTGATGATCTCAAGGAACGAGGCTCGGGAGAGAATGCTCCTTTGAGAACCTCTCTAGTGTTCTCTTCTTCAGAAGGCTTAGCAGCGGGTAATTCCTCTGAGATTTCTTCGATTCCGGACGCCTCTCGTTCGCAGGACAGATAATCCTCTATCCCTGGGAGTCGAGTCCTGCCGGAACCACTTCTTGATTTATAAAGCTCTCGGATTTCGTTTATACATGAAGTATAAATGTCATATTCTGGGATCAGAGAAGCTTTATCAAACCAATTGCGGAAATCTGCTACAGTGGAACAATTAGGTGGCAGATTAGGCAGAGTAAACTGCGCATGAGTTCCTCGGGCAATAAAGAAACGCCAAGCACGAGCTCCTTCATACAGATTCCCGATGTGAGCTAATTGTGGATTAGGGTTACCAACGTAAAGCTGGTCGTACCCGAACTGTCGGGCAAAACGTGAAGGAACGTAAGGCTCAATTATGCATCTTTCACCTATTCTGAAAACCAGATAACCCACCCTGATAGTGAGAAGCCATTGGAAGGTCCCTGTATTTAAAAGCGAGGACCCTTCGAAGACTACGTCGCCAAACTTCGGGCCTTCTTCTTCAGCCCCATCAAAGCAAGGGCGACAGCAAAAGAGATCATAACTGGCTTCCGAAGACAAAAGTTGCCTAGCCCGGACTATGTACGCAGTCGTCCACGTGGCTGGCTCGAGCCTTTGCACGAAAGGAGTAGAGGTCTCGTCAGTATGTATAATCCCCCGCATCAAAGAGGGACAGTGCAGCACAAACCAAGCCACTAAATAAGTGTAGGGCATTGGTGTGCGGGGTTGAGAAGTCTTCCAAACTTTCCTCCCAGCAACAATCATCTCCTGGACGTCGAGGAGTTCAGAAACCAAATCCCGTAAGCCCCTCTGCAGACAACCTGTCATTGCCGAGAGAAGGCTTAGTGGTCTTCCATGAGCCAGGAGAACGGCTGGATAAACGACCTCAACCAAGATCGATTCAGCTGGCTTCGTCGGCACAACACACCGCTTCAACCATAGCATCAAGAAACCAGCGAGAAGGGCCGTGTCAGAAATAGGAATTGCAGCCTGATAATGGAAACTTTCAAATTCACTGTCGGCTTCGAATCCATCTTCTAAGCGCGTATTCCTATAAATGGCGTTAGGAGTTTTGATGCGAGCTTTGATACTCTTAGCAGAGCTTACGCCAAGACGGGTCACTTTCAAATCTTTCTGACCCAGGTTCTGAAACAAATAATCTGCCCAGGCGGTATGCATAAGACCACCCCCACGCATCCCAGCGACCTGAGCGCAAATGTGGAAATGACATAGCAACTCCCAAAAAGTGCTGTATATCTCTGGATGAGCAGCCCTCAAGATGGATAGCTCTTCAGTTGTTGGAACAAATTCTTCATAGGGCACTTGCCCAAAGGATAGTCCTGATACAGCATACATCTCGTGGAGAGCAAATCCTAACTCCCCAACAGGTGTAAAAAAGGTGCAGCTATCCGGGTTGTATCGCTCCAGCATAGCGAAGAAGCAGGGATAGCTCTGAGTAATCCCACGTCTCGTGGCCTGTACTGGTATCATAAGGCCAGACTGAGTAAGAGGCTCTTTGAGTTCCTCAAGGATAAAATCTACCATCCGAGTCCACCAACCATCTTCTCCAGAAAACAACCAGCCAGGAGAACGGAAGGCTTGTGTAGAAAATTCGCCTTGAGCGGCAATAAGCCGGCGTATGAAAATGTTCGCTGGAAGAGGTGTCTCCTGAGTGGGATCCTTTATCTCAAATCTACCAGGTCGCAGACCTTTGAGTTGTCCGTCAATCTGAACACGAGATGATTGACCAGAGCCAAACGAAACGTTCTCTTTCTCCTTGACGAGATCGAAGGCCAAGCCCCTACGACCACCAACACTCAGGAAGTAGGAAAGCGGGTACATTCTCTTCATGCTGGGAAGGAAGAGTAAACGATCATCGACTCTTCGCAGCATCCGGGAGTCTTCTACATACCCGACTTGCCCATCAGCAGATATATGATCACCAAATAAGAATGAGGGTTTGACAAATTGATCCAGACCCGCAGGAGTTTCCAGATCCAGATCGGTGATCAAAGCCCTAAGGGTGGAACACTCGGCAAACCTGATTAAATGTTCCCGCTCCAAACTCGGGAAAGTGCACAGAGGAATTTCTCTATGAAGACCAAAAGCTCTCCCCACTTCGGGATCATCAGTGTAGTTGAAGTGCTGCTCCGGCAGAAGTGGCACATTGGAAAAAAGCACTGTAAAAATCAAAAGCAACAGTTAGCAGTATAAAGAGATTGCTAACATGAAATGAACAACGCAAAGATAAAATCCTGCGTTACAACATTTGAACGCAGAGATAAAATCCTGCGTTACAACATTTGAACGCAGAGATAAAATCCTGCGTTACAACATTTGAACGCAGAGATAAAATCCTGCGTTACAACATTTGAACGCAGAGATAAAATCCTGCGTTACAACATTTGAACGCAGAGATAAAATCCTGCGTTACAACATTTGAACGCAGAGATAAAATCCTGCGTTACAACATTTGAACGCAGAGATAAAATCCTGCGTTATAACACCTGAACGCGGAGATTAAATCCTGCGTTACAACATTTGAACGCAGAGATAAAATCCTGCGTTATAACACCTGAACGCAGAAATTAAATCCTGCGTTACAACACTTGAACGCAGAATTCTAAGCCTGCGTTTCCAATTTTTAACACAGAGCTCCAAACTCTGTGTTCCCAATTTTAACAAAGAGAGTTAACTCTATGTTTCTTGAATGCAGAACTTTAAGCCTGCGTTTCCAATTTTTAACACAGAGCTCTAAACTCTGTGTTCCCAATTTCAACAAAGAGTATTAACTCTATGTTTCCTAAACGCGGTCTTAAGCCTGCGTTTCCAATTTTAACACAGAGCCCTAAACTCTGCGTTCCCAAGTTTTGACATAGAGAATTAACTCTATGTTCTTTAAACGCAGTCTTAAGTCTGCGTTTCCAATTTGTAACACAGAGCCATAACTCTGCGTTTCTGATGGAGAACGAGTCATCTTCCTCGTTGAGGAGAACCCATCTAGGGTTTTCAGAGAACTTGTCGAAACAAGTTGCCATAGCCGCCCCTTACCACGGCAACAAAGTTCATGCGACAGCGACGGCAATGTCGGAGCTCTTGTCAAAGCAGCGACATCGCCGGTGGTATCGGCCGACGGCGCCTCCGAAGTCGCCTTGACGACCTTCTTGGAACCCGAACTCATCCTTCTGGGCGCCATGCGGGTGATCTCAATCGGAGAAGACGGAGTTCGTCGGAGAGAATTGGCAGAAAATCAACAGAAACGAGAATTCTCGTTCTTGGAACTAAGCAAGGCAAAAAGAGTTGAATAACTCTTGATGTGACCCTACGGGGCTATTTATAACAGCCGTCGGGCTGTTAAATCAGATTGGGACTCTAAAACGTGATCATTACACGTTAATGGATAAAGTCGAGTAAGACTTTAACGCAGAATTACCTCTGCGTTCAAATTTTCCAAACGCCAGGCCTAGACCTGCGTTGCAATGGTTCTTAATTCTGCGTTTCGAACCTTCAACGCAAGGTCACCTTGTTTGCAGTACAATTATCCCAAGCGAAAGGACCACATTGGATTTAAATCATCGTCAGGTTAATACTACACCTCAGACGGATGTCATATCCTACAGAGCCTGAGTCTTGTTTACATAGTTGTAACAATGATTCCTCTGTCAAAATCCACTTGTTGATTCTCATCAGAAGAACAATAAGTCTTCAAAATCATTCAAGTCATGATCAATTTACTAACTCTCCCCAACAGAGTGGTAAATATCCAATTTATCAGCCCTTCTTAAATGGGTTGATAAAATTCCACAATCTTGTTCAAATCACAAGTATCACAATTCATCGCTCCGATGATAAGATATTCAGCAGTCCTCCCTAATGAGACGCTACAATATTCTTTCCCCCACAGATGTCACGTTAACACTACACCTCTGACAAATATCCACTTATCGACTCTCTTCAATAGAGCGATAAGTCCTCAAAATTGCTTCCATAGCAATATTCTTCTTGTCACGTTAACACTACACCTCTGACAAATATTCACTTATCGACTCTCTTCAATAGAGCGATAAGTCCTCAAAATTGCTTTCATAGCAATATTCTTCTTGTCACGTTAACACTACACCTCTGACAAATATTCACTTATCGACTCTCTTCAATAGAGCGATAAGTCCTCAAAATTGCTTCCATAGCAATATTCTTCTTGTCACGTTAACACTACACCTCTGACAAATATTCACTTATCGACTCTCTTCAATAGAGCGATAAGTCCTCAAAATTGCTTCCATAGCAATATTCTTCTTGTCACGTTAACACTACACCTCTGACAAATATTCACTTATCGACTCTCTTCAATAGAGCGATAAGTCCTCAAAATTGCTTCCATAGCAATATTCTTCTTGTCACGTTAACACTACACCTCTGACAAATATTCACTTATCGACTCTCTTCAATAGAGCGATAAGTCCTCAAAATTGCTTCCATAGCAATATTCTTCTTGTCACGTTAACACTACACCTCTGACAAATATTCACTTATCGACTCTCTTCAATAGAGCGATAAGTCCTCAAAATTGCTTCCATAGCAATATTCTTCTTGTCACGTTAACACTACACCTCTGACAAATATTCACTTATCGACTCTCTTCAATAGAGCGATAAGTCCTCAAAATTGCTTCCATAGCAATATTCTTCTTGTCACGTTAACACTACACCTCTGACAAATATTCACTTATCGACTCTCTTCAATAGAGCGATAAGTCCTCAAAATTGCTTCCATAGCAATATTCTTCTTGTCACGTTAACACTACACCTCTGACAAATATTCACTTATCGACTCTCTTCAATAGAGCGATAAGTCCTCAAAATTGCTTCCATAGCAATATTCTTCTTGTCACGTTAACACTACACCTCTGACAAATATTCACTTATCGACTCTCTTCAATAGAGCGATAAGTCCTCAAAATTGCTTCCATAGCAATATTCTTCTTGTCACGTTAACACTACACCTCTGACAAATATTCACTTATCGACTCTCTTCAATAGAGCGATAAGTCCTCAAAATTGCTTCCATAGCAATATTCTTCTTGTCACGTTAACACTACACCTCTGACAAATATTCACTTATCGACTCTCTTCAATAGAGCGATAAGTCCTCAAAATTGCTTCCATAGCAATATTCTTCTTGTCACGTTAACACTACACCTCTGACAAATATTCACTTATCGACTCTCTTCAATAGAGCGATAAGTCCTCAAAATTGCTTCCATAGCAATATTCTTCTTGTCACGTTAACACTACACCTCTGACAAATATTCACTTATCGACTCTCTTCAATAGAGCGATAAGTCCTCAAAATTGCTTCCATAGCAATATTCTTCTTGTCACGTTAACACTACACCTCTGACAAATATTCACTTATCGACTCTCTTCAATAGAGCGATAAGTCCTCAAAATTGCTTCCATAGCAATATTCTTCTTGTCACGTTAACACTACACCTCTGACAAATATTCACTTATCGACTCTCTTCAATAGAGCGATAAGTCCTCAAAATTGCTTCCATAGCAATATTCTTCTTGTCACGTTAACACTACACCTCTGACAAATATTCACTTATCGACTCTCTTCAATAGAGCGATAAGTCCTCAAAATTGCTTCCATAGCAATATTCTTCTTGTCACGTTAACACTACACCTCTGACAAATATTCACTTATCGACTCTCTTCAATAGAGCGATAAGTCCTCAAAATTGCTTCCATAGCAATATTCTTCTTGTCACGTTAACACTACACCTCTGACAAATATTCACTTATCGACTCTCTTCAATAGAGCGATAAGTCCTCAAAATTGCTTCCATAGCAATATTCTTCTTGTCACGTTAACACTACACCTCTGACAAATATTCACTTATCGACTCTCTTCAATAGAGCGATAAGTCCTCAAAATTGCTTCCATAGCAATATTCTTCTTGTCACGTTAACACTACACCTCTGACAAATATTCACTTATCGACTCTCTTCAATAGAGCGATAAGTCCTCAAAATTGCTTCCATAGCAATATTCTTCTTGTCACGTTAACACTACACCTCTGACAAATATTCACTTATCGACTCTCTTCAATAGAGCGATAAGTCCTCAAAATTGCTTCCATAGCAATATTCTTCTTGTCACGTTAACACTACACCTCTGACAAATATTCACTTATCGACTCTCTTCAATAGAGCGATAAGTCCTCAAAATTGCTTCCATAGCAATATTCTTCTTGTCACGTTAACACTACACCTCTGACAAATATTCACTTATCGACTCTCTTCAATAGAGCGATAAGTCCTCAAAATTGCTTCCATAGCAATATTCTTCTTGTCACGTTAACACTACACCTCTGACAAATATTCACTTATCGACTCTCTTCAATAGAGCGATAAGTCCTCAAAATTGCTTCCATAGCAATATTCTTCTTGTCACGTTAACACTACACCTCTGACAAATATTCACTTATCGACTCTCTTCAATAGAGCGATAAGTCCTCAAAATTGCTTCCATAGCAATATTCTTCTTGTCACGTTAACACTACACCTCTGACAAATATTCACTTATCGACTCTCTTCAATAGAGCGATAAGTCCTCAAAATTGCTTCCATAGCAATATTCTTCTTGTCACGTTAACACTACACCTCTGACAAATATTCACTTATCGACTCTCTTCAATAGAGCGATAAGTCCTCAAAATTGCTTCCATAGCAATATTCTTCTTGTCACGTTAACACTACACCTCTGACAAATATTCACTTATCGACTCTCTTCAATAGAGCGATAAGTCCTCAAAATTGCTTCCATAGCAATATTCTTCTTGTCACGTTAACACTACACCTCTGACAAATATTCACTTATCGACTCTCTTCAATAGAGCGATAAGTCCTCAAAATTGCTTCCATAGCAATATTCTTCTTGTCACGTTAACACTACACCTCTGACAAATATTCACTTATCGACTCTCTTCAATAGAGCGATAAGTCCTCAAAATTGCTTCCATAGCAATATTCTTCTTGTCACGTTAACACTACACCTCTGACAAATATTCACTTATCGACTCTCTTCAATAGAGCGATAAGTCCTCAAAATTGCTTCCATAGCAATATTCTTCTTGTCACGTTAACACTACACCTCTGACAAATATTCACTTATCGACTCTCTTCAATAGAGCGATAAGTCCTCAAAATTGCTTCCATAGCAATATTCTTCTTGTCACGTTAACACTACACCTCTGACAAATATTCACTTATCGACTCTCTTCAATAGAGCGATAAGTCCTCAAAATTGCTTCCATAGCAATATTCTTCTTGTCACGTTAACACTACACCTCTGACAAATATTCACTTATCGACTCTCTTCAATAGAGCGATAAGTCCTCAAAATTGCTTCCATAGCAATATTCTTCTTGTCACGTTAACACTACACCTCTGACAAATATTCACTTATCGACTCTCTTCAATAGAGCGATAAGTCCTCAAAATTGCTTCCATAGCAATATTCTTCTTGTCACGTTAACACTACACCTCTGACAAATATTCACTTATCGACTCTCTTCAATAGAGCGATAAGTCCTCAAAATTGCTTCCATAGCAATATTCTTCTTGTCACGTTAACACTACACCTCTGACAAATATTCACTTATCGACTCTCTTCAATAGAGCGATAAGTCCTCAAAATTGCTTCCATAGCAATATTCTTCTTGTCACGTTAACACTACACCTCTGACAAATATTCACTTATCGACTCTCTTCAATAGAGCGATAAGTCCTCAAAATTGCTTCCATAGCAATATTCTTCTTGTCACGTTAACACTACACCTCTGACAAATATTCACTTATCGACTCTCTTCAATAGAGCGATAAGTCCTCAAAATTGCTTCCATAGCAATATTCTTCTTGTCACGTTAACACTACACCTCTGACAAATATTCACTTATCGACTCTCTTCAATAGAGCGATAAGTCCTCAAAATTGCTTCCATAGCAATATTCTTCTTGTCACGTTAACACTACACCTCTGACAAATATTCACTTATCGACTCTCTTCAATAGAGCGATAAGTCCTCAAAATTGCTTCCATAGCAATATTCTTCTTGTCACGTTAACACTACACCTCTGACAAATATTCACTTATCGACTCTCTTCAATAGAGCGATAAGTCCTCAAAATTGCTTCCATAGCAATATTCTTCTTGTCACGTTAACACTACACCTCTGACAAATATTCACTTATCGACTCTCTTCAATAGAGCGATAAGTCCTCAAAATTGCTTCCATAGCAATATTCTTCTTGTCACGTTAACACTACACCTCTGACAAATATTCACTTATCGACTCTCTTCAATAGAGCGATAAGTCCTCAAAATTGCTTCCATAGCAATATTCTTCTTGTCACGTTAACACTACACCTCTGACAAATATTCACTTATCGACTCTCTTCAATAGAGCGATAAGTCCTCAAAATTGCTTCCATAGCAATATTCTTCTTGTCACGTTAACACTACACCTCTGACAAATATTCACTTATCGACTCTCTTCAATAGAGCGATAAGTCCTCAAAATTGCTTCCATAGCAATATTCTTCTTGTCACGTTAACACTACACCTCTGACAAATATTCACTTATCGACTCTCTTCAATAGAGCGATAAGTCCTCAAAATTGCTTCCATAGCAATATTCTTCTTGTCACGTTAACACTACACCTCTGACAAATATTCACTTATCGACTCTCTTCAATAGAGCGATAAGTCCTCAAAATTGCTTCCATAGCAATATTCTTCTTGTCACGTTAACACTACACCTCTGACAAATATTCACTTATCGACTCTCTTCAATAGAGCGATAAGTCCTCAAAATTGCTTCCATAGCAATATTCTTCTTGTCACGTTAACACTACACCTCTGACAAATATTCACTTATCGACTCTCTTCAATAGAGCGATAAGTCCTCAAAATTGCTTCCATAGCAATATTCTTCTTGTCACGTTAACACTACACCTCTGACAAATATTCACTTATCGACTCTCTTCAATAGAGCGATAAGTCCTCAAAATTGCTTCCATAGCAATATTCTTCTTGTCACGTTAACACTACACCTCTGACAAATATTCACTTATCGACTCTCTTCAATAGAGCGATAAGTCCTCAAAATTGCTTCCATAGCAATATTCTTCTTGTCACGTTAACACTACACCTCTGACAAATATTCACTTATCGACTCTCTTCAATAGAGCGATAAGTCCTCAAAATTGCTTCCATAGCAATATTCTTCTTGTCACGTTAACACTACACCTCTGACAAATATTCACTTATCGACTCTCTTCAATAGAGCGATAAGTCCTCAAAATTGCTTCCATAGCAATATTCTTCTTGTCACGTTAACACTACACCTCTGACAAATATTCACTTATCGACTCTCTTCAATAGAGCGATAAGTCCTCAAAATTGCTTCCATAGCAATATTCTTCTTGTCACGTTAACACTACACCTCTGACAAATATTCACTTATCGACTCTCTTCAATAGAGCGATAAGTCCTCAAAATTGCTTCCATAGCAATATTCTTCTTGTCACGTTAACACTACACCTCTGACAAATATTCACTTATCGACTCTCTTCAATAGAGCGATAAGTCCTCAAAATTGCTTCCATAGCAATATTCTTCTTGTCACGTTAACACTACACCTCTGACAAATATTCACTTATCGACTCTCTTCAATAGAGCGATAAGTCCTCAAAATTGCTTCCATAGCAATATTCTTCTTGTCACGTTAACACTACACCTCTGACAAATATTCACTTATCGACTCTCTTCAATAGAGCGATAAGTCCTCAAAATTGCTTCCATAGCAATATTCTTCTTGTCACGTTAACACTACACCTCTGACAAATATTCACTTATCGACTCTCTTCAATAGAGCGATAAGTCCTCAAAATTGCTTCCATAGCAATATTCTTCTTGTCACGTTAACACTACACCTCTGACAAATATTCACTTATCGACTCTCTTCAATAGAGCGATAAGTCCTCAAAATTGCTTCCATAGCAATATTCTTCTTGTCACGTTAACACTACACCTCTGACAAATATTCACTTATCGACTCTCTTCAATAGAGCGATAAGTCCTCAAAATTGCTTCCATAGCAATATTCTTCTTGTCACGTTAACACTACACCTCTGACAAATATTCACTTATCGACTCTCTTCAATAGAGCGATAAGTCCTCAAAATTGCTTCCATAGCAATATTCTTCTTGTCACGTTAACACTACACCTCTGACAAATATTCACTTATCGACTCTCTTCAATAGAGCGATAAGTCCTCAAAATTGCTTCCATAGCAATATTCTTCTTGTCACGTTAACACTACACCTCTGACAAATATTCACTTATCGACTCTCTTCAATAGAGCGATAAGTCCTCAAAATTGCTTCCATAGCAATATTCTTCTTGTCACGTTAACACTACACCTCTGACAAATATTCACTTATCGACTCTCTTCAATAGAGCGATAAGTCCTCAAAATTGCTTCCATAGCAATATTCTTCTTGTCACGTTAACACTACACCTCTGACAAATATTCACTTATCGACTCTCTTCAATAGAGCGATAAGTCCTCAAAATTGCTTCCATAGCAATATTCTTCTTGTCACGTTAACACTACACCTCTGACAAATATTCACTTATCGACTCTCTTCAATAGAGCGATAAGTCCTCAAAATTGCTTCCATAGCAATATTCTTCTTGTCACGTTAACACTACACCTCTGACAAATATTCACTTATCGACTCTCT
Source organism: Asparagus officinalis (assembly GCF_001876935.1). NCBI lineage: Eukaryota > Viridiplantae > Streptophyta > Magnoliopsida > Asparagales > Asparagaceae > Asparagus > Asparagus officinalis. The sequence continues at coordinate 40,958,288 of NC_033800.1, forward strand.
TCAATAGAGCGATAAGTCCTCAAAATTGCTTCCATAGCAATATTCTTCTTGTCACGTTAACACTACACCTCTGACAAATATTCACTTATCGACTCTCTTCAATAGAGCGATAAGTCCTCAAAATTGCTTCCATAGCAATATTCTTCTTGTCACGTTAACACTACACCTCTGACAAATATTCACTTATCGACTCTCTTCAATAGAGCGATAAGTCCTCAAAATTGCTTCCATAGCAATATTCTTCTTGTCACGTTAACACTACACCTCTGACAAATATTCACTTATCGACTCTCTTCAATAGAGCGATAAGTCCTCAAAATTGCTTCCATAGCAATATTCTTCTTGTCACGTTAACACTACACCTCTGACAAATATTCACTTATCGACTCTCTTCAATAGAGCGATAAGTCCTCAAAATTGCTTCCATAGCAATATTCTTCTTGTCACGTTAACACTACACCTCTGACAAATATTCACTTATCGACTCTCTTCAATAGAGCGATAAGTCCTCAAAATTGCTTCCATAGCAATATTCTTCTTGTCACGTTAACACTACACCTCTGACAAATATTCACTTATCGACTCTCTTCAATAGAGCGATAAGTCCTCAAAATTGCTTCCATAGCAATATTCTTCTTGTCACGTTAACACTACACCTCTGACAAATATTCACTTATCGACTCTCTTCAATAGAGCGATAAGTCCTCAAAATTGCTTCCATAGCAATATTCTTCTTGTCACGTTAACACTACACCTCTGACAAATATTCACTTATCGACTCTCTTCAATAGAGCGATAAGTCCTCAAAATTGCTTCCATAGCAATATTCTTCTTGTCACGTTAACACTACACCTCTGACAAATATTCACTTATCGACTCTCTTCAATAGAGCGATAAGTCCTCAAAATTGCTTCCATAGCAATATTCTTCTTGTCACGTTAACACTACACCTCTGACAAATATTCACTTATCGACTCTCTTCAATAGAGCGATAAGTCCTCAAAATTGCTTCCATAGCAATATTCTTCTTGTCACGTTAACACTACACCTCTGACAAATATTCACTTATCGACTCTCTTCAATAGAGCGATAAGTCCTCAAAATTGCTTCCATAGCAATATTCTTCTTGTCACGTTAACACTACACCTCTGACAAATATTCACTTATCGACTCTCTTCAATAGAGCGATAAGTCCTCAAAATTGCTTCCATAGCAATATTCTTCTTGTCACGTTAACACTACACCTCTGACAAATATTCACTTATCGACTCTCTTCAATAGAGCGATAAGTCCTCAAAATTGCTTCCATAGCAATATTCTTCTTGTCACGTTAACACTACACCTCTGACAAATATTCACTTATCGACTCTCTTCAATAGAGCGATAAGTCCTCAAAATTGCTTCCATAGCAATATTCTTCTTGTCACGTTAACACTACACCTCTGACAAATATTCACTTATCGACTCTCTTCAATAGAGCGATAAGTCCTCAAAATTGCTTCCATAGCAATATTCTTCTTGTCACGTTAACACTACACCTCTGACAAATATTCACTTATCGACTCTCTTCAATAGAGCGATAAGTCCTCAAAATTGCTTCCATAGCAATATTCTTCTTGTCACGTTAACACTACACCTCTGACAAATATTCACTTATCGACTCTCTTCAATAGAGCGATAAGTCCTCAAAATTGCTTCCATAGCAATATTCTTCTTGTCACTGCGGTGACCCCCAGCATGCTGAATTGTTTGGGACTTCTTCATTGGCCCCAACCGTTCTTGAACTGGAGCTTTGCCTCGTTCTTTGGGAAGTGGACCGAGGCGCTCCAAAACTCAAAATTGATTTCTTCTTGCGGGATGACTCTGCATGATCTCCCGGAGAAGTTATTGGGATTGACGGCGACTTTGGTTGACTCGCCGGAGTTTGACCTTCCTTAGAAGGCTGCACTGGTTGCTTTTTGGCCTGAGTCGCCACTTCAGACTTAGGCTTCCAGACTTGGCGTGTTGGTGGTGGCTTCTTCGCCTCCTCCTTTTGCAGTCTTCTACGGGCTTCCTGAGCTTGAGCCCGTGCCTGCGCTGACATCGCGCGACGCTTGCGAATACGCTCCGCGAGCGTCGAACGGTTCCGTTTGACGCGGACCCATTCGTTCTTTGGCGGCTTGGAAGAGTCGCCGTTCATTGGTGGTTGAGGCTGTTTGCCTCTTCTGTTCTTCAACTCCGCGTGGTAGCGGAATCCGTCCGTAGACTCCATCGCCTTAGCGAGTTGCCGCGCAAGGCGTTGACGACGCCTCTGGCGGGCTCTCTTTGAGAGAGTCACAACGCCCTGAACAGTAGAGGCGTTGGCGGGAGTTGGGTTGACCTGATTGGAGGTCGGTGGAACTTCATTTGACGCAACTTCGGCGTCAGTTGGGTTGAGAGCTTCGTGGGCTTCCCGAGCAGCTTCAAACCAACGAGCTTTTCTCCCGGAGGAGAACTTCTTGGACTTGCGGGGGGAGGCAGATCCGGACGAGGACACATACTCCTCGTACTTCTGCTGGTCGAACTCATACTCGACCTCAGATAATTGTCATCTTGGATTACAAAGATCCGGTCTTTTATAGATCCGGTTACAACTAAATCAAAGAAAAAAAGTAAAAATTACAACCTTCCTCTTGTGAACAAATCGCGAGCTCCTGTTTTGCGGTCGCTCGCTTTGGTGGGTTCTTTGCCGGCGCCGGGGTTAATCCGTGGACCACCGCGCGATCTAGATCCGGAAAAATAAGAAAAATTATAACTTTCCTTTTGTGAACAAATCGCGAGCTCCTGTTTTGCGGTCGCTCGCTTTGGTGGGTTCTTTGCCAACGCCGGGGTTAATCTGTGGACCACCGCGCGATCTAGATCCGGTCGGATCTACACGAGTATGCGGGTATTATTCCACGAAGGGAATAATAGCCGGGAGGGATTAGTCCACTAAGGGAATAATCGCTCGGATCTCGAGATCTAAGACCAAGCTTAGATCTGGAGTGTGATCTCGTGTAGATCTCAGATCTGTTCTTCCCCTCTCTCGAACTCCTGCCTTTTCTGACGTGGATGCTCGCCGAGGATCAGATCTGTATGTGCAAGTCTTCAAGTCTTCAAAGCTCTGAGATCACTCTTCAATCCGGCAGAGTTTCGGCTCTTGAAATTCCGACCCCTGAAAATGAACATCTCTAGGCCTATTTATAGGCTCTCAAGACTGTGCCCGCGCACAGAAAATTGTCGGCCACCCATAGGTGGCCGGCACTGGGCCGAGCCACCTATGGGTGGCTCGGCTCTTGGCCGAGCCACCCATGGGTGGCTCGGCCTTGGCCGAGCCACCTACGGGTGGGGTTTTCCGAGTTTTTGAGTTGTGTCCGTTTTCCGGTTTTGTCCGTGATTTGGTTGATTGAGACTCTGATTTGTTGATCTGATTTGGCAGTAAGTCTGATTCCTGATTTGGCAGTAAATCCACTTCTGAGTTCGAGTCCGAAACTGATCTTGATTCGATCGTGATTCGTCCGAGTCTGTTCTCGGTTGGATGACTCGTTGATTCCTTAACACTTGGCTTGATTCCGAACGCGTATGGATGCATTCCGTCGCTTGCGTGCGATTCGTCGATCTCGTCGCCTCGTTGGTTCGTCGGTTTGTGCCGAGCTATGCTAGGGGACCTATAAGCAATTTTATATGCCTACACTTACGAAAGAAGATCGAGTGCTACGTTGATGACATAGCGGTAAAGAGCCAATGTAAAGAAGATCATCTTACGGATCTGAAGACAATGTTCGAAATCATGCGAGCACATCAGCTGAAGATGAATCCGACAAAATCATTCCTCGGAGTTTCAAGTGGAAAATTCCTGGGATTTATCGTTACTTCCAAGGGAATCTCTCTTGATCCAGAGAAAGTGCGTGCCATCCAAGACATGCCACCTCCGAAGAATCTCAAAGAGCTCAGAGGTTTGCAAGGCAGACTGGCCTACATTCGAAGATTCATATCAAATCTTTCAGGGCGCTGCCAACCTTTCTCTAAGCTCATGAAGAAAGGAATATCCTTTGTTTGGGATGCAGAGTGTCAAAGAGCATTCGAAGAGATTAAAAGATATTTAACTCAACCGCCAGTTCTCGTGGCCCCAATATCAGGAAAACCATTCCTGTTATATGTGAGGGCCATGGATCATTCTCTTGGTGCTTTGTTAGCTCAGAACAATGATCAAGGTCAAGAGCAAGCCATCTATTACCTGAGCAGGACTATGATGGGAGCCGAACATCGGTACAATCCGGTCGAAAAAGAGTGTCTCGCCTTGGTATTCGCAATCCAAAAGATGCGACATTACCTAGTTGGACAGACCATTCAGGTCATCTCTAAGGTAAATCCTTTGAGAGTTCTGATGACAAAACCATCATCTCTAAATTGCCGGCTTGCAAAATGGGCCATTCTCTTGTCGCAATACGACATGCAGTTCATGCCTCAAAAGGCGGTCAAGGGCCAAGCACTGGCAGACTTCTTAGCCGATCATCCAGTATCGGGAACGTCTAAATTGTATGAGGAATTACCTGACGAGGTTGCTGAAGCTTGCGCTACCCAAGAAGCTACGCAAGTGTGGAAGCTATTCTTCGACGGTGCATCCAGAGCAAATCCTCATGGAGCAATCACTGCGGGAGTAGGAGTAGTGTTAATCTCTCCGAACGGCCACGTAATCCCAAGGGGATTCTCTTTAATCGAACCATGCACCAACAATGTAGCCGAGTATAATGCTCTAGGAAGCGGCTGCAATCAAACGAAAAGCCCTCCGATTCTATTACGATACAGTTTCTCAAGTCTTGTATCGTAAATCACATGATGGAGTCTTACTTCGATGCCTTTCTCGAAAGGAAGCGAAAGAGGCCCTCAAGGAAGCTCACGGCGGAATGTGCGGAGTTCATCAACCTGGAGCTAAATTAGGAGATCGTCTCCGACGAATCGGCTATTATTGGCTGAAGATGTTTTCAGATGCGGTTGACTACGCTAAACGTTGTCACGCATACCAAATTCATAGAGATTTTATCCACCAAGCACCGGGGAACTTACACCCCACACCGGCGACTTGGCCATTTGAAATGTGGGGCATGGATATCGTCGGACCGATTTCCCCTCCGACGTCCAAAGGACACCGGTTCATTCTAGCCGTGACCGACTATTTCTCCAAGTGGGCGGAGGCAATCCCGTTGAAAGAAGTCAAGACTTCAAACGTGATCAAGTTCATCAAACATCACGTCATTTATCGCTTTGGAGTCCCAAGACGAATAGTTCACGACAACGGGACACAATTCGTCAGCTTTGGGTTTCAGAGATTTTGTGATAAATTCAGAATCCAAAGTGTTGCATCTACGGCGTATTACCCACCAGCAAATGGTCTTGCAGAAGCTTTCAATAAAACCATAGTGAAGCTTCTCAAAAAGTTTGTTTCCAAAAGCCGGCGCGATTGGGATGAAAGACTCGGTGAATGCCTGTGGGCTTACCGCACAACGGTATGGACCCCTACAAGAGCTACACCATTCTCTTTGGTATATGGCTGCGAGGCTGTATTGCCATTAGAAATTCAGATCCCTTCTCTGAGAGTCACGGTTACAACGGGATTAACAGAAGAAGAGAAACATCAACGACGTCTGCAAGAACTTGAAGCCTTAGATGACAAACGACTTCAAGCTCAGCAACAGATCGAGCTATACCAAGCCCGTATTTCCAAAGCCTACAACAAAAAGGTTAAGAAACGGATTTTCAAGAAAGGAGATCTAGTTTTGGCCAACAGACGACCCATGGTAATGACCCACAAAACCAAGGGGAAGTTCAATCCCAAGTGGGAGGGGCCCTTCGTAATAGAATCAGTCTATTCGAATGGAGCTTATTGTCTCATCAACCAAAAAGGAGACAGGCTCATGATGCCAATCAATGGGAAGTTCCTAAAGAGATATTTCCCATAAATCATGTAGCCTCCTAAATCCTAGCTAAATCAGGCTGGGGGTTGCCTATTTATAGTGTATTTCTGTCTTGTATTTCGTCATGTTAACATTAAACCTCTGACGATTGAAATTTTCTAGAATTGCTCTAATAAAGAGAATTTCGATTTCATGCCAAGTTAACACTATATATATGGCATTTGTTTTATCTTTCATTGTCCTGAATCATATTTCAACAAAAGAGATGATGAAAGCCAAAATGATATCATTTTCGTTCAATATTGTTGATTTGAATACAAAATGAAGATAATCGAAATAAAAATGATACAAAATTATCCCCTAGCTAAAAAGCGATTCAAGTCCTAAGCATCGGGGCTCATCAGTCTAAAAGACTTGAGTTTAGATTTCAGTGCTAATATCTTCTCCTCACGAGCCTTTTTGACTTCCTCTGTTATCTTGCTCTTGAGCTCCTCTTCATTTGGTGCTGCTTCTGCAATCTCTCGCCTAATCTTGTCAGCAGCAACAAATTCATCACAATAGCCCTTGAAAAGCTCTTCACAGTAAGTAGCTAACCCTTTTATGACTTCCATGTCGCCTGCTAATCGAGCAGTTATCTGAGATTGCTCAATACCAGCACGGGTAAGCTCAATCGCAGTATCCCGAATACCTGTAGCAAAACTACCCAAGTCCACTTGCACTTGAAGATGTTCCCCGCGCAGGCGAGTAATACGAGAATCTGTTTCAGATAGACTCTTCTGAAGAGCCTCTTGCTGCTGTACCTTCAAAGCTCTGGCCTGAGAAAGTGCTCGATCCACTTCTGGTTCGATGGCATCGCGTTGTAGCATTGAGAGGAATTCCAATTCATATTCTAGAACGATAATGCTCTCGCGACAATGTTCAGTCCACAATGCATTCCCCTGGTTCCTAATCTTAGAGAGACACTCCAGCAGATGGGGTTCAAAGACTTTAAAATTCACGCCCCCGAGACTAACGACATCGATAGTCAGTTGCATCCAGTACTCCAATTGTTCGATGAGCTTCCTTAAAGTTTCCGAACTTGGGGGTGGAGCGGTCGGCGGATAAATAAAGCAATTCTCATAATCAGTACGAGTGGAAGTGCGCGCAGCTTCAGATGATAGCTTTTCGGGTACATCTGGCGCTGAACCGGGGACGGTCAATCCCTGCTCACCTGTTGGTATTTTAGGATTAGGAGGAGCAGCTGGAGGCATAGTATCCCCGCTATTTTCAGGAGGCGAAGCAAGTGCCGACTTCATGGCATCCCCCATCAACTTAGCTTTCTTGGAATTCTTAGCTGCAACGGGTTGTCGTTTATGAATTCTTCTATCGTATTCGCCTACCTCCTCAGCAGTAAGAGCTTTCTTCCCTGAAGATCTCAAGGGGCGAGGTCCAGAAGGAGGTGCTCCTTCAAGAGCCTCTTTAACGTCCTTTTCCTCAGAAGGCTCAGCAGCAGGTAATTCCTTAGGGATCTCCTCGATTCCGACGGCCTCTCGTTCGCAGGACAGGAACCACTTCTCGATTTATAAAATCCTCGGATCTCATTTATGCATGAGGTATATATATCATATTCTTGGATTCGAGAAGCTTTGTCGAACCAATCCCGGAAGTCCGCTACGGTAGAGCAACCAGGCGGCAAATTAAGCAGAGTAAACTACGCATGAGTCCCTCGCGCAGAAAAGAAATACCAAGCACGAGCTCCTTCATACAGATTCCCGATGTGAGCTAATTGTGGATTAGGGTTACCAACGTAAAGCTGGTCATATCCAAACTGTCAAGCAAAACGTGAAGGAACGTAAGGCTCAATTATGCATCTTTCACTTATTCTGAAAACCAGGTAACCCACTCTGATAGTAAGAAGCCACTGGAAAGTCCCTGTATTTAAAAGCGAGGACCCTTCAAAGACTACGTCACCAAACTTTGGGGCATCCTCTTCAGCCCCATCGAAGCAAGGGCGGCAGCAAAAGAGATCATAATTGGCTTCCAAAGACAAAAGTTGTCTAGCCCGGACTATGTACGCAGTCGTCCATGTGGCTGGCTCAAGCCTTTGCACAAAAGGAATAGAGGTCTCATTATCATGTATAATCCCCCGCATCAAAGAGGGACAGTGCAGCACAAACCAAGCCACTAAATAAGTGTAGGGCATTGGTGTGCGGGGTTGAGAAGTCTTCCAAACTTTCCTTCCGGCAACATTCATCTCCTTGACATCAAGGAGTTCAGAGATCAAATCCCGCAAGCCTTTCTGCAGACAACCTGTCATCGCAGGAAGAAGACTGAGAGGTCTTCTGTGAGCCAAGAGAACGGCTGGGTAGACAACCTCAATCAAGATTGACTCAGCTGGTTTCGTCGGCACGACGCATCGTTTCAACCATAGCATCAAGAAACCAGCGAGGAGGGCCGTGTCAGAAATAGGAATTGCAGCTTGGTAATGGAAACTGTCGAATTCACTGTCAGCGTCAAATCCATCTTCCAAACACGTATTCTTATAAACAGCGTTAGGAGTCTTGACGCGAGCTTTGATGTTTTTAGCAGAGCTTACACCAAGACGGGTCACCTTCAGATCTTTTTGACCCAAATTCTGAAACAAATAATCTGCCCAGGTAGTATGCATGAGACCACCCCCGCGCATCCCAGCGACCTGAGCGCAGATGTGGAAATGACATAGCAACTCCCAAAAAGTGTTGTATATCTCTGGATGAGCAGCCCTCGGGTGGGAGAGTTCTTCAGTGGTTGGAATAAATTCTTCATAAGGCGTTTGCCCGAAGGATAATCCCGATATTGCATGCATCTCATGGAGAGTAAATCCTAACTCCCCAATAGGTGTGAAAAAGGTGCAGCTATCCGGGTTGTATCGCTCCAACATGGCGAAGAAGCAGGGATAGCTCTGAGTGATCCCACGTCTCGTGGCCTGTACTGGTATCATAAGGCCAGACTGAGCAAGAGGCTCCTTGAGTTCCTCGAGGACAAAATCCACCATCCGAGTCCACCAACCATCTTCTCCAGAAAACAACCAACCAGGAGAACGGAAGGCTTGTGTAGGAAATTCGCCTTGAGCAGCAATAAATCGGCGTATGAAAATGTTCGCTGGAAGAGGTGTCTCCTGAGCGAGATCCTTTTTCTCAAATCTGCCAGGTCGCAGACCTTTGAGTTGTCCACTAATCTGAACACGAGATGATCGACCAGATCCAAACGAGATGTTTTCCTTCTCCTTGACGAGATCGAAAGCCAAGCCCCTGCGACCACCAACACTTAGGAAGTAGGAAAGCGGGTACATTATCTTCATACTTGGAAGGAAAAGTAAACGATCATCGACTCTTCGCAGCATCCGGGAGTCTTCTACATACCCGACTTGTCCATCAACAGATATATGGTCACCGAATAAAAATGAGGGTTTGACAAATTGATCCAGACCCGCAGGAGTTTCCAGATCCAGATCAGTGATCAAAGCCCTAAGGGTGGAACACTCAGCAAACCTAATTAAACGTGTTCGCTCCAAACTTGGGAAAGTGCATAAAGGAATTTCTCTGCAAAGACCAAAAGCTCTCCCCACTTCGGGATCATCAGTGTAGTTGAAATGCTGCTCCGGCTGAAGTGGTACATTGGGAAAAAGCACTATAAAATCAGAAACAATAGTTAGTAACAGAAAGAGGTTGCTAACATGAAATAAACACGAAGAGTGAATTCTACGTGGCAAGCTTTAATACAAGAGCCAACCCTTGTATTAATACTTGAACGCAGAGGGCAAACCCTGCGTTACAGCACTTGAACGAAGAGGGCAAATCCTGCGTTACAGCACTTGAACGCAGAGGGAAAACCCTGCGTTACAACACTTGAACGCAGAGGGTAAACCTTGCGTCACAACACGTGAACGCAAAGGTTGAACCCTGCGTTGTGATATTCAGACACAGAGGCCAAGGCCCGTGTTCAAACATAGGAGTCTTAATTCTATGTTTCCTTAAACGGCGTTCTCAATTCTAACATAGAAACTTAACTCTATGTTTCCTGAACGCAGTCTTAAGTCTGCGTTTCCAATCTTTTTAACACAGAGTCTTAACTCTGCGTTCCCAATTTTAACATAGAGATTTGGCCCTATGTTCTTTAAACGCAGAGCCTTAAGTCTGCGTTTCCAATTTGTAACACGGAGCGTAACTCTGCGTTTATGGTAAGAATGAGTCATCTTCCTCGTTGAAGAGAACCCATCTAGGGTTTTCAGGAAACTTGTCGAAACAAGTAGCCATGGCCACCACTTACCATAGCAACGAGGTCCATGCGACAGCGACGGTAGTGTCGAAGCGCTCGTCGGAGCAGCGACATCGCCAGTGTTCTCGGCCGGCGACGCTTCCAAAGCCGCCTTGGCGACCTTCTTGGAACCCGAACTCATCCTCCTGGGCGCTATGCAGGTGGTTAATCGGAGAAGACGGAGTTCGTCAGAAAATTGACCGAAATTGAAACGAGAATTCTCGTTCTTGGAACTAAGCAAGGCAAAAAGAGTCAAATAACTCTTGATGTGACCTTACAGGCCTATTTATAACAGCCGTCGGGCTGTTAAATCAGTTCGGGACTCTAAGAAAGAATCCCAACTGAATCTGAAACGTGATTTTTCCACGTTAATGGATAAGGTCGGTTAGACTTTAACGCAGAGTTACCTCTGCGTTCAAATTTTTCAAACGCCAGGTCTAGACCGTTGCGGATGAGTTCTTAACTCTGTGTTTCAACTCAACGCAAAAGGTCGCTTTTTGTGATGCATTATCTATACGAAGGATCACCTTGGTTAATATTACACCTCAGATGGATGTCATATCCTACAGAGCTTGAGTTTTGTTTACATCGTTGTAACAATGATTCCTCTGTCAAAATCTACTTATTGATTCTCATCAAAAGAACAATAAGTCTCCAAAATCATTCAAATCATGATCAATTTACTAACTCTCCCTAACAGAGCAGTAAATATTCAATTTATCGGCTCTCCTTAATAGAGTGATAAAATTCTTAAAATCTTGTTCAAATCATAAGTATCACAATTCATCGCTCCAATGATGAAACACTTAGCAGTCTTCCTCAGAGAGGCGCTTCAAATCATAAGTATCACAATTCATCGCTCCAATGATGAAACACTTAGCAGTCTTCCTCAGAGAGGCGTTACGATACCCTTTCCCCACAGATGTCACGTTAACACTACACCTCTGACAAAAATTCACTTATCGACTCTCTTCAATAGAGCGATAAGTCCTCAAAATTGCTTCCATAGCAATATTCCTTTTGTCACGTTAACACTACACCTCTGACAAAAATTCACTTATCGACTCTCTTCAATAGAGCGATAAGTCCTCAAAATTGCTTCCATAGCAATATTCCTCTTGTCACGTTAACACTACACCTCTGACAAAAATCCACTTATCGACTCTCTCCAATAGAGCGATAAGTCCTCAAAATTGCTTCCACAACAATATTCCTTTTGTCACGTTATCACTAAACCTCTGAAAAATCCACTTATCAACCCTGTAGGCGTCTAAAAATGCCTATAGGTGTCCGTACACAGCTTGAGACAAAGAGAAGATGACGAACATCGTTATCCGAGTCTAAGAGGATTATCTGACGCCGACAAGCGCCTGAAGCAAAACGGCGAATCAAGTGACCTACACGCTCGACAGTCAGCTCGTGCGCGCCAATCAGCTCGCATGCGTCAATCAACACGNCACGGCGGCGCGGGTCGGCCAAGTCCGACCCGCGCCCGCGCGGGTCGGATCCATCCGACCCACGCAAGCGCGGGTCAGACTTGCCCCCGCGCGCCACTTCAACCCATGTTCGGTTTTTTTGACGGTTTTCTCACGATTTTTCAGTTCCAGAGGTTCCTAACTGACTTGATATCATCCCCAAACGTGGTTAGGCTGTTGTCAACTGAAGATAGAGCCAAATCACTTGTTCTCATCCAAATAACCGCATTCGAGGCCTATAAATATGAACCAAAGGCCTCCATTTTCAGGAGCGGAGTTATTATCAAGACGTGGAGGTGCTGCCGGATTGAGGAGTCAAAGGAGCACGAATTTCAGCGAGGATTGACAGATCTTAGCGAGTTCTTCAGCATAAAGAAGGAGAGTTCGAGAGATCCGAAGCCCGTTTCCTCCGTTCCTTGAGATCAGGCTTTGTCTTGATCTCGAGAAGAGCCCTGATTTCGCTTGGTCGATCTCAGCGCTTCAAATCAAATACTTCCTCGGCGAAGGCGAAGCTCTGCCGAATTTTCCATCAACCGACCTCGGCACAGGCAAAGAACCCACGCAAGCAGAAGACCGATAAACGATCTCTGCGTTTGTTTTGACGAGAGTTGTAACTTTTTATTTTCATTGTGTAAAAGTCTTATAAAAAGACAATCTTTTTTATTTCATTGTAACGACTAAAGTTGTAATGAATACCGCAATGAATACAACAATTTTTGACGCAAACAAACCCTCCCTAATAGAGTGATAAGCCCTCAAATTACGCTGATCGCGATTGCTCGCATGTCAGAGTAAAATCATACCACTTACAAAGATTAATCTATTGATTCTTCCCAATAGATCGATAGATCCCCAAATCTCTGTTATGTTAACAAATCACCTCTAACAGTTCTAACCCGTTTGAACCATCCCCCCCCCCCCCAACAAGTTAAAGTTTTTTTAAAATTATCTTAGATGGTAATAAAGGAAATTTTAAAGATTGGGTTTTTTTTCTATTGTTGCGAGTCAGAACACGACACATGCAATAAAAAGAGACAAAACAGAATCACTCTTTTTGTTATCATCAAAAATATTGAAGAGTGATACAAAAACCCTGTTCTTATCAAACAAAAAGAACAGTATATGTTTAAGCCTCTGGATCAACAAAAGTGAAATACGCGAGCCGGGACTTAATAGCGGATAGCTTTTCTTCATGAGCGGCCTGCACCATCACCTCGGCTTTCTTCCTAAGGGTGCTTTCGTCCGGCGTAATTGCATTAGCTTGCTTTTGGAGAAGTTCAAGGTCCTCCACTAACGAACGGTAAGTGGCATAAGTTTTCACGCTCTCTAGCATGAGCTTTTTCAATATCTCTTCTTCTCGCGCGAGATCAGCCTCGTGTCGAGCCAACTCCACTCTAAGGCGATCAATTTCTGCACGAGACGTTTGTATAGCAGCACCAGAAGCGTCCACAGCATGTTGCTTCTGAATGCATTGCCCCTGTACGGATGCAATTTCAAGTTCCCTTTCAGTGATGGCTTCTTGAAAAGATTCGTATTGGCGGGCCGCCTCAGCTTGAAGATTACCAAAGACTAACGCAGCCTGAGCAGCAAGATCAGCCTGATGCAATTCCTCCAAAGCTCTCAGATCTTTTTCCAACCGAGAGATGCCTTCAGAGCAGTGCTGGAACAATCGAGCGTCATCCACATATCGAACGTTGTTCAAAGAGTTCATGAGTATTGGTTTGAAAAAGTCGAATGAAGCTCGTCCAGCACTGATCTCCTCAATCGCTATCTTCATCATATCTTCCAACGGTCGTAGAAGAGCTTTTAGAATGGAAGGGATGGCCACTGGATTCAGAGACTTCATCGGAGATGTCGATGGGGAGCCTAAAAGCATAGACCCTGATGCAAAAGCAGTGGGTGATGATCGTGAAGAAGTCGGAGAAGCTATGGTGATATCCAATTGCGAGGGACTGGAAGGTAGAGCCATAAGTGCCCCTGTTTGGGTTGAGCTTAGCACGATCTCGTTCCCACGGCTGAGAGTGAATCGTGCGAGAGTTCTTCGGTAAGAACTTGTCGTCACCGAATTGATTCAAGGGGAACGTCTGCTGCTTGCGGGTGGAGAGACGATGGTTACAAGAGCTCAGAGTTGGAGACCCCCCCCAACCACCTCACAAAGAATGCCAATAAAAGAAAGAACACCGAGAAAAGCAAGTGTTAATTCTACGTAGGGTAAAACAGGAAGATAACAGACGCCTGTCAGAGGTGGGTGGTGGTTGGCGCCCATCATAAAAGTCATTCATATCATGTCTCCTCATCAACATCCTCATGGTGAGACGAGCTCCCATAGTCTAATGGTTCGTCATCGTCAGTACCTGAAAGTCCAGGAGAGCTCGCGGTCGTATCCACTTGTGTCAGCCGGCCAGTCGTGGGACTAGGAATAATAGTCCCCGAAGGTGGCAGTAGTATAGAGGAAGCGGGAGACTGACTCTCATTAAGATTTGCAAGTTCATCTGTCGCCATTTCATCTGTAGGCAGTTTAACCCCTTCAGACGGAGACGTTGCAGGCAGTACCCCTGCAGGTGAAGAAGCAGCACCAGGAGTCTGATCTGGAAATGGTGAGATATCGGGATCCGTTGTAGGAGAAGCCCCCATATCCCCACTTGGGAATTCATCTCCACCCTCTGCCTGATCCAAGGGACGGTGAGGGGAAAATCCTTCAGAAAATGTAGATCCCCCAGAGTGAAGATCGGCGCGATCAGGGCGACTTGCAACAGCTGATTCTTGCTCTTCCCCTCCACTGGCAGATTTGAAAGCATCCACCATTAGCTTCTGAGCAGGAGGGTCTACTAGCAGCTTTCTACGAGTACGTTTCTCATAGTGGGCTTCTTCTGCTTCAGTGAGAGCCCTCTTTCCAGTTGCTTTGGTTCTTGGAGCTTCAGCAGCCTTAGGGTCCGCTACTGGGGCACTCTCTAGGTCCAGTTCTCCTTCTCCTTCTTCAGTTGCATCTTCAAAATGTAAAAACTCGTCGATCCCCTTCAGACGAGATACACGACCACCTCCTTTCCGGGATGAATACATCTTTCTAATCTCACGAAGGCCTGAAGTGTACAGTTTATAATCTGGCATCATAGAAGCTGTATGATACCAGTTACAGAAAGCCATGGAGAGAAGAGAATTAGGTGTTTTGTGGGGTAATCTGAAGGTAGCCCCAGTACAACCTGCGGTGGAGTAATACCAGGCTCGAGCTCCTTCGTATATGTTGCCCATAACTGAAAGCTGACTCCTCGGATTTCCAACGTATAGTTGGTCGTATCCGAATTGGAGAGCAAATCGATACGGTTGATAGGGCTCAATTATACATTTATCATTTTGCCTGAAGAGGAGATAACCAGGTCTAATATTTAACAGCCAGTGGAAAACTCCCCCGTCCAAACGGGTAAAACCATTAGGACCAGCGGTATCTTGGAATACCTGTCCATATCCTCCACCCTCAAAATCCGGGAAGCAGCGAAAGATGTCATAGCTGAGGTCTCTCGACAAAATCTGACGGACCCTCACTACGTAAGTGCCTATCCAAGTCGCTTTTTCTAATCTCTGCACGAAAGGGATGAAGCCTTCATCCGTAGCAGAGGGAGCACTCATCAAATGTACACAATGCGAGACGTACCAAGCCATTAGATATGTATACGGCAAGGGTACTCGAGGATTGGGAGTCACCAAGCTTTTCGTCCCTTCAGAATCTATCTCTTTCACTTGGATAAACTCGAGGCATAGTTCCCTCAAACCGTGTTGTAAACAGCACGTCATAGCGGAAAGTAGATTTATGGGTCTCCCATGTGCTAAGAGGACGGCCGGATAAGCTACTTCAATCATCACAGCATCTATTGGTCTGGTAGGAACCACACACCGCTTCAGCCACAGCATGAGAAAACCCGCTAATAATGCCATATCAGAGATGGGAGTGGCTGCCTGGTGATGGAAGCTCTCGAATTCAGTCTGTGCTGGGAAGTCATCTTCAACATAGTGAACGGTGGCGTCATTGATCAAAGCTTGAATGGTCTCAGGAGTGCTTGCCTCCCGACGAGACACGGTGGCAGCCTTGTTGGACAAATTCTGGAAAAGATATTCAGCCCAAGATAGCTGTTTGATACCACGTCCACGTGCTCCTGTTAGTTGACTACAGATTTGAAAATGACACATCACCTCCCACAGAGTGTCATATACCTCGGGGTTCGTCTCCTTTAAAATCTTCAGCTCACTTGACCCAGGGACAAACTCTTCATATGGTAAGTCTCCAAAAGGAAGACCTGAGACATCAAACATCTCATGTAGAGCAAACCCTAATTCTCCTTCCGGTGTGAAAAACGTACAAGTCTCTGGATTGTACCGTTCCAGAATGGCGAAGAAGTTATAAGGACTAAAAGCGATACCGTATTTGGTAGCCGTAATAGGGCAACCAAGCCCAGATTGAGCTAATGGTTCCTTTAATGCTGCCAACACAAAATCTATCATTCGTGCCCACCATCCTGCCTTGGTGGAATGTACCCATCCAGGAGCTCGGAATACTGCAGTTGGGAATTCTCCTTTGGCGGCCAAAAATCGTCGCATGAAGGTGTTAGCTGGGCTAGCTGTTTCTCCTAAAGGATATCCCCGTGAGAATAAGCAGGGTTCCAAGGCCGACACTTGTCGATTATAACCAGCGGTATGCACGCCCTTGTGAGTCAGAACTCCAGCAGCTACCCCATCTTGCTCTCTCACCAAGTCCCAATTCATGTGGCGGGGAACAGAAGCACATTGGTAGTAAGAGATGGGAAACATCCTGTGCATGTCAAGGAGGAAGAAGCGACGGTCTCCGATCTGCCTAAGCCATTTGTAGTGACCACCGTGCACGATCTCCTTTGAAATAGCGACGCGATCCCCAAATAAAAAAGCTGGCTTGGTGAGTTTCTTGCGGGACCCAGTCTCAAACTTAGCATCCGTAACTAAAACCCTGAGTACATCTGTACTTGGATCTGAGACCAGGGTGACACAATCGTTGTTAGTGTCTTGGAATATTGGGAGTTCTTGACGCAGATTGAATTTCATGTTAAAGTCCATGCCTCCCCCATGCCCGAAGTGGTGACGAAGATTGAGAGGTTCGCGGGTGTAAGGCACTGCAAAAGAAAGAAGTATTCAATCAGTCAAATGAAGAGAGCTTTAGTTAAGTCCATAAGAAAGAAAATTATCAAACGCATTGTTCAAATCTGGCGTTAATTTTCATCAACGCAGAGGTCAAACTCTGCGTTAAGTTTTCAAACGCACTGTTCTAATCTGGCGTTATTTTCATCAACGCAGAGGTCAAACTCTGCGTTAAGTTGTTGAACGCACAGTTCAGACCTGGCGTTAATTTTCATCAACGCAGAGGTCAAACTCTGTGTTAAGTTGTTGAACGCACAGTTCAGACCTGGCGTTAATTTTCATCAACGTAGAGGTTAAACTCTGCGTTAAGTTGTTGAACGCACAGTTCAGACCTGGCGTTAATTTCCATCAACGCAGAGGTCAAACTCTGCGTTAAGTTGTTGAACGCACAGTGCAGACCTGGCGTTAATTTTCATCAACGCAGAGGTCAAACTCTGCGTTAAGTTGTTGAACGTACAGTTCAGACCTGGCGTTAATTTTCATCAACGCAGAGGTCAAACCCTGCGTTAAGTTTTCGAACGCACAACAGTTCAAACCCGGCGTTAAAATTTCACAAACGCAAGGGTCAGGCCCCTGACGTTTCGAATTCAAAACACAGAGTCTTAACTCTGCGTTACAATAATAAAATGAGTCTTCTTCCTCGTTTGCAAGAACCCATCTAGGGTTTTCTCAAATAACTTGCCGAAGCAAGTTTGACGGCGATACATCTCGGGTTTTTCTAAGAACTCTCCGAAGCAAGTTTGACGGCCACGAAGGGCGACACTTACCACCGACGAGGGGAACCTGAGGCGGCGGCGCTGCTGCAGCAGGAGATCTTGGGCGAGGAGCAGCTTTCTTCTTGGAACCCATGGAGAATAAGGATCAGAGAAGATGAACAGGGTCACCGGAGTTGAAAACGAAAAGCCTTCGTTAAAAAAAAAATCTTCCGAAAGAGAATAGTCAAAAAGTCGGGTGACTTTTGATTTGGCCCCTAGCAGTCTATTTATAGACAGCTATGAGCTGTCAAATCGGGTCGGGACTCTAGGTCCAAAATCCCGCCAAACGTGACCTGTGCGCCTGTGTTGCTTGAGCTTCTGAACGCAGAGTTCAGCTCTGCGTTCTAACGCCCTAGCACAGAGAATCCGCCTGTGCGTCTACATTGATTAAACTCTTAAACGCAGAATTTAACCCTGCGTTTCAGTTCGATAACGCAAGAAATCTATCTGTGCGTTCTAATTCAATCAGATGAATTACTCTATGTTTAAAGCCAAGACATGGTTCTAAATAAATAGAGGGAGGCTAATGTCAGCCATCAAGGTGACTAAAGCCAAGAAGAAATCAAAGAACATCTGCCAAACTGTAGGCTGTCTAAAAATCACAATAGATAGCTGATCCCTATCAAGCCCTGATAATGGAAGTTACAATCAGACGACTTTCTAATCACTGCATCCGCAACTCTGCAACCGCTATAAACACGGCCTCATCTCTGAGATGATTGATCTTGATGGCTGCGACAACAACATGACTAATGTTATATTAGCAACTATTAGAGATGCTGATGAGCAGTGTAATGATTTCAGAAATAAAAGGTTGGACTTAGTTGGTGAGTTGCTTGGTAGAGAGCTGTGGGCAAATATTCGTCCAGAAGACACTATGGATGTTGATTCCCATCAAGCTCCAACAACGGAAGCTACAATCAAATAGCTTTCGCGCCGACAATCGAAAGCGGCAAATGGGAGACTTTTCATACAGATCGGGAAGAGTTACAATTCGACGACACTTCCGACAGCTGATGAAAACTCTATTCAGTGGCCTTCACAATCGATGGTGAGAGTTACAATCTGACGACTCTCATATCTTATAACAGGCAAAGATCAATAAGCAATGGCCTTTGCAATGTCATATTAGACGAGGTTACAAGTCAACAACCTCTCTCAAACGCAGAAATTCACTTATGCGTTTTTCAAATTCGAAACGCACACAACCTGTGCGTTCTCCAGCAACCATCTAACTCTGTAACGCAGAGTTGAAGCACAAAACGCACACGTAACGTGCATTCTTTGACATACTCAACTATGTGCCCCAAACTCTGGACGCAGAGTTGAACTTCAACGCACCAGCGACATGTGCGTTTCCAATTTCAAAGTGCATACGGCCAGTGCGTCTCAAATCCCCAACGGAGATTTAACCCTGCGTCCTAAGTCTTGGACGCAGAGTTAAAGCCCAGAACGCCATCTGAGGCATTTTGACTTGTTCAAACGCAAGCCAAACGGCCTCAAAACCGTTATCCCACGTTCTGAGGGATTTTCGCCCACTTAGGAGCGGATTTAGGGGTCGGTTATACCCCTAATCCCCCTATAAATAACCGACTTACTCAACTGAGTAGGGGGTTGATCGGTTTCTAACAGTAAAACCGCATAAGGTTAAGGAGAGCTGGCATCAAAACCGCCTAAGGTGAACAAATCTCAGCAGTTCAACAGCACGAAGAAGGAGATCTTTTGAAGATCAAGGAACTGATCAACGATCAGTTAATCAAATCCCAGAGGATCCCTTCGTCAACGACATAATCCACTTGGCAATTAACCGAATCTTCGGTTCCAACAACTCTGTTACAGAGTTTCAACTCGCTCTGAGTTCTGAAACTCATTTAAGAGTTCGTAATTAGGCTTGCAACGCAAGTTAATTACATCAAACCAGTTATTCGGTTCTCAACAACTCTTATCAGAGTTCTCAACTCGTTCTGAGTTCTTTGCACTCGTCAAGAGTCCTAAACCGAAGTCATCAAGCAATTCAATCGGTTTCGTGAGATAGAACGGTCGGATCGTCAACGGAGAGCAAGTTCGATACAAGCATTCGAAGGAGGCACTCCATCGCTACCTAGAAGAACCCAGTTTTAAACAAATGGAAGAATCAAATTCATTCTCCTCTCTTTTGTAATCGGAATCCAAATTGTAATTGATTTTGAGAGGAATACAAGTCAAATTTTTCTTTCATTGTCTTTTTACTGCAAATTTCCAACAAACAAGGGGCTGTTTGGTTGGTTGAGAAACTAAGAAAAAAAAATCAAAACATCCGACACACCCATGTGAAGGTGTTTGATTTCTTTCTTTTTTTGTGTGTTTAGTTGAGAGAGGAAAAAAAAGATGTGTTGTGCATGTGTGAGCCACCAACTAGTAAGATAATAGTGTTAAGGGTCTTAAATTTAAGGAAACTCATTTCCTTCCAAAAAGTCATGAAATGGACTTAAAAACATGAAAACTGTGTCTCACAACCTGTTTCCGATGAGTATTCTTCCAAATTTGGGTTTCTAGACAATGAACCAAACAACATCTTGGGCGACACCTATCTTGTTACTAGTTATCTCACTGGGGCCCATGTGAGATCAGACAACTCTGGTGTCCTCCTTGTCGATGAAGTGCTCCTCACGTAAAAAAAAACCAAACAGTAGCTGCAAAAGGTTGATGACTTTAAATAAAAATTCTATTAAGCCGCGATCATCAGATCAGAACCAGAAATCATTTTTGTATTTGTTAGTTTCAAATTTAATTATTCCCACTCTCATTTAGTAAAATATTATGTTGTAAATTCATCTTGCTGCTAGTTTTATTGTTTAAATTTCTTTTCAATGTAATATCATTTTAACTTTGCAGGTTGAAATTATTCATCCATATAGTTTAGGAGATTTGTTAACCAACTAATAAATTCATGAGCGTTTGCTTATTGTAGCGCTCATTTTCTAAATTAGCCGAAATTAAAAATGTCGCGAACCGTTGTGCAATGTCAAGACGCGTGAAGATCTATAATATCAGCATCTCAAATCAATAAAAGCCCCTCTTACCAGCCACGTAGCATGTGGTTAGGGCCTGTTTGGTTCAATAGAGGGTAGGAATAGGATTAGGAATCCAATTTTATTTATGGATTCCAACCTAATCTATAAAAAATTTATAGACATGTTTTAGTTTTATGGAAGAAAAATTCCCCAAGAACCCAAAATATGGGACCAATAGAGGGGACAAGTGAGGTGTCCCCTCCTATTGGATAATGAGTTGATCATCATTAATGATAGCCAACTCATTATCCAATAGGAGGAGAACACCTCACTTGTCCCCTCTATTGGTCCCATATTTTGGGTCCCTGTAGCAAAGCTCTAAAAAAGAGGAGAGGTGTCAGAAATTCCACCCAATTCCTAGCAAATGGACTAGATTTGGATTTCCTGAAATATACACTGTTTGAGCCACTTTATAGATTAGCAATTCTATAAATTTTTTTTGAACCAAACTCAGGATTAGGATTCATTTGGAATCTTGGTTCAATAGAGGGTAGGAATAGGATTAGGAATCCTATTTTATTTATGGATTCCAACCTAATCCATAAAAAATTTATAGACAAGTTTTAGTTTTATGGAATCCCTTTTTTTTTTGTATTCTATGTTTGTTTCACCCAAAGGATTAGGAATAGGATTAGGAATCAGAATAAAAAAGAGGAGAGGTGTCAGAAATTCCACCCAATTCCTAGCAAATGGACTGGATTTGGATTTCCTGAAATATACACTGTTTGAGCCACTTTATAGATTAGCAATTCTATAAATTTTTTTTGAACCAAACTCAGGATTAGTATTCATTTGGAATCCATTAATTACGAAAACGTCATTGTCAGGTACAAATATCATTCATATTCCATAAAATTGATGAAACAAAAGGGCCCTTAGAGTCACTGGTAGGTAACCAGAAATCGATATTTTTTCTGTGCCGAAAATACCCTTATCAATCAATCTGTTTCACATGCGCGTCCCGTAACGGCTCCCGCCAAAGAGGGTTAATGCGTGGCAATTCCGGTATTATTTTGAAAAGCTGAGGGCATAGTTATTTCATGTCGTTTCCCCTGCCATTTAAATTCTATCCTCACCAGCTGTTGAGGAAGCAGATAGAGAGAGAGAGAGCCGACGATGGTGCTTCGAAACCCTGATAATGGCGAAACGCTTGAGGAGCCCCCAAACCCTAGAGATGGTGGGAAAATCCCAAACCCTAGCTCATCCCGCTCGTTCTTCGATGACGCCGACAGCAGCTGCTC
>NC_033800.1:40980183-41011714 GCF_001876935.1 Asparagus officinalis
GGCGCGAATCCCAGCGGATCGATGATATCCGCCGACGAGTTGTTCCTCGACGGCAAGATCCGGCCGATGAAGCTCTCGTCCCATCTCCAGCGTCCTCAGCACCTCGCTCCGCTTCTAGATCTGAACGAAGAAGACGAAGACGAGGCAAGAGAGGGGGAAATGAGCGGACGAAGTCGAGAGGTGAGGTTAAGGAGTCGATCCATGCATCGGCGAGCTAGATCCATGTCGCCGATGAGGAACTCGAGGTTCCAGTGGCAGGACGAAGAGGAGGAAGAGGAGAAGAAGGATCTCGAAGCGGATCCAGATCTTGATCTAGATCCGACAAAAGAGAGCGAAACCGTGACGCCGTCGGATTCCTCAGCCTCATCCTCGAGATCATCGTCCTCCGTCCGAAACTCGAAGCGCTGGATCTTTCTGAAAGATTTTCTCTACAGAAGTAAAAGCGAAGGTGGAGGAAGAACCAACGCTAAAGAGAAAGAAAAGGAGAAGGAAAAAGAAAAATTCTGGAACTCGATCTCCTTCACTCCGTCAAAGGTTAAAGACGCCGTTAAGTCTCCAGCGAAGACGTTAAAGAAACCGACTAACGGCGTTGGAAAACGTCGAGGGCCGTTACCGTCTGCGCACGAGAGGCATTACACGGCGAAGCGAGCGCAGGCGGAGGAGATGAGGAAACGGACGTTTCTCCCTTACCGTCAGGGACTGCTCGGTTGCCTAGGGTTTAGCTCGAGGAGTTACGGCGCTATGAATGGGTTTGCTCGAACCCTTAATCCCGTCTCCTCGGGTTAATTAAATTTCTTAATTACCGTAATTAATTAAAGTTTTGTATAATAATTTTTTGGTTTCTTTTTTGTACGAATCTTCTGTTACATTATCTGAACAGAGTTTGGAAAATCCTCAAATCCGTCGTGATCTCATTAATGTTTCCGAGATGTAATATTATTTTCGTCGGCTAAATATCATAAAATCCCCGCTTTCAAAATATCATAAAACCCCCTTAACTTTAAGGGTTATGAAAAAATCACCTCTAATTTTGAGATTTTATTAGAAAATCCTCTAATTTTAGGAGTTTTCTCCTATAAAATCTGAAAGTTAAAAGGGGGTTTTGAGGGGTTTGCGTGATATTTCGTAAGATAGGAGGGTTTTCCAAATCGCCCAAAGTTAGGGGGATCTCTGATACTTACCCTACTTTTGTCTGCTGCTTGTGAGAGAGACGGCATGCACGTGACTTGCCGGGAGGAGCTCGTGTTCTCATGCTTTAGGGGCATTCTGGGAAGGATAAAATCTTTAGCATGGGATGAGAAATTTATTTAACTATTTAGTATCCCCAACAAGGGCTAACAATCTTGTCAGTTAGTTCAGGACACGGGCCCAGTGGACATGAGCTGTTGTGGTTTGGATGAGCCTCACGTATTGAGAACGTGGTTGCTTTATAGGATTGAGACACGCGGTAGATGCAATAAATTTGTTTAGGGGGGTTTGTAGTCAAAAGGGATACAATGAGGAATGGGAGGTTGTTTGTACTCTGCTGGTTTATTTTGGTTCCTGTTTGGATACAGTGGTTCATTTATTACTGTGGTTATTAAAACTATTAGTTAGTTGTTGGTAAAAAAGAATTTATGCAGTAGGTTTGGTTGGTTATCTACATCTCACACGTGTTAGGGCAAATATGATGCACGGTATGGATATAGATGGGGGCATGAGGTAAGATACTCGGCGAAGCCATATGAAACAAGAAAATGACGTTTTGTCACGTCTTCTCACTTCGTTACTTTTTGCTCTTTGATATTTTATTTCGAACGGATAAAAATGTTTACAGGTGCATTACGCAATTTAGGATCGAGCATGGTTGTAAAGTAATTACTTGTAAAAGGTGAAACGGTTGTTTATTTAGCTATACTTTTTTTTTTTTTGATATAGAAAGGCAAAACAGTTTCCATACGCTTTTATATTTCTAATCTATTTATTATATCAGATGAATCGTGAAAAAAATGGCTAATGACATCGTACTTTTATTTAATACTAAAATGTCTATTGGAGAAATTTTTAACATCAAAACCGTTAGGAGAGATTATAAAAACTTACCAAATTAAATAATTAAAACCCGCTACTAAAACATATAAAATCTCTAGAGCCTTAAATCTTTTGAATGTACACAGTGGGAGCATATTCCCAAGTGAGGACGGTTAGGAGTTCTAGATGTTCTCTTCATTTGTAAGGGGGTTAACTTGATCTATTGCACGGACGGTGCATAAGATGAAATTTCCTATTAAGGGCATGTTCGGTTGATTTCTTGAAAACCATAAAATAAAAGGGTGTCACCATCCGGTTGCATGATATACTATTCATGAATAGTGCATCATGTAACCGGATGGTGACACCTCACATGTCCCATGTTTTGAGTCCCCTATTTGGGTCCTTGAGGCATTAATGAAAGTAAAAAGTAAAAATAAGGGGAAGGAAATCATCTTTGGTGATTTCTCCTGTTACCATATAAAAATCCATGAATTAAGTTTTTTCAAATGCAGTTCACATCAACCAAAGGTAGGGTGTCATCCCACCATTCTATTTTGATTTCAAGATGTGAACCAAATAAGGGGGAAAAAAAGAGTTGTAGGAAATAGGCTTTCTACTATACCTTTATTTTATTTTATTTTATTTTATTTTATTTTATTTTTTTTTTTGCCAACCAAACAAACAGCCCTTAAAAGTAGATAAAAACTTGTGATAGACGGATTCATGTGAAAAGGAACGGACTGAACAAAAAACATGTAGATCACATTTTGGAGTAGTTGAGAAGTGTATTGACAAAGCTATTCTGGTTGCTCTGGTATCACTATCAATTTCTATAGTAATAGTGCTGTGCTTCGCTTTAACATTTGGGATGTGAATAGACCGCTAATTTACAATGAGGGGTGTTTGGTTACATTTCTATAAATTATAGGAAATGTTTTCCATCCAAAATTTGATTTTCTTGTATTTTTCTATAAATTATAGGAAATGTTTTCCATCCAAAATTTGATTTTCTTGTATTTCTTAAAAAAATTATAGGAAAAGTTTTGAGAAGTTAAAAACTTGTATTTCTTAAAAAAATTATAGGAAAAGTTTTGAGAAGTTAAAAAGTATAAATTTTCTTATTTTTTATATTGTACTTGTTTGGTTCAAAACAAGAAAATTACTCATAATTTTTGGGAAAATAACAACATTTCCTATAATTTATAGAAATGTAACCAAACACCCATAACTTTATAGAAAAGTGAGAACTTTATAGAAAAGTGTTAATGAGTTTTATTATTTAAATAATGAATGCGTCAGATTTCTAAGAGATTTCCGCTCATTTTAGAAGGAAATCAATTTCTATAAATTTTGGTACTTTTCTATACTTTACAGAAAACATTTCTGTAAATTTTTTTTGAGCCAAACACAGTTTGTGGAAATCTATAGAAAACTCTTAATTACAGAAATATCATTGTTTGTACTTTTTGAGAAAACATTTCTCAAAAACAATGAAACCAAACACCCCCTGAGTTCATCAAATATCATCAGCTGTTAGTTTTTACAAGTAAATCATAAAATCTACTTTATTTCTTCAACCCAATGAGAATGATCAACAAACAAACGAGTCCCACGAGGCCCTCGGCACGCTCGAATGAAGATGAGATGCAATCGCGATGATCAAAAATATCCAGACGATATCACTTGAGCCACACAAAATGGGCCCAACAAATGTATCGACGCCCACATGTTAGTCAATCATAAGGATTGAAACCTACCGTAATTTTCTAAGGTCAGATAACGATAGCTCGGTAGTACTCTATTTGCAGAGCCTTTTATCATTTTTTAGGCCTTCAGTACCCACTTGCAAGTGACGTAATAATCACGTCATCGATAGTCCCTGCTGTATTTGTACCAAATCTAGCATTGCACTCTATCTTATGACCGATCACCTTCCCTAGGTTGCATCTTTTACTAGAATAGTAATAATGGTTCTCTTTTGTTGCATATTTTTCTTTTTTTTAAGAAAAAAATCATTGAATTTTTGTTTGGACATAGCAAGGAAAATTACATTAAAACTCATTAAGGTTTATATTTGTTTGGGTCAGAAATTGCTATTTTCATTGTCATCGAATCTATTACAACTTTAACCGTTACAATAAACTCAAATAAATAAAAAGTCGATCTTTTTATAAGTCATCGAATCTATTACAACTTTAACCGTTACAATAAACTCAAATAAATAAAAAGTCGATCTTTTTATAAGATCTTCTTATACAATGAAAATATAAGGTTACAATAAACTCAAATAAATAAAAAGTCGATCTTTTTATAAGATCTTCTTATACAATGAAAATATAAGATTACAATTCCTTCAAACAACACATAACAGATGTTTATCGCCTGTTGTTTGTCTGTGATCTTTGCCTGTGCCGGGGACGTTGTTATCCGTGGACCGTCGCGGATCAGATCCGATTGACAGAAGATGGATAATCAATGCTTTCACTTCACGAATGAAGTAATCGCAACAGCGGTAATCTCGACCAAGCGAAATCACGGCTCTTCTCGAGATTTAAGACTAAGCTTAAATCCGGAGGAATAGGAAGAACAAGTCTCAGATCTCTCAAACTCTCACTTTGTTGAGGAACTCCGCCAAGATCTGCTAACTCTCTGAAATTCGTGCTCCAATCTCCAATTCGACAGCACTTCGTCCTATTGATTTTTTCCCCTCCAAAAATGAACACCCGAGCTCGTTTTTATAGGCTCCGGTTGAGTGGTTTTTGGATCAAAACGAGGGATTCCTCCTTATCTTCAGTTAGTAACTGATTAACCACAGTATCAGATCAGTTGGGACGCTCAGGAACAAACAAATCACGAAAGAATCTGTGAAAAAACCGAAAAAACTAGTTTTAGATCGGAACAGGCCGAATCGCCATTTGGTGGGGCGGAGCCACTGGCCTGGCCGGGTCGTTTTGACGTGACTCGGTCGCCAGGGGCTTTCTTGGTTTTTCAGGTTTTGACTTGTTCCGTCGTTTACGTGTATTTCATTGTTTCGCTGACTGGTACGCTTCCTCGATTCGCTTCGCGTGTTTCGTGAATGCGCGGATCGCTTGACGGTGGCCGATAAGCGTATGGGTCACTTGGCGGTGGCCGGTGTGTATGCGGACCACTTAGAACTGGCTGATGAGTGCGCGGGCCAATTAGAAGTTGTCGGTGAGCACACGAGACGCTTGGTTCGCCGTTCCGGTGGTCGATGAGCGTACAGGCTACTTGGCGGTGGTCGGTGAGTACGCGGGCTACTTAGAACTAGCTGATGAGTGCGCGAGCAATTTGGAGGTGGCCAGTGAGCGCACAGGACGCTTGGTTCACCATTCCGGTGGCCGATGAGCGTACGGGCCACTTGGCGGTGGCCGATGAGTATGCGGGCCACTTGGCGGTGGCCGGTGAGTACGCGGGCCACTTAGAACTGGCTGATGAGTGCGCGAGCCAATTGGAGGTAGCCGGTGAGCGCACGGGACGCTTGGTTCGCCGTTCCGGTGGTCGATGAGCGTACGTGCCACTTGACGGTGGCCGATGAGTACGCGGGCCACCCGGATAAATCTTCTCGACTTGGATGATGATGTTTATCACCTCCTCTTTGTCTTGAGCCGTATACAGGAACCTATAGGCATTTTTAGATGCCTACAGAACCCCCTCCAAAGTGTTTCAGCCTTATTCCTTTATAGAAGAGTCTAAAATACTTTGGATGTGATAAGCTCAAACCTTCAGTCGGTGTTAATGGACCTATAACCTGTTTTAGTTCTTGACTTTTTCACATTTCAGTCTATCCATTATTTTGTTGAACAGTTGAAATTTTTTTCGGTGTTGCATTTATCGTCTGACCGTTATCGAAGTCTCGAATCGAAATCAGTGAGTTAATTTTGGCTCATCTCGCTGAGTTGACTTTGAACTAATTATCTTTGTCAGGAATTCATATATGAATGTGATTGAACTCCCTGGAATCATCCTCTAACCCAGAATATTTCCTTAGCCTTATTTTGGCGAAATCATCGACGCGTTGACCGGCATCGACCTTTGCATTGACCGGCGTTAACCTTTGCTGTAACGCGCTGACCGGCGTTAACACAGTTTATACTCGTACGTTTACTGGAGTTTACACAGTTTAAGCTCTTAAGGCATTGGAGCGTGACAGTCCCAAATGTGGGGCTGTAGGACTAACTGTTAAAACTGATTCATCTGCATATATGAATGTTGTTGGATCCTCAAGTCATGAGACCAACTAATGGAGCTGGTGCGTCAATAACTCTCACATTTATATGATTTTTGGCAAACCCTCGGCCATCAACAGGTTTGATGAGCCTTTACCGACTACCGTTTGAGTCGGGCTAGCATGCGGCTTGTTTAAGTCTGTTCTGCATGTAACGTTGTGCTAAGAGAGTTAACTTCCTTAGTGCTACGATATTGAATACGTAGACTTCGTCTTTCTCATAAGAATAGACTATTCGGTGACGTGTGTTAGACGTAGACTTAGGATTTTTGGCAAACCCTCAGCATTCAACGGATTTGGCGTGCCTTTACCAACTACAGTTCGAGTCGGGCTACCATGCAGATTGTTTAAGTCCGTTCTGCATGTAACGTTGTGCTAAGAGAGTTAACTCTCTTAGTGTTACGATATTGAATACGTAGACTTCATCTTTCTCACGAGAATAGACTACCCGACAATGCGTGTTAGGTGCTGACTTATCCCTTCTTAGGATTCAGGATAAAAGTCTCCAGATTAGGATTATGGTATCTTTTTTTGCTCGACGAAAGACTAAACCGGCAACGCGTGTTAGGCATAGGCTTATCTCTATTTAGGAGTCGAGATAAAGTTCCCCACACGTGTAAGATACGGATTTTGGCGTTATTAATAACGACCTATCACAATGTCGAATATGTGAGTTTTTGTTCTTTTTTACGATCAAGGACTAACCGGCAACGTGTGTTAGGCACTGACTTATCCCTACTTAGGCTTCGGGATAAAAGTTCCCAGACTCGGATTTTGGTATCTTTTTCACTCGCCGAAAGGCTAAACCGACAACGCGTGTTAGGCGTAGGCTTATCTCTGTTTAGGAGTCGAGATAAAGTTCTCCGCGCGCGCGTAAGGCGCGGATTTTGGCGTTATTAATAACGACCCGCCACAATATCGAATATGTGAGCTTTTGTCCTTTTTACGGTCAAGGACTAACCGGCAACGCGTGTTAGGCGCTGACTTATCCCTACTTAGGCTTAGGGATAAAATTCCCCAGATTTGGATTCTGGTGTCTTCTTCAATCGGTGAAAGACTAAATCGGTAACGCGTGTTAGACGTAGGCTTATCTCTATTTAGGAGTCGAGATAAAGTTCCCTGCGTGTGTAAAGCACGGAGTTTGGTATTATTAATAACAACCCGCCACAATGTTGAATATGTGGGCTTTGTCTTTTTTACGATCAAGGACTAACCAGCAACGCGTGTTAGGCGCTGACTTATCCCTACATAGGCTTCGGGATAAAATTCCTCAGATTTGGATTTTGATGTCTTCTTCAATCGGTGAAAGACTAAACCAGCAACGCGCGTTAGGTGTTGACTTATCCCTACTTAGGCTTCGGGATAAAATTCCCCATACGTGTAAGGCACAGATAGTGGAGTTGAAAGATGATGTTGGAATATTATGTCCTCTCTTGGGGCAAAGATGTACCCGATTTGGGAGAGGAAGAATTTTATATTCTATCTCTCAAAACTGAAGAGGAAGAATTTTATATTCTATCTCCAGTTGCTAAAGGAAACTCAAAGTGAGATCTCCACTTCAAGAATCCGGGAAGGTAAAACTAAGAGTGAGATCTCCACTCCGAGAATCGAAAAGATTCAGATAATCCTAACTGTTGGAAGATTTGATTATCAAACTAAAGGTAGGTTTTTCGTTTATCGAGAGTGAATTGTGGTTTTGGCCCTAACTATAGGAAGGTTTGACCAAGTGGGATTTTGAGGCGACCATAACTATAGGAATGTTTGATCACTCGATTTAAAAGTGGACCTCTCGTTTATTGGAGGAATCGAGAGGGGATTTTGGTTATGGTCCTAACTATAGGAAGGTTTGACCAAGTGGGAGGTTTGAGATGATCCTAACTATAAGAAGGTTTGATCGCTCGATTCGTGGACCTCTCGTTTATTGGAGGAATCAAGAGGGTATTTTGGTTATGGTCCTAACTGTAGGAAGGTTTGACCGAGTAGATAATGGGAGTGGGAGTACAAATCATAGTGGGAGTGTTAACTTGTACAAATCACTGAGTAGGGATTCTTGGTGTCAAGTGATAATGACTTTACACGAAGGGGTTTGAAAATTCGTCAATGATTGACAAATCAAAATTGTAAACATTATATTCGGACTCTAACCATGAAAGTGTTGAGTGCACGGACGTAGAGGGAGTTTGAATGGATTAAACCGGAAAGAGTTTTAGTGGACCCACTGTCAAATAATTTGATCAGTGAGGGATTTTATGGTGGAAGATTGTAAATCGTCAACACCAGTGGGAGTTTTTTTTTTGTGAGGGAAGATTGATCTAACGAAGCGATCAAATCTCGTCTCAACAAAAGAGTGCTTCAAAGATTCAAAGTCTGAGTGGGAGTTTCTCATTTATTATTTCTTTGTAGTGTTCGGGTTATCCCTAAGAATACACCCTATAGCATTCTTCCAAGAACTTTCCGTTACATGAATCATCCACCCCCAGCTTCCTCTGTGAAACCGAATCTAACATTGTACTTAGTTAGATGACTGGGTTATCCTTAAGAATACCTGGCATGACACTCTCCAAGAACTTCTCATGAAAGAAAGAAAATAGTTTAGGCTCATATACCTGTTGGAATATTGAGAAGCAGTTTATACTCGTATACTCTTCGGAGTGTCATTCAGCTTAATTTAATGTTATAACGCCAACTTCAACCAAGGTTTGGATGCTATTTTTAAGAGCAAAACAAGTCTTGGTAGGATGAATGACCCTCCTGTGGTACGCACAGTACTTTGGATCCGAAGTATTATCAGCTTCCACCTGATCTGCGATAGGTGATAGCTTGATCTTGTTGTTTTCAAGGAGGGATTCGAAAATGGCTGGAATGTCTTCGTCCTTGAAGGAGTACTCTTTTTAGAATCTCGGATCCGAAGTTTTTTGTTGTCTCCGGGATTGCTGTTGTGATGTCTGATTAGCATCAATAGCAGCTGCAGGAGCCTTCCCTTTATCACGTGAGACGAAACTTGAATTTGGAGGGTTAGCCGTCGGTTGGCTCCTCTCGGCCTTCTTCCTTCTGAGAAAGCGTTCGGCCCGCTCTCCGCGCATCTTTAATTCTTTCTAAGTATTAGAGGGTGCTACTCCCATAACTTCCAACACGTCCAAAGAGAGGTTGGTGTGACAGGTTTGGAGGATAAAGTCCTCTGTGATCGGATATCGGCAGTTCATCACCTTATTCCGGAAGCGCTTGATGAAGTCGTCGACTGTCTCGTCTTCTTCTTGTTTCTCATCGAAGAGTGTTCTGATTGACACATCGGCTTCATCATCAAAGAAGTGAGTGAGGAACAGGTTCTCCAGATCATCCTAGATGTTGATGCTTCCAGGCTTGAGACAACAATACCAATCGAAAGCGGACCCACGAAGGGTGCCAACGAATGACCGGACCATTAATGCCTCATTGCCAGAGATCATGCCCAAGTTAGACCTGAAGTAGATCAGATGTTGAGTGGGCGAACCCTTTTCGTCGAATGGCGTGAAGTTGATCAGGTTGAACTTCACCGGATATGCTATTGGATCCTACTCTCTTGGATAGGGATACATAATACAGGTTCTCTTTACTTCTCGATCAGATATCAGAGCGTTGATTTTGCTCTCGAGGTCCTTCATCTTTTCGTCCTCGTCCATATCATGCTTTGGATGATTTCTGAGAGGAATAACAGGGTCACCTCCAGTATTGTTATCATTGGTATGACCACCCCCGGCATCGTTATTCTCAGCGAGACCACCCCCAACATTTTGGTCAATAGGGGGTTATCAACATTGTGATGTTTATCCATATCCGAATCGCCACCTACTTGGTTAGCAACGTTACGACGGCTGGATTCATCAAGTTGATTGAACAGAGCCCAAATCTGTTGATCATGCTCTTCCTTCATCTGCATCATGGTCATTTCTAATTCGAACTTGAAGTTCTCTTTTTGCTTAGCCAAAGCATCCTCGATGATTTTGCTCATTTGTTTAGCGTTGATCATGAACGCCTCATGGGATTATCCTAGGCTGGATGCTGTATTGTCCGAAGCGGCTGCAGAGTTAGCACCTGATACCTCATCATCCGAGGATAGGCCTTTATTCATCCTATGATAATCCCTTTACCTAATGGTTCCCGATCGCAACCGGGTTAGACGATGCGATATGAGCGGGTCAGAACTAGAAGGTCGAGTCGACTTTCCCTTATCAGCCATGTTAACCGTGACTGCGGATTGTTTAGGTCTAATAGCTTCCAACTGAAGTCGAGACATTAGTTGGGCTATTCCCGAATTGACTCCTCTTCCTGGAGAAAAGTTGGGGCTATAACCACTTGAAACAATCGGAGACTTTTCCTTACTAACAATGTTGATGGTAACTTCTGGGAATTCGTCATCTCGAACGACTGATATTCTTTTGTGAATACGCCTTGATTTGAGTTTCGATGCTTTAGATGAAAGCATTTGGAATACCAAGACCCTCAGTGGAGCGGTCTTGGAATAACTACATGCTGATAATATTACCCTGATAATTTTGGTATACGAACAATAAAAGTCTATCTCCCGAAAATATCTCTTTCGAGATCTGTTCGTACCCCCAGACCGATAGTGCAACTCATCGGTATGAGGACCGGAGCAATCTATCGCGTGTTGGCACGACTTCTCAGGTATAACGTCGTCATCTGACGAACACGTTTCCTTCTGAGGACTTGTTGCCTTAATAGCGTTCTCAAGAGTCACACGTTTGGAGCCGCGCTTTCATGAATGTGAGACTTTAACGGCCTCTTGGACACTGACTCACAGTCCAAGACGGTTAGTTACAGGAGTTTTCCTATTATGGAAAGGCTCTAAATTATTGCGAGGGCGTGTGCGACCCCCAGCTCGAGTAGTTGCTCGGGGTTCAGTTACCGGACCCAAGCATTCTTTGATTGGAACTTTGCCTCGATCCTCTTACAAAGGACCCAGGCGATCCGCCATCCTCATC
The DNA here is from genome assembly GCF_001876935.1 of Asparagus officinalis. NCBI lineage: Eukaryota > Viridiplantae > Streptophyta > Magnoliopsida > Asparagales > Asparagaceae > Asparagus > Asparagus officinalis. Next base: position 40,991,425 of record NC_033800.1, read on the forward strand.
TTGAATCGGGACAAGTCCACGTTGTCGTAGGGCTCTGCCAGAGGAGTGTGATTCATCAGGACAAAAACAGGGGCTGTCGGAGGCTAAAACGGGACTGCGGGAGATGAACCGGCTGCCAACCGAACCGAACCAGGTGCAAACCGAACGTAACTGGATACGAACCGAACTGAACAGGGTGCGAACCAGTGTGAACCACCATTTGGTGGCTCGGTTTTGGCCGAGCCACCAATTGGTGGTTCACGCATTCCGACAGTTCCGGGCGCTGTTTGACTTTTTGTCGATGCTGTTTTAGACTTTGGTTTCTAGACTTGGTGTGGTTTAGGTGGCTTCTTGATCACCTCCTTTCGTTTCAACTTCTGCGCTTCTTGCATGAGAATCCGTACGTGCGCAATCAAGACGCGGTGCTTCTGAATACGCTCCTCGAGGGTTGAGCGGGTCCGTTTTACTTGGATCCATTCATTCGCTGTTGGTTTGGAGGAGAGGTCATATGTTTGCTACTGGGGTACTTGGTGCCTTCTGAGTTTTAGATCCACCTCATAGCAGATCCCGTCAACAGGCTCCAAAGCCTTGGCAAATTGGCGCGCAAGACGTTGGTGTTGCCTTTGGTGAGCTCTTTTCGATAAAGTTGGCGAGGCTATAGTGGCTATCTCCTTGATTGAGGAGGAGTCCAGATCTGTAGATCCGGCTTCGTTAGAGGTCAGATGGGCGTTGTAAGGTGAGATAGTAGCAGCAACGAGGGCCTTGATCTTCCTACGCTTGCGAGGGGTGGAGGATCTAGAGGAGGAGGATGACAAATACTCCTCGAACTTCAATTGGTCGAATTCGTACTCGAATTCTTCGTCAACTGGGATCTGGATCCGTGGTTGCGATACGACAGCTTCGACAGCGAAGCTGTTGGCTCCCACTGTGGTCGCAAGCATGTTTGGGTCAGAAATTGCTATTTTTATTATCATCGAATATATTACAACTTTAGCCGTTATAATAAACTCAAATAAATAAAAAGTCGATCTTTTTATAAGATCTTTTTACACAATGAAAATATAAAATTACAATTCCTTCAAACAACACACAACAGATGTTTATCGTCTGCTGTTTGCATGAGATCTTTACTTGTGCTGGGGATATTGATATCCGTGGACCGTCGCGGATCAGATCCGGTTGACAGAAGATGGATAATCAATGCTTTCACTTCACGAAGGAAGTAATCACAGCAGCGGTAATCTCGACCAAGCAAAATCACGGCTCTTCTCGAGATTTAAGACTAAGCTTAAATCTGGAGGAATAGGAAGAACAAGTCTCAGATCTCTCCAACTCTCACTTTGTTGAGGAACTCCGCCAAGATCTGCTAACTCTCTGAAATTAGTGCTCCAATCTCCAATTCGACAGCACTTCGTCCTCTTGATTTTCCCCCTCTAAAAATAAACACCCGAGCTCGTATTTATAGGCTCCGGTTGAGGGGTTTTTGGATCAAAACAAGGGATTCCTCCTTATCTTTAGTTAGTAACTAATTAACCACAGTATCAGGTCAGATGGGATGCTCAGGAACAAACAAATCCCGAAAGAATTCACAAAAAAATCAAAAAAAACTAGTTTTAGATCGGAACTGGCCGAATCGCCACTTGGTGGCCTCCGCCGTGACGCAGCACTAGCCTGGCCGGTCGTCTTTGACGCGAATCAGCCGCCAGGCGCGGCTTCTTGTTTTCCAGGTTTTGACCGGTCCGTCCTTTACGTGGTATTTGCATTGTTTCGCCTGACTACCGTATACTTGCATTCCTTCGGCGTGTTTCGCTGAACGTACGGATCGCCTTTGACGGTGTCCCGAATACTGTATGCGGTCATCTTGGCGGTGCGCCGGTGAGTACGCCGGCACTTAGAACTACGGCTGATGAGTGCGCGAGCAAATTGGAGTGGCAGTGAGCGCACGAGCGCTTCGTTCACCGTCTCGATGCGCCGATGAACGTACGCCCCACTTGGTGGTGGCTGGTTAGTCGCGGGCCAGCTTAGACTGGCTATGAGGCGCCGAAGAAACAATTGAGGTGGCCGTGACCGCACGGGAGCGCTGGTTCGGCCCGTTCTGGTGACCGTCGAGCGTACGCCACTTGGGTGGCCGGTGATATGCGGGCCAACTTGACGGTGGCCGATGAGTACGCGGGCCACCCGGACAAATCTTCTCGACTTGGATGATGACGTTTATCACCTCCTCTTCGTCTCGAGTCGTATACGGGAACCTATAGGTATTTTTAGACGCCTATAATATTAACGACAAATATTTTACTCGACCTTATGATTCCGTGGTTAGAGTGGGACACTTTATTTTGTTGATTGAGTTTTTAACTTATTTTGTCAAATGAGTTAATAAGAAATGACAAATAGGGGAGATCAACCATTCGCTGTGGAAAAATTAATATTGTGGGACTTACCACATTTTCATCGTTGGAATGCCCATCTAGATAAAATGAGTCGTCGCTCACTAACTATTTTCTTAAAAAACAACAAGTATTAATTCACGTACTCGAAGGTTGATTGATTTCGTTAATTTATATATATATACTAGTACATGGCGTATATACTAGCTATATATATACCATACTACCGTAGTTTATAATATCTATAGTTATATAAGTATACTAGGATAGTATATATAATTGATACCCTATTAGATTCTATCATTCCTACCCTTAATAATACTTAAGCCGAGACAGCATTAATATATAATACTATTTTTAAGACGGTAAGTTATAGATCATCTATTAACCAATAGATTAAATGTTTATAAAAGAAGAGACGTTGAGTACATCTTTTTGTTGTGGTATGAGAAGAAGAGGATATTGTTTTTTATCGGTTAAATTCGATAGTTTGAGTGGTAGAACTTTTCTTAGATAAATTAAAATCTTAAGTTTATAATTTAAAATTAGATAGCTTAGCCATCAACCTCTCATTTACAAATCTAAATAAAAATTTACAACTTTTAAACAACTAAAAAACAATTTGGTGTTCGAAGATTTCAATCAATGCTCATGTTTGTTAGAACATTGTTCGGAAAGAATGTTGTTCATACAATATCTCTTGTTTGATTAATAACAAACTCTTATTTGGTACTAATAAGTTTGTGAGATGGTATATTTCAGGAATAAATAGATACGAAAATGTTTCGGGTCCAAATGATGCAAAAATCAAGATGAACAGTTGATTTCCACCATTAACCATCGATGGTCACAAGGCAGCCATCGATGGTCCACAGGTCATCAACGGACTACAGTCAATAATATGTATAAAAACGAACCATCGATGGACTATAGCCAACCATCAATCATCTCTTCAATCATCGACGAACTACAATATACAACTTGTGAATTTTAGAAACCGGAATTTGAACAGTCCATGGGCCATAAGGAACCATCGACGATCAGCATCAACCATCGATGATCGAGTTTAATCATCAATGGTTTAGACACATTTTGGTAGATTTTCAGATTCGATCTCAACTATTTGATCACGGATTTGATCTCCTATTTTAACATTGATTAGAGGACTTCTTTCCAATGCAATCTTATTTAGGGAGGTATTGGAGAATAGATTAAGAAAAAAATAGAGGATATTTGCACAAGTTTGTGAGATCAAATTCCAGAATTTGAGAGAGATTGTAAGTTACAATTTGATTCCCTGATTCTCGTTCAACTTCTTCTCATCGTGCTCAACATCGAGAGATTGTTTGAATGAATAGGAGTGTCTTTTGCATTCAATCTCGATATTGCTTCTTCTCAGATCATCGTTAACATCGATTTGAAGAGGGATTTGTTTTTATAAGGGATGTAAGATCTTTTTAATTGTGCTTTAACTGTTTTAGGGTTGATTTTATATTTCAAACTTGCGAGTTTGATGACGTACTCAAGCCAGGGTAATCGAAGGCTGATATGCTCAAGCTAGGATAATTGAGCGTTGTTGGCTAGGACTATGTTTCTTCTAGCATTGTGACGAGTTGGGTATCTCGACTGGTTTTGGGTAGATTTTAGGTTCCTATTTATATAGTCTGTCGAATTAGGTTGTGATTTAGGGATAACTCTAGTCATAGTGAAAAAAGGTCATTTGCTATATAGAAGAGTGGACGTAGGATTTTAATTTGTACCACTGTAAAAATCTCGTGTATTCCTATGTTGGCTGCTCTTAGTTTTTCATTTTTAGCTACATATTCTTTGTTTATCCAAAAAAAAAAAATTGTAGCAATCTTATTCACCGCCCTCCCTCTAGGCCTGCATCTCATTTCTAACATTGTTGGCTCGCCTGAGATTGGGATGTAGGATTAGGACTTTACTCTAATCTCCAAAATAAATGGCATGAAGTTTCACCATCTCCTAATCCTAAAGACATAAGACTTTCCATCACCAATATACCCTTCTACCTCATGTATTACCCACACTAACGTATTTATCATATTATAATATATTAAATTAGGGTATCATTTATAATTTTATAATTTTTTCGAGTGTTGTTTCTAAAGTTTTGAGGGTTATTTGTAATTATTGAAACTTTCAAGGGGTGGTTGCAAAATTTTTAGGAACTATTTTATAAAACTTTTGTAGGGTTATTTATAATTTACAAAACTTTCAAGAGGCTTCTTATAAATTCTTTGACAGTGGTTGTAATTTTAGAAACCTTTTTAAGGGGTAGTTTGTAAAACTTTTAAGGGGTTATTTGTAATATTTTGAAAATTTCAGTATGATGTTTGTTATTTAAGTAACTTTCGTGTGGCTATTATAAAATTTTAAAATGTCTATTTGTAAAATTTTCAAGGGTATATGATAATTTCCAAAATAAATTTTGATTGTAAAATTTTCACAAATTTGTTTGTAGAATTTCAGGCTCTGTTTATCATTTTTAAACTTTTATGATGATTGTACATAATTTTTTGATGTTCTAGGAATTGTTTGTAATTTATGGATTTTAAAGGGATATTTTATAATTTTCTAAATATTATGATTCTATTCATAATTCTCCGATTTCTCACCGACTTATTTGTATTTTTGAACCATATGGGATTGTTTACAACTTTCATGTGGCTATTTATAATTTTATATTTTTATGGAGTGGTTGTAATTTTTAAACCTTTTAAGGGCTCATTTGTAAAAAACTTTTGAAGAGTTGTTTGTAATATTTTAAAATTTCTAGTAGGGTATTTGTTATTTTTTGCATTTTTCATAGGCTAGTTGTAATCTTTTTTTTAAAATTTTGAGGTGATATTTGCATTTTTTGAAACATTCAAGGGGATGGTTTTAAAATTCTCAATAGGTTGTTTATAAATTGTCAAGGGACTATCTATAGGTTTTGAACTTTTATAGGACTTTTTGTAATATTTAGATTTTCTAAAGATTATTTGTAATTTACCGATTTTAAAAGGAACAGTTTATAATTTACCGATTTTGAAACATGGCAGTTTTTTTTAACACACAGCATATTTTTGAGTTTTTAGGAGTAATTCACTAATTATATGTAATGGAGAGATATGGTTATGAGATTTTTTTTAATTATGGATAGTTGTAATTTAATTAGGATTACCAAATATTTGATTATTATAAATTTCTAAGTAAAGATAGTTTTAATTTGATGAGAATCTTTTATTAGGTGAAAATAATAGTAGGTGTCGACATGTCATGTTTTAATAGGATAAAAAGACACATGGCTATTTTTTAGCATGATACATGACATACTTTTAGATGTCATATATTAGTTTTTTTATCCCTATAAGAGAATCACCAAAGATATGATTGTAAGATATTTAATTATGGACAATTATAATTTAATTAGGATTACAAAATATTTTGTTACTTAAAGTTTCTAATTCTAGATAGTTTTAATTTGATGAGAATCATTAATTATGTGAAATATGAATAGATGTCCATATGTCATCTTTTAATAGGATAGAATGACCTATATAATTTTTTTTAATATGATATATGTTATGTATTTAGATGACATGGGTAAATTTTTTAATCTTTAGTAGAAACACCAATTTCTCATTATATATAAAGGAGGGATTGCTTTATCCTCCCATTTTGGTTTTATTCTGAATTAGATCAAAGAGTTATTTGATCAATTTAATATAAAAACAATATTGTCTCTTTTCTTAAATACTTGCTTGCTCGCATAAATTTTTGAGAAAATTGTGTCAATGCCCCCAAAACAGTATTTTCATGTGCTGCAGCCCCTTCACTTTTCCCCCATGTGGTTCAGCCCCAAGAAGTGTGACATCTTTCGCTGCAGGCATCTTTTAGCAATTATTACCTGTCAACCAAGCATAGAGAGAGGATAAAAAGTTCAAAACTCTAAAATGTCATTATCTACTCTATTCTTTCATGTTAGGTTTATTTAGAGTTCTTGTTGGGTCTAATTTCAGCTCAATTTAATTCATATTAAGTCCAATTTAATGTTAAATCTAATTTCATGTTAAGTCCAATTTAAGTTTAATTTAATTTATATTAAGTCTTATTTAATTCATGTTATGTCTAATTCAACTTGTTTTAAGTCTAATTTAATTGGACTTAACATGAAATTAGACTTAAAAAATTAAATTAAACTTAACATGATTTAAATTAGATTTAAAAGGAATTTAACATGATTAAAATTAGACTTAAATTTTCGTGTTAGGTCTTCATTTTAAGTCTAATGCATGTTAGGTATAATAAAAATTCGTGTTAAGTCTAATTTTATGTTAGGTCTAATAAAAGTTCGTGTTAGTTCTAATAAAAGTTTGTGCTAGTTCTATTTTGTGTCCGTGTTAGTTTTAACTCATGTTAGGTCTAATTGGTGTTCATGTTAATTAGTTCTATTTTGTGTTCGTGTTAGTCTAATTCATGAATTAGAACTAACACGAACTGTGTTAGTTCTAACTCAGTTCATGTAAGTTCTAATTCATGAATTAGAACTAACACGAACTGAGTTAGAACTAACATAGTTTGTGTTAGTTCTGTTGGCCTTATTGTTTTGATGATGTTTAACAAAAAATTTACAACTAAGATTCTTTGTCTAGTGTTTGTGTTTATCTATTTATTGTAGATAAATAATATGTTGGAGGATGAATGGAATTGCGTTTCAACGATGATATCCAATGGAGGTTGGTGAAATAGTGGTTGAAGCCTATACAATTCAAGTTAAAGATCCAATTACAAGCTTCATCCAAGTTTACCAAGTTGAGCTACAATGAAGATCAAGATCAAGCTTAGGTAACATTAGTTTAGGTTTTATATTATGTGTGTTAGTACTTTAAGCTCAATATTATACACACACATTATATTGGTTTCCATGTATATATAGTTTCATATATACATATATGTTTGGTTTCCATTTATATATATAGTTATACATACATAGTTTTGAGTTTTCATGTTTATAAATATGAGATTACATATTTCATATTTATTATTGTATTTTGGTTTAGCTATATAGATATAAAACAAATTTACATGCATATATATAGTCTTATGTTTCATACTCTATTGTGTTTAAGAATATATTGTGTAGAATATGCAATTTTGTAAAAATATTATTTTCATGGGTTATGGACTTAACAATCATCATACACATCTTTTATTAAGTCCACAAAATCATTTTGTAAAGTTTCAAAACATGGTTTAGCCAAAATATCAAAATTCATGTGTTCACATTTTTATGTTTTGGACTATTTTGCAAAATAATAATATTTTACATTTGGAAGGTCCTTTTTAAAAACTGGTTTTTATAACATGTGTATTATCATGTCTATAATCATTTTCCAAGGTTTCATAATTTTTGAAATTTGTTTGATATTTTTTAACATGGTTTTAAAAATCAGAAATCTGTTTTCAAAACTGTGCACATCAAATATCAGTGTACGGTCGGCCGCGCGTACCTCTGTGGTCGACCGCGCTTTATTCAGAGAGCAAGCTTTGATTTTTAGCTGTTCGTGGTCGACCGGACCTACCTCTGCGGTCGACCGTGACTTTTCCTGTTTACCCGCCCGCCAGTGGCTCTGCGGTCGATCGCCGTACAATAACGGCTAGTTTTTTGATTTTTCCAGCTGTGTTTTCTGAGAGCTATTTGGTCTTTTTGCTTGGTTTTTTGCTGATATTTTGGGTTCCTATAAATACCCCTTTGCTCTCATCTTTCATACTTACTAAGAAAATGCTTTAATCAAGTTTAACAAGAGTTTAAGTTTTGTTTAAGTGTGTTTAAAAGCTTTTAAGCATTTTCGAGTTTGAGTTTGTGAATTCAATTCCACAAGAGCTTGAGGAGATCATCTATTGGAGTTTGAGCAATCAACTATTCTCCCTCCATCTCTTGTCATCTATTGAGAAATTTTCTAAACTCTTTTCTAGTTTTATGTTTATTTGTTTGATTATCATCTTATTAAAGCTAGTTTTATATTGAGTTTAGATTTGATTAATCTCATTGTTACACACACCCACTTGAGCTTACTGTATTTGCATTCATAATATATTTAGGGTTGTGAGAGATAGTAACATTGAGTTGAGCCTAATTGAGTTCTCACCTTATTTAGAGAACAATCATTTGTTGTGTGTCTAATTGTGAAGTTCACTTTGTAATGCACTTGTACACCGAGAGGAGTGTGTGGTGAGGACGGAGTCGATACCGAGAGGAGTGGCGTCGGTGGCCTAGTGAGAGGTGATAATTCCGAGCACTTGAGGGAGTCAATACGTGAGGACCAACACTTTGTGAGGATTTGTGAGAGTTGTCGGTTGACTTGATAACCGAGTGTGTAGAGTTTTCGGGTGTAGAGTTTTCGGTTAGCTAGAAAACTGAGTGTGTAGAGAAGTTCCGGCTTCCAAATCGGGTTGTGTAGTGGATTCTCCCCGGGAGTGGGGAGCGGAGACGTAGGACGGAAGGTTCGAACTCCGTGATCATTTCCTTGTGTTTGAGTTTGGCATTGGCGTATTTATTCTTGCATATTATTATATCGCCATTGTTGCATGATCATTTTGTTTACCCTTGTTTATATTGTATATCATTGCACATATCTTGTAGCATATCATACTTGTTAGGATATATTTGTTAATAAGTTTTTATTGGTATTTAAATCGGATTAGATTATCATAAATCCTATTCACCCCCCTCTAGGGTTCTTTTCTAGTGGCAATAGGGTCTAACAAGTTCTAATTCATGAATTAGAACTAACATAGTTCGTGTTAATTCTAATTCACGAGTTAGAACTAATATGAACTGAGTTAGAATTAACACGAACACAAAATAGAACTAACATGAACACCAATTAGACCTAACATGAGTTAGAACTAACACGAACTTTTATTAGACCTAACATGAAATTAGACTTAACACGAATTTTTATTAGACCTAACATGAATTAGACTTAACACGAAATTTTAAGTCTAATTTCAATCATGTTAAATTCCTTTTAAGTCTAATTTAAATCATGTTAAGTCTAATTTAATTTTTTTAAGTCTAATTTCATGTTAAGTCCAATTAAATTAGACTTAAAACAAGTTGAATTAGACATAACATGATTTAAATTAGACTTAATATGAATTAAATTGGACTTAACATAAATTAGACTTAAATTGGACTTAACATGAAATTAGACTTATCATTAAATTAGACTTAATATGAATTAAATTGAGCTAAAATTAGACCTAACAAGAACTCTAAATAGACCTAACACGAACTCTAAATAGACCTAACATGAAAGAATATAATAGATAAGGGCATTTTGGGTTTTTTTAATTTTATCCTCTCTCTATGATTAGTTGACAGATAATAATTACTAAAAGAGAGCTGCAACACACGATGTCACACTTCTTGGGGCTGAACCACATGGGGGGAAATGAAGGGGATGTATAACACATAAAAATGTTGCTTCTTAGACATTGACACAATTTTCTCTAATTTTTTTTATCAAAACAATGACTGAATATTTATTGTTTTCTTGAAGGAAGAAATTAAATTTTTTTTGGATTGAGATATTGAGGTCCTGTTTAGGCATGTGAGGCCCGAATCTCTGAGCTGAAGAAGGTGTAAAGAACTAGCCCTCTAGTACAAAGAAAACACTAGAGAATTGCAAAAGTAAAAGAGAACTAGCCCTCTAGTACATTGAAATATTCAGACAGCTGGTTCGATGATTCACACTGCCATTTGATTGATATGAAAGAAAATAAAGTGAAGTGGCAAGGAATGGTTCAGGTTTAAAAAATTATTTTGATTTTAGTAAGGAAAAGTAAGCCGTTGAGTCATATAGCGTACGTTGCCGGGGAAACGAACTCATGGGTTGAGGTATAGACCAGCCTTCGGCTGTAAATGTAATTCGTGGACTGCTACGGGATTATGTGACCACCGCATCCCGTAGCTACAGTAAAACATCACTAAAATGGAAAATGATACTGGCACACCATCAACCACACCTCTCTTGCTACAGTGCAGCGGGCCCCATATGAAAATTTTTAAAAAATTTCATATGTGGCCCGCTGCACTGTAGCAGAAGAGGAGGTGTGGTTGATGATGTGGCTGTAGTGCCCCTCCACTAAAATACCTCATCCCGTTAAGAATTAACAAAAGATGGTCGCCTCAGCTTTTATCATAACATATCATCTCCTACTTTGTCCAAATAAGTACTTATTTTAAATTAATACTGTACCAAACTGACACTTGCAATATTACACCACCGAAACCCCCTCCCCGAAACAATGGAAGAGGATCGTGTGATGATACCAAGTTTATTTTTATTTTGATGTGGCTGTAGTGCCCCTCCACTAAAATACCTCATCCCGTTAAGAATTAACAAAAGATGGTCGCCTCAGCTTTTATCATAACATATCATCTCCTACTTTGTCCAAATAAGTACTTATTTTAAATTAATACTGTACCAAACTGACACTTGCAATATTACACCACCGAAACCCCCTCCCCGAAACAATGGAAGAGGATCGTGTGATGATACCAAGTTTATTTTTATTTTTATTTTATTTTATTTTATTTTTTTGTTTTATTGATAGATTGGCTACGCAAAGCCAAAAACATACATAAGTACTCTAAAAAGAACATGGAAAAAATCAACCTTGAACTCGATCATTTTGCAATTGCCTCTAAATAAACTTAGGGTAGTCCTCAATCGAAACAGATAATCCATAGGCTTCTGCAGCATGGCAAGATAAAATATGAGCAACTTCATTCTCAACCCTACGCACCAACTCAGAATTGCACAACTCCATATATTGGCACTAAAAATGACATCATTCACCAAATTTTCAAATATAGAGAGCTCTAATCTCCACCTCGTCTTATATCATTAATAAATTGCTTAGAATCTCCCTCAATCACCACCCTCTGAATAATGTACAATGTCTAGTAAGGTTACTATCATAAAACTTCATTAGATAAATCTCTGAAAACTTTCCTTAACTTTGGATGATTATCAGAAAATCCCCTTAACTTTTAAAATATGAGACCCCCCAACCCAAGTATAGAAATTATCACCTTTTAATAACTGTTCTGATTTTATCAGAATCCACCCCCCCCCCCCCCACCCCTACACCCTAACGTTGATATTTAGTAGAAATCCCCCAACTTAGAGGTGCTTCTAATAAAATCCAAAGCTAAAAGGGACTTTCCGATAACCCTTGAACTTAGGAGGATTTTTTATATTTAGAGAGTTAAGGGGGTTTCCATGATAATCATCCAATTAAGTGGGGTTTTTATGATATTTAGCCTACTCTGCCATTTGAGGCGACTCAACGGTGGGGGTGGGGGGTGGGGGACAGCGGGCAAATATCAATATTGCCCACTGTTTTACATCTGTACGATGAGAGCATTTTAGCAGGATCCTTACTCCAAGGTATGTATGTAGGCAAGTAAAATTGCCTCTATCCCTAACAAAGGAAGCTTTCGGTCAATATATGTACATGCACAAGTTGTACAACAAAACACATCAACTTGGAACAAGCAAAGAAGCTCACAAAGTGTTAGACCCTAGGGGAGGGGGTTAGGGTCTTATGCTAATCTAATCCAATTTCATACAAATTAAAACTAATTAACAAGTTATTCTTGCAAGATAGATATACAATATGATATGAGCAAGAATATACAATATGAATAAAGAGATATATCCTAGCCAAGAGGTATATGATGAAATATATGCAATGATATATAAATTAACACAAGGGTAAACAATCTAAACTAAGGATTCAATTGTGATAGGGCAATATAAACAATGCAAACACACAATATGATTACGGAGTTCGGACCTTCCATCCTACGTCTCCGCTCCCCACTCTCGGGGAGAAATCCACTATCACAACCGGGTTTTCTACGCTTACCCGAACAATGTTTACACCTCACACTTGGTTTTCTAGCTAACCGAAAACTTTACAATCTCACACTCTTGCAATCCTACTTTACACCCTCTTAAGTGTTGGTATTTAGTCCGTGTCTCCCTCAAGTATTAGGAATTACAACCTCTCTCTAGGTATTACCACCTACTACACTCCTCTTGGGACGACACTGTCTCTCACCACACACTTCTCTTGGTGTATAAGTGTATTACAAAGTGAACTTCACAAATAGGCTCATAATACAACAAATGATTTGTTCTCTACAATAGATGAGAACACAATTAAGCTCACTCTCAATGTCACAAACCCACAACCCAAATTATATTATGAATGTAAATACAATAAGCTCAAGTGGGTGTGTGTAAACAATGAGTGAAATTAAATCAACTAAACTCAAATATAAATACTAGATTAATAGAATGATAATCAAACAATATAAAAGTAAATCTAGATTGAGTTTAGAAAACTTCTCCAATAAATGACAAGAGTGAGAGAGAGAGAGATGATTTGAAGCTCAAACACCAAGTGATGATCTCTTCTAGCTCTTGTGAAATTGATTTCACAAAATTAAACTCTCAATTGCTTAAAAGCTTTTAAAACAAACTTAAACCTGATTTCACAAAATTAAACTCTCAATTGCTTAAAAGCTTTTAAAACAAACTTAAACCAAACATAAACCAAACATAAACCCTTATTTAAAACTTTCTTAAACTTGTTTAAAACACTCTTATTATTGCTCTGGTAGTGGGGGGTTTGTGGGTTTATATAGGAAGAGAAAACAACAGCCAAATCCCCAAACAAAAGACCAAAAAGCCCAAAGAATCAGAAATCAGATTCTGTACAAAAATAACCGTTGGGCGATCGACGGTTGATCGTGGGAATTTTGCGGTCGACCGCGAGCAACAACATAAACTAAATACGGCTTTAGACATCAGCTAGTCGACCATGCGACCATGGCGGTCGACCGCGAAACTATCTGGACTGTATCCGGTCGACCATCACGATCGACCCCGAGCCATCAAAAACCAATCTGAGTCTCTGGACTCAATGGTGGTCGACCGTGGCGGTCGAGCGCAAACTGATACATGAAATTCCAGGTTTAAAATAGTTTTTCTGATTTTAAACATCTGTTTAAAAATATCAAATAAATTCTAAAAATTATGAAACTTTAAAAAATGATTGTAGACATGATAATACACATGCTATAAAAACTAGTTTTCAAAAAGAACCTCCCAAATAAGAAATATCATTATTTTACAAAATAGTTCAAAACATGAAAATGTAAACACATGAGATTTAACATTTTAGCTTAACCATGTTTTGAAACATTACAAAATGATTTTATAGACTTGAAAAAAAACGTAAACTATTGTTATGAAGTCTATAAATAATGAATATAGTATTTTATCAAAATACACATATAATACACTAAAACATGATTTCATTGAACTAAATAAAATTGATATTGATAAAATCATATATATGCATGTAAGTATGAAACAAAAATATGTTTTCTAATTATATTCAATTGTTTCATATTAAAACTTGAAAGCTCAAAACCATGTATGTATATATATAACTAAATATACATAGAAACCAAAACTTAACTTATGTATATATATATATATATAAAGAAATCAATAAAATATGTGTGCATATTATATTGAGCTTAAAGTACCAACACACATAATATAACACCTAAACTAAATGTTACCCAAACAATCTTGATCTTCAATAAGCTTGACTTGGTACACTTGCGGATGAAGCTTGAACTTGAATCTTTAACTTGAATTATATTACTTCAACCACTATATCCGCCAACCTCCATTTGATATAATCGTTATGGCGCAATCCATCCAACCTCCAACTTGTTATTTGTCTATAATTGATACAAAAACACAAATACTAGATAAATAATATTAGAAGTAAATTATTTGTAAATCATCATCAAAATAAGAAGGCCAACAAAAAGTTCGCCTACAAGACTGGACTTCGCCTGAGCATTCAAGTTTGCTTGAAAGAAGCCAAGTTCGCCTGAATACTCGACTTTGCTGGCAAACCCAAGTTCGCTTGATAACGTGGCTTCGCCTGAATGAATCATGCAAATTCAAATTCGCCTGAACTGGTCAAGCTTCCCTATGATGGCTCATGCGAAGTTAAATTCACTCGAACACTTAACTTCACCTACAAGGTTCGCCTACATGCCAAACTCACATACAAGCTTGTCAAGCTCGCCTTAATGTGCAAGTTCGCCCGCAGCATCAAGTCCACCTACAACGTCAAGTCCATCTGTACTGCTTGACTAAGTCAGCCACTAAGGCTTAAAATGTGGAAGTGGTTACGCCCACTTTCCACGTTCTTAGAAGATGGTTACACACCATTCTCCTCTATAAATAGCCGCTAATTACTACCAAAAGAGAAGAGGAACCGAGCATTGAGATTTTTTTTGTGCACTTGGCCTCTAACAATCAAGCATTTCTAGCCTTCAAGCATCCTAGCTCGAGTATTCAAACTCCGACAAAGCTTCTACCGTGCGAGGAAGCTTATTCCTAATATTGTTCGAATCGTCAATGAGAAGCAAACTTGACTCAAGCATCGAATGAGGCATCCTTTTGCCCCAAAGATCCCATGTTAAACAAAAGAGAGATCAAGTCAATTCTCTCTTCTTCTGTGTAAAAGAGAGTTCTAGTTTGCAATACACAATTCAATCAATACAAATTCAGAATCATCTTTTACGACCTACAATGTATATGAAGAGGGCTTAATTAAAGTTGAACACCATATAGTTTCTCCAAACTTTGCATTTATATATCGTTATTTGCTTTTGGCAGCACTTCTGTATCTTAAGTTTTAAAATTTAAAATTAAAATATCCTTGGTTATGCAATACACAAGAATTTCCTTCTAAAAATTCTCAGGGGATACTCACATGCTAATTTTAGAACTTTTTAATGCTTCATTTTTGTTAAATTTCATGTTCTAATCACCATAATTCTATCTCTAAAGTACCATAGTCTATTTCAAATAGGATTTTTGATAGGTTTAATAGTAATCTTAATGAAAATATTCTTAAAGTAGTATGTGAAGGTCACATAAGAACTTCTGAGGAAAATTTCTCATATTTGCATAACTGAGTGTACTAAAGTGCAAAATTTAGAAACTTTAGGGTATATAAGTGCTGTAAAAAATAATAGATGGTATATAAGTGTAAAGTAGGGGAAACTATAGGGAATTTAAGTGCAATTCAGTCATGTGAAATGGCAACGCCGATGTAAATAGAATAGTGTATTAGTGTAAACAACATAAAAATCATTGTAATCACTAATTTGGTATGTATAAAAGTTTAGTTGATAGAAATACTACAAGTAAAAAATAGATTAAAAAAGTGACTTCTAAACTTATAAAATAGAAAATAGTAAAAGTAATATCTTTTTGTTTATTTCATATGTCTTTGAATGTAATGGATGTACTCCTTCTTGTTCTTCATTCATTCTTTTTCTTTCTAGTTTCATGCGTGTTTCACTACTCCCGGGCTGCTTCTCAGCCATGAGAGGAGCAAAATTTTATGAAATATGAATTATTCGTAAGTGAAATATCATTGTTTAGAGAATTATAAGAAGTAAGTTTTTCAGAGAAATAAAAAAAATTGTCCAGAAGTAGCTGAAAATAGCATATATTTCATTCATTCTGGCTGCTTCGTAGCCCTGTGGCCCGTGGAAACAAATAGCGTTTAAGACCTGTTAATCTCAGTATTGGGCTCTTGCTCAATATATTGCTATTAGTCTTTAAGTGGGCTTGGGCCGACTTCATTTATATCGATAATTAAATTCCGAGATTGATATCAGTAAAAATAAAAGGTAGCATGCATCCTACATTGCCCCATGTTGCTCAGCAAATGTTTTCCCAAACGAAGGACAAAATTCCATGCAACAACTATCACTAGGTATAATTTCTTATTCAACAGTTATCACTCGGTTTAATGTCTTACTCCCAAGGCCTAGATGGTGTCATCACTAGGTGTTTCTTGTTTAAACATTGGGCTTCAAATGACATATAGGATGCTCAGCCAATTCATTATGAGTAGTGGCAAAGCCGAGACCTTTTGTAGGAGGGCCAATGTAAAACTATCATAGTATATATACAGAACCAACCGAATATAACAATGTATAATAAGAGTTTAGGTAGGTGAAAGAACCTAGAATAGAAATTTTATCAAATAGATTTATGAATGCTTGAATCATTCCAACATATCAATTGCTCATTGATTCATCATCTTCCAATCCTCTAGAGTTTCTTATTACCTACAAACAAACAAGACAAATTATGTAATACATGACGAAGATATAGATCATGTGCATTTTACAAGTATTCAGACAACAATATTCAATGTGTCATATTTAGTTTTGTATTTAACCAAAAGCTATAAATTACTTATATTTGGAATGATGCAAAATACATTTGTCCACGAGCATAAAGAGAATAGAGATTGTACCATAAATCTCACATTACAAAATTCATAATATTCTTATAACAACAAACTAACTAAGTTGTGCTCGATGTTCTTTCATTGAACCAAACTCATCTATGATTGAATTTGTGTCAAATTTCTTGCCAATTTCTTTTTCTATGTACAAAGTCATGAAATTATTCAAGAATTCATCTTCCATATTGCTCCGAAGCTTTGTCTTCATTATCTTCATGATTGAGAATGCTCGTTCCTTAGTTGTTGTTAATATAGGAAGAGTGAGAAAAAGTCTAACCAATCAATCAACAAGTTGATAAGTAGTTGACTTGCTTGTTCTTGCCAAGCCTTGACATAATTCTTGAATATTGGATAACTTTTATAATTCGGGATGGTTACAAACATCATGATGGTAATATTGAAGTTCCACTCTTAAGTGCACTACTTCTTGTTTGATGAAATCCAAACTATAATACTTCTCCACTAGTTTACATATAGCATCAATGTTGAATGACATGCATCTCTTTAGGGTCCAAAGATGTGCTAAGGACAAGCAACTCCATCATATGCTCATTGAACCTATTTTTTAGTTCTTGCAATTGGTAATCAGTTGTTTTGAAGAAATACATCCACTTGGTAATAATACTCAATAGTAATATGATCTTCTTGTCTTCAAGCTCAGCCATGCCATGCAACATACAAAGAACCCATATAAGGAATATCAATATTATGTTGCTCGCAAAATGCTTTCACATTCATAAAGAAGCTATTCCAACTCTAAGAGTTTCGATCTATACTTTTGTACTTGAAACAAGATGCATGGCATTCAAGATATCTTGAGACTGCCGTTGCAATACTTGACAAAGAATATAGGTAATTTCCACACGTTCTTTCATAAGATGTAAGATAAAAATAAAATCATATGAGAAAAGATTATTCAAAGCATAATCCACCTCTCCACATTAAGAAAATTTTTATTGTTTGGTGAAATCACCTAGAACCATAGAAGTTGTGTTAAACATCTTTAGCAAACTAGAAATAGAATCTAGATGAAAATCCCATCGAGTATCTCTGGCACGTCTTACAGTGCTAACTTGATTAAGTCCTCTTTTGGTCTTAACTTCATTGTTTACAATCATTAATGCAAATTTATTCACTTGAGCCTCCTTTAATTCATCATTACATTTGCTAGATGCACTAACAATATTGATGATGATAATTAAGTTAGAGAAAAATTAATGAATGGAGGATATTTCTCGAGATGTCGCAACCAATGCAAGTTGAAGGCAATGAGACAAGCAATGGATGTAATAGGCACATGGGCACTGCTTGCGAATTAAAGCTTGAAAGCCATTCAATTCATCCCTCATATTGCCCGCTCCATCACATCCTTGCCCTCTAAGATTTTGAATATCCAATCCATGATGAGAGAGAACAAAAAAAATGCTATTCTTCAATGTTAAAATCATGGTGTCTTGTACATGGACAAAGTCAAAGAAACATTCACGCATGAACCCCTCTCTATCCACAAATCTCAACACAATAGCCATTTGCTCTTTTTTTGACTTATCATGAGATTCGCCAACAATAATACAAAATTTTGCTTCGCCCGATTCTTCTAGAATCTCTCTTTTTCACTTTGCAAGAAAAGACATGAAGAATTTCCTTTGAATTTAGGATGATGTGTAAGAGGCATTCTCCGGAGCATTTTATAAAATAATATCTGAGACTTTTTTATTGTAAGATGACAATAACTTTATAAATTCTATAAAGTTACCACTATTGAGAGAATCCACACTTTCATCATGATGCAAAAAGAACAAGCTTGAAATATAAGTCATTGAACTACGTTAATTGATACTTGAGGCCATCACCGATTATTGCTACTTGTTCATAACAAAAATATTGGCGATGTTTCTCTGGATTGGATAGAGGATAAGTTGAAAGTTTTAATTGATATGGACCACATCGTAGATAATAGCGACGAATGTCATCTTGTTGAGATCAATTTTTTCAAGTTAAGATCTTTGTATTTTTAGAGGGCGGTCAACAACATGAGTTTTTGGATTTGGACTAACATTTTGCTTACTTTGTCTCGGTTGAATAAGAGATTTCCTCTTAAAAAAAGAATCAATAGTAGTTGGTTTTCCCATCGCCACAAGCTACAAATATAATATTTATAAAGACAAGTCAATTAGAAATAAAAACTTAAAAATAAATTCATAAGAATAGCTTGAACACAACTCGTAACAACTTGTTTCAAAAATTCTTCTTTGACCTTGAAGTCCAGACCATTTTAAGAATTCCTTTGAGTATTACTACAACTCAAGATTTCTTATTGTGACATTATAATAATCATGGCTCATTCACTGTAAGAGTGCTTACAAATTAGCAGTTTCTATGCAAAATTATTTGGGTGATAACTCTTATGCGGAATCATCGAGCTCTAGAGATTTGATCTACTAGAAGAGAATTTGGTCTCTAAAGATACCAATTAAAATAAAAGTATTTATATGGAGATTAAGTTATAATTTTTTACCAGTAAAGCATAATCTAATTGCTTGTGAAATGTCGATAGATCTGCATTGTGTAGCTTGTGGTGTAAGTTGGGGAAGATCAATATAATGCATTATTCTCGTGCAAAATAGCAAGAAATACTTGGTTAGGGACTGATTTGTCATGGCTTTGTAACTATGAAAGGCAATCTCGATTTTTGGATTGGATGCAATAGGTGACAGAGGCAATGAGACTAGAGAACTTGGGATGGTTTCGTGTGGCTATATGGATGCTATGGAGTGATAGAAACCAAGGTGTTATGAGGAAAAATAGAAGGGATGGGTCAAGAATTATGAGAGAGGCTAAAATATATGCAGAGTCTTTTATAGCAAATATTGAAGCTAAAGACTATGTTCATGCCTTGATAATAAACTCAAGATGGTCTCCTCCTCCTGTTGGTTTGTACAAAATTAATGTGGATGGAGGATGGAGAGAGGGACAATGTATTGGAGGCTTGGGATGTGTAGTGAGAGATGTGAATAGTTGTTTCATGGCCAGTTTTTCAAAAGGCAATACAAGAGCTCTTAATGTTGTAGTATGTGAGGCTCTCGCTGCAAGGGATGCACTAGCTTTTGCTCTTGATATTGGACTTTCAAAGGTGGTTCTTGAAATGGATAGTTCAGTGGCGACTAATGCAATTAAGTACCCAGATAGGGAGTTATCAGAGCTTATGAGAACACGTGTATACATTAAAAGCTTGGGTCAAAGATTGCAACATTTTGAGGTTCAACAGTCAGCTAGGAGTTATAACAAAGTTGCTCACGTCTTGGCTAAAAAAACTTTGGATTTCTCTAATATGATTGTATGGATGGAAGGAGCACCTGATGATATTGTGCATCTTCTACTTGGTAATTGTAGTAGTGTAGTTTGCTCATTAATAAAATCTCTTAATTTTCCATCAAAAAAACTTGTTGTTAGACCCTAGAGGAGGGGAGGGGGGGGGG
>NC_033800.1:41012714-41013975 GCF_001876935.1 Asparagus officinalis
TCTCTGCATCGCTGGCGGTGCCTCAAGCCTGTTCGGCTGACCCTGACCTCTGCCCTGCTGTCGCTGCTGTTGCTGGTTCGGGCCCTTACCCTGCTGAGCTCCTGCTGGTGTACTACGACATTCTGATGCCTTGTGCCCAACTTTGTGGCAGTTGAAACAAGAACCCTGGAACTTGCGCTGCTGATGCGCTTGCTGATCCTGCTGGGGTCCCTTCTTATGAGGGCCCTGCTGCTGCTGATGCTGATGCCCTGACAAAGGTCTCTTGTTCTTGCCCTTGTCCCCACTCTGCCCTGCGTTGGCCTTCCCCTCCTTGTCCTTCAGGAACATAGTGGTCTCGATCTCCTGAGAAGTGGCAGCCTCAGCTACCTCCCTGACTGAAAAGAATCTCCTCGACACAAGATACCGTCGGAGATTAGGGCGAAGCCCAGCCAAGAACATCTGAGCCTGACGCTCTCATGTCTGCCACATACCCGTGAAATGCAGCAACTCCATAAACCGGCTCTCATAATCCGCCACTGTCATGTCCCCCTGAGTCATCCGGGACAATTCAAGCTCCTTCCCAGTCCGTGCTGCAGAAGAAATATACTGCCCATAGAAGAAGTAAATGAAATCCTCCCATGTGAGGGTCATCCTCTGCTCTGGAGTAAACTGTAGTCGGTACCATCTCCCGGTATCTCCCTTCAGGCTATAAGATGCCAATCTCTGCTTCTGTACCGGGTCCACACTGAGTATATCGAGGATATTGCTCACATCCTCCTTCCACTTATGGGCTGCAAGAGGGTCTGGTGACCCTTGAAACTCTGGTGCCCTCATCTTCTGGTATCTCTCTACCATACAGAGCCAAGCTTCCTGCTCCGTGGCTCTATCTGGCACTGCTAGTGGAATAACTGCAGGTGCTGCCTCTGGGTCTCTCTCTCTCTGATCGGGACGGCTGGTATCCCCTGCTGCTGAGCTACAGGTGGTGGTGGCGTCCGAGGTGCTATGTGAGTAGTTACCAACTCCTCTATGGCTGTCATCCTGGCAATAAGGGGAGCCATGATATCCACCAAATACTGGGGAGCCTACTGCGGCTCTGGTGTTGCCTGCTCCTGCTCGGGTGGAGCCGGCTGCGGCTCAGGTGGAACCTGCTGGGGCTCTGCCTGAGCGGCCCTTCTAGTGCGGGGTCTCCCACGTCCAGCCATCTCTCTGATCATAAGAAAAATAAGGTTCATGAGTCAAAGTAGACGTACATACATAGTTCATCACAATATGATTTTCACAT
>NC_033800.1:41014975-41035214 GCF_001876935.1 Asparagus officinalis
TTTATGTCAAAACATCAAACTTCATGTATATCACTTTTTTTCATGTTTTGAACACTTTTGCAAAATAATTAGATTTCACAATTGGGAAATGCAAATTGAAAATTTCTTTTTTTAACATGTTCAAAATATCATTTGCAAACATTTCTCAAAGTTTCATCAAGTTTTGAATTGATTTGTTATGTTTAAAGGAATTTACAAATTCACGTTTTCGTTCGTGCACATGTTCGTACATGTTTTACAAAACTGATGAGTTTTCACAAATGGGAAGTGATATTTGAAAACTCCTTTCTCTGACATGTTTATCTACATGTTTAGAAACTTTTCTCCAGTTTTTACTATTTTTGGAGTTGATTTACATGTTTATCTACATGTTTAGAAACTTTTCTCCAGTTTTTACTATTTTTGGAGTTGATTTACTATGCCCAATTGATTTTACAAAATCGTGTATGTCAGCAGTTTTTCAGAAACTGTAAATCTGTGTTCAAATATTTATTTCTCTCAATTGGAAAATTCTTTTTCATAAATTCTTTCTCTAACATGTCATTATATATGTATAGAACCTTCCTACAAAATTTCATAATTTTTGGAGCTGTTTTACTATTTTTAAATTTATTTTACAAAACCGAACCTGAGTTCAAATGCTCACTGGGCGACAGAGAGACTGTCGGTCGACCGATCCGGTCGACCGATGAAATTTTCCGGTCGACCGATAAAAATTCCGGTCGACCGACGAGGACTTTTTCTACTTCCAACGGCTAGTTTTTTGACCGTTGTTTTTTGTCTTTTGCTCACGTTTTTGGCTGAGTTGTGAGAGGGCATAAATACCCCATTGCCTTCAACTTTCAAGCTATCTAAGAGAGTTTTTAAAACAAGTTTAAGAAAGTTTTAATCAAGGGTTTAAGTTTTCTTTTAGTGTTTGTTTAAAAACCTTTTAAGCATTTACAAGAGTTTGGTTTGTGGAGCAAATTTCACAAGAGCAAGTGGAGATCATCCTTGGTGTTTGAGCATTCATTCTTCTCCCTCTCTCTTGTCATCTATAGAGAAGTTTCCTTAAACTCAATTCTAGCATTTTATAAGTTTGTTCTTAATTTCATAAGCTAGATTTCATATTGAGTTTATATTGTTTTATCTCTTTGTTCACACACAACCTATTGAGCTTATTGTATTTACATTCATAGTATAATTTAGGTTTGTGGGTTTGTGACATTGAGAGTGAGCTTAATTGAGTTCTCATCTTGTTTAGAGAACAATCAATTGATTTATATTGTGCCTAATTGTGAGGATTCACTTGTAATACACTTGTACACAGAGAGAAGTGTGTGGTGAGAGACGGGGTCGAATCCAAGAGGAGTGGCGTCGGTTGACGTGCCTAGGGAGAGGTTGTAACCGAGCACTTGAGGAGGAGGACACGGGCTAGGACCAACACTTAGTGTGTGAGGTGTGATTGCATAGTGATTGTATTGTGAGGTGTAAACGTTGTTCAGGTGAACGTAGAAAACCCGGTTGTGATAGTGGAGATCTCCTCGAGGTGAGGAGCGGGGACGTAGGTCGTGGGGACCGAACCTCGTAAACATATCCTTTGTTTGTGATTGCTTTGGCGCACTTGTTTTTATATTCATATCTTACATCGCCATTGTGTATTACTTGTTGATCATTTTGCCCTATCATATTTGTAGTTAATTTGTTTACCCCTCTTGTTAGTTTTATATCCTTGCACATACATTGTCTATATCTCTTTGTTAGGATATATCTTATTGTTTATATATCCTTGCATATATTTCTATCATATAGGATATATCACCTTTTGTATATTGCATATTCTTGCACATAACTCTTTGTATATCTATCTTGTAAGAATATATTTGTTAATTAGTTTTAATTGGCATTTAATCGGATTAGATTAGCATAAGACTCTACTCACCCCCCCCCCTCTAGGGTCTAACAGTATAGAATGCGCTCAATGCTCAGAATCTGGAAAAGACCATCATGGTCCACGAGAGGCCACCTAAATATGATGATGCGATATGGGAGAAGATGAATAGAAATGCGTGTGGGGTGATCAGATCCTGTTTGGAACAGGAACTGAAATATGATGTGATTAGAGTGACGTCTGCAATAAAGATGTGAGAAATTCTCAACAACAAGTATCTCACGAAGAGTGTTGAGAACAGATTACACTTGCTGCGAAGACTCTTCAGATTTTAGATGTCTAGAGGCACCTCACTAGTGGCACATATGAACAATTATACTAAGTTGTTGTCGGACTTGACAAAAATTGATGAGAAGATTTCGGATGAGTACAAGGCTATTATCTTATTGGGCTCCTTACCTGATGGGGAGTATGACACATTTGTGCTCACTTTGTTGAATGAGAGATCTTCTATTAGCTATAGTGAAGTAACTAATGTTTTGACGAACTATGACTTGAGGAGGAAGGACAATGAGACTTCCCGCGTTATTACTTTAGGAGAGGCCTTGTCGACGAGAAGTAGAAACTCATATCCTAAATGTGGTAATAGAGGAAGGTCAAAGTCTAGAGGCCGCCACCAATTAGCAAAGAATCAATGTGCATTCTGCAAGGAGCAGGGCCATTGGAAGAGAGACTGCCCAAAGCTCAAGGAGAAGGAGAATGGCAAGAAAAATGGTCCGAAGGCCAATGAGGTGAATATTACGAAAGGCGATGATTCCGATGATTCGAACTTTTCTCTACTGATTACTCCGGAGGTGAACCACTTGGATGCATCAAATTGAATGCTTGATTCTGACGCTACCTATCATGTGACCCCTAGGCGAGATTGGTTTGCATCTTTTGAGAAGATCGATGGAGGATTTATAGTCATAGGAAATGATCAATCATGTGGCATTTGTGGGATAGGTACTGTGCGGATCTGGATGCATGATGGAGTAGTTCGTGAATTAAATGAGGTGAGATTCATTCCTCAGCTGAAGAAGAATCTTATCTCAGTCGGAGCTTTGGAGGCGAAGGGATTCAAGGTGACTTTTGAGGACACTGTAGCAAATGTTACTAAGCATCTTTGGTGGTAATGAAGGGAGTCCGCAGTCGGAACTTACACTATCTGAAGGGGGACACTAAGATTGGCCAGGTTGCTTCGGCGATTTCAGAGGCGGACATGAGCAAGGTTTGGCATTATAGGTTAGGGCACACAGGAGAGAAGTCACTGCAGGCGCTATGCAAGCAGGGACTATTAAAGGGAGCCAAGAGTGGTAAAGTGGAATTTTGTGAGCACTGTGTTCTTTGCAATAAGACGAAGGTGAAGTTTGGGACTGCCATTCATAGTACGAGGGGCATCCTGGATTACGTACACACAGACGTTTGGGGTCCCACCAAGACTGCATCACTTGGTAGTCGACATTGGTTCGTCACATTCGTTGATGACTATTCTAGGCGATGTTAGGTGTACACCATGACAAAGAAGAGTGAAGTCCTAGATATATTCGTGGAGTGGAAGAAGAGATTGGAACTGCAGACAGGGAGAAAGATCAAAACGTTATGATCCGACAACGGTGGTGAATATACTTCAGATCCCTTTCTGCAGCTATGTCGAGACGAGGGCATAGAGAGGCACTTCACGGTTAGTCATACACCACAACAAAATGGGGGTGGCAGAGAGGTTGAATCGGTCTTTACTGGAGAAGATCTGATGCTTATTATCGCAGAGTGGTTTGGAGAAGATTTTTTGGGCTGAGGCACTTACATATGTGAGACACCTCATTAATAGGCTGCCTTCATCTGCGATTGAGGAGAAAACCCCTATGGAGATGTGGTCGGGAGAGCCAACACGATATTATGACTAGCTCAAGGTATTCGGGTGCCCTGTATTTTATCATGTGAGAACTGATAAGTTGGAACCTTGAGCTAGGAAGGCCATATTTGTAGGATTCAAGCGTGGTGTCAAGGGATACAAGCTTTAGGATCCAGTTTATAAGAAGATTATGCTGAGTAGGGACGTTACATTCAATGAGGCTTCTATCTTGAAGATTCCCAGCTCTCATCAGGTGGAGAGCGACCCGACGGAGGAGATATCGCAGGTGGTGGAGATCGATGCAGCTCCACATTGTCCAGATGGTACAGTATCCATGCAGGTGCCGACTGAGGTGACGCCAGGCGAGCACCGAGACGAGGGCATAGAGAGGCACTTCACGGTTAGTCATACACCACAACAAAATGGGGGTGGCAGAGAGGTTGAATCGGTCTTTACTGGAGAAGATCCGATGCTTATTGTCGCAGAGTAGTTTAGAAAAGATTTTTTGGGCTGAGGCACTTACATATGCGAGCCACCTCATTAATAGGCTGCCTTCATCTGCGATTGAGGAGAAAACCCCTATGGAGATGTGGTCGGGAGAGCCAACACGATATTATGACTAGCTCAAGGTATTCGGGTGCCCTGTATTTTATCATGTGAGAACTGATAAGTTGGAACCTTGAGCTAGGAAGGCCATATTTGTAGGATTCAAGCGTGGTGTCAAGGGATACAAGCTTTAGGATCCAGTTTATAAGAAGATTATGCTGAGTAGGGACGTTACATTCAATGAGGCTTCTATCTTGAAGATTCCCAGCTCTCATCAGGTGGAGAGCGACCCGACGGAAGAGATATTGCAGGTGGTGGAGATCGATGCAGCTCCACATTGTCCAGATAGTACAGTATCCATTAGAGTGCCGACTGAAGTAATGCCAGATGAGCACCACGGTGATACGGAGGATACGGGTACTGATGTGCAGGATCAGGAACTGACGGCTCAGGTTCAAGATTCTATTGCGATTCGAAGACAGAGGAGAAACATACGAATGTCAACACAGTATGCCGACACAGTTGTGTATGTACTTCCGGTGGAGAGTATCGATGAGATGGTGCCTATTACATTCAGAGATGCCGAGCAGAGTTCGGAAGCTGATTCGTGACAGGTAGCTATGTAGGAGAAGATGGAATCTCTTCATAAGAATGATACGTGGGAGATTGTTGAGCTTCCAAATGGGCGGAAGGCAATTGGTTGCAAGTGGGTATACACGAAAAAGGAGGGTATTGAGGGCACTCCATTGAGGTTCAAAGCTAGGTTGGTTGCGAAGGGCTATACACAGGAGGAATGTATTGACTATAATGAGGTTTTCTCTCCGGTGGTAAAGCATTCTTCGATTCGGATTTTGCTAGCTTTAGTGGCACAATATGGTTTGGAGTTAGATCAATTAGATGTGAAGACGATATTTTTTCATGGTGATCTTGACGAAGAAATATATATGACTCAGCCATTAGGATTCCGAGCTGCAGGGAAGGAAAAATTAGTTTGCAGGTTGAAGAAATCGCTATACGGTTTGAAGCAGTCTCCTCGACAGTAATATAGGCGATTCGATGGTTTTATGATTGGTCATTCGTACACTCGGAGCCAGTTTGATCCTTACGTATATTTTCACAAGTTGAAAGGAGGAGCGTACATTTATTTATTGCTCTATGTCGATGACATGTTGGTTGCCTCTATTTCCAGATCTGCTATAGATGAGTTGAAGATACAGCTTTCAAAGGAGTTTGAAATGAATGATTTAGGTGAGCCGAAGCGTATTTTAGGGATAGAGATCAGCAAAGACAAGAAGAAGGGCAGAATTTATTTGACACAGGTAACTTATTTGAAGAAGATTCTACAATGATTTTATTTTAGCATGGATACGAAACCAGTTAGTGTACATTTGGGAGCCCATTTAAAACTTTCAGCTGATCTTTTACCGAAGACAGTTGAAGATCGAGAGTTAATGTCGAAGACTCCATATGCGAGCGTGGTTGGGAGCTTGATGTATGCGATGATATGTATAAGGCCGGATTTGTCACAGGTAGTAAACATGGTATCGAGATACATGCATGATCCAGGAGTGGGTCATTGGGACGCTGTAACATAGATTTTGAGGTACATTCAAGGTATGCTCAATGTTGGTTTAGTTTATGAGCAGGACACTACAGGTGGGTAGCTATGCATTGGTTATGTTGATTCGGATTATGCCGGAGATTTGGATAAGCGCCGGTCTACGACGGGGTATGTGTTCACTTTGACCCAGGTGCTGGTGTGTTGGAGATGCACCTTACAGTCTACGGTGGCTTTGTCTACGACGGAGGCAGAGTATACGACGGGGTATGTGTTCACCTTGTAGTAGATCTCCCCCTCCTTGCCCCGTGGACGTAGGTAATTTATTAAACCACGTAAAATTGGTTGTCTTGCTATTTGTGTGATTTATAATAGCTTTTAGGTTCTCTCGATAGGTCAGTCCTAGAACTGATGAGAGGAAGAGCTGATATCTCACTTGGTTGAGATATTTTGCTTAACGTTCTTGTTTCGTTTGTGAAGCAGGAATTCCTATTGCGACATAACTTTCTTGTTGTGCTGCCGAAGTGCTGTCGAAATTTCCGCTGCGCGCAACACAATGATCGTAACATTTGGAGTTTATATGCTAAGCATGACTTCAGGTTAATAAATGAAAGCGCACTTAGTTAGCAGTTCTAATTGATGAGCATGCATGTGACTCGATCCGTCGTATAAAGCATCCTGTTCTTTCTAGAAAGTAGAAACTATCAAGCTTACAATTTTAAAGAAAGTTGTTAAAAACCTGATTATGAACTTGGAGAATGTAGCTAAGAATCTGGAAGGTTGTTTGTGCCAATAAATAATGTGTAAAGGAAAAAGAGGATCAATACTCTGAGTTTGTGACAGGAGAGAGACTCCTCCCCGGTACAAGCAGAGACTACGGTTTTACTCTGAAGTAAACCTTTGAATTAACTTTGAATTTTAGAACTGCGTATAAAAGGGAAATATGAGAGAACTGCCTGAAGGATCTAAGAAAAGATTTTTTTTCCTTTTTTTTTTAACTCCTTTTAAGAACCCTACAAGGTCTGCTAATCCAAGCCTACTTAATCTTACAAGAAAATTGCTTGAAAACTCAAAACAAAAGGTGGCATGTGAATGAACTAATTCGAGTAACGTGGAAAATTACGGGATCTTCGTCTTTCACTTGAAACTTTGAAATTTTAAAAATTAGACGAGTCAAATGAGTGAACCAAAGAAGCAAGAATTTTCCATAGTGAATTTAAAAAAATTAGAAATTTCATCTAAACATTAGGATCACTTAAATAGCCTGAAGAATATTTTGGGAACTGGTTGGAATATCCCATCTAAACCTTTGCCTTTTTCATAGATGTCGGCACCTACATATCGTCAAGTTCTCTTGCCCTTGTAGGTTCGTTGAGATAGGATTAATTACCTTATCTAGGTATATTTAGTTGGGCGAGAAAAGAGTAGTGGGGGAGAAGAACGACGGACATGCTCAGTGTTGTGCGCGGCGGAAGCTTCTCGGAACGACACGAACAATCCAAGAGATAAATCACAATTAATAAGTCAAACACAATACCACAACAAGATAACGAGTTTAACGTGGTTCGGCAAGTTGCCTACGTCCACGGGGCAAGGAGGGGGGAGTTCTTACTATTAGAAATCAAGAGAATACAAATAGAGTTACAAATCTCACCGATCAAACCCTAAAACAAAACTCTAAATCTCTTACAAATCTCCCACAATTGGATGCAGCAATCCTCTCCAAAAGACTACTCAAAATCGTTATTGCTTAACCCTAATTAATCAGGTTTATGGTTATATATCAACTCAGAAGCGAACCGGGTCAAAAACCAAGGCCCAGCCCAAAATCAGTCTGCGATCGACCGTGGCAGTCGACTGCGTAGGTATCGCGGTTGATCGCGACGGTCGACCGAACCAAAAACCCGAGAGTAGCATGGTCAACCGTAGCGGTCGACGGAATCTCATACCGAGACCAAAAATCACCTACAGGGTCCTCGCGGTCGATCGTCACGGTCGACCGCCTTCAGCTCCGAATCCCACTATCCTTCGTGCACGTTCGCGGTCGATCGCCGCTGACTCGCGATCGACTGCCTGTCTGCCTGGCCGATTCTCCTATACTTCCTGCTGCTTCTCTCGCCACTTCTTCAATTCTCCACCTCGACAAATGTTTCTACCAAAAACCGAGCCAACACTAAATCATCCAATAGTCCCTCAACAAGTCCGGGAACCAAACTAGAGCTAAAACATAATCTCCCCCCATCTGAATCAACAGATCAAACCGGCTGTATCTGAAAGATTGCCTACGTATCCTCTTGCCCAAGAAATCAAGCCAAACGTAGTTGACCCAAATGACCTCCAAAGGCCTCAACACTGAAGAATGTTCAAAAGCTTCAAACAATGACCAAATTTCACTCCTGAAATAACTTTGATCAGCATATCTGCAGGGTTGTCATTCGTGTGGACATTCTCCAATATGACGTCTCCATCATCCAAAACGTCACGAACAAAGTGGAATCTGACATCGATGTGCTTCGTGCGCGCATGATAAACCTAGTTCTTCACCAAATAGATATCTAACATACTATCATAATATACCTGAATGGTCTTCTGTGCAATCCCCAAGTCCTCCAATAATCCACGCAACCACAAAGCCTCCTTCACAGCTTCAGTCATCGCCATATACTCCGCCTCTATAATAGAGAGAGCCACTATGGACGGAAGTGTACATCGCCAACATACATGTATACCTGCCAATGTAAAAGCATAACCTGAAGTAGACCGGCGCTTGTCAAGATCTCCAGCATAATCTGAATCCACATATCCAATTTAATCTTGTCCATTCTTCTTATCCTTCTGGAATACTAAACCAACATCCACGGTACCTCGAACATACCGTAGAATCCACTTCACGTCCTCCCAATGACCTTTCCCGGGGTCGTGCATGTATCTCGATACCATGCTCTCGGCCTATGACAAATCTGGCCTCGTACACACCATTGCATACATCAAGCTACCTACTGCACTAGCATATGGGACCTTTGATATATAATCTCCATCTTTAACTAAAACAGGTGACATCAACGCTGAAAGCTTGGAGTGGGGAGCCAATGGTGTGCTAACTACTTTTGCATTGTCATCAAAGCTGAATTTCTTCAACATCTTCTGCAAGTAGCTTTTTTGTGTAAGTTTCAAACTCCCTTTCACCCTGTCTCTCTCGATTTCTATACCTAATATCTTCTTTTCCTCTCCAAGATCCTTCATTTCGAACTCGGATGACAACTCCTCTTTCAACTTTCGAATAGCTGAAGAATTTCTAGAAGCAATAAGCATATCGTCAACATATAAAAGAAAATATATGTGCTCACTATCACGTAGCTTGTGCATATAAACACATGGGTCATATGGGCTCCTCGTGTACCCATGGTCAATCATAAAGTTGTCGAATCCCTTATACCCCTATCTCGGTGATTGTTTCAAACCATAAAGAGACTTCTTCAGCTTGCAAACCAAATTTTCTTTTCCTGCACCTTTGAATCCTAAGGGTTCTGTCATGTAGATCTTCTCATCTAAATCACCATGTAGAAAGGTTTTCTTTACATCCATCTGGACCAAATCCAAATCCAACTGTGCCACTAATGCCAATAAAATCCGTATTGATGAATGCTTCACAACGGGTAAAAATACCTCGTTGTAATCAATGCCCTCAAGCTGTGCATATCCCTTGGCAACCAATCTGGCTTTGAATCAAATGTACCCAATAGAAGATCTCCCTTCTTCGCATATACCCACGTACAACCTATAGTTTTCTTACCCTTAGGTAGATGTGCAAGTGTTCAAGTGTCGTTCTTCTGAAGAGACCACATCTCCTCCTCCATAGCTTCACTCCACCTGATCGAATCGGGGCTAGACTCTTCCTCCCTAAATGTGGATGGAACCATATCATTAACGACCTCCACTGATAATTTATATACGACCATGACATTATTATACCTAGTTGGCCGATGAATTACTCTCCTCGGTCTATCTGCTGTAATGGACCCCTAAACATGATCCTGTTCCTGAGTTCCATAATCCACTGTATCCTCTATCTTCCTGGCTATCATCTCATCTCCTCCTAGTGTCACCTCTGTAAGAGCCTCGATGGATACAATGCTCTCTGGAGTGGATGGAGTCACATCATCCTCCACCTGTTGTGATATCTCAACTGTCTGGTCTCCCTCTACCTGCTGAGGGACTCGAGACCTCATCATGTACGCCACATCAAATATGATATTTCTGCTAATAACTATCTTCTTGTTATGTGGATTGTAGACGATAAAAATTACCTTTGCAGACATACGAGAAATTCGCCTGCGATTCGAAGTCGTCCACCAATCTTGAGGGTGAGGGCTCACCCATAGGCTGGACTCACCAGCGTAAACCCAAACCGTACGGTTACCAAATTCGTTCGCATTTGTTTATCACAGATTCGCCTGTATGATCGACTCGCTCGCACGAGTCAAGATCGTCCAGATTCACCTGTATGATCGACTCGCCCGCACGAGTCAAGATCGTCTAGATTCGCTTGTATGATCGACTCGCCCGCACAAGCCGAGAGCCAAATTCACCTACAAACAGTGTACCCGACAGCCGCTGTGCCGCGTACAGGGATGGGCCTTCCTACTTCCCACGACGTGAAGGGATGGAGCACAGTACTCCAATCTCATCACGTAGCCGCTCGTAGTACGAGCGACTAGTCAAATCCATGCAGTCACCAAATCCGTCTGCACGCTCACGATTGAAGCTCACCTCGCTTGCACGAGTCAAGAGTTGAATCCGCCTGCAAACGACAAGCTGACTGGACTCACTTAAGTACTTAACAGCCGCTACACCGTGTATAGGGATGGGCCTTCCTGTTGGACCCTAGAGGGGGGGTGATTAGGGTCAAGAGGCTCTAATATGCAATAAAAATCAAACACAAGCAAACCACAAAATAGTAAAGCAATTAAAGTAAGAGAGATAGGGTTAGGAGTTCGTTATCCTTGACGCGCGATGTGTTAACGAGGTTCGGCCCGCTGACCTACGTCCCCGCTCCCCACTCTCGAGGAGAAATCCACTACACACCCGGTTTGGAAGCCGGAACTTCGTCTACACAGCGATCCCTAATGATCTCTCTCACTACACAGTTTGATCTCAACAGATCACACTCCCTCACAGTAGATCTCCACAGATCTCAACCACACAGCAGCAGAAGAAAAAACAAGCAAGAACCTCTCTTTACACAAGCCCCTATAGCAAAGAGAAAGAGTACTGAAGCTGGGAAGTGAATCACACTTAAAAACAGAGAGAAAACACAGAAACCAGACTTTGAAAATTTTTCTCAGGAAACAGCAGAGAGACTTTATCGGTCAACCGGCACGGTCGACCGACCAAAGATTTGAGCTTTCGGTCGACCGCGCCGGTCGACCGATGAACTCTCTGGAAACTTCTGACGAAAGATCATAGGAGCGGTCGACCGGACTGGTCGACCGCTTTCTGATATATTGCAGAAAACATATTTTGACTCAACTTGAAATATTTGCAAAATATTTATTTGACATCTGAAAATTCTGAAACTTTGTAAAAAGTTTTTAATACTAAAAACAAACTGCTTGGAAAAGGAATTTTGCAGATAGGTCCTCATACTTGTGAAAAATAGTATTTTGTGAAAAACGCTTAAAAACACAAGTATGAAAACGTGTGTGTGATTCCCAATAGCTTCAAGTAAACTCAGTAACTCTTTGCCTACATTCTAGCACTAGAGAGAAAAACAAAAGAAAGCTAATATATCCTCATATAGAGAGCAATACTTGAGCTTTGATATAGCTTGAATCGGATGAAGCTTTTATTCGAATTTGTCGTTCTTGAAATAACGTTGCTTCATCTCTTGGCCTCCTCCTCCTTTGGATATCATCGTTGTAGCATATATTCCATCCATCCTCCATTGATGGTACTAACGAGCTTGATAAAAGAATTTACTACATTTGCACTTAATAAGCCATTAGTACCGATAATGGTGGTTGTAAAACATTATCAAAACATAAGGGCTAACAATCTCCCCCTTTTTGATGATGATAACCAACCATTATATAAGAGCAAAAATAAAATAGCTTATAGATAGGTGCTCCCCCTATCTATGAGCTCCCCCTAAATATATGCAACAAATGAGGAGATTTCTCTCCCCCTTTGTCACCATCAAAAAAATGGGGTAAAGAGAAATGCCAAATACAAAATGCAACTAATCAAGCAAGCAATGTAGAACTTTCACATAGTGCATGCAACTAAACAAGCAAACAATGTAGAACTTTCACATAGTGCATAAGCCCAAACCATTTCTTATGCGATAAAAATCATCCTCTCCAAGAGGCTTAGTAAATATATCCGCTAGTTGAGATTTTGTGTCAACAAATACTAGGGATACATCTTGTCTTTCTACATGATCGCGTAAGAAATGATGGCGCACATTAATATGCTTAGTTCTAGAATGCAAAACCGAATTTTTGGAAATATTTATGGCACTTGTGTTATCACAAAAGATTTTAATATTTTGAAAATTCAAATCATAGTCAACTAAACTTTGTTTCATCCATAAAACTTGAGCACAACATAAGCCGGCGGCAATGTATTCCGCTTCCGTAGTGGACAATGCAACGCAATTTTGTTTCTTGGAAGCCCAAGAAACAAGTGAATTTCCTAAGAATTGACATGTTCCACTAGTACTCTTGCGATCTACCTTATATCCGGCAAAGTCGGCATCACAAAAACCATATAAATCAAAAGAGGTGCCTCTTGGATAAAATAAGCCAAGGTTAAAAGTTCCATTAACATACTTAATGATCCTTTTAACCGCAATTAAATGAGATGCTTTTGGAGAAGCTTGAAAACGTGCACATGCACATACACTAAACATGATGTCGGGTCTACTAGCGGTGAGATAAAGAAGACTACCTATCATACCTCGGTATAATTTTTGGTCCACGTCTTCACCACTCTCATCCGCATCAAGCTTAACACTAGTACTCATGGGAGTAGGCGCATGCTTAGAATTCTCCAACTTGAATTTCTTCACCAATTCCTTCGCATACTTGCTTTGTGAAATGAAGATCCCATCCTTAGTTTGCTTGACTTGGAGCCCGAGAAAGAATGTAAGCTCTCCCATCATACTCATCTCAAAGTGATCCTGCATAACTTTAGAAAATTCCTTGCACAAGGATTCATTAGTAGCACCAAAAATAATGTCATCCACATATATTTGAACCAAAATGAAATCATTTTTCCTTTTTCTCACAAAAAGTGTGTTATCAATTGTTCCTTTTGAAAAACCATTTTCAATAAGAAAACTAGAGAGGCGAGCATACCAAGCCCTAGGAGCTTGTTTCAACCCATATAAAGCTTTTTGTACCCGGTAAACATGATTAGGAAAAGCATGATCTATAAAACCGGGGGGTTGCTCAACATACACTTCCTCTTCTATAAAACCATTTAAGAAAGCACTTTTGACATCCATTTGAAATAGTTTGAAATTTTTAAAACTAGCAAATGCCAAAAACATCCTAATAGATTCCAACCTTGCAACCGGTGCAAAGGTTTCATCATAGTCTATGCCCTCCTCTTGATTGTATCCTTGGGCAACCAAACGTGCTTTATTTCTAGTTACAATGCCATGTTCATCAAGTTTGTTTCTAAAAACCCATTTTGTACCAATAACACTAGCATTGTTAGGTCTAGGAACTAACTTCCAAACTTCATTTCTTTGAAAATTGTTTAATTCTTCATGCATAGCCAAAACCCAAAACTCATCATTTAAAGCATCATTAACCTTTTTAGGTTCTAGTTGAGATAGAAATGCAACATTACCACATTCACTCAAGGCTTTTGAGCGAGTTATAACTCCTTTTGAAGGGCTCCCAATGATTTGTTCCTTTGGATGATTTGATGTGAATTTCCAAGCTTTAGGTGGTTCAACTTGATCTTGAGCGTTTGTGCTATCCACATCCTTTTGAACTTCTATAGAGGGAGTGTCATTGATTTGCAACAAGTCCAATCCTCCCTCAATATCATCATCATCATCTTTCCTAGGCAACACAACTTGAGAGCCAACATTAGTCTCATCAAAAGTAACGTTTATAGACTCTTCAACAACGAGGCTTCGTTTATTGAAGACCCTATAAGCCTTACTTCGAGGTGCATAACCCAAGAAAATACCAACATCAATTTTGGAATCAAATTTATCATGGTGATCTTTTGTATTTAAAATAAAGCATTTGCAACCAAAGACACGAAAATAACCAATGAAAGGAGTTTTTCCATAATAAAGTTCATAAGGAGTTTTCTTAAGCTTTGGTCTAATCAAAACACGATTTAAAACAGGGCAAGCCGTATTGACGGCTTCCGCCCAAAAATATTTTGGTAAATCAAATGAGTTTAACATAGTGCGTGCCATCTCTTGTATGGTACGATTTTTCCGTTCAACAACACCATTTTGTTGTGGTGTTCTAGGAGCGGAAAACATATGAGTTATACCATGATGAGCACAAAAATCATAGAAAAATTCATTTTGAAATTCACCACCATGATCACTTCTTATTTTAACAACTTTCAAATCCTTTTCATTTTCAATTCTTTTAACATGATTAGCAAATTCTTCAAAACAATCATTTTTCTTAGCAAGAAATATTGTCCATGTAAAACGAGAAAAATCATCAATAATCACAAAAACATAGTGTTTGCCTCCAAGAGAGGTAACACGCATAGGACCAAATAAATCAAGATGAAGTAATTGCAAGGGTTTAGAAGTCGATACCTCATGGATGGATTTGAAAGAAGACTTTGTTTGTTTACCTTTGGCACAATCCTCACAAATTGTATCTTTTATGAAGTGCAAGCTAGGTAGCCCTTTCACAAGATTCTTCTTAGACAATTTTGATATTAACTCCATATTTGCATGTCCAAGTCTCTTGTGCCAAATCCAAGGATTTTCATCAATTGCCGCAAGACACTTCACATCTTGATTCACTAACTCATTCATCTCAAAAATGTAAACATTAGACTTGCGATTTGCAATAAAAACAATTTTTCCATCCATACTAATGATGCATTTATCCGGTTTAAAAGAAATATCAAAACCTTTATCACTTAATTGGCTAATGCTAAGAAGATTATGATTCAAGCCATTTACTAAATAAACATCTTCAATAATGGGTGAGGGTTTCTTACCAATAGAACCGATACCAATGATTTTACCTTTCTCACCACCACCGAAGGAGACATTGCCTCCTTCAATCCTTGATAGGGTTGCAAATAACTCTTTGTTGCCCGTCATATGATGTGAGCAACCACTATCAATTGGGTACCCATATCAATCCATAAAAATCTTGGTTGTCTTTAATTCTACAATGAGTAGAAATGTGTCCATGTCTCATACAATAGGTGCATACAAAATTTCTTTTGTATGTACGGATGTTAGAACCATGAAATCTATTTCTACCATGGTGATTATAGTTGGCATAAGCATGAGTAGGTCTAGTCCTACAACCCTCAATTTCTAATCTTTCAATCTTTGATCTTAATTGCTTATTCTCGAAATCGAGATCTCCTAGCAATTCATCTTTAAGAGCAAGAGAGGTTGTTAGTTTTTCTAGCTTAATATCACAAGAGGCATGTAATTTTTTAAAAGAAGAGTATTCTTTAGACATTCTTTTAAATTCAAAGTTTAACTCTTCTAAAGCCATAGCTATGTCACATTGCATATAAAAAGATTCACTTTCGGCCTCGGATATTACCTCATGTTCATTTGCCATGAAACAAACATTTGGGTCATGAAGAGCAAATTTGGCTCCTTCTTCATCACTATCCGAGTCACTTGGTTCGGATTCTTCCCATCCGGCATACATAGCCTTCTTCTTCTTGTACTTCATGTACTTTTCTTTGAGCTTGGGGCAATCCTTAGCGATGTGACCCGGTTCATTGCATTCAAAACATTTACCTACACGAGAGGAAAACTTGTTGTTAGATCGGGGGTTAAATTTTTTGTTCATCTTTATGAGTCTAGAGATTTTTCTAGAGAGATGGGCCACTTCTCTAGAAAAATTGACTTCACTATCCGACGACGAAGATGAGTTATCACTAGCTCCTTTGAGAGCTATGGTCTTCAACTTTGGTGACGGCTCCTCAACTTCACGTGATGGCACTTCCTCCTTCTCCTTCCCCTTGAGCTTCTTCTCATGCACTTTGAGCTTTCCGATGAGACTATCAAGAGCTAAGGTAGTGAGGTCATGAGCTTCCTCAATTGACGTAGCTTTGGGCTCCCATGCCGGGGTCAAGGAGCGAAGTATCTTTTAGTTCATCTCTTGAATGGATAATTGCTTATCTAGACCATGTAATTCATTGATGATCTTAGTAAAACGGGAAAACATAGCATCAATGGATTCATTAGGAAGCATTTTGAATAGCTCATAATCATGCATAAGCCCACTAATCTTAGATTCCTTAACTTGGGGGGTTCCTTCATATGCTATACATAACTTTACCCAAATTTCGTATGCGGTTGCACACGTGGAAACTCTATTGTATTCATTGGGGGAAAGACCACAAATTAAGGCGTTCATAGCCTTAGCGTTGAGATTAGCTAGGTGCCTTTCTCCATCGGTCATGTTCCCGACTTTGGACTTTTCTTCATATTTCTCTTCTATGAGCTCTAGAATGTCAAGGTCTATGCAACGAAGGTAAATTCTCATCCTAGCCTTCCAATAAGCAAAATTAGTGCCGGTGAAGAGAGGTGGTCTAGTTGTGGATTGTCCTTCTAGCATATGCATATTCAAAGAGGCCTCCATTAGATCTTTTCTCTAAGGTTGTTAAACCAAAAACTGATATAGAGACCAAGCTCTGATACCAATTGTTGGACCCTAGAGGGGGGGTGATTAGGGTCAAGAGGCTCTAATATGTAATAAAAATCAAACACAATCAAACCACAAAACAGTAAAGCAATTAAAGAAAGAGAGATAGGGTTAGGAGTTCGTTATCCTTGACGCGCGATGTGTTAACGAGGTGTAGGCTGTCTAAAAATCACAATAGATAGCTGATCCCCATCAAAAACACCGATGATGGAAGTTACACTCTGACGACTTCCAGAAGGTTACAATTTGAAGGCTTTCACGTAGATCGCTAAAGGTTACAATCTGACGACCTTCACGACAACTGATGGAAGCTCTAATCAAACAGCCTTCATAATCAACATCGGGAGTTACAATCTGACGACTCTCACATATCAGAGAGCTAAAGTAAAGATTACAAAATGAAATCAACATCGGGAGTTACAATCTGACAACTCTCATATTCTCAAGGAGCCAAGACGAAGATTACAAGACAATGATCTTTGCAACGCTTCGACAGAAAGAGACTACAAATCAATGGTCTCTTCAAACCAAGACGTGGAAGTCCTCCCCACGTACCAGCATCAAGATGCGCCACGTTCATAGCCACGAACGCAGCTCAAATGCAGCTCCAAAAGTTGCAAACGCAGCTTAAAAGCCACTGAACGCAGCTCAACATCGCTGCCCGACGCAGCTCAACATCGCTGCACAACGCAGCTCAACATCGCTGCACAACGCAGCTCAATATCGCTGCACAACGCAGCTCTATTCGCCGCCCGACGCTGCTCAACACAGCTCCAAGCGCTGCCCAATGCAGCTCTATACCGCTGCCAAACGCAGCTTTCATCCGCTGCAAATGCAGCTTCCAATCACTGCGTTCAAGCACAACTCCACTCAGGAGTGATTTAAGGGGCGGTTACATCGCATTAGCCCCACTTAGGAGCGAATTAAGAGGTGGTTACACCCCTTAATCCCCTATAAATAACTAAGAAATCAACTTAGTTCGAGGGGGGATCTTTCGGGTGCAGTCTGTTGGAACTTCTTGGCTCGTCAACAGGATCCTTAGAGCATTTCTGGAACTTTGGAGATTGGCAACAAGATCTTCTTTATCCTTGGCTTATAACCGATTTCGGTTAAATCAACTCTTTCATAGAGTTTTAAACTCGTTCAGAGTTCTCCACAACGTCAAATCGTGAGGAGAAGACCATGTTCCAGTGAATTGAGACATTCGGATCGTCAACGGAGAGCAAACTCGACGCGAGCATTCGAGGGAGGCATCTCATCGCCACCGTGAAGAACCCAGAATTAAACAAAGGGGAGAATCCAGATCATTCTCCTCTCTTTTGTAACCAAATTGTAATCGAGAGTTGAGAGAATTGTAATCATTCTTTTTCTAAGCAGTTAGAGAGAATAAAATCAAATACAGTTCTTTCCTTGTTTTCTTATTACAAATTTTCCAACAAACAAAAGATGGCGACTCCGCTGGGGACAAGCTTCTCTGACGAAGAAGTGGTGGCGCAATCCGACGTTCATCTTACTGGAAAAACCGTTGAAACTCTCATGGTTGAGTTTGATCAAGCCAAGTTTGGGGAGACTCTCTCATCCGGATCCCTTAGCCCCAAGGCTATGCGCAAGATCCACAAAGTCTCCAAGGAGACTAAAGCTCCAATTGTTGCTCCTATGCCGAAGGAAGCCTTCTCCTTCAACCAAGAATGCTCGAACAGCCCCTCCTCCGAAGGAGTGGGCTCAGCTTCGGCCAAACTCGTCCACCGAGTTGAAGGTGTTGCTGCCAAGGCCTTGAAGCAGACTAGGAAGACGACGACATCGCTGCAAAGGCCTTAAAACAGGCCAACAAGAACGCCGCTCGACGAAGAAGAAGATCTCGACGACAAGTACAACTTCGAGAAAATCGATCCTCTAACCAACACGAGCCTCGCGTTCGCAAGCCTAAACGCAACCATGCGCTCTGCGTTTCTGTTTCAGAATGCAAGTCTTGCGTCTATGAGCCCAAAAATAGGCTCTGTGTGAAGAAGACTGAGCGCAACCCTCAGGGGTGCGTTCCACAAAATGAACGCAACCCTCAGGGGTGCGTTCCACAAAATAAACGCAACTCTCAAAGCTGCGTTTCACCAGCAACACCTGGAGCTCAGGCATGCGTTCGGGTGATGAAATTCAATATGGAACCTGGCCTTCTCCGTGGAGCTTCGGGGCGCTGCCCCGAACCCCGCCGGGGGGTATTCCATCCCCCCCGGACCCCCTGGCCAGGGGCGCGCCGCCCCCTGGACCCCCACCGACCGTCAGAGAAATCGCTAACGAGTTTGAAGGAATCTACCAACGCACTCGGACACGAACAGGAGCAATTCCCCCTATCAACTATCGGAGGCTAGCCACAAGAACTAATTTTGATGATGAACACTCATCCATCGCGGAGTCTCAATCGTCAAGTTCCTTTGTTGAACGTGAAAGCTCCGCCTATATGACAGAAAGCCAAAGTTCCTTTGTTGAACGTGAAAGCTCCGCCTATATGACAGAAAGCCATGAAGATCTCGCGAAGAGACTTGATGAGCAGGA
Organism: Asparagus officinalis; assembly: GCF_001876935.1. NCBI lineage: Eukaryota > Viridiplantae > Streptophyta > Magnoliopsida > Asparagales > Asparagaceae > Asparagus > Asparagus officinalis. The sequence goes on from NC_033800.1 coordinate 41,034,286, forward strand.
GGCCATGCTCAAATCTCAGCAAGAGGCCATCAATGAATTCATGGCCCTGTTGACTCAAATTGTCACAGACAAGGCCAAATCTCAGAAGACAGATTCGCCACCTAGGCAAGAACTCTCCCGGAGAGGAAAGACGTCTTCGTCCCGACCTCACACAGGCAAAGGGAAGGGAAAAATGGTTGATGACACGGCTTCAGACCAAGAAGCCCACAACCTGGAATCTTCCTCTGATGAAGGAAGAGAGACTGAGAACGAGCAGAATCTCCAATCTGCTAAAATGAAAGAATTGGAAGCCCGCCTCAATGGACCCTATCCTGCCGAATGGGATGCAGCCCCTTATCCTCCAAAATTCGAAGTCCCGATGCTACAAACTTTTGACGGCACGGGATCACCGAACCAACATATCTATCATTTCAAGTCACAGACTGGAAATGTGATATCAAATCAAACAACGCCATACTGGCTCGATTATTCATTGGCACCCTCAAGGGAGTTGCCTTTGGATGGTTCAGGAAACTTCCTGCCGGATGTATCTAAAAGTGGGCAGATCTAGAGAGACTCTTCCTGTCGAGATTCTTTGAAGAGAATACAAAAGTCTCCATCCATACCCTTCTTGCCACTAAGCAGAAGAAGAGGGAGTCCGTCAAAACCTTCGTCAAGAGGTTTCGAACCATGGCTCTCCGGTGTTCGTCAGGTATGACACACTCTACCTTAGTAGAGACCTGTCGGTACAACTTGCAGACCGACCTCCTAGCCCGAATAGGGGTTGCAGAATGCCGTTCTTGGAGACAACTAATCTCTCAAGGCGAACAGGCTCAAAAGATTATTGCCAGGATCAAAGCTGAAGAACAAAGTAGGCAGGATCAACCTGAGCAATCGGACCAAGCCCAATCTTCTCAGTCAAAAGAAGAAGATACTACGACTATTGAAGC
>NC_033800.1:41035357-41038067 GCF_001876935.1 Asparagus officinalis
TAGAGAGACTCTTCCTGTCAAGATTCTTTGAAGAGAATACAGAAGTCTCCATCCATACCCTTCTTACCACTAAGCAGAAGAAGAGGGAGTCCGTCAAAGCCTTCGTCAAGAGGTTTCGAACCATGGCTCTCCGGTGTTCGTCAGGTATGACACATTCTACTTTAGTAGAGACCTGTCGACACAACTTGCAGACCGACCTCCTAGCCAGAATCGGAGTTGCAGAATGTCGTTCTTGGAGACAACTAATCTCTCAAGGCGAACATGCTCAAAAGATTATTGCCAGGATCAAAGCTGAAGAACAAAGTAGGCAGGATCAACCTGAGCAATCACAAAGTAGGCAGGATCAACCTGAGCAATCAGACCAAGCCCAATCTTCTCCTGAGCAATCGGACCAAGCCCAATCTTTTCAGTCAGAAGAAGAAGATACTACGGCCGCTGAAGCCAATCCTCTCTAGTAGGATGACGGGTCCAACAACTATCACGTTAACAATTACCTATGATAGTCAAACTCGCTAGACAGTGGCTCACTAGGCAATGTGTCACGTCTACCCTTCCCCCCTGCACTTGTTCAAGACTGGGGGTTGGTTTATTTGTAGTCCATTGGATTATAAGTAATAAATTTTCTGAGTTGTCATGTTCAATAGAACACCTCCGTCAACCACGAAGTCCAACAAAAGGACTATCACGTTAACCGTTACCTCTGATAGTCTAGTTTCTCCAAATTCCCTCACCAATCCTCCTTAGGATGGCGGGTCCACTAAAACTATCACGTTAACCGTCACCTCTGATAGTCCTTTTCCTCCAAATTCTCCCACCAATCCTCTTCAATGGGATGGCGGGTCCACCAAAACTATCACGTTAACTGTCACCTCTGATAGTCCTTTTCCTCCAAATTCCCCCACTAATCCTCTTCAAGTAGGATGGTGGGTCCACCAAAACTATCACGTTAACCGTCACCTCTGATAGTCATTTTCCTCCAAATTCCCCCACTAATCCTCTTCAAGTAGGATGGCGGGTCCACAAAACTATCACGTTAACAGTTACCTCTGATAGTCAAACTCATCAGATAATGGCCTACCAGGTGATGTGCCTCTATTCCGATTTCATGAATAGTGCCCCACTAGGTGATGTGCCTTGTCTACCTCTTTTTATTCCCCTGCTAAGTCTTAATCAAGACTGGGGGTTGGTTACTTGGAATCCATTGGATTAAGAGTAATAAATCTTTCACATCGTCAAGTTAACATTACACTTCTGACGATCATCACCCACAGAGTATGAATGCAGCTTGCATCACTCCCAATTTGTCACGTTAACAATACACCTCTGACAATCAACCTATCACTCCTCTTCAATAAGATGATAGGTCCTCAAAATTGCTCAAATCGCAATCTTCCCCAGCAAGACACTAAGTCTTTAAAATCTTAGTATCAAAATTCATCGCTTCTGATGATAAACTCACTTAGCAATTCTCCCCAGCGAGACACTAGTCCCCAAAATCTTGTTCAAATCACAAGTACACAAATCCTGTCACGTTAACACTAAACCTCTGACAAAACCAACTTATCAATCCTCTTCAATAGGATGATAGGTCCTCAAAATTGCTCAAATCGCAATCTTCCCCAGCAAGACACTAAGTCTTCAAAATCTTGTTCATACCTCTGACAACCCACTTATCAATCCTCATCAATAGGATGATAAGTCCACAAAGTTGCTCCGATCGCAATATTTTCCTGTCACGTTAATATCACACCTCTGACAATCCACTTATCAATCCTCGTCAAAAGGATGATAAGTCCACAAAGTTGCTCCAATCGCAACATAAATCCTGTCACGTTAACACTAAACCTCTGACAAAATCCACTTATCAATCCTCGTCAATAGGATGATAAGTCCACAAAGTTGCTCTCATCGCAACACAAATTCCTGTCATGTTAATATCACACCTCTGACAAAATCTACTTATCAATCCTCGTCAATAGGATGATAAGTCCACAAAGTTGCTCTCATCGCAACAAATTCCCTGTCACGTTAACACTAAACCTCTGAAAAATCAACTTATCAATCCTTTTTAATAGGATGATAAGTCCACAAAGTTGCTCCAATCGCAACACAAATCATGTCACGTTAACACTAAACCTCTGACAAAACCCACTTATCAATCCTCATCAATAGGATGATAAGTCCACAAAGTTGCTCCAATCGCAACACAAATCCTGTCACGTTAACACTAAACCTCTGACAAAACCCACTTATCAATCCTCATCAATAGGATGATAAGTCCACAAAGTTGCTCCAATCGCAACACAAATCCTGTCACGTTAACACTAAACCTCTGACAAAACCCACTTATCAATCCTCATCAATAGGATGATAAGTCCACAAAGTTGCTCCAATCGCAACACAAATCCTGTCACGTTAACACTAAACCTCTGACAAAACCCACTTATCAATCCTCATCAATAGGATGATAAGTCCACAAAGTTGCTCCAATCGCAACACAAATCCTGTCACGTTAACACTAAACCTCTGACAAAACCCACTTATCAATCCTCATCAATAGGATGATAAGTCCACAAAGTTGCTCCGATCGCAACAAATTATCGTCATGTTAACACCAAACCTCTGACAATTAACTTATCGACTCTCCCCAATAGAGCGATAAGTCCTCAAAGTTGCTCCGATCGCAACACTTCCAACTTATCGACTCTCC
>NC_033800.1:41038087-41091056 GCF_001876935.1 Asparagus officinalis
TTTATATATATATATGAGAGAAAAATGGGTATGCTTGGTACCAAGCATAAGTTTTTGTGTTTGGTAGTGAGGTGGTATATTCCTCTCCACTCATTAAAATCGGTGCCCACATTCACATGGGTTGGGGAGTGGTTGGGAATTAAAATTAGTGGATGGTAATATGATACATCACTACCAAGCACAAAATTTGTACTTGTAGGCTGTCTAAAAATCACAATAGATAGCTTATCCCCCATCAACCACCGATGATGGAAGTTACAATCTGACGACTTCCAGAAGGCTACAATTTGAAGACTTTCACGTAGATCGCTGAAGGTTACAATCTGACGACCTTCACGACAACTGATGGAAGCTCTACTTCAACAGCCTTCACAATCAACATCGGGAGTTACAATCTGACAACTCTCATATTCTCAAGGAGCCAAGACGAAGATTACAAGACAATGATCTTTGCAACACTTCGATAGAAAGAGACTACAAATCGATGGTCTCTTCAAATCAAGCTGCGGAAGTCCTCACCGCGTACCAGCATCAAGATGCGTCGCATTCATAGCCACGAACGCAGCTCAAATGCAGCTCCAAAAGTTGCAAACGCAGCTCCAAGTACCAGCATCAAGATGCGCCACGTTCATAGCCACGAACGCAGCTCAAATGCAGCTCCAAAAGTTGCAAACGCAGCTTAAATCGCCACTGGACGCAGCTCTATTCGCTGCCCGACGCAGCTCAACATCGCTGCCCGACGCAGTTCAACATCGCTGCACAACGCAGCTCAACATCGCTGCACAACGCAGCTCAATATCGCTGCACAACGCAGCTCTATTCGCCGCCCGACGCTGCTCAACACAGCTCCAAGCGCTGCCCAACGCAGCTCTATACCGCTGCCAAACGCAGCTTTCATCCGCTGCAAACGCAGCTTCCAATCACTGCGTTCAAGCTTCCAGACACTGCGTTTGGACACAGAATTCATGCCAGAATGCAGGATCTGCGTTTGACTCGTTCAAACACGAGTTGAACGGTTTCAAAACCGTTTCCCACGATCTGAGGGGATCACAACTCCACTCAGGAGTGATTTAAGGGGCGGTTACATCCGCATTAGCCCCACTTAGGAGCGAATTAAGAGGTGGTTACACCCCTTAATCCCCTATAAATAACTAAGAAATCAACTTAGTTCGAGGGGGGATCTTTCGGGTGCAGTCTGTTGGAACTTCTTGGCTCGTCAACAGGATCCTTAGAGCATTTCTGGAACTTTGGAGATTGGCAACAAGATCTTCTTTATCCTTGGCTTATAACCGATTTCGGTTAAATCAACTCTTTCATAGAGTTTTAAACTCGTTCAGAGTTCTCCACAACGTCAAATCGTGAGGAGAAGACCATGTTCCAGTGAATTGAGACATTCGGATCGTCAACGGAGAGCAAACTCGACGCGAGCATTCGAGGGAGGCACTCCATCGCTACCGTGAAGAACCCAGAATTAAATAAAGGGGAGAATCCAGATCATTCTCTTCTCTTTTGTAACCAGGAATCCAAATTGTAATCGAGAGTTGAGAGAATTGTAATCATTCTTTTTCTAAGCAGTTAGAGAGAATAAAATCAAATACAGTTCTTTCCTTGTTTTCTTATTACAAATTTTCCAACAAGCAAACCACAAAACAGTAATGCAATTTAAAGTAAAAGAGATAGGGTTAGGAATCGTTATCCTTGACGCGCGATGTGTTAACGAGGTTCGGCCCTCTGGCCTACGTCCCCGCTCCCCACTCTCGAGGAGAAATCCACTACACACCCGGTTTGGAAGCCGGAACTTCGTCTACACAGCGATCCCACACGATCTCTCTCACTACACAGTTTGATCTCAACAGATCACACTCCCTCACAGTTGATCTACACAAGATCTCACTCACACAGCAGAAGAAAAGATGCAAGACTCTCTTTTTACACAGCCCCTATAGTAAAGAGAAAAAGTACTAAAGCTGGGAAGTGAATCACACTTAAAAACAGAGAGAAAACACAGAAACCAGACTTTAAAAATTTTTCTCAGGAAACAGCAGACTCTCTGGTTTTTGCAAACGTTAGGGCTAAGGAGGAAGAAGAAGACTGGGGTTTTTATAGAAGAGATTAAATCAATTTAAAACAAAACTCAATCTTCCCAAATAGGATAATAATCTCCTTTACAGACCCTTATCTCAGACTGTGCCAAACACAGTTAAGTGTAAGCGCAGTTTACTAGGCAAATGACCATTTGAAAAGTCGCGGCTGACCGAAGAGAAATTCGGTCGCCCGAAGTAAACGTTCGGTCGATCGAAAAACTACGTCGGTCGACCGACCGAAAAATCCGGTCGACCGCTAGCCGCTTTGAAAATTAGAAAACAAGCAGAGACTTTATCGGTCGACCGGCACGGTCGACCGACCAAAGATTTGAGCTTTCGGTCGACCGCGCCGGTCGACCGATGAACTCTCTGGAAACTTCTGACGAAAGATCATAGGAGCGGTCGACCGGACCGACCGCTTTCTGATATATTGCAGAAAACAGATTTTGACTCAACTTGAAATATTTGCAAAATATTTATTTGACCTCTGAAAATTCTGAAACTTTGTAAAATGTTTTTAATACTAAAAACAAACTGTTTGGAAAAAGAATTTTGCAGATAGGTACTCATACTTGTGAAAAATAGTATTTTGTGAAAACGCTTAAAAACACAAGTATGAAAACGTGTGTGTGATTCCCAATAGCTTCAAGTAAACTCAGTAACTCTTTGCCTACATTCTAGCACTAGAGAGAAAAACAAAAGAAAGCTAATATCCTCATATAGAGAGCAATACTTAAGCTTTGATATAGCTTGAATCGGATGAAGCTTTTATTCGAATTTGTCGTTCTTGAAATAACGTTGCTTCATCTCTTGACCTCCTCCTCCTTTGGATATCATCTTTGTAGCATATATTCCATCCATCCTCCATTGATGGCACTAACGAGCTTGATAAAAGAATTTACTACATTTGCACTCAATAAGCCATTAGTACCGATAATGGTGGTTGTAAAACATCATCAAAAACTCAATAAGCCATTAGTACCGATAATGGTGGTTGTAAAACATCATCAAAACATAAGGGCTAACACTTCCCGCTTCCCGTACGACATGAAGGGTAGAGAAAAGTACTCCAAACCCATCAAGTAGCCGCTCGTAGTACAAGCGAGCGGTCAGTCACCAAGTCTGCCTACAGAAAGCTCGCCTCGCCCGCACGAGTCAAGAGCTGAATCCGCCTACAAACGGTAAGCTCGCTAAACCCACTAGAGTGCTGGGCAGCTTCTATCCTCCTCATGATGTAAAGGGAAGGAGTACAGTACTCCGAACCCACCAAGCAGCCGCTCACAGTACAAACCCAAGGCATGGTCATATCCCATGATTCAAGGAGCGACCACACCGTCTCTCCTCTATTTAAGAACCTCTCCTGGCTTCGAAAAAGGGGTTCAGTAGTCACTCATAGCTAATTGATTAATTCAATCAGTTAACTGAACCACTGGCTCTCGACTCTCAACAAAGTTGATGACAAGCTCTTTGCATAACCTTTGCACTGCAGCATCTTCTCCCAGTTTCGGGCCCTGATCGTCATCAAACTCGGAGACTGGAACTCCATTGATCCGTGCTTCTACTGCATATTGAAGCTCGCCAGCAACCTCGGTCGAATCATCCAAGGGAAACAGACTCGGTGCGAGAACCGAGCGAAGCGTCCTATAGCTACCGAAAGTCCCCACGTTAAACAAGAAGGGCATTCCCTCCGCTTCTGTTGTAATTTTCGATTCATTAGTTTGTATTAAGCTATTCTTATCAATACAAATGAAATCCCTATTTTGGGAGATCAGAAATTCACACCTACATAGATCCCATAACTTGAAGCATTTGACTCCATCTCTAAATCCCACAAAGACTGCTTTCCTCGCTCTCAGATTTAACTTACCATCACTAACATGGTAATAAAATGGACACCCAAATATTTGAAGTGACTCATAGTCACTAGCTACCGAACCAAACCAACGCTCCAAAGGAGTCTTCCCGTCTATCGCAGTGCACGGCAACCTATTCACGAGATGGATTGCATAAACTAACGCCTCGGTCCAAAAGGATCTAGGCAATCCATTCTGCATCATCATACATCACACATTCTCTAGCAAGATACGGTTTAATCTCTCAGCCACCCTGTTCTGTTACAGTGTCACTCAAACTGTGAAGTGTCTTCTAATGCCGCGATCCCGACAAAACTGCGGAAACGGATCACTCTTGTACTCTCCATAGTTATCTGAACATAGAGTCTTTACCTTTCTACCTGTCTGCAGCTCCAATTTCTTTTTTCACTCCATAAAAATATCCAGGACCTGATGTTTATGCTTCATAGGGTATACCCAATTTCTCCTGGATTAGTCATCAATGAAAGTGAAGTAGTTGGCCCCACCAAGAGATGTGTTCTTGGAAGGGCCCTAAATATCTGTGTGAATATAATCCAATGTACCTCGGGTGTTGTGAACAGCGGTGCCAAACTCCACTCTAGTCTTCTTCCCGAGTACACAATGCTCACACAGCTCCATCTTGCAGGTCTTAGTGATACGGGTGTATCTTCTCTTTGGAACTTAGCGAACCTCATGAGAGCTTGAGGATAGATAATTCTCATGATAGCATGAGAATAGAGGTGTCAAACAGTACAAGGGAACATAGGTTGGAGCGAGGAACGAGGCAGAGAATCGAAGATTCGAAGAATCCAGATTTCAGCCTGTGAGTCGACTCATACATGTACATGAGTCGACTTATCAGCATGAGTCGACTCATGACTATCATGAGTCGACTCACAAAACCCAGCCGTTTTACTAAAAGTTTCTGTTCGGTCGACTCATCACCTTACGAGTCGACTCATCAGTCATGAGTCGACTCATATACAGTTTTGAGTCGACTCAATAAATCAAGTCCTGTTAGCAAAAGTTTCTGACCAATCGATTCATCAGTTATGAGTCGACTCATATCAGGTCATGAGTCGACTCATAACTATTCATGAGTCGACTCATCGGAGTTTTCCAGATTCGTTAAAGACTCTATTTACGTGTTTTCCTATTTGGGTTGGGCTTGGTTATTTACCAATTTGCCCCCTCGTTTGTACACCTATATAAGGGATTGTTTTAGGATTTAAAACAATCAGAGAAAGTTTAATTAAGAGAGATTCTAATCATTATATTAGGGGTTAGTGAGAATTGAGAGTTTGTTCTCGATTCTAGTGAGATTGTGAGAGAGGGATTGTAATCTTTTCATACTTATAATCTAGAGAAGGTAATTTCCTTCACCATATACTGAATTGTGCTTTTGTTTCTGTCATCCTCTTCTCAACCCACCTTTGATAATTCTGCGATCAAAGGTGCTCGTACGAAAACTCGTATAAAGTTGGTATCAGAGCATTAGATCCGATGAAGGGGCATCCTGTGTATGGTCCTTACTTGATCCCAATACAAGAAGCTTGGCGAGATCCCTATTTCATTGGAATGAGTCTAGGTTTTAAGGAAGAAGAAGATGGCTGAAGGGGAAAATTCAGCGAGGATTGATGAATTGGAGAAGCAGATCGAGACGATAGGTTTGACTGTCACATAACTCATCAGTCTTATCCATGGAGGTGGCAAACAAGGTGAATCTTCTTCGAAGAAAATTATTGAGTCCGATGTGGAGAGAGTAGATTCAGATTCTGATGATGAGGAGGAGACCGTTAAGACTGCATTGCGTCAAGGGAGTAAGAATTCTTATCAGAACCTAAAGATTGACTTCAAAGTGGAGATTCCTATTTATGATGGGAGTGTTAATGTCGAGAGACTTGATGAGTGGATCGAGCGGATGGAGATGTATTTTACTCTTTATGGCTATTCGTCGAAAGAGAAGATTGTGTTCGCGACTTTGAAGCTTTCAGGGCACGCGTTGACGTGGTGAAATTCCTACTGCAAGTAGGAGAAGAAGGCGGTATCGTGGAACAAGTTCAAGGAGTTACTGAGGAAGCAGTTCTACCTAGTGGGATTCCTTGAAGAGTGTTGGTACAAGTGGTACGGCTTGCGCCAAAGGGTCAATCAAACCGTTCAAGAATACACCACGGAGTTTCAGCAGCAGACGATGGTCCTCAACATTGCGACGAAGGAATATTCCGTGTTTATGAAGTATATGACGGGATTGAGCGATCATATCCGAAAGGTGATGAAGTTATTCACGATCGAGACTATTACAGAGGCGAGCGTGAAGGCCATTGCCATTGAGGGCAAGCGAAAGAAGGGTAACGAGGTTAAGGGAGACTCCAAATAGACGGAAGGCGAGTCTAGTGATTCTTAATCTAAGGAGGAGAAGAAGAAGAAGGGTGATCCAGGGAAAGTAAGGCTGATTTGTAGTCCCTGCGAGAAGACAGGGCATACAGCTGATCGGTGCTGGGAGAAGTATCATCATCTCAAGCCAAGAGGGTTGAAGAAAAAGGAGGAGAAAAGGGCATACATGATAGCTCAAGGTCCGAAAGAAGTCCCGGGGATTACAGAGCCCAACAGCAGTCTCAACCTTATGGCAGGGAAACAGGCCACGAAAGAGGACGAAGACCCGAGGGAGCAGCTCTTTGTTCTTAAGTTACAAGTGAAAACCAGTTTGGTTGATACCATTATTGATTTGGGTAGCGAGAAGAATTTAATATCTGAGGCATTGGTTCAGAAGCTGGGTCTGAAGACGGTCAAGCATCCGAAGCCCTATCCATAGGGGTGGATTTAGAAGGAGGAGAAACTGAGTGTAGTAGATCAATACACTGTCAGATTTGCGCTCCACGAGTCGTATATTGACGAGGTCACATGCGACGTCATTCCATTGGATGTCACTGTCAGATTTGCGCTCCACGAGTCGTATATTGACGAGGTCACATGCGACGTCATTCCATTGGATGTTTGTCAGATTATACTGGGCAATCCGTACTTATGGGATAGATAAGCGATCTACGAGAGGCGGGCTCAGAAGTACACCTTCACTAAGGATGGTGTAAAGTTCATATTTTGTTCGGTATCTCTTCCGAAGGAGACAAGCTTGGGGACAGTGACGCGAGTGAAGAGACTAGTGAATGCAAGAAAGAAGTTTGTCTCGTTGTGCATTAGAATTCTAGAAAATCCATCAACAAAGGATTGCAACTTAGAGCGAATGGGGACTACGACGAGACGCGGGGCGAATGAGTTGTTTCCGATCGGACGTCGAGACCGGATTCCTGGCTAGGCCAGGTGGTGCAGAAAAGATAGAGGAGCTCGAGAGTTTCCTCAGCGAAAGTTCTAACTTGAACGGGACTTTAAGTTCCTAAAGAGAGGACCCATGATACGGGTGTATCTTCTCTTCGGAACTTAGCGATCATCATGGGAGCTTGAGGATAGATGATTCTCATGATAGCATGAGAATAGAGGTGTCAAATAGTACAAGGGAATGCATGTTGGAGCGAGGAACGAGGCAGTGAATCGAAGATTCGAAGAATCCAGATTTTAGCCTGTGGGTCGACTCATACATGTACATGAGTCGACTCATCAGGGTGAGTCGACTCATGTCTGTCATGAGTCGACTCACAAAACCCAGCCGTTTTACCAAAAGTTTCTGCTCGGTCGACTCATCACCTTACGAGTCAACTCATCAGTCATGAGTCGACTCATATACAGTTTTGAGTCAACTCAAGAAACCAAGTCATGTTAGCAAAAGTTTCTGACCAGTTGACTCATCAGTTATAAGTCGACTCATATGAGGTCATGAGTCGACTCATAACTATTCATGAGTCGACTCATCGGAGTTTTTCAGATTCATTAAGGACTCTATTTATGCGTTTTCCTGTTTGGGTTGGGCTTGGTTATTTACCACTTTGCCACCCTCGTTTGTACACCTATATAAAGGATTATTTCAGGGTTTAAAAAAATCAGAGAGAGTTTAATTAAGAGAGATTCTAATCATTGTATTAGGGTTTAGTGAGAATTGAGAGTTTGTTCTCGATTCTAGTGAGATTGTGAGAGAGGGATTGTAATCTTTTCATACTCATAATCTAGAGAAGGTAATTTCCTTCTCCATATACTGAATTGTGCTTGTGTTTCTGTCATCCTCTTCTCAACCCACCTTTGATAATTCCGTGATCAAAGGTGCTCGCACAGTAACTCGTATCACTTAGCACCTTTCAATAGCCCATGTTTCGCCAATGACTGTAAGGACTTATCTCATGTGTGTCCAAGTCTCATGTGCCATAAAGTGGTAGTGTCCTCCTCTGTAGTGATAGAAGCTGCTAGACCCTCTGTAACTGTCTTTCCCTTCAAGTAGTATAGGTTGTTTTCCTTGACACCTCGCATCAACACCATAGAACCCTTCGTGACCTTCACTATAGCCTTCTCTAAGATCACTCTATATCCATCTGCCTCCAAAGTCCCAAGAGAAATGTGTTTGAGTCAAAAGTCGGTTCTGTTGAGGAATTCATTATAACTTTGTTCGATTACAACAAATTCGAAAGAATAATCTTTTTATAAGACTTTTTCTACACAACAAAGCGAAAATTACAACTTTTGAGAAACAAACACAAAAATCGTCTATCGATCTTTGTTTTCGTGGGACTTTGCCTGTGCCGGGAGCGCGTTAGCTCGTGGACCGCCGAATCACAGATCGTGAAGGGGGCTTATGATTCTGACCTCGTTTATCGAAGTGAGAATTGAAACGATATCTTATCGATGTAAGATAGTCGTTCTTCTTAAAATCAAGTCACAGCTTAATTTCAAGGCGTTGTATGAAAACTCAAATCCGCTCTCTCTGCTCTGGAATGCTCTAACAAATGCTCGATCCTCGTCAGAAGTGACCTTAGGGGGGTATTTATAGCCTCAGGGGTCTAAAACTGAAAAAACTCAACAAATGAAGACGTTAGTACGGCGAGACAGTGTTTACTGTCTCGCTGGGCGAGACAACGTTTGCTGTCTCGACCCGCGAGATAGTAAATTTGCTGTCTCGCTCAGCGAGACAGTAAATGCTGTCTCGGAAAATGGCAGTTTCTCGCTGTAACTGTTCTCTCACNTTTGGGATATCTATTAGCATTTTTTTGACGCCTACAGATACCCCCTCCAAAGTATTCCAGACTCATTCTTTTATAGAGGAGCATGGGATACTTTGGATAAGATAGATTTTACTTACGATCCCTTCAATGCTTGGTTGAGTAGATCGTGTGAAAGGACTTGTGAATGGCTTCAATGCTTGATCTCTGTTGCTTTTAGTCTATTCAGTTCTTTGTAGAATAGCTAATGTCTTCCCGGCGTCGCGTTTATCGCTTGACCGTTGTTGAGATCTTGAATTGAGGTTAGTACTTGCTCTTGTGGGTTCAGCTTTTATCACTGAATTGATATATCCATTGAGAGCTCATCAGGTTATCCTTAAGAATATTCAGATTAATATTCTCCAGAAACTTCCTGTTGAGGGTAGGAATACAGTTTAGACTCGTGTACCCATTGGAGTATCCATCTATATTAGACTTGGTTTTTTTGGCCAGGAGAGTTTCATGTCTCGCTGGGCGAGACAGTGTTTTTTGTCTCGCTCGGCGAGACAGTGTTTTCTGTCTCGCTCGGCGAGACAGAGTTTTCTGTCTCGCTCGGCGAGACAGAGTTTTCTGTCTCGCTCAGCGAGACAGAGCTATATAAATCGGGACTTAGGGTTTTACGGCTTTTTTCACGTCGATTTTCTGGCGATTTTCAGGCGATTTCTTTGCGATTTTCAACCAGTTCTTCACCTCTTCTTCTTCTCTTCATTTCTGATTTGGGTAGAGCTTCGTTTGGGGAGATTCCACTTGGATTTTAGAGGTCTGTTCACTCTCTTTTTTCTCCAAAATTCTGATTTTCTTCAGCTGTGACTGTGCATGTACTGTATCGGTTATATTTGCCCTATTTTTTGTCGATTTTACGTTCAAAATCTTAGCTTTCCTCTTGGGTTTCAATGTAGATCACATACTTATCATGTCACCGCGTAGAGCTCGAGGGACCCGAGGCCAGCCACCTGTTCAGAGCCCTGAGGAGGCTGCCCCTGCTGTGATCTCACGTGGAGGTATATTTCTTTCACCTTTTCACGAGTTTAAATACTGTATTTCGGCTGTTCCATATATATATGCCTGTATTTGCTTGCAGATCCTCGTTTGTATCCTTTGAGATACCCTCGAGAAGAGCCGGTATCCTCCTTTGAGGGGATCGACGCTTAAAAGTGTTTGTTTTGCTTTGACAAAACACACTTCAGAATACACAGGGGCGATTTCATATCATCCCATGTGTACAGAAAGATTTTCCTATGCCGTTATAATGCCCATGCATCGTAACGCATATCTTTTTATACACGTGGTAGATAAAAATCGTCACACCTGCGGTGAGATGGCGACTATATCTTATGGAGTAAGATATATCGTTTTCTCTAAAATTTTAGGATTACACTTACACAATTTATGTGTATGTTTCTTTTATCAGTCCGATTTCCTTCTACCACCTTTACTGCTGATGTGGTTACTGGTCGGAGTAGCGTGACCCACTCTTATTACGAAGGGATCCCGTTAATTGAATTCTCTCCCCAGTTCAGATCTGACTACAGCGAAAGTGCTAGGGAATTAATTCAGCGAGGTAGTTGTCGTGTTCTACGACGATTAATCACGGATGCGACCTTGACTTCGGAGCAAGACTCAAATCAATGTATAAGGGAGCCGGATTTCTTGTTTGGTGATTCGGTGAAAGATCCAGAAGTCGCTTCCTGCAAGTCTGCGCAATGGTTGCACCAGAGTGGGTCATCTTTCTTATATCTGCCTTTTATTCCCCGAGATCACTCGCTATTAAAGTTCAGGAATCTATCGGTTGGGCGTGAAATGTTTTGGAGGTTAACTGAAAACCATGAGCGTATTCATTGTGGTTTCATTGGAAAGGAAGCCACCCCAGGTTCCAGTGAAAGAGCTCATGTGAGGGGACTTCACCCGGGTGTCTTAGGACAAGATAACATACCTCAGAATGAGAAGATAGTGCAAGCCAACACCGTGAAGAACCGGTTAACGGCAGCGGGAAAAAAATTACCCAAAGAGACTTTTAGATGTTATGGATGGGTCCATTATTCTGGGGAGAAATGGTGGTGGAACAGGATGACCCGATATGTATTAAACCGTTTTGGGCGAGAGTTAGCAGAATTAGGGTTAGATGTCCCGATTCGTGCCACCATGCATGGCCTGTAGATTAGTGTAGGTCATTTCCTCTGCTTGTTCGAGATCTACAACCCGGACACTAATACATTTTTTACCAAGAACGGGGAGCTTGGACTACCACTGCATGAAATGATGCAATCTCCTCAGGTCAGCTTAAAACAATTCGCTGACTACCTCTTCAAGAACCTGGATGTCCGTTCGGCAGATGTGTGCGGATTGTCTCCTTTGAGTACGGGTGAAATTAATCATTTGTTAAAGAAAACAAACGCGCAATCTTATACCTCGCGCTCAGAAGACGGATTTTTGCATGGCACTAAGTTCCGCTCTTATCTGTGGCAAGCTGGTGTTCCAATTAGCCCTACTGCTCTGCTGGCGGGTTTTCTGGCTGTATGGCTAAAGAGGTGCGTAGTTCCCCACCAGTCCTCAGATGCGATGCCAATGGAAGTATTGTATCCGGCTGTCCAGCTAGCTGCAGGTTGCAAATTATCTTTGCTTCCCGCTATGGTGGCCGATATTCATAGTGAATTACGGCAATTAATCTCCGTGTTTACTCAGGAGAAAAAGAAACCCTCCGCTAGTTTGTCTGTTCCGAAGTTAGAGCTACCCTACACCTATCTGATGACCTGGTTAGTACTTCACCGACCAGATTTAATGGAAGCTCCTGAGACAGTAAATTCCAGCATCCCTCTGTTACAGAATCTTGAATGTTGCAAATGGACCAATCATCGAGGCCGGACATAACAAGGCAGTTTAAAATCCACAAGTGTTGGGAATTCTTCCCCTGCTTCCCTCAATTCTCCGGTACCTACAATACTACTTTAGTAGATGCTGAAGACCCAAGGCAGAATCGCACCATCTTGGATGTCGGGTGCTTCAGATGGTTGATGAGCATTCGACCTGGATATCTGTTGTTCAGGGTAAGAGATACTTGTCACATTGAACCTTATCTCCCATGTCGATTCGCCCGTCAGTTCGGCTATGATCAGATATATGTCGGTAATCCGAACCGCCACCTTAGCTTTCGAGGTGGACTTATCGACGGTGCGAGGGCTTGGTTCTGGAGCATCGCCGGCTGTACAAATGTCGAGTTCGACCTTCCTTTAGAGGCGCCGCCCCTACGGATGACTTTCCTTTTTTGTAAGTGGTTGATTGCCGCTAATATTGCCACTCGACGTAGGAGAATATCTGACTCAGAGGAAGAGGTAGCTCCTCAGCAAGCGGCAGAGTCGACTCTTGAGGCTGGGGTGTCAACTCGAGGAAAAGAAGCTGCCGAATCTTCGAGAAAGGGAAAGGAACCGGTCCGCCCAGCTGATAGTGAAAGAGAATTTGATAGTGAGGAGACGGAGACTTCTGAGGAGGCGGGTGAAAACGAATCGAGTTCTGAGGAAGTATCTGGCCTTCCCGATTCATTCTTTGATAGAGGACTTGTAAGGCCTTCTGTCGCTCCGACCCAACCACAAGCTGCTCCCAAAAAACGGAAGGAGAGAGTCGTCATGGAATATCCTAACCGGATGACAGTAGAAGTTCTTAGTTGTGACGAAGAGGATGAAGAGGATACAGTGCCTCTTGTTCGAAATTTATGTGTCATTTACGACTCAACACATTTTGTAGATGTCACAATGCACGAATCTGTTGGAGGAGAGACCACGCATACAACAGAGGTCGAGGAATTCAATGAACATCACCTCGATTTCAATCTCTCTGAAGGCGACCATGAGTATATCTCCGACTTATTATCGGGGAAAACTCCTGGTGCAGCCACGGAATCCAGTGTTGGAGTCGGTTCAACAGAAGCAGGTCCTTCTGAAAGTAAGACCTTTATTCTGTAAACTCCATATATGCATACATATATATTTTAACTTGATTAACCATATAAGTATTTGAATTATAGGACCAGTTACTGGAACTGATACTACTATCATCACCGAAACATCTGAACAACCGGAGGGTAGTGAACTCGTGCCATGGGCAGGAACTGAGGTTGATTTGCAATCATCAGTTCTTGAACCTCAACCTTCTACTCCTATGGACCCCATGATGATAGAAGTCACTGTCACTCCCCAGATTAGTCCAGTTGCAACAAAAGCGAGACCAACTGAAGAAGTTGGTACATCGGCCGATGTTGTGACTAGAATTGGTGAGTTTCATTTATCGTTTGTTTCAAGCTCGGATTATCATTATGCTCATTGTAATCCTCCTGTTTGTAGAATCTCCTCTTAAAGAGTCTCTTAGTTTGGACCCGCCGTCCTCTGAGACTTTAGTTGAAAAAGTCCCTGATGTAGCGGGTGCATCAACAGCTACCATTCCTGAACCAATCTTGACTGTTCAGGAATCCAGATTATCATCCTTGAGCGAACCAAGTCATGCTGAAGGTTCTTCCGTCGAATTTGGTATGCTTTAGTTTGTTGTCTTGTATGCATATATATATACTGTACTGACTTATTTGACTTTCTCGCAGTTCCTTCATCATTATCAACTCAAATCCAAGCGTTATTGGTTGATGACGATCCGGACAAGTCTGTTATCTGCTCTAATCTCCAAGGCTTCATCTCCTTTTTGAACTCTATGGTCGATCGCATTCTCTTCAAAAGATCGTATTTTGAGAATTATAAAAAATCTTTTGAGCGTTTTATATCAGGGTTCAGAGAGGAAGGGTATAACGACTTAGCCGATTCAGTCACCGCTTATTTGGTTGATTTGAGGCAACATATTGAACTTCTGCAAACTCTTCGCACCAAAGGCGTACCTTTTTACATCGCTTCTCATATGGAATCCAGGCTGCAAGCGTGGCGTGATTCTCAAGAATCTGCCAACTCCGAACTCCAACAGTTAAGAGCCCACAGTCATCAGCTTAGGGTGAATATTGGCAAAAGGACACAAGCCAAGGTCAACCTACGCCGAGATATAAAATCGAGTCGAGCGGAAATAGCTCGCTTAGAGGAGGAACTTGCAATGGCCAAGGATGCTCTTGATGTCTTGGAGTCTGAGTTGACGCAGGAAATTCATGTTGAGGAAGACCTGTTACAGCAACTGAACTTTCAAGATAAAATAATTGCTGAAAAGGAACAAGAGGTCGCCGCGCTTCAAAGTGTTGATGAAGAAGCTTTCAAAATTAAATTGACGGCTGAGCTTGAACAGACTTATGCGTTAGAGCTGTCAAAACTTGAAAATCAAATTAGTCAATATAAACTCTTGTAATCGGAGAACATTATATTTTTGTTTGTAGCTTTGTTTGAAAATTCTTGGTCAATATAGTGAACCTTTTTGCTCATTATATTGAATCTTTTTGCTCATTGAGGTTTTTTATTATGATTACTCATTCTTATTTAGAATAAATAACCATAATACTTATAGGATTTTTGGCAAATCCTCAGCCATCAACGGATTTGATATACCTTTACCGATTACCGTTTGAATCGGGCTAGTATGTGAATTATCTAAGTCCGTTTCACATATAACGTTGCGCTAAAAGAATTAAACTCTTTTAGACTTTGAACTACACTGTTGAATATGTAGGCTACATGTGTTAGATGTAGGCTTATCTCTAATAAGGGATAGAGATAACATCCCCCATGTGTGAACAACATGGATTTCAAAGTGTGAATAGGTTGCATTTCCTATATAGGACAACGAACCCAAAATCGGAGAGAAAAAGAATTGTATATTCCATTTCTCAATCTCTTGTTTGTTGGTAGAGATAAACCCATACTCGGAGAGGAAGAATTTTATATTCTATCTCCTGGTCTCTTGTTTGTTGGTAGAGATGAACCCAGAATCGGAGAGGAAGAATTTTATATTCTATCTCCTGGTCTCTTGTTTGTTGGTAGAGATAAACCCAGAATCGGAGAGGGAGAATTTTATATTCTATCTCCTGATGAAAAGGAAACTCACAGTGGAATCTCCACTTAGAGAAAATAGGTTGGTTTGAATAACCCTAACTGTCATAAGGTTTGATTACTCAATTCAAAAGTAAACCTTTCGTTCGCAAAAATGAATCGAAAGGAGATTTTGGTTGTGGTCCTAACTGTAGTAAGGTTTGACCAAGTGGGAATTTTGAGACGATCCTAACTGTAGGAAGGTTTGATCGCTCAATTTGTGGACCTCTCGTTCATGGAACGAATCGAGAGGGGATTTTGGCTTTGGTCCTAACTGTTTAAAGGTTTGACCAAGTGAGGAATAGGAGTAGGGTGCAAATAACAATGAGTTTGTTGATTTGCACAAACTAATCGGTGGGAAATTTTGATTTTAAACATAAGAATTTGACACGAAATAATCTGTCGACTGATACATACTGATGATCGTTGATCAATCCGACCGATGGGGGTTTCATAGCGTGAGATTACAAATCATCAAATCTCATCTTCCATGATTATATTACAAGGTTTTGCTGAGGAAAGATTAACTATCATTAAATCTCATCTCAACAAAAGTTGTAAAAGAACAATGAATTATTCAAATGACCAGCTTCTCATTTAAAATAGTGAACTGATCTCGGGTTATCCTGAAATATCCTATATAGGATTCTCTAGGAACTTCCCGCTTTACACAGGTTATCCTGAATATATTACGGATAATATTTTTTCAGGAACTTCCCATTTATTGGCATCATCAATTTGTTGCCATCTTGGGTAACCAGGCGATATGCACCGTTCGAATAGACTGTTTCTATCACAAACGGTCCTTCCCATTTAGGTTCAAATTTGCCTTTCTTCTTAGAAGTGAGAATCATAGGTCTTCGAACGGCGAGAACTAGATCTCCTTCTTTAAAGCTTCGTCGTCGGACCTTTTTATCGAAAGCCCGAGAAATTCTAGCTTGATAAAACTCGATTTGTTGTTGAGCTTCCAAGCGTTTCTCATCTAACATCTCTAATTCCTCGAGACGTTTCTGATGATGTTCTTCCGTCGTCATTCCCGTTACGAGAGCGATACGGAGAGAAGGAATCTGCACTTCCAATGGAAGAACGGCTTCACACCCATACGTTAAAGCATACGGGGTGGCTCCGGTAGGCGTGCGGACGGTCGTACGATAAGCCCAGAGAGCTTCGCCGAGTTTGTCATCCCAATCTCGCTTATTGGTTTTCACCAATTTTGCCAGGATTTTGATGATAGTCTTGTTAAAAGCTTCGGCCAATCCGTTAGCTGTAGGATTATAAGCAGTCGACGAAACGTCTTTAATCCCGAATTTACCGCAGAACTTGATGAATGCGTTGCTCACGAACTGAGGACCGTTGTCGTGCACTATTCGCCTTGGCACACCGTACCGATATATGATATGGTGTTTGATAAATTTGATGACATTGGTCGTCTTTACTTCTCTAAGTGGAACTGCTTCTGCCCATTTCGAGAAATAATCGGTGATTGCCAGAATGAAACGGTCCCCTTTAACCGAAGGTGGAAAAATAGGACCTACTATATCCATTCCCCAAGTTTCAAACGGCCACGATGTCGCCGAAGGATGCAGATATTCAGGGGGTATGTGCATATAATTTGCATGCAATTGACACACTACACATTGTCGTGCGTAATCGACTGCGTCTTTCACCATAGTTGGCCAATAATATCCGATTCTCCTAAGTCGGTCGCAGAGTTTAGGACCGGGCTGATGTGCACCGCATATCCCATTATGTGCCTCTTTGAGTGCTTGTTCCGCTTCTTTACTGGATAGACAACGAAGTAAAAGACCATCATAAGCTCGTCGATACAACGTTTGCGATGTGGCATTGTAATAAAATCTCGGCGCTCTTCGCCGAATCGATTCCCTTTCTCTTACATCTTCAGGTAATATACCATGTAAGACGTAGTCGATAATGGGAAAGCGCCAATCTCGAATTTCGGGTTCAACTCCAATTGAGTATATTTCTTTAGCGTTCGAATCGTAGATTGGAACAATAAGCTGGTGAGTCCTCACTGTAATCAATTGCTCTGTTTCGGGAGGTTGAGCCAAGGATACTGACAATGCTGCCAACGCGTCTGCGTATGCGTTTTGGAGACGCGGAACGTACTCGATGAAAAATTCTTCAAACGAGCTTGCCATCTCAATGGCCACCTGGTGGTATGGAATCAGGTCTCGATTTCTGACTTCATACTCTCCTCGTATTTGATTAACCACCAGTTGAGAATCTCCAAAAGCTTCAAGGTATTCGACCCCCAGCTCTTTGGCGAAATTAAGTCCAATTATTAATGCATTGTATTCAGCCACGTTATTAGAACATGGTTCGGTCAGTGAATATGCTCTAGGCAAGACGTGCTTTTCCGGGGAAACTAAAACGACCCCCACTCCTGAGGAGATTTTAGAACATCCGGGTGCACTTGCCACGTTGGTTGATCGGGAAGCCCCATCGAAGTACAATTGCCACACTTGTTGATGTGAGGTGGTATTAACTTCGTGAGTTTCATCTGGCAGATCGTCGTACAATTCGACTACATCCTTCATAGGGTTTTCCGCCAGAAGATCGCATATAGCTCGTCCTTTAACAGATTTCTGTTGTTTGAAGTACAAGTCATATTGCGATAGGAGTAAAGCCCATCTAACCAACCGCCAATTCATGGAAGCCGGTTGGGTCATGAACACTCGGACGGGATTTATGTTGGAGATGACATAAATCGTCTGTCCGACTAAATAATGTCGCATTTTCTGAATCGCGAATACCAAAGCGAGGCATTCCTTCTCAATCATCGGATAACGAGACTCAGCTCCTACCAATGTACGACTCAGATAGTACACAGCTTGCTCGTGACCGTTATCGTCGTCTTGTGCAAGTAAGGCACTTAACGAATGGCTCGTCGCTTTGACATAAATCAAAAACGGCTTGCCCGATTTCGGTGCAACGAGAATAGGTGGATTCGCTAGATATTTCTTGATATCTTCGAATGCCTTCTGACATGCTTCATCCCAAATGAACGACACGCCTTTCTTCGCGAGTTTAGAGAACGGTTGACATTTTCCTATAAACCGACGGATATATGCCAATCGACCTTGCAACCCCCTGAGTTCTTTAAGATTCCTCGGTGGTTGTAGCTCATGTATTGCCTTCACTTTATCAGGATCAATATGAATACCTTTTGTGGTGACGACAAATCCAAGAAATTTACCGCTCGACATTCCAAGGAAGGATTTTGTCGGGTTCATTTTCAGCTGATGAGTTCTCATGAGCTCGAACATTGTCTTCAGATCGTTAATGTGGTCGTTTTTATCACGACTTTTAACAACCAGATCATCAACGTAGCATTCGACAGTCTTCCGGAGGTGTTCTTGAAAGATCTTCGTCATTGCTCGCTGGTATGTAGCACCGGCATTCTTTAAACCGAATGGCATAACAGTATAACAGAAGACACCCAGGGGTGTTCTGAATGCTGTATGCTTTTCATCATCCGGGTGCATCTTGATTTGATTATACCCAGAAAATCCATCCATGAATGACATTCTCTCGAACCCGCATGTGTTGTCGATGATGACATCCGTAATCGGTAGAGGAAAGTCATCTTTGGGACAGGCTGTATTCAGATCTCTGAAGTCAATGCAGATTCTGATTTTTCTGTTCTTTTTGAGGACTGGAACGATATTGGCCAACCATTCGGGGTGTTGTTCCTCTCTGACGAAACCCGAATCAATTAGCTTCTTAACTTCAGCTTCTATTGCCTCCATAATTTGCGGACGAAACCGTCTTTGTTGTTGCTTGACAGGTTTAGCATCCGATTTTATGTTAAGGCTGTGCATTGCTACATTTGGATCGAGTCCCGGCATATCTTCGTAGTTCCAAGCGAAAACGTCGATATACTCTCTAACGAGGGCGATTAACTCCTCTTTCTCGTCTGATGGAAGATCACCACTAATAAATATAGGTTTCGGATTACTTTCGTCACCCATATTAACTTGAACCACTTTATCCTCAGTAGGAGTTCTCTTTGCTCAAATCGATCACCGTATTGGATATTCATGTAATGCGTCCAAGGATCTTCCCAAGTGGGCAACTGATCGTCTTCTTCTGTTGTAGAAGGCTCGACTGTTGCCATATTTGACATGAGACTTTTGAACTTTTCTCCAATGCTCATGTTTGTTGGAAATTTGCAGTAAAAAGACAAAGAAAGAAAAATTTGACTTGTATTCTCTCAAAATCGATTACAATTTGGATTCCTATTACAAAAGAGAGGAGAATGAATTTGAGTCCCCCCTTTGTTTAATTCTGGGTTCTTCACGGTGGCGATGAGATGCTTCCCTCGAATGCTCGCGTCGAGTTTGCTTCTCGTTGACGATCCGAACGTCTTGATTCACTGGAACGATGTCTTCTCCTCACGATTTGACGCTGTGGAGAACTTGCGTGGCAAGTTTTGAAATAACTCTTGACGAGTTGATAACTCTGAACGAGTTTTAGAAGAACTCGTAGAGTAAGTTTTGAACTCTGATCGAGTTGATAACTCTGACGAGTTTTAGAAGAACTTGCAGAGCAAGTTTTGAACTCTGATCGAGTTGATAACTCTGAACGAGTTTGAACTCTTGAAAAAGAGTTGATTTGAACCGAAAGTTCGGTTAATAAGCCAAGGAAGAAGCTCCTGTTGCTGGTCTCCAAAACTCCTTGTTGCTGCAGAACGCGGCAAGATGAAGATCTCTCCTTTGCTGCCCAAAAAGAAGGATCCCAGAGCCCAGAGCCAAAAAGCCCCGAACTCAGTTGAGTTTCTGATATTTATAGGGGGTTACGGGTGGTAACTGCCCCCTTAATTTGCTCCTCCATGGGCTGAGTGGGGTGTAACCACCCCCTCTTAAACAGCTCCCTAAATAGTGGGGAAAACGGTTTTGAAACCGTTCTGTTAATGCTTTGAACGAGTCAAAACGCTGAAAACAGCGTTCTGGGCCTTAACTCTGCGTCTTATTGATAAGACGCAGAGTTGGTCGCTTGTTGGGAGTTGAAAACGCAAGGGCCGCTTGCGTTCGGACCTTAACTCTGCGTCTTAAAGATGAGACGCAGAGTTGGGCGCTCGCTGGGAGTCGAAACGCACAGGCCGCATGCGTTTTAGAGATGAACTCTGCGTTTTAGGCTAAAAACGCAGAGTTGGGCCTGTTTAAAGGCTGAAAACGCACAGTTGTGCTGTTTTAGAGATTAACTCTGCGTTTCTAGACTGAAAACGCAGAGTTGAGCCTGTTTAAAGGCTGAAAACGCACAGTTGTGCTGTTTTAGAGATTAACTCTGCGTTTCTAGACTGAAAACGCAGAGTTGAGCCTGTTTAAAGGCTGAAAACGCACAGTTGTGCTGTTTTAGAGATTAACTCTGCGTTTCTAGATTGAAAACGCAGAGTTGAGCCTGTTTAAAGGCTGAAAACGCACAGTTGTGCTGTTTTAGCGATTAACTCTGCGTTTTGATGTTGAAAACGCAGAGTTGGCATTTTAATATGAAGAGACCGTCAATTTGTAGTCTCTTTTGCTAGAGCTTTGCACAGATCGTCCTCTTGTAATCTTCGTCTTGGCTCCTTAAAAATATGAGAGTCGTCAGATTGTAACTCCCGATGTTGATTGTGAATGCTGTTGAATTGGGGTCTTCATTAGTTATTGTGAAGGTCGTCAGATTGTAACCTTCTACGTGAAAGTCCTCAAATTGTAACCTTCTAGAAGTCGTCAGATTGTAACTTCCATCATCGGTGTTTGATGGGGGATTAACTATCTATTGTGATTTTTAGACAGCCTACAGAACCCCCTCCAAAGTTTTCGAAAGTTCGCGGTTGACTGGGACGAATTTTCGGAATACTTTGGATCTCAACTCTGATCTTGGAGCTGTTGATTCCTTGTCACAAAGGAGTTGTTCTCTGCACTCGCTTCGAAAGCAGCTATTGTAACTTCCATCATCGGTGTTTGATGGGGGATTAACTATCTATTATGATTTTTAGACAGCCTACAGCTCACATCAGAGTCCCAATTCGAGGTGTCGGATGAATGTCCGCTCCTATCTATTAATTGGTTAATGATCTGTTGGCCATAATGGAACACAGGTGTGACCTCGGCGTTTGGTTTTTGCATCGTGGGTCAACGTTTTGACTTAAGACATGGAAATGGCTTCCGTGTATTTTTGACTAAGTCTTTAAGACTTGTCTTTGGCACATCTGTTTTAAGTCTCGACTCACATCTATTAAGCTGATGGGCCTGCAAACGTGCGTAGGATTTTTGGCAAACCCTCAGCCATCAACGGATTTGATAAGCCTTTACCGACTACCGTTTGAGTCGGGCTAGCATGTGGATTGTCTAAGTCCGTTCCACATATAACGTTGTGCTAAGAGGATGAATCCTCTTAGGCTTGATGCTATGATTTTGAATGAGACGTTTCATCGTTGTATAGGACGAACGGAGTGGCATATGTAGACTAGGGTCGTCATACAATCTCTGTATTACATCCTCAAGACAATGCGAGTACTCTAAATCATGATTTATTATTTCATCGGCAAGCTGCCAGTTACAACTTTCATCCGACGATTCATCACCATCAAGATCAATTACAAGAGGTTCAATGTCATTTAATACAAGACCTTCACTATAATCGAGCCCGGCTTCGGTATCAGCTTCTTCTCCGCTGTCCGTGCCATGGGCCGATGGTTCAGTTTCGGACTCAGCACCATAAAGAAGGGAGTCAGTAAAGTAATTTTCTAACCCCTTGAATGGTTGCTTATCCGCGACCACCGTCTTGACCTCCTCATTAGTGTCGACATACTTCAAACACTGATGGAGGGTGGAGGGAACTATAAGATTACCGTGGATCCATGGGCGACCCAACAGCAAGTTATAGGAAGTCTCCGCATCGATCACATAGCAGGTGACTTCAGACTTCAGATCTCCGAGTTGACACTTCACCCGGATTTTTCCCAACGGTCGTGACCCGCTTGTGTTGAAACCATAGATAACCGTTCCTGTGGAGGCTAACTTGCTGGCGGGAATTCCAAGGTGGTACATCAACCGAAGTGACATGATGCTAACAGCAGAACCCGGATCGACTTGGATCCGGTTGACCATGCTCGAGCCAATATATCCGGTGAAATATAGAGGCCTATCATGCTTTGAATTCCTGACTTGCATGTCTTCTTTTGTGAAAGCAATGTAAGGAAATTTGGTGGCTGCTAGATTGCAATGCTGCACTGATGACTCTGACTTTTCGGGAGTTGGTTTGATCTGAGTGAGGAATACCTCAGAATCAGCCAAAGCTTCTTGTAAAGCTTCCCTGGTTTCCTTCGAGAGGCGCAGCAACTCGTACAATGTGATTCTTGCTGGGATATTAGCCAGCTGAGCCATAACGTCGAAACGATATGGTGCGTTCGAGCTTTCCGGTTTGTCTCGTCCAATCGGTCGACTAAAACGAGACTGCTTCGGAATTTGAACCTCTCTGTGTTGAGGTTCTTTTTCTTTTTGCTTAACAACTTTCTGAGGTTTTTCAGCTGCTACTGGTGGAGTTATGGCTACCCCCAGCTCCGTAAGAGTTTTGGCATTTGGATCTGAGGTTTCCGGATACCTATAATGGTACTCGTTTCCACTTCTTGTAGCAAAAACTTCCTGTTCTCCATCAGAAAGTGATAAAGCTGCTATATCCTCATCGTTCTTCTCGGGAATCGCCGAGGCTCCATAGCAGGACTTCTCCTTTCCCTTGCCTTTTGACTTCTTCTTTGATGTGGATGTTGTCCACTGTTCATCTTCAAGCAAATCCGGATGAACCCAAAGGATTTCGCCGTTGGGAGCTGTGTGAGATACGAGCCCCTTCTGGCGCTGTCCATGAGGGTCATCGTTGATGGTTTGCATCTTGACCTTTGATACTGGCCCAGCTTGAAACCAGGACAAAGGAACCGATCCGAAGCTAATAGAGACCGCGTTTGCGCCTACTTTCTTCTCTTTCGGCTTCGGCGTCACAATACCAACATCAATTAATGTTTGTATCTTGTCTTTCAAGACATAACACGTCTTAGTTGGATGGTGAACCCTTCTGTGATATGCACAGTATTTCGGGTCATTAATCTTCGTGGCTTCTTCTTGGTTTGTGACCGGTGGAAGCTTGATCTTGTTGTTCTCTAACAAGTATTTGAAGATGACCGGAACTTCATCATCTTTGAAAGAGTGGTTGTTATTGCGGCGGCTGTTGCGACGTTTGATGTGCATCCACAGCTGCCGTGGACCCTCTTCCTCTGCCTCGAGGATTAAAGTTCTGCTTTTGATTATTAGCTGGTGGCAGACCTCTCTCCAGATTCTTTCTCTTGAGAAAGCTCTTGAGGAAGCGTTCAGCTTGTTCACCTCTTACTTTCATCTCTTTCCAAGTTTTAGAGGGAACAACCCCCACCACTTCTAATACATCCAAGGACAGATTATTATGACATGTTTGCAGAATAAATTCCTCAGTGAGTGGATCTCTGCAGTTCACCGCTTTGTCCCGGAATCGTTTGACAAAGACATCAACCGATTCCCCATCCTTCTGCTTCTCATCCAACAACGTGCCGATCGAGACTTCCGTGTCGTCGTCGAAGAAATTGGTGAGGAATAACTCTTCCATGTCTGCCCAGCTAGTGATACTCCCAGGCTTAAGGCGTCGGTACCAATCGAAGGCAGGCCCGCGAAGGGTTCCTACGAATGACCGGACCATCAGGGCTTCGTTCCCAGATATTGCGCCGAGATGCGACTTGAAATAGATCAAGTGCTGAGTTGGTGAACCCCTGCCATCAAAAGGAGTAAAGTTAATCAAATTAAATTTCTGGGGATAAGGAATCAGGTCCCACTCCCTCGGGTACGGGTATGGGATGCCCGTTTTCTTCACTTCTTGAGCCGTCATCAAAGCGTTGACTTTGCTCTCAAGATCGTGCATCTTCTTGTCCTCTTCCTCGCTTTTCTTCAAATAGATCTGTGGAGGTTGAGTGGCTGACTTGGTCGGATCGCTTCCGGAGTTGTCTTTATCTGGAGGAGGATCGTCAAAGATAGTCTCATCCTCTTCATTACGCCGGCTGGATTCCGCCTTCTGGCTCGACTCCGGTTGGTGTTGCTGAACCTGCAAGTCTCGCATCTGCTGCATAGTCAACTCCATTTCGGTTTTGAACTCAGCTCTAATTTCTTCGCGTTGTTTAGCCAACGCTTCCTGCAGCATGTGAGCCAGTTGATCCGGCGTGATTGCGAACGATTCCCTGACTCGTCCAACACTGGACGCAGTATCGTCCGATGCAATGGCGGAACAAGTATCTGACATTTCTTCATCCGACAATTCTTCATCTGAAGATAAACCCTCGTGCATTCTCCTGTAATCTCGACGTAAGTTGGCTCTTCTTTGTAACCGCGCCATCCTTTGAGAAAGACCCCGCTCAACTCTCCCTCCCGGAGAGAAATCAGGGTCGTAGTTAACTGACTTTTGCTTTCCTTTATTGGTCATGTTGATAGTGACCTCAGGAAGCTCATCTTGTCGGATTACAGATTTCTTTTTGTTGAAACGTCTTGTTTTGGGTCTTGACGCTTCATTGGACAATCTTTGAAATACGGAGACTCTTGTTGAATTATTCTTAGAGCATCCGCATTCTGTCAACACTGCTTTAATGAGTCTCTCGCAAGCGCAATGAGACTCGTTTTCTCTGACAACTCTCTTTCTTGAGTTATCTTTCTGATAGTACAGCTCATCATTATTGTGATTTGAGCAACCTATCTTTTGCCTTTGAACTTTGTTAACATGCACAGGACGACTGGTCGTCGCCTCTGAGCGATCTAAAGTTAAATTTTTAAATCCACCCCCTTGCGGGTGTGGAGTTTTCAGAGGTCCTATACGAGAGTGAACTGGTATTCTCTCGTTTTGGACTTGTGCAGTTCTGACAGGAGGGTGTTTACGACCCCCTGCATATGAAACCATTAACGGTTTATTTGTTGAACTTGGATTTTCCTTGACTGGGGCTTTGCCTCGATTGTCAACTGAAGGACCGAGGCGATCCGCCATTGTTATCTTAAACTTGGACAAATCTGGGCTGACCCAGGGTTTCACTGGCTGATGTAGTAGACGGCCTGGAACAGATGTTTGCGACGTCTTCGGCATCCAAACTCTACGGTTCTTCGGTGGCCTTTCAGACACGCGTCTCTTCTTGATTCTTGGGCTTGTTTGACGAAGAGCCAGAGCATGGCGGGGCCTTGCCTTTAACGCCTTTGTATCCGTTCCTTAAGGGTTGAACGGGCCCTTTTTGACGAGAGTACCCACTCCTTCCGTCGTAAAGTTGTGCAGAAATATGATTATCTTGGCGTTGAGGCAACTGAATCATTTTTGTCGTCCTCGACTTAGGTTCAGCATAGTAATGGACGCGCCCGTCGGTTGTTGCATGGCCTTAGCCAATTGTCGAGGCCATACGCACGCGCTGGCGCTGTCTCTGACAGAGCTCTCCTTTCGTCAGCACCGGTGATGTATTCATCCACCTCGACTTATACTGAAATGGGTTGTGGAAGTCCGTCGAGGGCAAGAGATGTTGCAGGTAGATTTCTTTAGAACATCCGGGCAAGAATTTTCAGCTGCGGTCTTCATTGCCTACAGCCTTTGAAGTTTCGAAATCTTCCTATAATTTGCGAGACGAGGAAGATTTCGCGAGGAGGACGACACCCGTATTCCCAAACTTTCGCCTGATGTCGAATTCATAATTCGATCTCTTCATTGACGATGATCTTGATCGGTTGCGAACCTCCGCGGCTCGGGCAAGGCGAGAGCCGCTGGCTATCCCACTTGGTTCGCTCAGCTTGTTTGAGTCAAAAGTCGTTCATGTTGAGGGAATTCATTATAACTTTGTTCGATTACAAACAAATTCGAAAAATAATCTTTTTATAAAGCCCTTTTTCTAGCACAACAAAGGCGAAAATTAAGCAACTTTTTGAGAACAAACTACAAAAAATGTCTATCGATCTTTGTTTTCATGGGACTTTGGGCTGTGCCGGGAGCGCGTTAAGCTCGTGGACACGACAGCAGATCGTGTGAAGAGGGCTTATGATTCTGACCTCGGTTTATCGAAAGTGAGAATTGAAACGATACCTTTATCGTGTAAGATAGTCGTTTTCTTAAAATCAAGTCACAGCTTAATTTCAAGGCGTTGTAGTGAAAACTCAATCCGCTCTCTTGCTCTGGAATGCTCCTAACAACTGCTCGATCCTCGTCAGAAGTGAACCCTAGGGGTATTTATAGCCTCAGGGGTCCTGAAACTGGAAAAACTCAAACAATGAAGACGTTAGTAGCGGCGAGACAGTGTTTATGTCTCGCTGGGCGAGACAGTGTTTGCTGTCTCGACCGCGAGACAAGTAATAAGTGTCTCGCAAACAGTAACCACAGGCAGTTTTGTCAATTTTAACTGGACTTCCCGACGTTTCAAACACGAGTGGACTCCCCGTATTGTTTGGCAGTTATTCACGTGATTTTCGCTCACGGATGTTTCCCACGTCTCGCTTGCAGTTAATGGACACGTGTAGGGGCAGTTATCAAGTGGGTTTGACCATTCAATATGTTCGCTTGGCGAGACACAAACAAACCTCTGTCTCGCTGGCGAGACAGCAAACACTGTGCTCGCTGGCGGACAGCAAAGCCCTGTTCGGTCTGGCGAGAACAGTTGCCTGTCGCTGCTTTGATTTTCATCTGAGATCCCTTTGAAGTGATCTTCTCTATATTTGGGATATATATTAGCATTCTTTTGACGCCTACAAAATGATGTTCTTCGTCACTACGATACACGAACATCAGATTTTTTCTTCCTCCACTCCCTAAATCACTCTGTCATGCATCCTAATTCTGGCAGTGAACAATACGCACCTATAGGAAGCATATGTGGTTATTACTATAAGTAAGACATCCCCTCTTTCCATCTCCTCCAAAACTAGAGAACCTATCCTCCTAGGGCATATGTGGCTACGTAGCTCCCAGAATCCATCATCCCTCCCGATAGAATCAGATAGGCAAACGCGATGGTAGTACAGGGCATTGAGTAGTCCAAAGCAATCTAGCATCTGAATGCTCCGACATAGCTTTAGGCAACATTCACTTTTGAAGCCTGTGCAGGCTTCCCTTTGTTTTCGCCAGTTTTTCTTTCCACTTTGGGTAGTCAATTCTCCAATGTCATTCTTCTTTATAAATACCGGACATTGATTTCTACGCAACACTCTCATAGAGCATCCTATTATTTGACTATGAGCGGTTGAAACTGGTGCGGTTTGGATCACGGCCCTCGATATCTAATGCATCCTCCTGATGCTTCTCGGAGGGTTCACCATACACTGCTTCCTCAAACTCATAATTTACAAGGCTGAGGTCAACCTTCCTTAATAGCTAACTGTAGTTCATCTATTGATCATAGTTAGAACAAACATACGCATAATCATGCCTCGGACCAGATCGAACACAAAATAACAATCGGCCTTGTCGTTCAATCCTCAACTATGATGTCACTGTCACGCCCGCGCTTCCCAAAATACCCGGGAACTCAGAACGTGAACAAACCCGCAGACGTATTAGATTGAGAAAGAAATATACACTATAATTTTTTTTTCTTTTCTTCCTTCAATCTAATACGCTAAGCGTCAAATACGTAAATCCCTAATCACAGTTGTCACAGTCCCGATCACAATAGCAAGAATCATAAAGACAATCCAAAAAAAGAACTAGACATAACTCATCAAAGTAAATCATCGCCAGACATAAAACATATATGGTCAAACATGACCCTTATTACAAAACAATCCTAACTAGAAAATAAGAAATACATAGTCCCATAAAGAAAGTATGTTATACTACTGGATCCATCATCAACTAAGAAAGTACGAGAAAAAGAGTTTTAATTCATCAGCTACTACAGAAGAAAACTACTAGCTTCAGCTTGTTTCTTCTACTCCACTGTAAGGCGTCCTACTGAGAATCTTCTGGCTCCTGCACGATTCCGAACCTGAGCTTGTCCGTCTCCTAATCTGACGTACTACCAGAAAAACAGGTGTAACGTCAGCGTGCACTGATGCACGACAAGATCTCACATGGAAAATATAACACGGTCGTGATGACCGCAATGCAAAACCGATGCAACAATTGGACATCACAAAAGAAGCTGCAACTTGGGAGTATAAGCTAAAACAACAATGCAATCCACTCACTAACCGATAACAATCAAAGAATGCCATAAGCATCTGAATAACAGGTCATATAACTAGATGAAATTTAATACTTAAAATCTACAACTCGAGACGTAGTACGTCGGAGCGAAATAATCCAAACAAGGAAAACCTATTGTATAATACCATAAGTGTTCTCAATTGTAGATAATTAAATATTAATTCCGATCTTATGTATGAAAAAAATACAACTGTTCTATACCTCTCACAAGAATCGAACATAGACATTCTTAACGATAACAATGTCACGTAATCTAGTCATGCCTATAACAGAATTATTGGTCCAACATCTGCACTAGAGTTCAAAGTTCACATTATCGGATATCTGGTTACAACACACATCTCACTAGTACCTCAGCCCGCGCCTAAGTGCGAACGTTTCACTGGTGCGTACATGGAAAATAATCATTAATGGCACATATCCCGCATCCCTCGACCCACCGCCAGGTCGAACATTTCACTGGTGCGAGCCTGGAATAGACAACAAACCACCGATCATGTTCCCTTTCAAGACTCACTCGCAGTGCGAAACGTTTCCTGGTGTGAGCCTAGAAATAACAACAAAACTATTGCGATCACGTACTCCTCCAGACTCACTCAGGGCCGAAACGGTTCACTGGTGCGAGCTGGAATAATCAATATCACATCGATTAACATGCACATTGGACTTTCCATCCCAGACCTCTTCATCATTTTGCTAAGTCAAATTAAAACTCTGATTCACCACGCTAACTCAGATCAACCTCACGACGTGTCACTAGTCTATTCATGGACACACAAGGTCACTAGTCATTGAAGCTATAAGGTTCTCACACATCAAACGAGATCATAATTAATAGTAAGGCATACGGTTCTTCGGTGGCCTTTCAGACACCGTCTCTTTCTTGATTCTTTGGGCTTGTTGACGAAGAGCACGAGCATGGGCGGCCTTCGCTTTACGCCTTTGTATCCGTTCCTTAAGGGTTGAACGGGCCCTTTTGACGAGAGTCCATTCCTCCGTCGTAAGCTTTGCAGAAATATGATTATCTTGCCATTGAGGCAACTGGGTCATTTTCTGTTTTCTCGACTTTAGGTCCGCATAGTAATGGACCCCGTCGGTTTGTTGCATGGCCTTAGCCAGTTGTCGAGCACGGCGCTGGCGCTGTCTCTGACGAGCTCTCTTCGTCAGCACCGGTGAGCTATTCATCATCGACTCCTGAATGGGTGTGGAGTCGTTCGGAGCAGAGATGTTGCAGGTAGATTCTTTAGCAACATCCGGGCAAGAATTTTCACTTGCGGTCTTCATTGACACTGCAGACTTGAAGGTTTTCGAAATCTTCCTATATTTGCGAGACGAGGAAGATTTCGCGGAGGAGGACGACAAGTATTCCTCAAACTTCGCCTGATCGAATTCATATTCGATCTCTTCATTGACGATGATCTTGATCGGTTGCGACACCGCGGTCTCGGCAGCGAGACCGCTGGCTCCCACTGTGGTCGCCAGCTTGTTTGAGTCAAAAGTCGGTTCTGTTGAGGAATTCATTATAACTTTGTTCGATTACAACAAATTCGAAAGAATAATCTTTTTATAAGACTTTTTCTACACAACAAAGCGAAAATTACAACTTTTGAGAAACAAACACAAAAATCGTCTATCGATCTTTGTTTTCATGGGACTTTGCCTGTGCCGGGAGCGCGTTAGCTCGTGGACCACCGAATCACAGATCGTGAAGAGGGCTTATGATTCTGACCTCGTTTATCGAAGTGAGAATTGAAACGATATCTTATCGATGTAAGATAGTCGTTCTTCTTAAAATCAAGTCACAGCTTAATTTCAAGGCGTTGTATGAAAACTCAAATCTGCTCTCTCTGCTCTGGAATGCTCCTAACAACTGCTCGATCCTCGTCAGAAGTGAACCCTAGGGGTATTTATAGCCTCAGGGGTCCTGAAACTGGAAAAACTCAAACAATGAAGACGTTAGTAGCGGCGAGACAGTGTTTATGTCTCGCTGGGCGAGACAGTGTTTGCTGTCTCGACCGCGAGACAAGTAATAAGTGTCTCGCAAACAGTAACCACAGGCAGTTTTGTCAATTTTAACTGGACTTCCCGACGTTTCAAACACGAGTGGACTCCCCGTATTGTTTGGCAGTTATTCACGTGATTTTCGCTCACGGATGTTTCCCACGTCTCGCTTGCAGTTAATGGACACGTGTAGGGGCAGTTATCAAGTGGGTTTGACCATTCAATATGTTCGCTTGGCGAGACACAAACAAACCTCTGTCTCGCTGGCGAGACAGCAAAGCCTGTCTCGCTGGCGAGACAGTTCGTTCCTGCTTTGATTTTCAATATGAGATCCCTTTGAGTGATCTTCTCTATATTTGGGATATCTATTAGCATTTTTTGACGCCTACAAAATGATGTTCTTCGTCAACTACGACACGAACCTCACTTCCTCCAACTCCCTAATCACTCTGTCATGCATCCTAATCTGGAGTGAACCAATACCACCTATAGGACATATGTGGTCATTACCTATAAGAACGACATCCCCTCTTTCCATCTCCTCAAAACTAGAGAACCTATCCCTCCTAGGGCATATGTGCTATGTAGCTCCCGAATCCATCATCCACTCCCTAGAATCAGCATAGCAAACCGATGGTAGTACAGGGCATGAGTAGCCCAAAGAATCTACATCTGAATGCTCACCAATAGCTTTTGCAACATTCACTTTTGAAGCCTGTGCAGCTTTCCCTTTGTTCTTCCCAGCTTTTTCTTTCCACTTTGGGTAGTCAATCTTCCAATGTCATTCTTCTTTATAATACCGACATTGATTTCTACCAACACTCTCATAAGCACTCCTATTATTTGACTATGAGCGGTTGAACTGGTGGCGGTTTGGATCACGGCCTCGAATATCTAATGCATCTCCTGATGCCTTCTCGGAGGGTTCACCATCACTCTTCCTCAACTCATAATTTACCAAGGCTGAGGTCACCTCCTTATAGCTAACTGTAGTTCATCTATTGATCATAGTTAGAACAAACATACCATAATCATCCTCGGACAACGAACACAAAAATAACATCGCCTTGTCTTCATCCTCAACTATGATGTCCACTGTCACGCCCCGCTTCCCAAAATACCCGGGAATCAGAACGTGAACAAACCCGCGACGTATTAGATTGAGAAGAAATATACACTATTATTTTTTTCTTCTTTTCTTCTCAATCTAATACGCTAAGCGTCAAATACGTAAATCCCAATCACAGGTCCCCGATCACAATAGCAAGAATATAAAGACAATCCAAAAAAAGAAATAGACATATCATCAACAGTAAATCATCCCAGACATAAAAATATATGGGTCAAACATACCCTTATTACAAAACAATCCAACTAGAAAATAAGAAATACATAGTCCATAAAGAAAGTATTGTTATAATACTGAATCCATCATCAACTAAAGAAAAGTACGAAAAAAGAGTTTTAATGTTCATCAGCTACTACAGAAGAAAACTACTAGGCTTCAGCTTGTTCTTCTACTCCACCTGTAAGGCGCTCCTACTGAGAATCTTCTGGCTCCTGCACGATTCCGAACTGAGCTTGTCCGTCTCCTAAATCTGACGTACACCAGAAAAAACAGGTGTACGTCAGCGTGCATGATGCACGACAAGATCTCACATGGAAAATATAACGGTCGTATGACCAATGCGAAAACCGATGCAACAATGGAAATAACAAAAGAAGCATGCAACTGGGAGTATAACTAAAACAACATGCAATCCACTACTAACGATAACAATCAAAAGAATCCATAAGCATCTGAATAACAAAGTCATATAACTAGATGAAATTAATACTTAAAAATCTACAACTCGAGACGTAGTACGTCGAGCGAAATAATCCAAACAAGGAAACCCTCATGTATATACCATATGTCTCAAATTGTAGATAATTAAATATTAATTCCGATCTATGTATGAAAAAAAATACAACTGTTCTACCTCTCACAAGAATCCATAGACATCTTAAGTAACAATGTCACGTAACTAGTCATCCTATAACAGAATTATTGGTCCACATCTCACTAGAGTCAAAGTTCACATTATCGGATATCTGGTTAACAACCACATCTCACTAGTACCTCAGACCCGCCCTAGTGCGAAACGTTTCACTGGTGCGTACATGGAAATAATCATTAATCACAATATCACCGCTCCTCAGACCCACCCCAGTGCGAAACATTTCACTGGTGCGAGCCTGGAAATAGACAACAAACACATCCGATCACTGTTCCTCAGACTCACTCCAGTGCGAAACGTTTCACTGGTGTGAGCCTAGAAATAAACAACAAACATATTCGATCACTACTCCTCAGACTCACTCCAGGGCGAAACGGTTCACTGGTGCGAGCCTGGAAATAATCAATAATCACATCCGATAACATGAACATGGACTTTCCCATCCCAACTCTTCTCATTTTCTAAGTCAAATTAAAACTCTGATTCACCACCTAACTCAGTCAACACTCACACGTGTCACTAGGTCTATTCATGACACACAAGGTCACTAAGTCATGAACTACTAAGGTTCTCAACACATCAACAGATCATAATTATAGTAAGGCATATTAAACATGATTACGCAAGCTTATGAAACAGAAAAGAGAATTGTAATGAACATGAAATGCATAAACAAAATACTACAGCATGAATGTAAAACATTGGGGGCTTCATTATTATCTTACCACTGGGATGTCCGAACTTCTCATACAAATTATCCATACTTACGTATTCTCTAATATAATAAAGTGGTAAAAAGAAGACTAGAAACCGATGTCGTTTTGCACATGAAATGTGACGCTCTACGACAATCAGTCATACTATCATAAATAATAATATTCTTTTGTCAAAAATTATTCTTTAAAACTATTTATCATTATAACTAATTTAAAATAAAGATATTTTTATAATATAATATAATTATTCCTTTTTGCATGAAAAGTAATATTTTCCTATTTTATAAATTACCTTAATTAATTCCTTTTCGATAAAAATTTCGTAATTTCTAATTTTAATACATAACTTGTTATTTCATAACCACAATTTCTTAAAAATACAATTGGCAAAATTGTTAATCTAATTTTCATCGTGCACTCGCAATCATCATTCCACGCAGATATTCAAAAATACGTATTAACCACAATAATAATTTAATTATATGTAATCATCATAATAACAACAATATTACCACAAAATAATTTATCTATATCCAATCATCATAATATCACGATATTAGTCATTAATTAAAAATAACGTAAATGCGAGATCTTGCCTCGTGTATTCGTCGAACGTGTCGACGACTGCGGTCGAACAGACTGTCCGCGTGGATCTCGGGTGGTCGGCCTGGCTGCGGCAGCGGAGGGGACTCGATCGTGGGGTTGCAAGGTGCGACGACTGTGAGAGGGATGGTTGTTGGTCGGTGGCTCGGGCGGGTACTATGGGAACTGTGGCTGCGGCGTTGACGCAAGGAGGTCAGCGGGTGGCTGCGGTGGAACGTTTCAGAAGGCTGCTGAGGGGAGTTGGTCGGCTTAGTCCGGGGTTCGACGGAGGCGGCGACAGGAGAGAGAGGGAGGCCGATTGGGTGGCTGGTGGGTTGGCGGCGCAGGGTGGTGGAGGCTGCGGTGAAGGAGAGGGGTCGGAGATGCCTGATGTCTGGCCGGAGGGGCGGAGCTTGGGGAGGCGAGGTCAGGCGGGGTTTGGAGGGGGGCTTGCAAGCGCTGGCGGTGGTTGGATCTAGAAGCATGGGGGGAAGGGGACTGCTGGTTGGGGTGTCGACGAGGTGGAGGGTGAGGCGCTGGCTGGACGCGGTGAACGAGTGGAGGCGGCGGTGCTAGGTCCGCGATGTTAGGCGAGGGGAGGAGGTGGTGATGGTTGGGAGAGTGAGACGAAAGATGGGGCGGCGTCTGGTGAAGATGAAGAGAAGAGAGAGAGATAGCATTAATATATATCAGTATAAATATATTATTATTTATATATATATATATATATATATAGAGAGAGAGAGAGAGAGAGAGAGGAATTAGGGTTTTAAAAATTAATTAAAATTAATTATAATCACAAAAAATATTTAATAATTACGTGAAAATTATCTACACATCAAAACGTACCAGTTGTACTAATACAACATATAATACGCAACAGTAAAAATAATACCACAAATTATACAATTAAACGAGATTAATTAATAAAAAATATAATTTCTTACATTTAAAATCATATAATGAAGGGATAATTATCCACATAATAAAACGTACCAGTTATGCTAATACGACAGATAATATGTAAGAGTAGAATTAATACAACAAATTATACAAATAATATGTAATTAATAATATAACGTTTTATACGAAATAATACGTAATAAATAATAATAATACAACATATTATTTAAAATAATATATAATAGTATCAATAACACAATGGATAAATTCTATAAATTTTACTACACTAAACTAATTTATAAATATCAAAACCATTCAAATAAATATAAAACTTAGACTTTGAATTATAAAAAAATTCTAGAAAATTAAGAAAAATACAAATACTATTTTTAAAATAATAATTAAATATTTTAAAATACCAAAAAATTTATTTTAACTAATATCAAAAATTCATGGTCCTTACATTCACATTGGTCATATCTGAAAGTAGCTTAGTAAAATTATTGACATGCTCCCTGATGAAAACTCCCCTCTTCATCTTGAACTGGTAAAACCTCTTCTTTAAGTGAAGCCGATTCTCAATGCTCTTCGTAAGATACTTCTCATTGAGTGTTTTCCACATCTTCTTCGCCGACGTCTCATTCATAATATTATAAATAAGATCCGGCGTCAAGCATGACCTAATAACACCACAAGCTCTACTATTCATCTTTCTTTAAACCTTATCCTCCATATCAGCTGGTTTCTCTTTTAACTCAAGAGTCTCCTTTAAATTCTGTGCATCCAAGTCGTCCATCACCTAACACCTCCACAATCCGAAATTGATCTTGCCGTCGAACTTTGGAACATCAATCTTCGTGTTATTGATGCTCAGTAAGACAACGAGTTTAACGTGATTCGACAAGTTGCCTACGTCAACGGGGCAAGGAGGGGGGAGTTCTTACTATTAGAAATCAAGAGAATACAAATAGAGTTACAAATCTCACCGATGAAACCCTAAAACAAAAATCTAGATCTCTCATAAATCTCCCACAATTGGATGCAGAAATTCTCTCCAAAAGACTGCTCAAAATCATCCTTGCTTAGCCCTAATTAATCAGGTTTATGGTTATATATCAACTCAGAAGCGAACCAGGTCAAAAAACCAAGGCCCAGCCCAAAATCAGTCTGCGGTCGACCGCGACGGTCGACCGAACCAAAAACCCGAGAGCAGAATCGATTACAGTCATGGCGCGGTTGACCGCGTCTGTCGACCGAATCTCATCCCGAGACCAAAAATCACCTACAGGGTCCTCGTGGTCGACCGCCACGGTCGACCGCCTTCAGCTCCAAATCCCACTGGCCTTTGTGCACGTTCGCGATCGACCACCGCTGACTCGCGGTCGACCGCCAGTCTGCCTGACCAATTCTCCCGAACCTCCTGCTGCTTCTCTCGCCACTTCTTCACTCAGGTTAATTATAAGGTCAATGTCGATGAAGGATACAGCTACATCAAAATGATAGCTAGATCTTACAGATATTTTAAACCCATTATTTTACTCTCTGATTTTTTTTCAAACCCACCCAACCTTCAAAATCATTCATACACTCAAAACACCTGCCCTGATTTATGTTTAAATCCAGATTCGATATTTGAACCCTTTATTAGCACTTAGACTGATATTATAGCAGTTAACAAATGTCATATACTTTAGATTGAATTACAGCAGTTAACAATACAAACATAGGTTTTGGGTTTAAAAATAAATCAGCTGGGAACTTTTCAGAGAATGGATGGTTTTGGAAGTGTGAGGTTTTAAAAATAAAACAGAGTTAAAAAAGAGATTTAAATATAAAAAACACTGGATCTGAACCATGAATGGGTAAAGATGTAAACAGTAATATTGGGGCTCTTAAAATACTTGTAACTTTGTATATTAAAAAAACTGAATAAAAAAAAACACTATTTCACTTGCAAATGCACGTGCAATGGATGTGAAAACTTAACAATCCCAAATTTAATATAAAAGAGGCGTTCACCCTAAAGTTTCATCAAGTTTTATAAGTTATTCTTATGATATTTTTTTCCATTTGAGAAGAGTTATTTTTATTATCTTATTCCAAATTTGCTATGATATATATTTTAATTTGAGTGATGACCCCATTTTAACAAAAAAAAAAAACGGAAATCATAATTTGGTGGATTATTTTCAAAACCCTATTAACACATTCGATAATGTTAATATGAAAAGCATGTTTCATATTTCATCTTCAAATTATTATCTTTAATTATTTTTAATCCAAATATGTTGATGTATTTTGACTTTTGATAGATTAGAACATATTAAAGTCACAATTGTTGTATTTAGATTCATTTATATCCAATAATCTATTTTATAAAGAACTTTATCATTTTATATTTATATCTCTTACAACACAAATTAATATATATATATATATATATATTATTATATATGTTAACTGGGTATCTTGTCATAGGAGGGATCTTCCTCCTATGACTGCCTCTTTAAATCACATGATGAGCGACATTATGGATGATACCGCTCCGTGAACTTGATCTAATATTCTAAAACCAACACATAAAAGTTTGGGTGAACCCGTCGTCAGTTTGACTCTTCAATCCACTCGTATAAATTTTAACTGTTTTGAAATGCGAATAGATCTTTTCCACAGATGCTCGACTGGAGGGTTCAAACGAGACGGATTCACCGCAAACTGGTGTGTTGGGGTTTTAGAATATTTCGATCAAGTCAAACGGAGCGAATCAATCCATAATGTCACTCATTCAGTTAGTTTAGAGGATTAAAGGAGAAATCCCTCCAATACAAGCTGATACCCATTAATCTCATATATATATAATATATATATATATATAGTATATATATATATATATAGTATTTATATATATATATTATTATATATATATATAATATATAATATATATATTATATAATTACTCAAGCTCTAATTATATACTAACTAATGTCATAGTTTAGAATGTTCTAGAAGAAAAGAAAAAATATCTCTTACAAAAGTACAAATTAACCCTTACTATTACCTTTATATCCAACTGCAAAATTACTTATTTACCCTGCATATTTGTATTGAGATGTAAATGTCTTTCAAACATTTTGGTACCCCACTAAGTTTTTAATATAATAGTATAGATAACTAAAAATTAGAGTCCTATTTCTTACTTAGTGGGATGTTTGTTTAACATATTAGCTTCTAAGCTATAGTTGACATCAGTTGGAATTATCTAGCAACATACAGTGAGCACCCATATCTGAAATGAATTTATAAAGGACTAATATCGAAATAACATACTTATTAGGCACTTCCATTGTAAAACCTGAAAAAGGTAGTATGATTAGGGGGGTTAGTCATCTAGAACTTAAAACTGGAACTGGGATAATTTGTGGGATACATTTTTAAGGTGTTAGTCACATAGCTAGGAAATGAGATAATTTTTATAGTGTTAGTCAAGTAGAACTTTTGTAGAACTGGAACTGTATTATTTTTTTTGTGCGTTAGTCAAGTAGAATTCTACTAGAATTAGAATTGGGATAATTGGTCATAATTATCCCACAAATTATACTACCTATATATATAACCATAAGTTCTCATCTCTTAAATTATCCCACACATTGGAAAGAATACAATTGGGAAAAAAAGTGAAATGCCGCCTCTCTCCCTCTTGGTTAGTTTCTCCGCCTAGAAAATTTCTCTGCCATGAAGTCAATCATCCGTTTATTTTTTTGTCTTTACTTTGTTTTTGTGATGATTAGATCTTTTATTATTATCTTCAAGATGTATTACTTTTTTGTTTTTTTATAAGTTAGAAAGCAACTTTGCGATCACATTGATGATTAGATGTTGAATGGTTAACGGTGATATCTATTATTATTAAATCGGCTTAGTAAATTAATTGGGATATTTATAGTTCATCTGTCGATCATCTGTTTAGCGGCCATGGATGATTCCTGTGTACATTTCATTTATTTGCTGATTTGGTTTCAGCGATCATGATGACATTGGTCCAAAGGGTTAATGGCTGAAAATGCTTATTTTTCTTTCTTTATGATGTTATGAGATTTGAACTTCGACATTTATGATCCTCCACTAGAAGCTCCACGAAATGTTGCTGATACAGACGACGACTCCGATAAAGAAGACGAGTTACAGACTCAACGAGCAGTTATAGGAGCTTGGAGAATTTCTATGGCAGATGTCATGTGGGATGATAGAAGCCATGTGGGATGATGGAAGTCGAGTCACTCTAGGGATTTAGATTTTTATTTATTTGTAAATTATTTTATTATTTGAGATGAATAGTGATGCTTTATTGCATTATATTTTATAGTTATTACTAGAATTTGCTTATCAATATTATATTATTTTTAATATACAATTATTAACAATAGTAATTTATACGCACTATTACCCCCACCAAATTATGCAACTTCATAATATTATCCATCATTATCCCCCAAATTATCCTACCAAATTATCCCACTTTAAGAATTACCCATCATTGTTCCACTAAATTATCCCAATGTCAAAATATTATCCCACTTTACAAGAATGGTATAGGATCGTAAAGACTATCTGGATACTAGTCATTTCCCTTTGGTTAAGACTCCGCCGC
Source organism: Asparagus officinalis (assembly GCF_001876935.1). Taxonomy (NCBI): domain Eukaryota; kingdom Viridiplantae; phylum Streptophyta; class Magnoliopsida; order Asparagales; family Asparagaceae; genus Asparagus; species Asparagus officinalis. The sequence continues at coordinate 41,077,251 of NC_033800.1, forward strand.
CTCACTTTATAAGACAATCCCTTCGTATGGCAAGAATACCCATTATTTTTAAATTTTACTAGACTGTATACACGTGTATTGCACATGGTTAAATATTATTATTATTATTTTGTTCTATTTTCTTACTTAACTCGGTTGTGAAATATTTCTTTTAATTTCACATGAAAAAGTAAAATAATTTATTGTCTATATACTATATAGTTAATCAAAACTACTGAAATTATCATAAACAAAGTCAAAATTATACGGTCAATTCATATTAAGTACAATTTACATTAAATACATGAATGTCAAGATCCTTTTATGAAGAAAATAATTTTTAGGCAAATTATTTCATTTTAATCATAATCCTATGTTTTCATCTTATAATATGCATGAATTCACAGTATTTTATACCATTTACTATTTTAATAATTAATTTCCACTTTAACGTTATATCCCATAAGGCTAATAGACTCCTAAGGAAAGATCATATACCAATAACTATGGATCTTAACTATGAGAATTTTTTCAAGCTAATATTATTATATTCTATATGTTTATGTTCTGGATTGTCAAAGTAAGCTATGAAATGGCTAATTAGTATATTTTATGCTAGTATGTATGTTTTTCTTGCTAGAATAACTTGTTATTTTTTGAGACATAAAATTGCTTTGTAGCTAACTTTAACTATTTCGCATAATTGGAGATTTGCTCATGTCTTTAAATTTATGTTAATTTTTTTAATGAGTGTGGGATTCCTATTTATTTGAAGATCCTTCTCTATTTCATTCGATTACTCTTGCAATTCAGAACTTTTTTAGCTCAACTGCCTTGGTTACACCTTCTATCGGGACTCATCTTTATTTTTTAGTATCTAGTGACTATTGTTATTCTGATAAAATATAGCTATTCTAATTCAATTTTATCAAAGTAATTGCAAGTGGTGAAGACCCAAAATCTTTTGAAATGATATGTACTGAATATCTCAGAATAAAATATCAAAAACTTAAACAATGCATATTTGAGTAGTTTTATTCACATAATTATTTTTAATTAATGTATGATAATCATATTTTATTACAGTTTTATACCCTCATTATCTATTTTATATGAATAAATATACTACTAATAATTGTTTTTATCTTTAATTGCAGGTTAATGAAGAATAAATCTCAAACTCTCATTTCTCAACAAAAACCAATTGATTAAATGAAGAAATGAAGCAAAGAAGCCCATTAGAAAATCAATTTCCAAATTATCCAAAAGCCCAGAATCAAGCCGAGTAGCCTGTAGAAGCCGGAGAAAATCAAAAATCCAATATGAAAAGAAATCATATTCAAAATGGTTGGCCACAAAGAAACGACGATATCTCCCAATCCGGAAGGCGGAATTTAACATATAATATATGAAAATCGCCTATCTCGACGAGACGAAGCCAACCGTGAAGTCAGAATTTTTATTAGGGCATCGATGCCAGCATCGATGCAGGCATCGATGCCGGTATCGATGCGAAGTCCTCCAGATTTCATCAACGGCCGAAATTGCATTCTTGGGGCTCAAGTTTGATCCAATGGCTCTCATTCACTGATGTTTACTATAAATAGAGATTGAGAGTGAGGGGTTAGAGGGGTGAAAATTTTTGTAACTCGTTTTGGAGAGGAGGGCTACTCTAAATTGAGAAGGCCTTCCAAAATTGTAACTTTAGTTGCAATTAATGATAATAATTTTTTCACCACTTTAAATTTTTCTCTTCTTTTCTTTGTTGGATGATGAAGATGAAGATGAAGATGGAGAATTATTTGAAGGTTTGCATTTCCGTTCTTTTTCTCTTTTATTGCTTATTAGTTTAGATTTATTTTAATGCTTGTAGTTAGATTTTATTTTCTTGTTAAATAGCCAATGGGCTAGAACCCTCTTGCCTTAGATTTATTTTATGCTTATAAAGTAGATTTATTTTCATGCATTTAATTCTTGTAATTTTATTTTGTAGTTTAGATTTTGCAATTTATTTTGTAGTTAGATTTTAATTTCTTACACTATTCACCTTGAGGCTAGAACCCTCTTGGGTTTAGTTTTTCTTTTTGTTTATTTTTATTTTGTTTGATTCGCCTTTAGGCTAGAACCCTCTAGGGAATCACCCTTTTCTAAGAGGTGGGTTCAATTTTAGATTACCCATATCTATAATTGAATCCACCATCTTTAATTTCTTGTATTTTCTTTTATTCTAGAATTTCGTTCTTCATTCTTGATTTTTTTTATTTTCTTGATTTTATTCATTTTTCCTTCTCACCTTATTGAACATACTCATTCTTTTTTAAATCCACTCTCACTTACACTTTGCACCTATTCACACACCATTTTCACTCTCTCAATCTCTTCACAATCACATTCACTCATCAATCTTATTTGTCACGCACACAACCTAAGAACCGATTTTATATTTTCTCCTACAAAATATCTTCCTCGTGGGATCGATATCTTAAATACTATAACTTGACACGGTTGTGCACTTGCAACCTTTTTGGTACATGTTTATGCCGCATCAAGTTTTTGGCGCCGTTGCCGGGGAAGGTGCTTAAGTAGGTTTTAATTATTTTGGTTCTTTAACTTGTGTGTTTTTTGTGAAGGAAACGCTTGGAGCTTGAAGATCGCGGATTGGAGAGCTATTTTTGAAGATTTGCTTTCGGGTAAGTCCTCTTTCTAGTTTTTAATTCCACCCTTTAGCTACTTCTTCACGATTAGAGACAATTAGGACTTTAAAAAAAAAGATTTTATTTTTTGTTGACCATAATAAAATTCATCCTCCTCTTTGATATTTACTAACAAGATAATAAATTCAAACAAATCCCGCATTCTCATTTGTTTGATTGTTAACCCTAATTAAAAAAAAGATTTTTCTTTTTCATCCTTTTTAGTTGATTTTAATTCATAGGGTTGCATTTCATATAGTGTAGGAATTCACCAAGTGATTTGAGCATCTTGATTTGACACACACTTAAAAATATTTTTCAGGGCAAAACCCCATAATCAAGATAAGGTGAGGGATTTCATCACCATTTCCTTAGCCCAAAAATCACTAATTCCTCACTACACCACCCAAGCCTAATAAAACTCATTAGACGTTGGCCCCTAAGGATTCGAGCTCAATAAGGAACAAGAAATCCTTAAGTGAACTGGTTTAAGTTTTCTCAGATTAGTTGGTGTCTAAGACAAGGTTTAGAGGTTGCGTAAAACGCTCCGCAAGGAAAGAGGTACTTAATTGATCTTTGATCACGCTCTAGTACTATCCTTATCTGGCTAACTACCTGGGTAAAACTTTGATCTTTTCACTATAGGAGTTTTTGGTTAGGAGCTGGTCTAGTTAAGTTAGGCTAAACCCTAGAATTAGAGTTGATTGAAAAGTGATTGTTTTGAATTGTTTCAGTTAGGATTTTTCTTTTTCTTTATCTTCTCAAAAAAAACTAATTTTCTTTCTTTTCTTTAAGAAAAAAAAATAAAAAGGAACATTTTGGTGTATGCAATAGTGGATTAGGGATAATACACATCGATTAATTCGCTTTGAACCAATCATAGAAATGGAGCATCCTAATCCACCCGTTCTTCATGATATGTGCTATCCCATTAGGAATGCAATCCCCTCATGCATTAGGCTCCCCGAAACAAATGGAATAAGTTTTGAGCTTAGACCGCAATACATAAACATGCTTCCCAAATTCCTTGGTAATGAAACAGAAGACGCATATATTTTTATTTCGGAATTTGAGGAAGTGTGTATTATGATTAAAATAAGAGAATGAAATGAAGATGCGATTAAGCTTAGATTTATTCCATTTGCTCTTAAGGACAAAGCTAAAAAATGGCTGTACAGCTTACCAACAAATTCCATCTCAACTTGGGATAAATTTGTCACCGTTTTTCTTAAGAAATTTTTTCCTATTCATAAAACGGTAAAGCTTAGGAACGGCATTCAAAACTTTAAAATTATCCCGGGAGAACCTTTTTGAAAGTATTTTGACCGATTTAAAGATCTTCTCATCCAATGTCCTCATCACGGTTTAGAGAAATGGCGATTGTGCCAAATAATTTATGAGGGATTAGATTATTCTGCAAAAACTTCCTTAGAATCAATGTGCCACGGGGATTTTATGAGGAAAAATGCTGATGAAGCTTGGGAGTTTTTGGAGAGTCTTTCTGAAAAAACAATGCAATGGGAACAGTGCGATGACAGGGTTTCATCAGTTCCCCATTCTAAGTCTAGTGGTCTTTCCTTGGAGTCAAACATTGCTTCTGAAGCGAAGATGGCGACAATTCTGCGGAGGTTAGAAGCCTTAGAAATTAAGGAACGAGCTCCAGCTCAACTCAATCATGTTTCTTTCCCAGGATGTCACAATTGTCAGTCTCCTACCCACGTTTCAGAGGAATGCCCTCTCCTAGGAAATAGCAACGTAATAGAACAGATGAACGCTGCATTCCAGCACCCTAGAAATGATCTATTTTCTCCAACCTATAATCCAGGTTGGAGAAATCATCCTAACTTTGCGTGAAATCAAGGAAATTCTCCCGGAACTCAAAACTTTACTCCCGCTTCGACCCAACATTTTTCTAGGGGAAACACAGTTCCATTCAATTCTCATTCACAATTTCAATAACCCAATCTGCCGTATCAAAATCAGTCTCCTCTTCATCAAGCTGTAATTCAGACTCCTCACAATCCAGATCAGGATAAACGCCTCAATATCTTGGAAAGGGGTTTAGAAACCATAATTAAGGCCTCTACTCAAACCACGAATATGTTGACTCAAACGTCTAGCACGCTGAATTCCTTCATGCAATCAACCGGACAAATGCTCAACTCCAACACTCAAGCTATAGCTAGATTAGAATCCCAACTTGGTCAACTAGCTAGTGCCGTGAGTGAAAGAGAGAAAGGAAAATTTCCGAGTCAACCCGTGGTCAACCCTAATAACACAGGATGCAGTTCATCCTATGAAGCTCAAGTGAATGCAATCCATTCACTTCGGTCAGGTAGACAGGTCGATAATCAAGTGAGAACTCCGCCAAGTCAAACTCTTGATCCTGTACAAATTCCTTCTCCTTCTCCTTCTGATGAATCTATTCAACAATCACTCCCCTCAGATGACCAAGAACCTGAACCCGAACTTGAGCCTGCTTTTGATAGATTCAGACCGGTTGCTCCCTTTCCAGATAGACTCAGGTCTAGGAAACACTCTCCTCAGGAGGAGAAGATCCTAGAAACATTTAAGCAGGTTAAGGTCAATATTCCTCTCTTAGATGTAATTGAACAAATTCCATCTTATGCTAAATTTTTAAAAGAATTGTGCACTAAGAAGAGGAGAATAAATGTCCCAAAGAAAGTCTTTTTAGCCGCCAATATCAGTGAAATGCTATCAAATCCCATACCTTTGAAACGTAAAGATCCAGGTTCCCCCATCATTTCATGTATCATTGGTAATACTCACATTGATAAGGCGCTTTTAGACTTAGGGGCCAGTGTCAATTTGCTTCCATATTCAGTCTATCAGCAATTGGGTCTAGGTGTACTGAACCCAACCAAATGCACCTTACAGTTGGCTGATAGATCTGTCAAGGTCCCTATGGGTGAGTTAGAGGATGTTCTGATTAAGGTTGGAGATTTTATTTTTCCAGTAGATTTTGTAGTCTTGGAAACACAGCCTGTTTCCAATCCCAAAGGACAAACACCTGTCATCTTAGGACGACCGTTCTTAGCCACTTCTAATGCTCTCATTAACTGTAGAACTGGTCAAATAAAACTGTCCTTTGGGAATTTGACTGCTGATCTCAACATTTTTAATCCAAGGGACCAACCAAATAATCAGCCTCTAGAAATAAACTACATTCAGGAAAGATCAGAAGAAGAAGAAGAAGAAGAAGAGTGTGATTTAAGTTTTGAGGAAATTTTTGATGAAGAGTTAGAGTTTTTAGAAGAAGCAGATCAGGTCCTTGAGAATAATAAAACTGTGTTAAACATTTGCTGCTTTGAATTAAATTTTGAAGAACTCTTTCTTGATGAACTTAGATTCTTGGAGAATAATCGACAACCAAATTTTCAGAACTTCACAGAAGAATTGGTTGTTAGAAAACAAAACTTCACAGTACAAGAGTCTAAGTTCATTAAGAAATGCAAAACGCATGACACCAATAATACCTACCTTACCTTGTTGCATGAATTACTGAACACCCCGAAATGCTTGGAAATTCACATTATTGATTATATCATTCTGAATTTGTTTAAAATCCGGGGAAGAATTTTCAACATTAAGGTAGGATTCAATGTAGAACAGGAACTCTTCATGTTGAATATTTCATTCTACATTGTTTATTTTGGTTATTTCAGAATAATAAAAAAGAATTTATTCTTCTCTCATGTGAGAGTTTCTTGTTCAGTTTTTTAAAAAAAAAAGAAGAAAAAAAAAGAAGAAGAACAAAAAGAGAAAAAAAATGAAAAAGAATAAAGTTTTGATTTCATCCTCCTCAGACCAAAGGTAATTGCAGATTTTTATCAGCCGACCAAATGTAAGTGCTTCACTTCTTATCTGCTTTACTTTATGCATCATAGAGTTTGTATTGAGGACAATGCAAAATTTAGGTGTGGGGGTGGGAATTAGTTATTTTTTCTCTTTATTTTACATTTTTAGTTACATTTTTGTTTTTTTCCCCTTTTCTTTAAAAAAAATTATAAAAATATCGTCACTTGCCAAATTGATGGAGTTATGTAATAATTGATTTAATTGATAAATTTGAAATTTTCTAATCTATTGTTAGTTATTTACTTAAGTTCACCTTTTATGATAACTCTAAATAAATTTCTTAAGAAATAATTTTCAAAGTAGTATACTTTACTTAAGCCTTAACTTGGACTTTTATTTAAAATAATAAAATTTTTGCATGCTTAACTTAGAGTTGAAAATAATTTTTCAAAGTGTCTTGATTTACATATTTTTCAAAATATATATACATATACAAAAAAAAAATTTGCAAAAGAAGAGTGCGAAAAATGGGCACAAAAAAAAATAAATAAAATACTCTTGAATTCGAGGAGATTCTATCTTATAAAGCCTAAGCTGATCGAGTAATTAAGCCCAATGAGTATTTCCATACTTAATGACCTAAGCCCATTTGGGTTGGGATCCATTGGCCCAAAACTCGTTAAATGGTCACTTAGAAAGCCCGTTAAAGTAGAAAAAAATCACCAAGAAAGAAAGAGTTAAAAATTTTTTTTATAATTGTATATATGGTCTTGGAAAATATTTTTAATCAAGCAACTTAAAAATTATTTAAAACAAAGAGTTAGCATGTTCTTTTCAAAACTTTTAAATTAAATTTCTAAGTTTGGCTTGGTTTTGTATTGCTACAATGAGAAGATTTTCTTAAAAATATACCTTAGAGTTATATATAAAAATGTTTTCTTGAGTGATAACTGGCTCCAATTAGATTATCTAAAAGTTATCAAGTGAATTTAGTTATTTACTGACTTCTTTAATTTGGCAAGTTGACCGAATTTTGTGGGTATATTCACTGCAAACCCTCACGAGACTACAACTCGTCCACTAGGGTAACCTAGGGGTTTAAAGGCTTGTTGTATACGCTAAATACAACCGCGATTCTTGCGAAAGTGAGTTAGGATTTTTCTTTTTATTTTATTTCTTTGCTAGAGGACTAGCAAAAGTTTAGGTGTGGGGGTATTTGATAATCAGATTTTTATTACAGTTTTATACCCTCATTATCTATTTTATATGAATAAATATACTACTAATAATTGTTTTTATCTTTAATTGCAGGTTCATGAAGAATAAATCTCAAACTCTCATTTCTCAACAAAAAACAAATTGATTAAATGAAGAAATGAAGCAAAGAACCCCATTGGAAAATCAATTTCCAAATTATCCAAAAGCCCAAAATAAATACATGAAGAAATCAAGAAGCCCAAAAGCCCAAGCAAAAGCCCAAAATCCAAGCCCAAAAGCAAATGGAACAAGAATTCGGCGGACAGCAAAAGGAGAGGGGCAGGCATCGATGCCTGCATCGATGGCGGCATCGATGCCTGCATCGATGGCGGCATCGATGCCTGCATCGATGGCGGCATCGATGCCTGCATCGATGGCGGCATCGATGCCTGCATCGATGGAGGCATCGATGCCGGTATCGATGCGAAGTCCTCCAGATTTCATCAACGGCCGAAATTGCATTCTTGGGGCTCAAGTTTGATCCAATGGCTCTCATTCACTGATGTTTACTATAAATAGAGGTTGAGAGTGAGGGGTTAGAGGGATGAAAATTTTTGTAACTCGTTTTGGAGAGGAGGGCTACTCTTAATTGAGAAGGCCTCCCAAAATTATAACTTTAGTTGCAATTAATAATAATAATTTTTTCACCACTTTAAATTTTTCTCTTCTTCTCTTTGTTGGATGATGAAGACGAAGATGAAGATGGAGAATTATTTGAATGTTTGCATTTCCTTTCTTTTTCTCTTTTATTGCTTATTAGTTTAGATTTATTTCTATGCTTGTAGTTAGATTTTATTTTCTTGTTAAATAGCCAATGGGCTAAAACCCTCTTGCCTTAGATTTATTTTATGCTTATAGAGTAGATTTATTTTTGTGCATTTAATTCTTGTAATTTTATTTTGTAGTTTAGATTTTGCAATTTATTTTGTAGTTAGATTTTAATTTCTTACACTATTCACCTTGAGGCTAGAACCCTCTTGGGTTTAGTTTTTCTTTTTGTTTATTTTTATTTTGTTTGATTCGCCTTTAGGCTAGAACCCTCTAGGGAATCACCCTTTTATAAGAAGTGGGTTCAATTTTAGATTACCCATATCTATAATTGAATCCACCATCTTTAATTTCTTGTATTTTCTTTTATTCTAGAATTTCGTTCTTCATTCTTGATTTTTTTTTATTTTCTTGATTTTATTCATTTTTCCTTCTCACCTTATTGATCATACTTATTCTTTTTTAAATCCACTCTCACTTACACTTTGCACCTATTCACACACCATTTTCACTCTCTCAATCTCTTCACAATCACATTCACTCATTAATCTTATTTGTCACGCACACAACCTAAGAACCGATTTTATATTTTCTCCTACAAAACACCTTCCTCGTGGGATCGATATCTTAAATACTATAACTTGACACGGTTGTGCACTTGCAACCTTTTTGGTACATGTTTATGCCGCATCAAGTTTTTGGCGCCGTTGCCGGGGAAGGTGCTTAAGTAGGTTTTAATTATTTTGGTTCTTTAACTTGTGTGTTTATTGTGAAAGAACTACTTGGAGATTAAAGATCAAGAATTGGAGATTGAGGAATTGGATATTCGCTTGTGGTAAGTCTTCTTCCTTATATTTTCAATTCCACACCTTTAGTTAGTTTCTCACAATTAGTGACAATTAGGATCTTAAAAAAAAGATTTTATTTCCGTTGACCATAATAAAATTCACCCTTCACTTTGACATTTACTAACAAGATAATAAATTCAAACAAATCCCCCCTTCTCATTTGTTTGATTGTTAACCCTAATTAAAAAAAAAGATTTTTCTTTTCCATCCTTTTTAGTTGCTTTTAATTCATAGGGTTGCATTTCATATAGTTAGTAGGAATTCACCAAGTGATTTGAGCATCTTGATTTGACACACACTTAAAAATATTTTTAAGGGCAAAACCCCATAATCAAGATAAGGTGAGGGATTTCATCACCCTTTCCTTAGCCCAAAAATCACTAATTCCTCACTACACCACCCAAGCCTAATAAAACTCATTAGACGTTGGCCCCTAAGGATTCGAGCTCAATAAGGAACAAGAAATCCTTAAGTGAACCGGTTTAAGTTTTCTCAGATTAGTTGGTGTCTAAGGCAAGGTTTAGGGGTTGCGTAAAGCGCTCCGCAAGGAAAGAGGTACTTAATTGATCTTTGATCACCCTCTAGTACTATCCTTACCTGGCTAACTACCTGGGTAAAACTTTGATCTTTTCACTGTAGGAGTTTTTGGTTAGGAGCTGGTCTAGTTGAGTTAGGCTAAACCCTAGAATTAGAGTTGATTGAAAAGTGATTGTTTTGATTTGTTTCAGTTAGGATTTTTCTTTTTCTTTATCTTCTCAAAAAAAAAACTAATTTAAGAAAAAAAATAAAAAGAAATATTTTGGTGTATGCAACAGTGGATTAGGGATAATACACATCGATTAATTCGCTTTGAACCAATCATAGAAATGGAGCATCCTAATCCACCCGTTCTTCATGATATGTGCTATCCCATTAGGAATGCAATCCCCTCATGCATTAGGCTCCCCGAAACAAATGGAATAAGTTTTGAGCTTAGACCGCAATACATAAACATGCTTCCCAAATTCCTTGGTAATGAAACAGAAGACGCATATATTTTTATTTCGGAATTTGAGGAAGTGTGTATTATGATTAAAATGAGAGAATTAAATGAAGATGCGGTTAAGCTTAGATTTATTCCATTTGCTCTTAAGGACAAAGCTAAAAAATGGCTGTACAGCTTACCAACAAATTCCATCTCAACTTGGGATAAATTTGTCACCGTTTTTCTTAAGAAATTTTTTCCTATTCATAAAACGGTAAAGCTTAGGAACAGCATTCAAAACTTTAAAATTATCCCGGGAGAACCTTTTTGGAAGTATTTTGACCGATTTAAAGATCTTCTCATCCAATGTCCTCATCACGGTTTAGAGAAATGGCGATTGTGCCAAATAATTTATGAGGGATTAGATTATTCTGCAAAAACTTCCTTAGAATCAATGTGCCACGGGGATTTTATGAGGAAAAATGCTGATGAAGCTTGGGAGTTTTTGGAGAGTCTTTCTGAAAAAACAATGCAATGGGAACAGTGCGATGACAGGGTTTCATCAGTTCCCCATTCTAAGTCTAGTGGTCTTTCCTTGGAGTCAAACATTGCTTCTGAAGCGAAGATGGCGACAATTCTGCGGAGGTTAGAAGCCTTAGAAATTAAGGAACGAGCTCCAGCTCAACTCAATCATGTTTCTTTCCCAGGATGTCATAATTGTCAGTCTCCTACCCACGTCCTCTCCTAGGAAATAACAACGTAATAGAACAGATGAACGCTGCATTCCAGCACCCTAGAAATGATCCATTTTCTCCAACCTATAATCCAGCTTGGAGAAATCATCCCAACTTTGCGTGGAATCAATGAAATTCTCCCGGAACTCAAAACTTCACTCCCGCTTCGACCCAACATTTTTCTAGGGGAAACACAGTTCCATTCAATTCTCATTCACAATTTCAACAACCCAATCTGCCGTATCAAAATCAGTCTTCTCTTCATCAAGCTGTAATTCAGACTCCTCACAATCCAGATCAGGATAAACGTCTCAATATCTTGGAAATGGGTTTAGAAACCATAATTAAGGCCTCTACTCAAACCACGAATATGTTGACTCAAACGTCTAGCACGCTGAATTCCTTCATGCAATCAACCGGACAAATGCTCAACTCCAACACTCAAGCTATAGCTAGATTAGAATCCTAACTTAGTCAACTAGCTAGTGCCGTGAGTGAAAGAGAAAAAGAAAAATTTCCAAGTCAACACGTGGTTAACCCTAATAACACAGGATGCAGTTCATCCTATGAAGCTCAAGTGAATGCAATCCATTCACTTCGGTCAGGTAGACAGGTCGATAATCAAGTGAGAACTCCTCCAAGTCAAACTCTTGATCCTGTACAAATTCCTTCCCCTTCTCCTTCTGATGAATCTATTCAACAATCATTCCCCTCAGATGACCAAGAACCTGAACCCGAACCTGAGCCTGCTTTTGATAGATTCAGACCGGTTGCTCCCTTTCCAGATAGACTCAGGTCTAGGAAACACTCTCCTCAGGAGGAGAAGATCCTAGAAACATTCAAGCAGGTTAAGGTCAATATTCCTCTCTTAGATGTAATTGAACAAATTCCATCTTATGCTAAATTTTTAAAAGAATTATGCACTAAGAAGAGGAGAATAAATGTTCCAAAGAAAGTGTTTTTAGCCGCCAATATCAGTGAAATGCTGTCAAATCCCATACCTTTGAAACGTAAAGATCCAGGTTCCCCCATCATTTCATGTATCATTGGTAATACTCACATTGATAAGGCGCTTTTAGACTTAGGGGCCAGTGTCAATTTGCTTCCATATTCAGTCTATCAGCAATTGGGTCTAGGTGTACTGAACCCAACCAAATGCACCTTACAGTTGGCTGATAGATCTGTCAAGGTCCCTATGGGTGAGTTAGAGGATGTTCTGATTAAGGTTGGAGATTTTATTTTTCCAGTAGATTTTGTAGTCTTGGAAACACAGCCTGTTTCCAATCCCAAAGGACAGACACCTGTCATCTTAGGACGACCGTTCTTAGCCACTTCTAATGCTCTCATCAACTGTAGAACTGGTCAAATGAAGCTGTCCTTTGGGAATTTGACTGCTGATCTCAACATTTTTAATCCAGGGGACCAACCAAATAATCAGCCTCTAGAAATAAACTACATTCAGGAAAGATCAGAAGAAGAAGAAGAAGAAGAGTGTGATTTAAGTTTTGAGGAAATTTTTGATGAAGAGTTAGAGTTTTTAGAAGAAGCAGATCAGGTCCTTGAGAATAATAAAACTGTGTTAAACATGTGCTGCTTTGAATTAAATTTTGAAGAACTCTTTCTTGATGAACTTAGATTCTTGGAGAATAATCAACAACCAAATTTTCAGAACTTCACAGAAGAATTGGTTGTTAGAAAACAAAACTTCACAGTACAAGAGTCTAAGTTCATTAAGAAATGTAAAATGCATGACACCAACAATATCTACCTTACTTTGTTGCAAGAATTACTGAACACCCCGAAATGCTTGGAAATTCACATTATTGATTATATCATTCTGAATTTGTTTAAAGTCCGGGGAAGAATTTTCAACAGTAAGGTTGGATTCAATGTAGAACAGGAACTCTTCATGTTGAATATTTCATTCTACATTGTTTATTTTGTTTATTTCAGAATAATAAAAAAGAATTTATTCTTCTCTCATGTGAGAGTTTCTTGTTCAGTTTTTTTTAAAAAAAAAGAAGAAAAAAAAGAAGAAGAACAAAAAGAGAAAAAAAAAAGAAAAAGAATAAAGTTTTGATTTCATCCTCCTCAGACCAAAGGTAATTACAGATTTTTATCAGCCGACCAAATGTAAGTGCTTCACTTCTTATCTGCTTTACTTTATGCATCATAGAGTTTGCATTGAGGACAATGCAAAATTTAGGTGTGGGGTGGGAATTAGTTATTTTTTCTCTTTATTTTATATTTTTAGTTACATTTTTGTTTTTTCCCCTTTTCTTTAAAAAAAATTATAAAAATATCGTCACTTGCCAAATTGATGGAGTTATGTAATAATTGATTTAATTGATAAATTTGAAATTTTCTAATCCATTGTTAGTTATTTACTTAAGTTCACCTTTTATGATAACTCTAAATAAATTTCTTAAGAAATAATTTTCAAAGTAGTATACTTTACTTAAGCCTTAACTTGGACTTTTATTTAAAATAATAAAATTTTTGCATGCTTAACTTAGAGTTGAAAATAATTTTTCAAAGTGTCTTGATTTACATATTTTTCAAAATATATATACATATACAAAAAAAAAATTTGCAAAAGAAGAGTGCAAAAAATGGGCACAAAAAATAAATAAATAAATAAAATACTCTTGAATTCGAGGAGATTCTATCTTATCAAGCCTAAGCTGATCGAGTAATTAAGCCCAATGAGTATTTCCATACTTAATGACCTAAGCCCATTTGGG